>NW_027491060.1:4225893-4875072 GCF_021521415.1 Bidens hawaiensis
CTATGATTTAATTACATAATTACTCGACTTACTTTACTCGATTCTCATGTTTAACACGTTAATTTCATTTGTATTTGATCCAAACACAAGTTAATCTAATTAATTTACTGATGAAAACGGTTATTTGTTGCAGATATGTCAACAAGAGTTATGAACGATACGACGGTGATCCATACAGCGGTTACCTCAACAGAATCCGAGTTCGCAAAGTGCGATTGCTGCGGATTAACAGAAGAGTGTACACCGGCGTACATACAAAACATTCGAGAAAGATACAACGGTAACTGGATGTGTGGATTATGCGGCGAGGCGGTTAACGACGAGATAGTGAGGAGTGAAAGGCTGATCACTACTGAAGAAGCTATGACACGTCATATGAACTTTTGCCGGAAATCAACGGCGTCAGATCCACCGGTGAATCCGACGGTTGATTTAATCGCAGCAATGAGACAGATTCTCCGGCGAAGTTTGGATTCGCCGAGAACGTTGAGGTCTATGCCTAGCAGTCCGTTAAGGAGTGCCGGTAGCGTTAGGATTAGCCGGTCCGAGAGCTGTATTAGTAATCTTACGCTTGAGTCGTCATCGTCGTACGTGGATTTGCAAGAGATGATGAAGTAATAATAAAGGAAAGGTATAGACGTATAGTTATGTGATCATACGAGCTGAATTATTGTTTCCGGTTTATGTTTTGGTAACGTATGATTCAGTTATACCGACTTAAAAGTTAAAACCTCATGTAACTTTATTTCATGTATAGTTTTATACCTATACCTGTGTACGGGCCCAACTATACACACACCATCTCACAACTAATCTTACGTTATTTGAATAGTGGTCAAACGGTTGTTTTGATCGAAAAATTATGAAGTCTTGACTATCTATGATTAGAATGGTTGTTCGGATATATTTGACGATCAAAGTTTGATCCATTGGTCAAAACGTCTGTTCAGATATTGTTTAAACGGACATTATGACCAATAATTTTCGATTTTTGATTTAATTTTCAAAACGGTCGTCCGACTGTGTTATGGATGGGTGTTTGATAGTGTGAAATAAGATTCGGATGGTGTAGACTATGACCCCTAATGTGTCCAGGAACTTATTTTGACATTTGATACTAATTAAAAAAGTCGTCATTATCTTTCTCCAACACATCCGTCTTTTAAACCGTCGTCCGATTCGTAAACAGAACCTTGTACGACGGCGGATTCATCAAAATAAGCGGCTTAATTTCACCAGTTTGTCACCCAAATTGGAGAATAGGCTTTGCATAAACTCTTTCTTGTGGTGGTAGGGTTAGAAGCTACGATGACCACATCCATTAAAAATGTGGCAATGGTGCAGATTAGTACTTGTACATATGGTATAAAAATATGTACAATTTATGAATAGTGGTATTTTGTGAGAGTGAGACAACATGTTTTCACAATTAATGGTTTCAATATAAAGTTGATGAGTGAAAAAGGTTGTCTATTACGTGATATTAAGTTAATATTAATGAATATTAGCCTGGTGCACGAATATAAATTAGCCATGGGAATTGAGCAGTATATTAGCCTGGTGTATGTTTTAGCCGTATAAAAGTTAAATAAAATGTTTTAGATATCATGAATGAATTTGGTGAGGTGGTGGGTGATGTGACAAAGAGAAAAGAGAATGTTTGTGGGTAAGTACATGCAAAAAGATAAAAGAAAAGGTTTTACCATGATTTGATAAAAATATGTGTATAAAATTTTCATGTTACATATGTGGTGGTCTTAGTTAGTACGAGAGGAGTCAAGTCACTCATTGTTGTTGAAGTTTGATTTAAGTTCTTCATATTTGTTAAATCTTGAAGTTAACTATGGTCATTGAACAGAGTCGATGCAAAGTAGATATGTGAAGTGTGGTAGTTGTCACAGACTCACAGGTTTATGTTTTTGTTTTATTACTAACTTTTATTTGTGATTTTTTACCCAACATAATTCTATAGGTTTGAGACAAATCGAAAATATAATTAATTAATGGTTGATTGATATGAACCAAATTGAGAATAAAGAGAATTAGAAGATGATACGGAAGAGATTTTAGAGACTTGAGTTTAATTCAAAATTCATTTCATGTCCTTTACCCAAACTAATTTTGGATTTTAAAGCCTCACAATCAAAGGGAAAAACTAACCTAACACTAAGCCAATAATGTAAACATTAGTGATTAACTGCTATCTAACAATGCAGGAAGAATATAACCCATGTGGCCCGGTATGTAAGTGCATGAAGAAGTGGATGTGGGCAAGGAAAGGGCACACTACATTGATACACATTGATTCATATATCCGACCACAAACCATATATTAAATTTAGAATAATTTTGTTGTTAAAGTAAATCCCAACCCGGTATGAATCAAGTTGAGACCGACTTCTAAAATGGAATATACTATAGGATTTAAAAGAGATATTGAGTAAATATAAAAACACACCGTTAAGACTTAAGAGTGTAAAGTTCGATTGCATTATAACATGTTACACTGTTACAACAAGACATCCTATTTATTGAGAATACATCGCATCTACCTAATTGTACTATATCCCTAGCTAATGGTCCACGTTGGGGTATAATGTCACTATCGGTCATATTCCAGCTAGAGCCAGGTGGTGGTCCTTGTAATATTCTCCAGATGTTAGTAGTTAGTACGATATTCTATTTTGTCTTTGCGTGGTAGATGTTTTCGCATTGTCTTGCAACAACAGATACAATAGTCATGGTTGGTTCGGGGTGCTACCGTTACACTTGTTGGCCATTTTGAAGATAGAATGAATAAATTTTTTATTGTTCAACCTACCCATCTTACCAGTTTGGGACGGGTAATACATAAACCATCCATCTACAAGGTTTTTGAAGAGATTGAATAGGAATAAAAAAACTCTTGTAGATCAGGCCTATGCGGCCTCGATTTTCGTCTAAGCCTTCGACAGCTTAGGGTATAACTTATTACAACAATGAACAAATCACTATAAAAAAATTATTACTAATAACTAAATAACATGTGTAACGAATGCTATAAACCGTAGACGCAATCGTTTAAAATAATATACTACGTTTAACGTGGCATGTTCATAAAAAGCATATGTTAATTGAATGTAGAAAGTAAATATCAAATTAAAAATCACAAACCCAGACCAACAAGACAAACCCACCGGTCATACCCATAACCCAAACAATACAAATCATCACTCCGATCTATCTCCGACACAATTCCGATATTTATCAACGTCACCGGTGACCAAGACGCATTCGATTCCGGCACCACCCATCACCCAAAACAAAAACACCGTAATATAATTGTTATTCGTACCGTCACCTGCAAACCCTATAAACCTCTGCAAATTCTTCCGTAAGTCCACATCTCAATTCATTCGTTTCATTATTCAATCAATCGCTTGTAATTTAGTTTCCTTGGTTCAAATTATCCGTACCCACTTCAATTATTCAACCTGTATCGAAACCCTAAAATTATGAATTTGGGGCAATTTCGTAAATTTCTCACCAATGCATTTGGCCTAGCTTTAATTGCCCTAATTTACAACCGATTTGATCATACATTTAAAAAAGCCCCAATTTTTAATGGTCAACGGAGGTCAACATCCAGGTCTATGATTGAATTAGCTATAAATGTAAATTCATCAACTTTAACTACAGTTAGCCCTGAAATCTGCACCGGATTAGCGGACCATTTAGGTTATTCAACGAGCTGCGAGTTTTTAAAATCGAACCCGCATTGTTCATCCGATGGGCTTTTTGATTACTTGACGTTTTATTATTGTTCATGCAATGAATGCGCGTTCGGTGCTATAGTTTTAGTTATCTGGCTTGTAGCGTTGTTTTACCTTTTGGGTAATACTGCAGCCGATTACTTCTGTTTATCGTTACAAAAGCTTTCGAGTTTGTTGAAATTATCGCCAACCGTTGCGGGTGTTACTCTCCTGTCGCTTGGCAACGGGGCGCCTGATGTGTTTGCGAGTATTGCTTCGTTCATGGGAACCAATACGGGTGAAGTTGGGCTTAATAGTGTGTTGGGTGGTGCGGTTTTTGTCACGTGTGTTGTTGTTGGGATTGTTTCGATTTGTGTGGCGGGCCAACGGGTACAGATTGATAAGAAGGCGTTTATTAGAGACGTTGGGTTCTTTTTGGTCACATTAATGTTTCTTTTGTTGATTCTTGTTATTGGGAAAGTGAGTGTTTTGGCTGCGGGAGCGTTTGTGTCAATATACGTGTTGTATGCGGTTTTTGTTGCGGCTAATGAAATTGTTAGGAAACATGTGCAAAAGTTGAAAGCTGTTACACCATTGATTCCGCTCGGTGTTAGAATATTCTCTCAAGATGATGATTTGTTACAAAATTCTTTACTTGATGTTGAAAATGAAACCGACGGTTACGGTTATCAAAACCGTAATGCTTTACCCGAATGGATGTGGGCTTCGCACGTTGCGATTTATTCTAATCAAAAGTTTCAAGAACACGAGAGGCAGTTATGGGGATGGCATGATGACGGGATTGAAGTTGACCAACCGTGGGCCAAGTTTTGGACCGTGTGTTCGTTTCTTGAATTCCCTTTGACTTTTCCCAGACGGTTGACTATTCCTTTAGTCGAAGAGAAAACATGGTCAAACCGTATGCAGTTGCAAGTGCTTCATTATCACCGATTCTTCTTGCGTTTATATTTAACTCACAAGACGGTTTAACTTCTCAAATCGTGATGATTGTTTATCTTCTTGGTGTTATTGTCGGTTTTACCCTTGGAACACTTGCATATCTACATACGGTACCCGAAAACCCACCTCATAGATACTTATTCCCATGGGTTTTAGGTGGGTTTCTTATGAGCATTGTTTGGTTTTACATGATTGCAAACGAACTCGTTGCTTTATTAGTAGCATTCGGCGTGTTTTTAAAAGTTAACCCCTCGATTCTTGGATTAACGGTATTAGCATGGGGGAATTCCATGGGCGATTTGGTATCAAATATAGCATTGGCTTTAGACGGTGGGGATGGAATCCAGATCGCCTTATCGGGTTGCTATGCGGGCCCCATGTTTAACACACTCATGGGTTTGGGGGTCTCGTTGTTGATTGGGTCATGGTCAGAAAAACCCGAGCCCTATAATGTGCCACAAGATAATAGCCTTTACTACACTATGGGGTTTTTGATATCCGGGCTCGTGTGGGCCCTTGTTATTCTTTTGAGAAACGATATGCGACCGAACAAGGTGTTGGGAATCGGACTTATTGGGCTGTATTTAGTTTTTCTTTTTGTAAGGTTAATGAGCGCAATGGGTGCTATACCCTTAGCTGGATTATAGTTTGAAAGAGGTTGTAGACTTTTGTGGGCGGGTTATGGTTTGGGTTCAGGTGCATAGTTAGTGTCGATTGTAGTTTAGAGTACAGAATGGCAATGTAATGATTGATGATCGGTTACATATTCTGAGTGCTTGGTTGGAGCTGTATATCTTTTGGGGTAATATCAAATAATAATGCGTGTTTTTAGTTTTGCTTTGGGTGGTTTTAGTTATTGTAATCTGGTTTGGTTCATTTTAGGGGGTGTTTGGCCTTAGTTTATGCTTATATTTAAAAGTAGCTTATAGCTTATTTTCTGTTATTTGATAAGCTCTTTTTAAGTGTTTGGATTAGCTTATATTCTACAAGTTGATTATACGTCTTAATAAGTTGTTAAATTCAGCATTCTTTAATTTGTTTTAGTAATAAGTGCTTCAAAATTATTAATCCATCACAATTTGAATGCAAATAAGTAATTTACTCCATTAAACAAATAAGCTTCTTTAAATTAGCTTATATAAGCTTATAAGCATAAGCTAAAAACGATAAACCAAACACCAAGTTAAAGCTTATTTTATAGAAAAAAGCTATAAGTTTTACTAAAAAAGCTAGGCCAAACACCCCTTTAGTCATTGAAGTTACAACTTACAAGTGTTTCATTTTGATTTTTTTTCTTTTCTTTTAGAAAATGACTACAGTACTCGTAAAGCACGATGATTTAGGTTATGATTGAATTGTGTGCTTATATGGTTTTTTATGGTTTTATAACAGAGTAATGATTTTTGAAAACAGACACAGTATTAAAGTCGGGCTTGTATCGTTTCATAAAAATGATGACGTCATAAACAAATATAATTAGTTCCGTTCAGTTCGTTAATAAGGCCGGGCTTGTAGCACATGGTATTAAGGTCCTCAATGGTGAGGGTTGAAGTTTGATAAGCTAACGAAATTGATGCAACATTTGTCCAAAAAAAGTTTTACTTAATTACAAAAGGCGGCGGTCTTCTGAAAGCAACGTATGATTTACAAAAAAAAAGTCCTCTGAAATCAACATGTGACTTAGGAAAATATTAGTGAAACATGTAAGATTTACGTTTGTAAGTTATTTTTAACATCACTTAAAACTTATAGGTGAAAGGAACGCACTTACCACCACACCTCTTGGGGGAACGATGGCACATTTAGCCAATAGAATTTTGAGGTAAAATAAAAGTGTCTCAACAAAGAAACTTAATTTCAAATCTGTTCTGTTTTATATTGCATATTTTATAAAAATGTTTTCAAAAAGGACTGATCATCGAACCCGCTAAATCCATCGGTTTACTAATCACAAAAAACACTCCAGGTGACGCAAATATTAGTAAACTTTTTAAGTGTTATGTTAATTGAATGTTTGGTACATAATTTTCTTTTTTGAACGGCCAATTTTATTGATAAGCATAAGTCGAGGCTTGCAAGCAGTTGAAAGTAATTAGTCAAAGATACTGATTTTGACACAAGAACTTATACAAGCCAGTTCAAACATTTGACGATTGTATATGAACGATTTTAATAAGAGTAAAAGACTCCTCATTTTTCAAGCTTCAAACAAGATCCAAACTTTGTATTGCCTCATGGAAATTCAAATTTAGAGATCCTAAAGATATGTGCTTAGGGTTCAAATTTCTTTTTAGGTTACAAAGACTAATGTCATGAACTGCACACATGTTTTCATAATACTTGTCCAAAACCAATGATCAGCAACACAGTATCTTACATCATAAAAAGCAACAAAGCCAAATGTTTTCCTTCAAGCGACTACTAATGTCCATATTTCTGGAATTCCCACTCACTGTTATCTGCAAAAACACAATGATAAAATATAAGTTTCAACTTTCAACTAAGTGTATTTGAGAATCGGTTAACCTCAACCATATCCTCATCACCCATGTCTCGAGACATGCCAACCAAGTATATTATTTTTGTTTATAAAGATTCCAGTAATAACTTATGCCAAAAGATTGTAATATGACAAAGCTGTCCCTGACTTCAAAAAGATTTGGATGACCAAATCCATAATTTACATGAAATGCCAACTACGCACATCATTTAAATACATGTATCTGTTGTAAACAGTTTCAAAATGTAAAGATAATCCTAAACATAAAATACTATTTACCAATATTTTAATTTTGTAGTCCGGTACTCCAGTATGTTTTGTCATTTTACAATTTCATGCGGTCAGAATTGGTATAGACAAAAAAAACATACTTGACTGAATGAAAAACGTTGAAAATCTCAAAACATACATCATCTTTCATTTGTTAATATGAATGAATATATCTTGACCCAAACACAACATACGCACATAGATGGTTAACCTCCTTATTCGGTTTCAATTTCAGCAACCTTTTCAACTCTAGTTTTAACACCACTTCATATACCACACTATACATACACATACACACATAAACATATATACATAGAGAGTATAATGGGATACCTAACGGGCACACTTGACGAGTCTTCAGCCAGCGACTGATGCAGTGAAAGTGAAAAGCATGGTTGCAGACACCTGTGTCAATGCATAAAAACAAACAAGAATAACTTAATAGATCAGAACATAAATAATTTTTCATAAACTAGAATTGATTTATAATAAATGATACAGAAATAACTAAATATACGTTAATAGCTTTATCAAAAGCTTTGAGCATGCAATTCATATCATTCCTTACTATTTATGATATTAATTGCACACCATTTAACCATATTATATAGTTAAACATTCATATTGATATTGTTGTACATCATTTCATGTTTCTCAATATCATCTTGTGCAATTCTGTATTGTATTTACACCTGACTTATGATATATCAAATGCAAGATATGAAGTATCATCGATACTGACCAATGAGCATAGTGTAAGATTTAAGAAACGTCCATGTGAGTATGTACTTGAAATAATTTTAACTTAAAAACAAAGAGAAGAGATAGAAGAGGCCTCTGCCTTTCAAAAAAGGCAAGTTGTTTATAACACATAGATTTACAAGCATAATGTTCACATAAAGCATATTTAGCATCAACAATTTATTTAAGAATAACTAAATTTATTTAAGTACCTTCTAATAAATAATGTTTTGCTGACTTACCGTTTGTGTTTTTTAACTTTACTACCTTCTAATATTAGGTGTTTATTAACTTTACTACCTAAATAAAAATGCTAAGATCACCATTATTTTGGATATACAACATTTGGAAGCTTGTAATACCCTATAAATTTGTAAACCTACAGATTATAGTGTAAAATATTTGGCACTTAGGTGCTAGTACAATCAACAAGTAATTAAACATACAAGTTGACATCAGCAAAACATAGACATTAAGGAAACATTTAAACAAATTAATGTGAATATAATCAACACAGAACAAGACAAATTGTTTGTAAAATTAAACAAGAAAGCATACCCCAAGCGACGGTACACTCCTCGCTAGTAGCACTGGCTTGATTAGCTTGACATTCAATACCTAATTCAATAAACTTCACATCAGACTACAACCGATCGATCAAAAAAAGTAATCGATTAATAATAAAAAAGCATAAAGAGGGCTCACAGAGATCCATGATGTGATTTCTGCAGATGGCACAGTTGTCAACCACAATATCTGCAGGAATTGAGAAATCGAAATAATAATAAGTAACGAAAGAGAATAAAATTAGGGTTAGGGTTTGGTGGACTGACCCCAGGCCCACAGCGCAACGGCGTTCCACTTCTTGATTTCGAAACGCTTTGGTTTCTTGTTGGAAGAAGAAGCTCCTGGAGCAGTTGATCCTTCGCCGGCCGGTACCATAGTCACGTCGGAATCCATCGGAGGTTTGATTGAGATCAATTGAAGTGAAGAATTGAATTGAGAGTCGTGGTTTTGATTTCCCTTTTGGGGTTATAAACGTGTTGGAGGGTTAATGGGCCGCCGTACAGGGCTTGCCTTGGTGGGCAAACTTTTAATTTTTTTGGTTCTCAGGCCTGCTTATATTTATATATTGAATCAAATATAACATGAATATTATTTTGGTGGATTAGATGAAAATGTAGTTTTATTTTGTTGGTTATAAAGTATCAACGTAACAGCATTCTCTCAACGCAAGTCCCGATCAAGGTTAATATGCTGGTGTGGAGAATAGATAAAGGTAGAGTCCCAACACGAGTCGAACTAATCAGGAGAAACGTCGTCCTGCCTAGCGCTATTTGTCCGATGTGTAATTCAGCTGACGAGTCGATAAGTCATGTTTTTTTCAGCTGTTTCGTAGCCTCTGGGGTGTGGTCGCTGGTTTGGAGCCGGTGCAAGATGGGTGTTGCTTCTTTCGCTGACTATGATTCGGTTCTTAAATGGCCAAACTCGAGTTCCAGTTCTGCGAAGGAAAAGAAGATCATCGGTGGGATTTTATGGGCCACTAGCTGGGCTATCTAGAAAGAGCGGAACAAGGTGGTTTTTCAAAACGCTGAACCGAAGGTGCCGGAGGTGGTCTCTTTGGTTAAGTCTATGACTTTCATTTGGTTAAAGTATAGATCTAAGTACAATAGGATTGTGTGGAACGATTGGGTTAAAAACCCGTTGTATATGTTGTAATTTGTGGTGTGTATGGTCCTTTTTCCGAGGACTTCGCCTTTTTGTTTTGAATGAAGTTTAACTTTCAAAAAAAAAAGTATGTTGTTAGGGTGTATAACTACCGAACGAACACGAACAAGACTTTGTTCATGTTCGTTCAGTAAGGAAATAATTTGTTTGCGAACGGTTCATGAACACTTATAGAACAAGATTTTATGTTTGTGTTCACAAACACAAATAAAATCGGCAAAACCTAGAAATTGAGACCGATATATTCATCAACGTGAATAATGAAAGCATGTAAACAAATCGGACACATGTGTTCATGTTCGTTCGTTTAATTGAAACGAACACAATTTGTTGTTCGTGTTCGTTCGTATATTAAATAAATGAACTTCCCGCCAAACAGTTAACCGAACGTTCGGTTCATTTACAGACATATGTATAAGAAACACAAATAGGTTTTTGGAGGAATTTTTATGAATGATTATAAACATAGACATTATGTATTATGATGTTTTTTATGGCATTACCGTTTCACATCTACCACCTAGTATATACACATGTATATGTTTCTTTGTATAAAGAGATTATTTTAACGGTGAATTTATATTATCTGTGATACTTGAACACAAGATCTCTCAACCTCTCGGTGTTTTAAAGGTTTTGATTATGTCAATGGCCAGTCCAATTGGTGTATAAAGAGATGAATAAAAATAAACTTATCTCCCAAGTCTTTCTTGTTTATACTAAAATCTGATTATTTTAATTTTGTGTTTGTTACTGTATAGATGCTTACATCCTGTATTTTACATTTATATATTTGGAAACCTAATAATTAACTTTTAGATTATTTTTTTATTAGTGTCAAAGTTGTCACGGTCATAGTCCACACGAGTGCTAGAGGCAAGATTTTTCCATTATGATTCACTTTTATCGATGTTCAACTTTCTATCAACTTGATGTTAGAATTTTTTTAAGCGGTCCAATTTTATCACTAATATTCTAATTAATAACTACTCAAATCACAAAGTTTCACAACTAAATTCAATCAAGTTTCATGTTTCATTTAATAATAAAGCATCACATATGATTTCAACATAATACATAACCAACGTAAAAGATGCGAGTACTAAAGAAATAAAGAATGAAGCCCGTTCATATATAACATTATACACAAGTTAAATCAGTAAGACATCTATAACCATCATTTAAGATTTGAAGAACTAAAATGTTGATAAGATAGACATACCATGGGTAATATTCATAGTCATGTTCACCATTCTAACTACATGCATTTCACAAATTTTGAACAATTGTAATTAATTATTGCTTAGTTTTCCCTAGCCTTTCGGTGATTAGACCAACATTTTCATCTTATACATCTATACCACGTGGCCACCACCGCCACACATCATTCAGCGTTGCAAGCATTGTTGCCAAAATCTACAAACATCACCGTTTTTCTTTTTCTCTATCGTTACAGTTTACACCACCTCCCTCTTTCTTATTTTCAACATCTTCATCCCCACCACCTTCATCTTTCTTTAGTTTAACTATAAAATACAAAAATTAGTCTATTTTTAGTTGTTAAGTTATTCAAAATCGTAAACATATGTGTCGATATTTTTTTGAGCATGCCATAATTGAGTTTTCTCTTCCGGTTGCTATAATGAGTGTAATACGTCCATACAACCGAATTCCACCACGTCAACTTAGTTTTGGCAACATTGAATGTCTTTTTCCCCGCAAAAATTAGCCCACAGCAAAAACCACCCAAACCCAAACTCACTACTACAATACAATGTCGATAGTCAATAGTGAACACGTGTCTCAAAGTATCTAGTGTCAAGAAGCCTCCCACCTGGTGCAATTTGCATTTTAATTAACACAGCGGACTCACCGGCGGTATAATAATAATAATACTTCTACACAACCCACTTTCTCTCCATTGTAATTCAGATGGCTCTCGTCAAAGAGATCATGGGTTGTTCATTAACGAACAAATCACCCTTCCTTCCTTCAACCAATCTTAAACCCATCACCCACAACCCGAACCAGCTGTCGGTGAACCCAAAACGGTCTATTCAAACGCTCGTCAAGGCTGCGATCAGTGAAGACTTAGCCAAGTTATTAAAACCAGAAAAAGCGGTCACTTTCACGGTCAGAGCTGTATTAACTGTTCGAAACAATCACCAGCAAGACTTCAAAGACACTCTCTTGAAGAAGCTTGACGCCTTTGCTGATCAGATCGGCAGAAACGTTGTTCTCAACATTCATAGCATCGATGTTGATCCGAGTATGCACAGTTGCACACCACCTGTTCGATTAAATGCCTCAATGAATAAATTCTTGATTTTTTTTTTCTTTAAATTTAACTTGATTATTATTGGGTTTTAGAAACAAGGGTTGCAAAGAAGAGTAAAGACTCTGTGTTGAAAGATTGGTCACAAAAGACAAATGTTAAATCTGAGAAAGTTAATTACACAGCTGATATATTGGTGGATTCGAGTTTCGGGATACCGGGAGCGATTACCATTGTTAATAAGCATCAAAAGGAGTTTTATTTGGAGAGTGTTACAATTGAAGGGTTTGCTTGTGGGCCTGTTTATTTTCCTTGTAAATCATGGGTTCAATCCACTAATGATCATCCTAATCCCAGGGTCTTCTTCTCTAATCAGGTAATTAGTGATCTTTCTTAGTTGTTTTATTAGTATTTACAAGTCAAAGGTTTGAACTTGGAAAGTCAAATCTTGAATTTTTCTTTGAGCAATCATGAGTCCATGGTGGTAGGCTGGTATGCTGTCATACTGGTATCCCTGATTTGACTTCCATGGTATTTATTCATAAAACTTTAAGTTCATATTATAATTACTTGTTTAATATAGTAGTTGATGAAATAGAGTTTTTTAAATTCTCTAACTAGTAAACTATACTTCATATCTAAGGTCATACTTTTTGAAATCGAGTAATATGTTTACTTCTGATTTCTGGAATCGACTTAGCACACATAACATGCTTACAAGTTCAATATATATATATATATATATATATATATATATATATTGTTAAAAAATAAAATTGTATTTAAAAATGAGTTTATCAAATGTTACATCAGACTCATGTGACGTATACGGGCCCTAAATATTTTCCACATATCATACGGGTTGTATAAGGTTATGCGACCCATATAATATGTGGAAAATATTTATACTGCCCATATAAAAATAATATAAGGTTTTATGTGTATTGTCATACGAATCGTTTAAGGTGGTTTGCAAAGGTCATTCAACTTGTATAACTTTATACGGGCCGTATAACCTTGTACGGCCCGTATAAGTATATAACAAGTGAGGATGGTGTATCTACAGCTGCATCCTATACATACATGATGCATGCTAAAGTGATAAGTAAGATGCTACGTTAATAATTGTTGCAAATTCAACAAAAGTTGGCCTGTGGAAGAGTCATTTGTTTTTACAATCGGTAATAAAGTGTAATTTGGTTGCTAAAATAGGTAATAACGTATATGTTGGTTTTCATTTCACGCATAATCCAATACTTGTTGCTAAAATTATAAAAAAAAGTGTAAAGTTAGTTCCATTCCACGCCAATTGCCCTACTTACTAGACAAGATCAATGGCATTTAAAATATTTTTATTGGTAAAGTAGTAAACTATTATATCATCATCACCTAATGAGATGTGATTTAATTGATGAATACTCATTGACAACTTGCATAAAATCAACAATATGTTAAAAAATAATAATTTCAATCTCACACATTTTATGAATGTTATTGTACACTTGAACAGCCATATCTGCCACATCAGACACCAGCCGGACTAAAAATACTAAGAGAAAATGAGCTTAGAGATTTAAGAGGTGACGGGAAAGGAGTGAGGAAATTATCAGATCGAATCTACGATTATGATGCTTACAATGATCTTGGAAATCCTGATAGGGGAAGTGAGTTTATTAGACCTATACTAGGTGGTCAAAGGATCCCATATCCAAGGCGTTGTCGTACAGGCCGGTTACCTAGTGACACTGGTGAGTGTATTTTAACCTATATTTTTCTTATGTCAAAATGTTCGGGTCAGGTAATGGGTCAAATATTTTTGGTCCAAAAAGGACATTCTTTAGGTGCTCAAGCCCGACAGTTTTGTATGAAACCAAAAAAGTCGACCCGTAATCGAAAATCCAAACCCAAAAAAACCGGCGGTTTGGTTTTATGCTAATGTAAAAATCCAAAGTTTTTTTTTGGTTTTGAATGTAATTAAAACTGAAAAAGCAGGGATTTATGGGTTTTTATTTTTTGTTTTGAAGGCAAAATAGTTTATATGAATTTAATAATCAGTGTAACCCAAATATTTTAGCTCAAATGTATAATAATGAATTAATCATTAATTAACAAAAAGATTTAGCCAAAAGTTTTAGGCCCAAATTCATTGTTTTGGGCCAATTTTTTTCGCCTCAAAATTTCAAGCCCGAATGATGAGACTGAAAAACGAAACCGAACCCAAAATGAATTTTCGGTTTTTGGTTCAGTTTGAACCTAAAACCGACCCATGAACACAGTTTTCATGAAAGTGATTTAGTAAGTGTAACACCCCAACCCGGAACGGGCTAACGTGTCACTATTACAGATATCAAATCAACGCCACAATCTAAAATACAACAAAATCAATGCAACCTATGTCATATTATTAAACCAAAATGTATTAACTTTTAAAAGCTTGAACTTCATTATTCTCTCTCATCACTAATTCCCCCGAGTCCCGGATAACCTGAAAACAAAATACGAAAAAAACAAAACAAGAAAATACGGTTGAGCCAAAAATTGCCCAGTAACGGAAAGAACAATAGTATAGGTAAAGACAGACGTAAGAAAATAAACATACGGACTTCAATTCAAACTCGAAAACCAACCTTTTTACCGAAACATATACTTAATAAAATTCGGAGGTATGATCCGACACTTGGCCAGAACATAATCAAACGCATACGGAAACATATCAGAACTATAACAGAAACACCCAGAGCCAGAAACATATAACTTGTAACATATAACGTGTGACGTGTAACATATAACGTGTAACATATAACTGAACTAGGATCGATCCATACGCCCCTAAGTGGCCCTAATACTGCGCAAGTACTGGTTAGAGACGCCGTGAACTTTTAAAACACACTGTCACGAAAAGTGTGCGCTCGGGTAACAGAGTACTAAAACTAAAAACATATAACTAAAAATATTCAAACCGGAACATGCAATAAAGAGTACAAAATAAATAATCTATTTTATGCTACAAAAATATATTATATAATATAACTGAACTCAAAATATAACCGACGCGTAACGAAAATCAGTACTACAAAGTAACGGATTGGAATTTGTACTATAAGTAAACGAAAACGAAGTAACGGAATACAATTAATACTGAGAGTGAACGAAACCAGAAACCGTACTACAAAATAACATAATATAATTTATACTATGAGTGACAGAAACCAGAATCCGTACTATGAAGTAACAAGAAACAGAATCCGTACACTACAAGAAAGGTGAAAACAATATAAAGCTAAAAGAAGAGATACACGGAATCCGTACTACGAAGTAACGGACTATAATTAATACTAAGAGTAACGAAAACAGAAACCGTACCTTAGTAGCCAACAAGTAGGCAAAACAACTCAATTCGTCGTTAATAACAAGGAGAACCTTGCGACAGCGGTCGAACACAAATAAACTCGAGGCAGCGTGGCGAGTAACACGGACAACTATGGCTAGAAGAAAATTAACTTCGCGTAGTTTTCGGCGGCTCCGGTATTCTTGATGGCTTACAAACGGTAGCAAACGAAGGCTTCCTTTGCGATGGTGATTTCTCTAGCGAGCATCAACGCTTGATGATGTCATAATGGCTATGCATGGTTTTTCAAGAAACGCGGTTTTGAAAGGGTATAAATTGCCGAAAAGAAACGTGATTGATAATGAATCCGTGGGTCTGTTGTAACTTATGGATATGGAGTTGGAGGGGATAAGGGTCATTTAAAAAGAAAAACATATATCCAACAAGAATGGGATTAAGTTGTTTAAGTATTTTGGATAATTATTTATTTATTTGCTTTTGTTTTAACTTTATTTTAACTCAAATATCATATTCGTTCAAAATAGCTATGCACAAATTATTATTATTAGTAGTATAATTATTGACGTATACAATAAAATTTTTATTTTATTGTTTAAGAAATTTCCGGGTATTACAGTAAGTTTTTCTTTGTTATAAGATAATTTCGGCTTTCAACGTTAACATGTTTCTTTTTCTATTAACTTTAAATTTAACCCATTTGAGATGATGCATAACCTGAATCAACCCGTTCATAAGTAAATGGGTTGAAATTAATGTGTTTGTTTATGATTACCCAATATATTTTTTTCTAATAATTCAATTTAATGGGTTTTATGCATTTAAAATACAATTCAGGCACTTTTGACCTGTTTTCTTTAATAATGATCACAAAAACAATATTATTACAATGATAATCCAATTCTTTGAATAGAATAATTCGACAGTTGAAACTGTCACCTCTAAATGGGTATATCTGTAAAGTATTCTTCTTGTTGTATGACTTGAACAGATATTTTAGTTGAAAGTCGAGTAGAGAAGCCTTTCCCATTGTATGTTCCAAGAGACGAACGCTTTGAAGAATCAAAACAAATTACTTTTGCAAAAAGTCGGTTAAAGGCGGTGCTACATAACCTTTTACCCTCAATGGTGGCCAATATTTCCAAAAAACATGATTTCAAGGGGTTCTCACAAATTGAGTCTCTTTACAGTGATGGACTTCCTCTCAAATTCGGGCTTCAAGATGATATCTTAAAAAAACTTCGCTTGCCAAATTTAGTGTCTAGCCAGGGTGGCGGCCTGCTTAAATATGATATCCCCAAGATTCTTTCAAGTAAGGATCACAATTAAAATTCTGTTAGATGTGTAAAAATGGGCGAGTTGGACTTGATAATGTCGGTTATTTCAGTTACGGATTAGTTATTTTTGTTTCATGCACACCCCATTATCAAATATGATCAAACTTTTATATAATATAGTTATGATTAGAAAAATAACGAATAATCTAACTTTTTGAATAAAAATGATTTAGGATGCTTTTGTTTTCGCGTTAGAAATACTTTTTGAACGACTTCTAAATGTTTGCAATGTTTCTTTGAAGATATCTTTTTGAAAGAAGTGTTTGACCCATTAAAGGTAAAACATAATCTAAAGCGACCCGTTCTTAAAGTAAACATGTCAAAATTGCCACTTCTCACCTTAAAATGTTTAACAACCGGAAATATTAAAATTATACAAAAAAAATTTTTGTGTTTGCAGAGGACAAATTTGCATGGTTGCGTGATGATGAATTTGCTCGCCAAGCACTTGCAGGGGTCAACCCGGTCAGCATAGAGAAGCTTAAAGTTTTTCCACCAGTGAGTCAACTTGACCCTGAAATTTATGGCCTACAAGAGTCTGCCCTCAAAGAAGAACACATTTCGGGCTATCTTAACGGGTTGACTGTGCAACAGGTAACATTCTTTCATATCGGTCCAGCCTGTAAATAAGTAATTTTTTATGGATAAAGCTACATTAGAATTGGAAGAAATTGGGTGAGTCAGACGGATTGAATAATTTGTGAATATGAGTTGAGTGTCAAAATAATAATTTGGTGTTATGGGTCAGGTCGGGTTGACACAACACGTCGACACACGTTTTGTCAACACTTAGGAATTTTATGCATTAAAAACACTTTATGTCCAAGATTATTGATTTTTATATTTATGATCATTCTGCCATATGTAAATCAGTAAATGTAATTGCAGATATTGCAAAATTTCAGTAAGTGTTAATTTTTATTTTAATAAAAAGACTTAGGTTTTATGCACTAGAAAACACTTTTTGTCAAAGATCATTAAGTTTTAAATTTTAATAAATCAATTGTGGGAGACGGCAATGATGATGTTCTAGGTTGGCAAAAGAGGCTATATATTTTATATCTAATTTTTAGTTTAAGCCTTTAAGGTTTTTGTATTTTTTTTTTTATTTTAATAGTAAGAGGTTTTTGGTCATTTTACACACATTTAACAGAAAAAATCAACCCAAACCGAGGACAGGAACTAAATGTTTTACTTATTTGAAAATCATTGGACTGAAGGTGCAATTTTTTAAAATAATGTATCAAATCCGTAATATATATCAATCACAGGGACCAATTGTGTAATTCATAATATAAGTGAACCGCAAGGAACAACCGTGTGACTCAAGTTACATTAATTAGGATCTCATAAATTTCATATGCAAATATTTAAATAATAAGATACGTAACCGAGCATGATGAATATTTTATACGATTACAGGCTATGGAGGAAAATAAGCTATTCATAATTGACCACCATGACACATATTTACCGTTTCTTGACCGAATAAATGCACTTGAGGGACGTAAAGCGTATGCAACCCGCACCATATTTTACTTGAACCCATCGGGCACACTTAAGCCCGTTGCAATTGAGCTTAGCTTACCACGGAATTTAAAGCGTGTGATCACACCTCCCGTAGATGCCACTAGCAACTGGACTTGGTTACTTGCTAAAGCCCATGTTTGCTGTAATGATTCCGGTGTTCACCAGCTTGTAAACCACTGGTAATTGTTACAAGATTAATTAGATTGTGTTCTAATAACTGCAGAACTTATATTAGTTTAACAATAGTTATTGTTTTTAAAGGATTATTTTCATGCATATCCTTGTAAAATTTTCAGTTTCAATATTTTTTTCTAATGTCATAATATCACATGTAGCGTTTTCAAAACATTAAAAGTATCATATTTATTTATCTATCCCTGAAAATAAAATGAAGGGGCAATTCATTTATATCTTTATAAATTTTATAATATCGTATTTACTCTTTTAAAAGATATCATATTTATAAGTTTCACTAACTAAACGGGATATAATGATGTTTTCCTATTCGTTTACTCAGTGAAACGGATTTGTATAAGAAAATTGTTTATTTTATTTATTATGGAATGAGTAAATATGATAATTTTATTGTTTTTGTTGAAAAGATAAATGTGATATTATGAAATTTTTAGTAGCACATATTTGAAATCTTGAACTTTTAGAAGAGTGAAATTAATCCTAATATTGAATAGGATGCATTAACAATATTTTTGCTGAGTATACTGTCAAATATGATTAAAAAGTAATTTGAAACAGGTTGCATTAAACATGTTTTAAAAACATAAGAAGTTTTGTAGATATAACTTATACGAAACTTCCCCCTTTTTTTATAAAATGATTTAGGAGCTTGTATGTATTATAAAATACACTTTGGTCAAATTTTGTCCTGTTTCCTTTATAGCTGTTTTTTACCCATAACAAAGTAAACATAGCCTGAATCATCTATTTCATGGATTAAATCATATGATATTTACAAAATTGCCCTTGTGTAAGCAGGTTACGGACACATGCAACCATGGAACCGTTTATATTATCTGCACATAGACATTTAAGCGCTATGCACCCAATATATAAGCTCTTGGACCCACATATGAGGTACACACTAGAAACCAATGCGATTGCCCGCCAAAACCTAATTAATGCTGATGGTGTCATCGAACAAGGTTTTACACCTGGTCGTTACGCTATGGAAATAAGCGCTGCTGCTTATAAAAACTGGCGCTTTGATTTAGAAGGCCTCCCAGCCGATCTCATTAGAAGGTATATAAACACGATTATTTTAGTTTTTATTTTCTGTTAATATTGTTTAGAAGTGGCAACAAATTGCATTCTTTGGTAAGATAAGATAAGATAAGTATATTGCATTAAATGGTTATAATAACATGTTACATGTAGTAGTACAAAGTGAATATCAGATTACATTTTGCGGTTTGCTTTAACAAATAAATTTATTTTTACAAAAGTGTCTTGTCGGTCAACCTGACTTGTATGAAGTTGCCTGTTTGATCTTTTTTAGTCCAATATATTTATCATTCCTTACCAAGATATGCAATTTGTGACCATTCTAATACAACTTACTAAATTTTTATCCTTTAATGCAAAAAATCGCATAGTTTAGTAAGTGACAAATATGTTGCATTAAATGGTTAAAAATAGCAGGTTGAAATGTTGAATGTATGTTAAACGTGAATTGTACCTTGCCCATAATTTTCTAAATCTGTTGACAATAAGTTTATGCTTGTTAACTATGTGTGTAAACGAGCCAAGCCGAGCCGAACCCGAGCTTGTCTAGGCTCGAGCTCGGCTCATTTATTAGTTATTACTTAATTACTTAATTTACGTACATTTATAAATTATAATTATATTTTACATACAATTTTATTTAATTTTGTATAAAATTAGTATATATTATTAGTTATTTTTATCATAATTTTATATATAAAGATAATTGCTATAAAAGTATATATTTAATACATTACATTAAAGTTATATAAATAATGGGCTCATTTAGGCTTGTGAGCCAGCTCCAGCTCGATAAGTGAAGTTCGGGCTTGGCTCGTTTATTAGACAAGCTTATTTTTAGGCTCGAGCTCGTTTAGGCCCGGCTCGGTTCGAGCTTCACCGTGCCAATCTCGACCAACTTGACTCATTTAAACCTCTACTGTTGACTCAACCCCTACAAAATTTGTCATATGGCCCGAAGCTTTTTTGACTTGTTATCCAACTTGCCCACGTTTTCTGTTCAAATGTTAACTGTATTTTTATGCTTGCAGGGGCATGGCGATCCGAGACCCGAGTCAGCCACACGGGCTCAAGCTTTTAATCAATGACTACCCGTATGCTTCTGACGGGCTCTTAATCTGGGAAGCCATACAAAACTGGGTCCAAACTTATGTAACGCAATACTACCCAGACCCATCTCTCGTATCCAAGGACCGAGAGCTCCAAGCCTGGTACACTGAATCAATCAACGTGGGCCACGTGGATATTTGTCACGAGACATGGTGGCCCACATTGGCAAACCCTGCCGACCTAACCGCCATCCTAACAACCATCATATGGTTAGCCTCAGCACAACACGCGGCTCTTAACTTCGGTCAATACCCATACAGCGGTTACATACCAAACCTACCACCGCTAATGCGACGGTTGATTCCCGATGAAACCGACCCTGAATACACGAGCTTCTTTGAAGACCCGCAAAGTTACTTTCTTTCAGCTTTACCGAGTATGTTACAGTCGACAAAATATATGGCAGTGGTGGATACATTATCGACTCATTCACCTGACGAGGAGTATATCGGTGAGAGGCAACAAACCGACACGTGGACCGGGGATGCGGAAATGGTGGAAGCGTTTTATATGTTTTCAATGGAGATTAAGAGGATTGAGGAGGAGATTGAGAGAAGGAACCGGGACACGGGTTTGAAGAACCGGTGTGGTGCGGGGGTTTTGCCGTATGAGCTTCTTGCACCGAGTTCACAGCCCGGTGTGACTTGTCGAGGGGTTCCGAATAGTGTGTCGATCTGAACCGGTTTAGCGGGTGTAGACTGTGTTACGGGTGTGTTTGTAATATAGTGTATGAAGTAACTTGTAATGTAAGGTGGTCTAATGAATGTAATATTTTTGTTGTAAAGCTTGTGAAATTGTATTAATTTAATACAAGTGATAAGAGATTAACAACGAACAGGAATTTGAACTTGGGGGATTTTTGTTAGATTTGATTCGGCTATGACCAAAATGAATCAATTTTGTTTATCTAAATTTATGCATTAATAGTAAAGTTTTTTTTTTTAAAGAATTGAACATGAAACTTTTTTGAAGTTTGGTAACAAATGTTTCTTAGAAAAGTGTACTTTAAAAAAGACATTAAAGTTTTGTATTTTTAAGTTTAGCCACAATACTTATTTCTTTAAATTAGTACAATTTTCATTTTTTTACAAACTGAAATCATAACTTAGAAATAGAATCCGTTCAACTTGATAGGCCTCTTGAGTTGGCTCGTTGGCATAGGCCCATTAGGTTCATAACACACGTTTATGATTTTTTCTCTCGTTCCGGTATAAATTTTATGGCGAACCAGATCGATATCGGCATTAGCAAACGGTATCTGTTTTAATGGTTATCGATCGATATAAAATATATGTCGGCATCCTTTTGAACATATCACAACTTTATTTGTTTCTATGGTTTTCGATTTTTGTAAAATACGAGTCGATATTCTGTTGGACATATCAAAATTATGTCTTTTGGTTGCTATATTGAGTGCCAGTATTATACCAACACCATAAGGAACCGAGCCAAACCAATATTGTCCGAATTTGAATTCTGAGGCATTGCGCGAGGCAATCGAGTAGCTTAAATTAATAATTATAATATTTTATGTCATATTTCAGTTGACCTGTAAGATTTCAAGTTAAATAGAAAATAACTAACATGCTAGTTTATAAACAAATAAATAAATTTAAAATAATTGGTTATTAGTGTTTAGTTGTAGTTAGTGGTGCAATCTACATTTTTGTCAAAATCAACTAAATCAAAACGTGGACATTATTATCTAACTTCGAGCCACTATTATATGGTCTACTTTTTTTTTATTGTTCCTTATAAACTTTAAACCGTTACATACTCCTTAATGAATGTAGGTAGCCCTTTGCATAAAATGACCGGTCATGTAAAATGGAATCTTGGCGTGGTTCGTAACTTCATATAGGTTCGGTTTCTAGTGGACACCCGTAAGTGGAATTAGATATTTGAGCAACGGTTAAACGTGAAATAATTTATCAACTTTTGCTTTAATGTAATGCCATGATCCATGGCACGGCTTGTGAACAAAATGAATTGAACTTGTTGAGTTGTGGTCCAACCCTTGAAGGTTAAAACCTTAAAATCACGTAAACAGGTGACAATATGCTTAATTCCAGGACCTCATATTCAAGTATTCTTATTTATTCTATCAAGCACGTTTATTATTTATAGTGGGTACATCACATGGATGTTTATTTTGAAGTTGTCTTAATCAAGAAAGGCTGGCTAGGGTGGACAGACCGTCCACTTGCCGGCAATTTGAGCCATAAGAAACTAATTAGATTTAGAGTGGAACCTCGTGGACTTTATAGTAAAATGTGATTTAATGAAACTTTAATTAAATGTCACATCTTAAATGATATTTCATTTGATCGAAGTTGTCAGGTTTATATAACGTGTGACATTCAATATAAAACTAGCCTAATACGTCAAACAACATTTCAAGAGTTTAACTGGTATGACCCACCCTAGCTACTCAACCGATTAAATTTGTCACTTGCTAAAATCGTAGTCAATTGTGCAGGCTAGACATATCATCTAAACAAGAACATTGTATCAAATATTTTAGAAAACATATTTAAAGATAAAAGTTCCAAAACGTGTTTAATGTTTACGGAAGAACAATAAGTCATTAACTATAAAACAATCAAAATGAGGAAAATAATTTACAGGTATATCAAAAGGTTGAAAATTTAAAACTAGTTTTCAATGTGAAAATATTAAATCACACAGAAGTACTTTATCTAAAACACAGTTAAACTCTTTAATTTAAAGGTTTATTAAATTAGATGCAAACTAAATCTTTGTATCTTGTAGCACAAATTTTGTTTATAAGTCAACTAATAAATCAGCTGGTACTTATGAAACGAGTTAGGGGTATGAAGTAATTAGTTGAAAATATTGTGAATCCTTTTGGGAACTTTCTAGCAATACAATGTATGGAATCGGTTTCTAGCAATACCAAACATCGAGTTTCGGTGACATGAGAGAGAGAGAGAGAGAGAGAGAGAGAGAGAGAGAGAGAGAAGTTTAGTTTTTGGCTATGAACGTCAAAAGCCAATGTTTTGAGAGAGATCGTAAAGAGAATGTGGACTTAGAAATGAAAACAATGGTATATCAGTAGGTCAAGAGACGAGAAAATGGATGGGTGCCAACTTGAAGCTTTTTTTACTTCTTCCTTTATTGGTAAACCCGTGACGTGCAATTACAAGTTGACGCGAATTCGGTATGTGTCAGGGTACGTCACCATAACTAAACCAAAAAACAAAACTCGCGCATTGGTGTGGTGAACCGACGCAAATTCGATCAATGTTGACGTCATCAACACTAAATCGTAAACATAAATTAGTTAGCCTAAAAAAAGTAACATAAAATTTTATAATAAAAAATAAAAAACAAGAAAAAATGTTAAGGTGACTCTACCTTGCTCCATCACGTGATCTAATAAGACTCTTGCGGCATCAACCATAACTTTTTATATTACTATATATAATAATTTACATCTTTGGTGCCGCAAAGACCCTCATTGGGCCATTTTGCGGCACCTTATTGGTGGTATTTTTTTTTGTTTTGTTTCACCTCAAGTCCATAACGTGCGTAATAAAAATCGATCCTAAACCAATTATGTTTTTGTTTTGTTTTAGTTATGGTATCGTAACAAACGTGACGAAACCCGATTGGATTCGCGTAAACTCATAGCATTTTGTTTTAATTCTAGTACCATACGTAATGAAAACCAACCGAATGAACCGAATGCTGATTTTTTTTAGTTCTGGTATCGTAACAAACGGTTCGGAAACCGACCGAATTCGCGTAGACTGACTGTTTCAACGCTCAGGATCGATAACGATTGGGTAATAATGACCGACTCCACCCCATTGGTCCATCTCAATATTAATTTTCTTTGTTTTTGTTCCAGTATAATAACACGTGTAACCGAAACCGATCGAATTCGTGTCGACTTCTCGTCTCAACACTTATGTTTTACCATCGCTTAAATTTTACCAACCTACCCGACACAACGTGCCGGTCAAAATACTAGTTACTGACATACTCAAAAGGTGGTGTCGCGGGATCGCAATAAATGTATTGGGCCATGTGACAGGCTTACAATATGTTAAGCTATATTTGTTTTGTTTTTGTTTTTTTTAATTTATTAAATTTTTATATCATAAGGTATACAAACGATAATTTTTTCTGAGGGCAATATTGTAACGAACTAATGTTTTTTCGCACCATACGTTGTACAAGTGCCGTTTGTGTGCAAGTGCGACTATGTTTTTTTATCTTTTATCTTTAAATATGTTGTTTCTTTTACAAGAAGTTGTGCGAGTGTCAACACTAGTTTACGTGGCTGATGGCGTAACTAAATAATTGTTTTAGCCGTTTGCAAATTTATTATTTGAATTTTATGCGGTGCAATTACAAACTTCTAACAAATTTATTTTCAATACCATAAGTTTTATGAGCGCTAATTTGTTTGGGCGTATGTATATTCTTTTTTTTTTCGGATTTAGTGTTGGCATCGTAACAAACTTAACATTTTACTTTTTTTTATTATAAACTATGCAAGTATGAATACAATTGTGGACATCAAAATGCTATATTTTTTCTTGTATCATATGTCATACAAATGTCAAAATTTTATTAATTTTATTTTTGAGTTTGTGTCGAACCTAAACAATCCCGACTAAATTTCCGTTGTCGCACCGCTATAACACGGTGGATTTTGTTAGCTAGTTAACCCGAATAAAACCATCGAAAGCAAACAATTTTGTCGGTCCGATCGATACAGTTAACCTAGACAGTTTAGTTTCTACAGCCGCCATACAACCTTTGTCAAACACAACTCCAACTTGCTCACCGTAACACGTGTCACTATCAACCTACCCACCACTAGCCACGTGCTCCTACTCCTCTCAAGCAGCTGAATACGTGATCAGTGTTCATCGTCTTCACTCAACCGTTTATCTTAAGGCTATTAGCCACCTGTCTGATCCAACGGCTAAGATGCTTGTACCACGTGTCAACTTGGAACCATGCTGACACATTTACTCCTCTCTGTTCCGCACGCCAGTCGCCTTTTCCTGTTCACAAAATATATCCCTCAAACTTAAAAAATAATAATAGTAATAATAAAGATTCCAACTACCCTGTTTAATTTTCCAATAATGCCCTTTGTGAGGTGAAGGGTGCATTTTGAAGTCTTGGATGTTAATGTGATGCTTTGAATAATTCTGTATATATGTTGACAGGAGATATTAAATCATTAATAATGTCTTATTTTAAATAGTTTTTTTTAACAGCCAGCTAAGTAACGCCGAAAATATAGATGATTAAAAGAAAGGTTATAGTTAAACTTGTTTATACGTTAACTTAAAGAAGTTAATTTCTAAAATTTCCGGGATAACAAAACCTAGAATTGAAACTATTAGCTAGGAATGAGATTACAGGTACTGATGCCAAAAATCACAAAATTTGGTACCGATACAGCACCGGTATTTCATGCAAAATTCGGGAAATACCGGTACTAAGAACTCAAAACTGGGTACCGACGATACCGAATCCGGTACCAGTCGATACTCGTACCGAAAACGCTCATCCCTACTTTTAACGAATAAAACTGATAATATCAATCGATACGAGGGGCTTGATAATAAACTTATAAAAGTAGGCTTTAAACACACTATGAATAGGGTATTATTTGAGTGTATGTGAAATGTTAAATTTATTTGTTGCGACTGTTGATTTTAAATTTTATTTCTTACGGATTTAAATAATATGATCTTAAGATGTTAATCACAACTTATTATTTATTCATGGTTTTCTTTTTAATGCATTGATAATATTGCAATGCTTTATCAACGGTGCTTTTATGTTGTAGACTTGTAGGAGAAAACTTAAGTTTGATGACGCTTAACTTTTGTACTCTTCTGGTTCTAGAAGCTCTTGTAAATCCACAAATTTAGGCACATCCACAAATTATTATATAATATAATTAAAAAGTTCGGTGCCACAAAGCCGACTAGGCAACTTTGCAGCATCTTATTGGTCCTTTTTAGTTTGCTTTAGTTTTGGTCCGTAGCAACGTAATGAAAACCAGTCGAACACTTATTAGTCCTTCTTGGTTTTTTTTAGATTCGGCCTGTAACAAACGTAACGAAAACCGACCGAATGTCAATTTTCTTTTTTAGTTCCGGTACCTTAACAAACGTAGCTAAAACCGACCGAATGCCGATTTTGTTTTTTGTTTTTGTTTTAGTTCCGATACCGTAACGAATGTGACAGAAATCAAACGAATTTGCGTAAACTCACCGTCTTAACGCCCGAGATTGACAACGAAGGGTTTTACCAATGACCGGGTTTTACCGGCCGACGCCACTTGGTCCACCTCAAATTTTATTATTTTTTGTTTTATTTTGACTTTAGCTCCGGTATAATAACACACGTGACTGAAACCAACAGATTTCGCGTCGATTTACCGCCTCAACCATTGCTACCGATAACGCTTGGGTTTTATCATTACCCGGGTTTTACCAACCTACCCAGCACAACGCGCCGGTTAAAACTCTAGTTAAATATAATATCAAACATTTTATAATCACAAAGGCAAATATTTACATAAGCATGGTAGAGTGCGGCTTGGGTCCAATGGGACGTACGGTCGAAACTAGTTTATTCAACAAAAATGAATAAATATCTTAAATATTTTAAACACTGTTTTTTTTACAGTTGTCATAATCTATATTGAATGCATATAGCATGGTTTATGCATTTGTTTATCCTTATTTCCACACTAGAAGCTTATATCATGATCCATGTATATATAATATATTAGTTTGAGATCCGTATATTATATAAATAATTGATGAAAAAATTAATATATAATATTTAAATGAAATAAAAAATAAAAATACTATATTATAAAAAAGACAGAAGTACAATAGTTTTTAAAACTTTTAAATTATTTTTGTCCTTCAAATTAGTTTTAATAGATATCAATTAACAAATACACAATTATGAATAATTTTAGAGATTTAGATGATTATAAATCATGAGAACTAATGTAATAGTAACAAGTAACAAAACATTGTAGATTTATATAGGAGAGTTTAGATAAATAGATAGATAGATTTTATGTATGTATCTTTGTTTTAACGTAAGAAGTCTATACTTTATAGTACGGTAACGTATAATCTAATTCGCGTAGAACATAATCTGAATATCATTAAGGAGAATAAAGTAAGAAAAAACAGATATACGGATATACGATAATAGTTGTGCACGCAACATACAAACTTGATTATAGAGTTACGTGAATCTGTATCTTCTCAACATAAATAAATGCATTGTTATCAGATTCGGGTTTCCGTTATTTCAGGTACATCACAAGGATAAACACGTAAATTCCATGCAACTTATTATTATTAATAACAAAATATCATCTACAATTCTACACCCGACAAAGAAAAAGAAAAGAAAGAAACCACATCTCATGTTCCTCCCAATCATCAATCTCTTCAAAGTCTCATCCCTGTTACTAGATACTACACACATACCCTCATTTTGATTCCTAATTTGTCAGTCAAATCCATCCATTTTCCATAAATAATAATCAAACCCTAGGCTAGGCTTTCATCATCATCAATCATGTCAGTTCCAACTATTGCACTCTACTCAACGCCGTACCCATGCCAAATCAACTCACACACGTCCTACGATTTCGATCTAACCACCCGTCCAACTTCGTCATCTCCGGCGAAACCAATCGTCGGCGGCCTATCTTCACTCTTCACCGGCGCCGGATCTGACGAACTGCCGGCGATGAGAGGCGGCGGTGAAGATCTAAGCAGTTCGTTCTCGTACTCGCCGTTTGGATCCTACTTGAAACGAGATCCGGTTCACCAGAGTCCGGTTTCCGTCTTCCAAGGTCCGGTTTCTTCGACCGGTTCGCCCTCGATGAGGTTTTCGCCCGAACGGGATTGTTCGGTTCGCGGTGGGAGTAAACGGTTGTTTAAAGGGTTTGTTACGCACGCGTTGAGCTCGTGTGTGGATTATGATTCGCACGTGCGTGATGATTTTGTTGATGAGCTTACATTTATGATGGATGATACTAAATTAAACGAGTCGGAACCCGAACCGTATGCGAAGGATTTGTTATTAAACGCGCAGTCGAAACACAAGATTTTTAATGATAGTTTGGTGGTTAAAGCTTTTTACGAAGCCGAAAAGGCCCACAGAGGGCAGGTATTATTAAGTTATTATAAGTTATAATACTCGTTTTGTTCGGTTAATTAGTTTTGAATATAATTGTATTGAATTGGGGGTATGGTATTGATGTTGTAGATGCGAGCGAGTGGGGATCCTTATTTACAACATTGTGTGGAGACTGCGGTTTTGTTGGCGACAATTGGTGTGAATGCCACGGTAGTTGCTGCGGGGATTTTACATGACACGCTTGATGATTCGTTTATGAGCTATGATTATATTCTCCAAACATTTGGAGCTGGAGTTGCTGATCTTGTTGAAGGGGTACTTGTCTAATTCATGAGATCTTAGTTAGTTATATGCATTTTGTTATTTTGCCTAAAAAAGTCAGCTGTCATGACGTTAGGCGAGACGTGTTAAAGAGGACGTAGGCGCATTGTAGATATTTATATTACTATTTGATCTTCTATAACTAATTATCTAGAAAATTCTCGAATAATGGCATTCTCTAGAATGTTTGACTACACACACTAGAATATTCTGTATGCAAAATTTAAACGGTACATGACGACAAAGATTTAAGTAACTCGTGTTGTCATTCGTCGCTTCATTTTTGGCGTCTGATTGTATAAATGAATCTAGTTGGATTGATTTTTTTTTCAATGGATATTTGTATAGGCCTTTTAAGTTTTAACACTTGTTTGAAACTTTATAGGTGTCAAAGCTAAGCCATTTGAGCAAGCTTGCCCGTGAAAGCAATACAGCAAATAGAACAATGGAAGCAGATCGTTTGCATACAATGTTTCTTGCAATGGCAGATGCAAGGGCGGTGCTCATAAAGCTGGCTGATAGGCTGCACAATATGATGACGTTGGAAGCTTTGCCTTTGAGTAAGAAACAAAGGTTTGCAAAGGAGACAATGGAAATATTTGCTCCGTTGGCAAACCGTTTAGGAATCACTAGTTGGAAAGAACAGTTGGAGAATCTTTGCTTCAAGTACCTCAATCCAGAACAGCATGACGATCTATCTAGCAAACTTTTGAAGTCTTTTGATGAGGCAATGGTTACCTGTGCTGCAAAGAAATTGGAGAAATCACTTCAAGATGAATCAATTTCGTACCATGTTTTGTATGGACGCCATAAAAGCTTGTACAGTATCCACTGCAAAATGTTGAAGTATGACTCTCCATTCCCTTGAAAGAAACCTTTCATTTGCAATTGTGCATTATGATTATGATGTAACAAATGTTCATGTGCCATGTTCTACGTGTTTGACAAATATATATGAATTTGACATGTTATGCGTTTATTTGTAGAAAAAACTTGACCATGGATCAAATTCATGATATTCATGGGTTGCGTCTCATTGTTGAAAATGAAGAGGACTGCTATAAAGCATTGCAGCTTGTTCACCAGTTGTGGCCTGAAGTACCTGGAAAGTTTAAAGATTACATAAAGAAGCCCAAATGTAACGGGTATGTACAATTTAAGGAAACAACTCCCAATTAAAACTCGTTTTTTTAAAGTGATTTAGAAAGACATAAACATAATGGATGGACTTACCAATAAGACAAATAAACTTTAGGTAGTTCACTGATAAATGGGTAAACGACACTATATTGAATTGAACTTTACACTTCCAATTTTAGCAAGCAACTTCACAACATTTTAGTTTATTGTTTTCACGTAATATACTTTTTGTATGTGGAATCTGATGTTTGGGACAAAATGGACTAATATTATTGGTGTGTGAAAATTGCAAGTAATGTTCACTTGTATTTAGTTTCTGTATTAAATTTATCTTATCTTTGCAGGTACCAGTCTTTACACACAGTAGTGACGGGAGAGGGGTCGGTCTCACTTGAAATTCAAATCAGGACAAAGTCTATGCACTCACAAGCTGAGTTTGGGTTTGCTGCCCATTGGAGATACAAAGAAGGCGATTGTAAGCACTCTTCATTTGTGCTCCAAATGGTTGAATGGGCGCGTTGGGTTGTCACTTGGCAGTGTGAGAATACGGGCCAAGACAAGTCATGCTTGGCCTATAATGAAGCCATCAAGCCTCCCTGCACCTTCCCTTTTCATTCTGAAGATTGTCCACATTCATATAAAGCTTGTTGCGGATCTGATGGGCCCGTTTTTGTCATCATGATTGAGAACGACAAGGTTAGTAGCTTTCCAGTTCAATATCAGATAGTTACTTTCAAATAGAGGTGTAAACGAGCCAAGCTGAGCCGAGCCCGAGCTCGTCTAGGCTTGAGCTTGGCTCGATTAACATTAAGGGAGCTCGGCTCGTGAGTTATTTTTCAAGCTTGAGTTCGGCTTGGCTCGGGGTCGACTTGTTTATTATTTATTTAATTATTCTATATCTTATATTTCTATCTTTTACAACTATATATGCACTTTTACTACTTTTATATATATCTAGTTTAAATATTTTTATACAACAAAACATATGTTATTTCATTAGTTTTATATATATAGCAATGGTATTATTAATATATATATATATATAATATTAAATAAAAGATATCTAAATAAAAGGCTTGATTAGGCTCGCAAGCTGGATATGTGAAAGCTTGGGCTTGAGTTCAGTTATTAAATGAGCCTCTAATAAAAACCCGAGCTTAGGCTCGACTCAACTTGAGTTTTGACGAGCCAATCTCAAAGAGTGGCTCGACTTGTTTTTACCCTTACTTTCTAAAGACTCTTCCAATCGAGCTTTTGTAAATTTAGCCCTGAAAAAACTGTGTTTTTGTCTCAGATGTCAGTACAAGAGTTCCCACCAAATTCAACAGTGATGGATCTGCTAAATGTAGCGGGTCAGGGAAACTCAAGGTGGGCCCCATACCGATTCCCTGTAAAAGAAGAACTAAGGCCGAGGTTGAACCATGAGCCCGTGACGGACCCGAGTTGCAAGCTGAAAATGGGGGACGTGGTTGAGCTAACACCAAGGATACCAGACAAATCACTAACCGAGTACAGGGAAGAGATCCAGCGCATGTATGACCGTGGTTTGTCTGTTGCAAGTACAGGCAGGAAGCAGACATCAGGTAGCAGTGTGGTGGCTGGGTGGGGAAGATGATAACTTCCGTTTGTCGGGTAAAATGTACGTGAAAGTTATGTGTCTAGACTCTAGATAGGAAATGGTTAAATTGTTTCTTTGTAAATATGCACAGAACACCGGTCTTTCATGTTTGTTATTAGCTGGAACAGAAAATCCAAAAGGAAATATGTAATTTATTTTTACTTCTGTTTTTCTTGTTCTCTTCCTAATGACTATTTTCAAATATATTTATATTGCAAAAGAGTTGAGTGCAAAATGCATCCGTGTGGTAACACTAATTTGCACGATAAGCACATGTGGCATTTTTGCAATTTGAGCTCCTGTACCATGTAATCCTGCGCAATTAGAACCTCGATGTTAACCCAACGTTAGACGTTAGGTACATAATCCTGGCAATTAGAACCTCGATGTTAACCCAACGTTAGCTGACTGTTACCGATTTTCAATGTTATATAATTTTTATTGTGAAGGAAACACTTCTAATATGAGGTGAAAAGGACAAGATCTTTCCTCTTGATTAGGTATATCAACTGCAAAGGTATATATTCTATTTACTATTCAACTTTATTTTATTAGTTTATCTGTGATATGGATTTTAATACTTATAGTAAATCAAATCCGTATTATTATGTGATTAAACATGCATTTGGGTGGAAAAACAAAGCTTTAGATAATTAGGAACGTAGGACATGCTGCAAATTGAAGCTACATATTCATTGAATCGAGACATCACATCCTTCTTATAAGGTTCCGCCTAGTTGATTAATATATTGGTTGATATTGTAATTATTGTTGAAGCAAAAGTCCTTCACGCAAGGATTGAAACTAGTGATTCAACAGAAAAGAGGTTGCATTGTCTAACCGGGTCGAAATTCCACTGATTTGAATGTTATAAAGTAGCAATAGTCCGTACAACACTTGATTCGTAATCCACTAATCATTCAGTTATGGGTTTTAATGCTGTTTATGTTCATGTCTGCGCATGGTCTGTGTGACGTAGACAAAGGAGCTCCCGTGGAGATTTTTCAGAAAACAAACAACAGAGATCTACTAAATTAAAGAGTCAATCAACTCCATTATTTTTTTTAACGTATATTTATTTTTCCTTTAACAAGTATTATACATTGATCGTATGAACCGAAACATGTTTACAATTTATAGGTATTTTAAACAATTTGTTTTTGGTGAAGCAAATGATGTGGTCTTAGATTAAGGAAGATAAGAACTCAGGGTTGTAGATCAATGGTCAAGCACCATTAGCTATTCGGAGAATCGAATGAGGAGGAGATTAACGTCTTGTTGAAGTCCAGTTATCGTCGATTTTGACCCAAGCTTATTAGTGCATATCAGTAAACTCGATGAAGATGCTTGTAGAATTTGGTTCACCGGTTGTTCAGTTCGGTTTTCACGGCTTACTAGTATGACAGTTGGACCGATAAACTTCTATCTCATGTGTGTGTTTTTCATTTTCTAAATATGCAGTAATGCATATGTTTTAGAAATTTAATAGATTTGGGTTAACAATCACCATAACCAGGTTCTCAGAGATGTAAAAAGATACTGTTACATAAAACATATATTTTTCTTAATTGTTGAATATTCAATTCTCTATAAAGACTGTTACAAAAGGATACCATATTGGCATAGTCCATATATAGCAGATGCATGTGACCAGACCTTTTGACAAACACAGCGTTTGTAAAACCAAGTCAATAAAGTTTTGAATATTAATCATTTTAAGTGGTTGACTAGTGGTTTACACTTTACAACACAAAGTAGCTTAAATATACAGAACTAAGGGATCTTCATGCTGTGTGTTTTTGGGATATGCACGATTCAATAACTCTTGACCAGGTTAAAGTTATCTCTTCATCTTTAAGCTTTTCAAATTGTGTAATGTATCCATACAAGTAAACATTTGTGAAATCAAACAAACATAAAGAAATTCAGTGTAACTTTTTGTAAATTTACTAGTGAGTGTTTATTTTATGTGTTTTTAAGTACTACATTAAACTTTCACTCTATTGAGTAAAAGAAGAATTACTCATATCAATTTAAGATTTAGACCTTCAATTAAACCCCAAAACTTTTAGCCTTTCAGTTGCTGACAATAAAAATATAAATAAAAGTTTTATACTTTAATAGTAAAAACTTTAAGTCGTCAAAAAGTTTTTAGAAACTTTTAGATTTACAATTTTGGTCACAAAAGTTTTAAAGTTTTGCCATGTAATGAACTGGTTACCTACTAAGTTTACGTTGAGTCCCCGTCACGGTGGCTTTCAAACATGTAATGCATTTAACGCGCTCCACAACAACACACAAGTAGAAACACTTGTTATTTATTAATAACTAAACCAATAATTTATCTCCACCCCACTCCATTATCACATTTCACCCCATAAGAATACATTTATGATGTGAAACGTAATAGCCCATTTTGACAGCGCTTACATTTTGTAATTTGCCCTTTCACATCTCAGGGGTGTGTAGATAAAAGAAAATGAATACGATAACGAAATTCTTACCTTCAGGTTACTGAAAACGAAATTCTTACTCGACGGAAGTACCCAAGGTATTAAGGGTGCCTTGGAGGACTTAACCAAAGCAAGCCGAGGGGTACCCGAGTGATACCCCGAGTACCCTTGCAGAAATCAATATACTTTGCTTGATCACAAATACCTTATTTGCAGCTATCACACTCATATTCATTCTCATTCCCAACAAGTGTAGGTTTGTATCCGGTAACAATGACATCCATACACACAATCAATCACAAAAACCCCATCATCAATTAGATAATCACACCTAAAAACTTATGCATCTATTTCCATTATGAATACAAGAACAACAATCCGAAGGTGGTTTCGTGCTCCAGGCATGATATATAATAAAACAGCTAAATTGATCAAATAAATATGTGAAAGAAGAAAAAAAAAGAATGAAATACAAGAATTACCATTTACAGAAGCTCCCCAAATAAAATAATTATCATCATATTATCTATCCTTCATTCAAATCTGTAATAATCCCAAATCAATTAACCAAATATGTATAAAATTTATCATATTATCTCTGGGTCTTAATCAACTGCTGTCTCTTAATAATCAGAAAAGTCACCACACAAATCTGTAAGATCCCCGCCAACCCCACAAATATAAACCCAAGTCTTTTCTCAAACTTGTGATGATTTTTCTTCACCGGCGGCGGCGGCGGACGACGGTGATTCCTTTGTTGGGGTGGTCCCATGTTGTTTCTTGAATCTTGAATTTGTGATACTTTTCTTGGTGGTGGTGGTGGTGGAGATCTCACCGGAGGTGGTGGGGATCCCGCCGGAGACGGTGGTGGCGGCGGCGGAATTGGAGGCGGAGGCGGCGGCGGTTGCAAATCTTGAAGTGAATTGGAAAATAGCAGGAAATAGAGTAAAACGAAGATGTAAAAATGGGATTTCATGGCTACATGAACTGAATCAAGAATCAAAAGCAAGTAATTTGGGAATTAACATCTGGGTTTATGTGGGTATTGAGATCAAATGAAGTTATGAAGGAAATGTATATTATTATTATTGTGTTCTTGAACGAATCAAGAAAATTGGTAGACCTAATATGTGACCAAATCTTGAATCCTTATAGGAGTAAAATGGGACATTTGAAATTTGGGGGGGGGGGGTGAGTGATGGATCTACACGGCGGTTGATGTCGCCGGAGAGGGAGGATGTTGGGTGGTTGGAGGAAGGAGACAGCGAAGAAAAGATATATGATAATAATGATTTTATTTAGATATTATTATTTTGATTGATGATAGTGTGTATGTGTATGGTGTCTACCCTCACCTTGGAGATTTATTATTATTTATTCTATTCAATTTCTTTAAATTGGGTTATTTGTGAAAAGGAAAGAATGATGTATAGAAAACTACTGCTATGATTGATTCTAAAGAATCTTAGGAGATAATTTAATTGTGGAGCGTTGAAAGAAAAGGAACTTTTACACATGTTAATTCACAAAATTTTTTTACCAAGATTTCAATGTTAAGTTATAAAATCCACACATGGGTCGGTAAAACAGTCGCTTGTTTAACCAGGTCGTCTCCGAATAGTATTAAAATACTAGGGCCTATGTAAATAGAAAAATGGAAATATAAACTTAACAATTATATATATATTAATTGCCATCGTCGGTTGTACTCACAAAATGACACTGTTGTAGTGCTACCAGTTTTGAAGCTTATGTTACAACCCCTTTATAGCATACTGGATTTCTCCCCACCAGCACACTCTTTTTTCTATGAGTCTTTACCGGCCAACTTCATAGATGTCGTGGATTTGCGACTGTGTATATACAAAGAGAGAAAAGGATCAACGGTGATTTTGGATAGGAAAACAAAGAACCGGTTGTTGGCTCGTCTAAGGCGGCCGCCGACTTAGCGCGAGCCGTTCTCTTTTCGGCCTTTGAAGTTTGAACGTGACTGGGCGTTGCGCTGCCGTTGCTGGCAACTCCTGCCATCTATGGCGACATCAGAATTACATGTTTAGAGATTTCTATTCTTAAGTGTTTCTTACTTTAAACGTTTTGGTTTTAATCGATGTTAGTTAAACTCCTGGTTCAATTGCCGGCATCGCCTTCAAAACCTTTTAGTTTGAGTCGATAAGGATGCGACTGGGCATTGCCTTACTGTGACCAGCCTCTGGCGGCTGCAGCTCTCAATGTTGATTGCATAATAAAGGCTATAATGATAGTTATTTGACACTCCTTGGTCACCATAACTCTGGGTTGACGAGCTTAGCTTCGTAGAGTTGGTGGTGCATTTGTTCTTCGCTTTTCACGTGGTTGCTTTGATTGTTTTTTTTTTGGGCATTGCTCATATATTAATCTGTTGTTGCATTGGATTTGTGATTTTGTGAAAACTTTTTTAGGAGCACACATTTTATTACACAAGTTGCATACAGTGCTGTGCAGATTGCGGATGATCCTAATTAACCAAATTGAATACCATGTAATGAGCACAGATATTGCATTGCATTTTGTGAATGCTAGCTAGAAACATTTTATAATTTTTAGGGGGGCACAAGTCAACTAAGTGATATTATTAAGTTATTTGAGAAAAAAAAAAACATGCATCACAATGGTGTGTTCTAGACTTGCAAGATTCGATTACTAACACCTACAAGTATTGGCGAACTTTACTTAATGGCAATGATAACATCAACAAATGCCAATTAACGCCCGCGCCGCGAAGCGCGGGTAAACCCACTAGTTCATATATAATTTAAACAAGTGTGATAACAATAAACAAATCAAAAATATTGTAATAAAGTTATCTAATTTAAATACTTAAACGAACTATGAATCTCTCTATCATTTAGAAGCAAAGCTCTCAATCAACCTTTTGTAATTCATACTCTCTAATATATCGTCTAGAGAGCAATTATGATTAAAACTGGCTAATGATAACGGTAAAATTATGATTTAAATGAGTTAATGGTAATTGATATAGTTAAGTACTTCAGTGATTGGTCTGACAAACGGATAAGGAAATATACTCATTATAACCCCATCATAGCATTAGTTAATGGTAAGGTTTGATGGTGGTATGATTGAGATAAATCTGACCTTAATAACAGGTGATAGAGGGGCTGCTCATACCAAGACATTGGCTCCAAATATCTCATTTATTTCCTTTTTTTACGAGTAGAATATAGACATGTGTGTAATAAAAAAAGTTAATCAAAACAATCAAGACAAATAAGCATAGTAAACTAGTAGCATTAGTTTCGTTAACAAAAGTAGTAACAATATCAATAGGAGTAGTAACAATACGAGTAGGAGTAATAGTTGTAGGAGTTAGCCATCAAACTCTTCTCCCTCGTCTTACTTGAGATTCACACCACTCCAAATTTTCGTCGAAATACTTCATTTCAGCTGTCACAGCCCCCAACCCCTATAACCCGGGAGGGGAGCCGTGAACATTGATTGGTGGTATCGGTGTTTATTAAAATTATTTTGCAGCGAAAAATTTCATCAGAACCGTAGTTAGGAAAAATGATCAGAGTTATAAAAACACCAAGATTATTATTATAGGGTTAAACCCTAATTTACAAAATACGTTTCTTTATTCTGGTGACAAGCCACTTATTTAAGCTGGAAGCCCGCATGCATCATTCCTTTGTCTCTAACAAGTCACCTGAAACATGTTTAAAATATTTGATCAGCAAGAAATGCTGGTGAGTACATTCATTGTAAATGACACATCTTACAGTTACAGCATTAACATGTTTTTTACATCTGCCTGCTTACAAATTACCGAAAGGTACCTGTCACTCGACCGTATATATGACTGTGGTCATATTACTTATTGGCTAACACTTGTCCAATAAGTAACGTGTAATAGCCCAGTAGGCAAGCCTTGTATACAAAACCCCAAAATACTAGTAGTAACCATCCCGTAAGTCTACAGAGACTTAATCACGGTAATGTATTTAAAATACTTTAAAAATATATTTGAAATCATTTAGACAATTTATCATGGGTTTTGTAGGTTTTGAAATCACCATGACAGTGTCGGAAAAATAGTTGTCTCACACAAATGTGAGTTGTATAAAAACTTGAATGTCTCACCTTTTAAGTTTACAATTAAATAACACCTCCTGGTATTAAGCACCTAGGATAAACACAATGTAGTATAACTAGATTAGTATAAAACCAATAATCATAACGATAATCACGAGAGTAGAAACTTTACACGATGGCACAATGTCTTACCTTTATAGGTAGAGCTTTTGGATTCGCGTTTAAGTTCCTTTGATCGGATAGGATATCGTTAAGATAATCGGGTATTATATATATTATCAACATTTGGGAATGAAAAATTACACAACAACGTGGTCCACTTTTAATAAGCACAATCGTACTCGACATTATTTGCATAATATGATGACTCGGGTGCAACTCCGTATGTGATGTCTTTGTATACTTTTTTACATATTAAAAATCTATTCGGCTTAAATCGGTTTGCCATTTTAAACTGGTATTTTAGAAAAACCGGCGGTTCGATGTTCTAACAAACCGTCCAAAATTACCGTGCTCAAATACTAGCCTGATATGCGAAACCTGGTATTACCGGTTCAATTGATCGATACGAACCGGTTTTTAAAACACTGGTTGTAAAAGAACCAAGTGAACAAGATAATGTTCGTGCTTGTTCATTTAACTTTAAGTGGGCACGCACACGCACACGCACACACTTAATCAAACATACATTTGTGTCCATGTTTTGTTCATTTAGAAAATGAGCATGTTCACGTTCATTCATTTAAAATATAAACGAACTTAAAACGAACATAAATGAATAAAACTGACAAAGATAAATGAACGTGTATGAACAAACGTAAACGGTCACAACAAATATAAATGAACACAAACAAACAAATATAAACATTAAGTAAATGATTTATCCAAAGTTTCATCCAAAAGCAAACATAAACAAAAGAAGATAAACAAACTTCCAGCCGAATAATTCATTTATAGTTCACTAAACCTTTGGTTCATTTATAAGCCTATAATGATGTGTGTGTACATATGTTTCAATGTTATATATTATATTTTGAAAAAACTTCAAACTCTCACAAAACCGTAGACAAACATTCATACAATCAGAATTGAAGACGTCGCTCGCTTCATGTCTGACGCGATGTGTAGGGGCGTAATCGCTCAACGTGGGATGGTCGGGCCTCCACAACGTTATGGCCTTTACCATATAACAAAATCAGTCAAGAGTAATAATCCTTCTTGCACATTAAACACACCTCACACGTTAAAAAGCCACGGCACAATTCAAAACCAAAGAAAAAGACCACAATATACATGTAACATCTTTATATTGTTTTGGTTGAACAAAAAATAATACTCCGTAGTAACGTAGTAGTATATTGTTTTGGTTGAAAAATAATTGACGGTAGAGGTGTGTCAGACAGGCGAAAGAAAGAAATTGAAAAGATGGAACACGATAACCGAGAAGAAAATAATAAATAAAACAACAACAAAGCAGTAAAAGAAGAAGAAAGAGATATTTGATTCATTCATTTATTTTAGATTCTATATATATATATATATTCTCCAAACAAACAACCCCTAGCTAGTGAAAACCCTTTGAATCCGCCATGAGCGACTGGTTAGGTTTCTCTATTAATCATCAACATCAACATGACAATCCACCTGTTGATCCTCCTCCCATGGCGGTTAACGATTTCCATCCTTCTCCTTCACAAACACAAGCTGCACCTGGTATTTATCTTAATAATATCTTTTGTTCATTATTTTATGTATATCTATATTATCTTTGTTTATTATAAGTTAGAACTATATATTTATTATTATTAGTAGGATGGAGATTAGATGATGGTAATATTCCGAAGCTGGAGGATTTCTTAGGCGGTGTTAGCGGCGGTGGTGCTGACGTAAGCGTCAACTTATCTTCTAACTCTCATTACCAAAACTCTGAAACCACCGCCAGCTGCTACTTACCACCGCCACAACCACCACCATTTCTGCTGCACTACGGCTACCCTTACTACACCACCACCACAAACGACAACTACTTGATCCCGTACGACGGTGCAAATGCAATCACACAAATACCAGAGATCAAAACCTGGTTACGTCCACCCTCAATTCCGCCACCGCCACCGCCACTACCATTACCATTACCACCGCCAGGCGGTGATGAACAAGCTGGTCGGCAGGAGTGTTTGTCGCTGGCGGTGGTACCGGCTGCGGATAACCGAAAACGATCGTTTATCGAAATGAAGTCATCGTCCAAAAGCAGCACAGGAGAAGTGGCTACTCGTAAAGCAATTGATGGTTTTGGGCAAAGGACTTCTCGGTTTCGTGGGGTCACGAGACACCGATGGACCGGAAGATACGAAGCTCATTTGTGGGATAATAGTTGCCGGAAAGAAGGGCAGACTCGAAAAGGCCGGCAAGGTAGAAATTAATTAAGTTGACCTTTCGATTGATTTATATTCCATTATAATACTAATGCGGGTTTATATGATTTTCCGGAATGTATTTGTTCATCGACGTCAGTTTATCTCGGTAAGTTGTGTGTTTTTGGCTTTTTTATTATTCGAGTTTATTGTATATTTAAGGGTGTTTGGATATGAAAGCGGTTATCGAAAATTTGAAACATCAAATAGTTTGATCAGGGGCGGACCAATGTTAAGCGTGTGTGGGGTGGGGGGGGGAGGCTGCCCACCTTAAATTTTTTTTTCAGTGTTATTTGTATATGAAAATCCTTTATCGCCCCCCTTAAAAATTAGTGTTAAGTTCCAATCTCGCCCCCCCCCCCCTCCCCCCAAGAAAATAATTTCTGGGTCCGCCTATGAGTTTGATAGTACTTTAATTAGAATATTAGTTGACGGACCAAAGACATTTTCAGCTCGGATATGTTGTTTCACTTTTTGTGTCAAGCGTGTGTTGTCGCGTGTGGCATAATGTTTTCATAATACAATTTTATAAAGAGGAAACTAAAAAAGTGGGACATCATTCTCCGTCAATAAATGAGAAGATATTTTCTGTCTTTTTATTTAACAAGATCACGTAATTCGTTTGGCATCTCGTGATTTCCCAACATTTTTCGAGTATGTTTCTTTAGAACTTGGGTTTTTTAATTTTGAGCATGTGACATTCAGGGGGATATGACAATGAAGAGAAAGCAGCAAGAGCTTATGACTTGGCTGCTCTTAAATATTGGGGTCCTACAACTCATATTAATTTCCCTGTATGTTTTTATTTTGTTATTATTTTTTTTAATTTGTCAATATAATATATCGACATGTTTTTATAATATATGACTCATGGGATGATTTGTTGTGTGATGATAATCTAGCTAGCCGAATACGAGAAAGAACTTGAGGAGATGAAAAACATGAATAGGCAAGAATTTGTAGCCAACCTAAGAAGGTAATATAAAAATTAAAAGCTGAAAACCAATATCATAATGCATTTTTATTATAAATTTGTGTTTTGACATGTTGTAACACAATGAATACAGGAAAAGCAGCGGGTTTTCAAGAGGCGCATCGATGTATAGAGGAGTTACAAGGTACCGATTTCAGTGCATTTGTTTATGCATGATGTACAAGTTGTGAAAGGCACACATGAGATAACTTTTTCTTGATGACAAAAGAAGCATTATATCATTTTTGAGTTGCTTTTTGTGCCATGCAAATGTCACTTTTGGACCCTATATTATATAACATGTAGCTCGTCAAGTCGTTATGGCGTTGATAAGTTAATACATGATGTATTTTATAAAACCATTGGTCAAATATCTGAAACATTGTACATAAAGATGAATGTGGTCAAATGTTGTTTCAGTGATCAATAAATTGGTTTTGGTTACAAAAGTTAAATATTTTGCAGGCATCATCAACATGGAAGGTGGCAAGCTAGAATTGGGAGGGTTGCAGGCAATAAGGACTTGTACCTTGGTACCTTTAGTAAGTTCATTCATTGTACGCTTTTATATTTATCACATGTATGGAGTTCGTATATACCAATAATTTATCATATTTTGTATTCACTCTAGGGTGCAAAAACTCATATGGACCAAACCAGATTTGACTAGAATATATGTGCATGTTTTGTTTGGTTTTTTTTATTCTAGATTTTCACAAAACTAGTTTTCAGATATGGTTCTTGATTCAAAATTTTCTCAAAAATTGATTCCATTATTGAAATGGACAAATAACTTGATTGAAATGATGTTTTTTGGTTTTTATTTAAAAATTAAAACAAACCTACATGCAAAACCATGCCTACAAATTTATGTAACACATGTTTTGGGTATTATTGATACTCCATTTCTAAAAGCTTGAATAGATTATTATGGTATATTGATATTATGTTTTGATACAAATCGAGCGCTGTTCAGCTCATTTTGAGCTCACGCTTTTAAAACTCAACCTCAGTTCGTGAGTAGTTTTTTATACTCGAGTTCAATATATACTTTAATTGTAGTTTTTATATTATTCATTAATTTATTAATATATTCGTTTTAATATTTTTTTTAATTATAATTTTTATATATGGCATAATATATATTATGTACTTTGATCACAATTTTTTGTGTAGTAATAATTAGGGTTTGGATCAAATACAAATAAAATTAGCGTGCTAAACGTGAGAATCAAGTAGAGTAATTATATATACAAGTAGAGTAATTATGTAATTACTCTATAATAATTACTCTATGATGTAATTACATAATTACTCTACTTGTATATATAATTACTCTACTTGATTCTCACGTTTAGCACGCTAATTTCATTTGTACGTTAACTTTCCCCTAATTATTATATACTTATTTAATATATTAAATAAAAGTTATGTGAGTAATAGGGCTTGTTTAGGCTCGAGAGCTAGCTCCACAGCTCCAACTCGATAAGGGAAGCTTAGGCTCAGGCTCGTTTATTAAACAAGCTTACTTTTATGTTCGGGCTCGTTTAAGCTCGGCCCAATTCAAGCTTTTAGCGAACCGATCTCAAGTAACTTACGAGTGTCGCTCGTTTACACTCCTTACTCCCTAGTTGTCTAAAAAAGAATATAAATATAGTTATATATATTTTTTAATAAATTTGTGAGTATATTATGCTCAAATGTTGTATAATATGATATATATAGGCACACAAGAGGAAGCAGCAGAAGCTTATGACATAGCAGCCATAAAATTTAGAGGGACAAGTGCAGTGACCAACTTTGACATTAGCAGATACGACGTTAAAAGAATATGTTCGAGTTCAACATTGATTGCTGGTGATCTGGCGAAGCGGTCCCCACGAGAAACGGGCCCTTTGATGATCGAGGATTGTAGTCATGAGTCATGTGATGATTTTGCTGACATGGTATGGGCTGGAAACCCGGGGCAGCCACCTGTAGTCGAAGACCAACATGATATTGAGCATGCCATCCCGAGTGAGTTGACCGGTGATCTTGACCCGGGGGTAGGATGAAAATATGAAGTGTGGTGTAGGTGGAGCTTGCTTTGGTGAAATGAGGTGCGATTATGTTTTGTAGGAACTAGTAACAAATCTTTTTATAAATAATTTTATAGGTATTATCAATATTAATGTTATCAACCAACTATAGTATTAAAATCTGTATGTCTTGGTTTTGTAGCTTTGTACCGTGTAAAACATATTATTTTGTATAATAGTATACAGTATAAGGCTAGGGCAGACCCTTAACGGTTCAGTTGAGTTGGGTCAAAACGAGAATGGTTGGACCGGGCGGTTGAACTACTAAATAGACAAGTAGCTAGTTCGACCGGTTTTAATAAATTATTAAATATTGAAAATACATGTAACCTGTTTTTGTAAAATTTCAACCATATAATAATTTGGTGCTGGTATTCTAGTTAGCTAATGTATATACTTCTTTCAAAAGGTTATTTGTTGTTTTTTTTATATGTATGTTTTATGGTGTTTTATTCTCGGTATAAATATTATTTATAAACTTATAAGGTAACTTGGTTTTAAGTTTAGTTTAAATGGTTTGACCGACAAGTAAATAAGTGATCTAAGTTGTGTGTTCTGTTTGGTAACAGTAGCAGTGTTTATAACAAAACTGGGTGAAACCAGACGGGAGAATCTAACTCCACCGACAAACTGGAAAACCATCTTTTTAAATTTGTTTTTTTTTACAAAAGAAAAATGAACGATATGAAATGAAATAAGAAAATGTGTGGCGTGATACATAAGAACGAAAGGTGTCAGTGACTGCAAACCTGCGGGTTTGAGCTATCAACGATTGAAAGCAGGGTTTGGATAGATGGTTAATGTCAACTTAAAAGTCAAAATAACGACAAATATAAACAGTAAATTAGTTTTTTCATTAATATTATGAGTGAAGAGGTAGTCCCCGCAAAGCCCAGTTGGACCCGCAAGACACACATTGAAGAGGTACGTCTGCGCAAAGACCAGCTGGTTTCGCAGGACCCACCATGCTTAGAGATGAAGACCTTACACGCAGTAAGCCAGCTGTTCCCGCAGGAAAGCCTCCCTTGGTACAGTACCCTACCTGTTCCCGCAGCTGTGGGTACAAGCCAAGAAGGAAGGCTACCCGCACTAACAGTAAGGCTACACGCATAAGGCACTAACTCATACTTCAGCAATGTCACATGAGGAAAGAATAAGCAAGGCGGGAATATTCCCGCCCAAAAGAGCCAGTCCGTACGCTTCTGGAAGATCTTTTGTACTATACCTGCCAAGGTATGGACAAAATAGACAAGATCTGACAAAAGCAGCCCATGAACCAATCACAGGGTGACAGCTCATCGACAATAGTACGAGGAGGAGCACACTCCAGTACAAAATGTCACTATCAGCCGCTGCTTGCCCACCAACTCCCATCGTGGCACGTACGTAGCCTGTAGTTGGTGGAAAAGGAATATTATATACAGCTGGCCGTACCTGCTTGGAAACCTACCTTCAGCTATAAATACTCCAACACCTTGGAACGGTATGATCATCTTATCTTCTCCCTAGCTATTTCTCTCAATATACACTTATATTCAGAGCAATCTAGTCTGATTCTCACGCCGGAGGGTGGTCACAAGGAGGAACCCCCCTTCTCAGTGACGAGCTCACGGTGTCTGTTTTGCAGGTCGAGAAGAATAACCATCTTTGCCGGACCTAACCCTCGTGGGAAGCATCTACTTAACCCTAAGATTATCCGTAATCTGCCGGGGTCATTTAGTGTTTCTTCATTGGCGTCATCCGTGCATTAAGCTAGAACTAATTCTTTCAGTTTTTTCAAACTTCTGGAAAGATGGTTAAGGTTACTCCGATGCCAGGGCCACCGAGTGACCAAGAAACTCCGGTAACCACAACCCCAGCTACTGGGGGGAACACCGGTGAATACACAATTTTTACGAACACTACCCCGGTTACCCAAGCCGGGGTAAGTGCAGTAAACAACCCTCCCCTAGGATTCACTGATACCCAGGTAGAGAAGCAACAGACGAGGCTTCCCCGCCAAACACTGGATCAAGTTAAAGCTTGGGCGGAAGCACGTCAGAGAGAATTCCAAGCTGAGTTGGATGAACGTTTACGTTCACTCTAACAGGCTAATGACGAATTCGAAGCACTCGACAACAGCTCAACATGAGCAATGATTGCGAGTATTCGGATGATGAGTGGGAAGAATCTGACAGTGACGCAAACCCTCGTCATAAGGCGAAAGGGAAGCATAAAGAAGCAGACTTCCGCTCGAAAAGAAGTTTTGGAGAAACTTTCAAGCCAAAGAGCGCGGGGGGAAACCCACGTGACTTCTCCAAAACTTTCAGACCGACTGTTGCAAACGCGGGAACGTCCAAATTTGCAAGAGACAATGCGGAAGCAATCGCTCCAAAGAGTGCCAAACAGATGTCCAACATAGGCACTTACGATGGCGTATCTGACCCGGACGATCACTTGAACAGATTTATAGCGGGGGCAACCGTTAGCAATTGGACGGAACCCACATGGTGCTACATGTTCCAGATGACGCTCGTCGGGGCAGCCAGAGCGTGGTTTGATCGTCTACCTGTCCACCACATCTATGATTGGGCAGACTTCCAGCACAAGTTCAGCCAGCACTTCAGTCAACAAAGAAAATATACTGAAGAGCAGTGGACGATCCTCAACTGCGTCAGAGAGGAAGACGAATCTTTGCTAGACTTCATCACTCGCTTCAACTCAAAGAAGCTAAGTCTGGGCACCATCAGTGAAGATCTTGTTCGCGCCGCTTTCATCCAGGGCGCTGAGTACCCAGAGCTTATCCGCACGTTGACGGGTAAAGATGGCATGCCATCCACGTGGGATGCCATCATGACGGCAGCTAAACGCTTTGCCGAGACGGAGAAGCAACTGGTTAGAAATCTTCCCCAGAGCACAAATCTCTACACGCAGAAGACCATAGAAAATAACGTCCGTACCGCCCGACAAAATAAGAAGAGGACGCTTGGTATTTGGCAGTCAAGGATAAACTTTGACACCTCATCCAGCTCTCGCCCTCTCTTAGGCGGAAGGGACAACACGCACTCATCAAACAGGAATCCCAGATGGACGCCACTCACCAAAAGCGTCACCGAGATATTTGCCACCGAGAAACTCCCATGGCCAAAGGCTCCAATAATCCGACAGCGTCATAACGCTGATAAGAGCAAATCCTGTGACTTCCACGGGACCAAAGGCCACACCACTGAGGAATGCACATCTTTGAAGGATATCGTCGAAACATTCGTCAAAGATGGGAAACTCACACACCTCGTGGCGTCAATCAAGAACGGAGGGAGGAACGACAATCGGTACAAGGGCAATGGACGAAAGCCCGTCGACATCAGCATCCACATGATTCATGGCAACGTCAGTGTGACAATCGTCAATTTCAGGTTAACTCCGTTAACTCAACTCCGTTAATTCAAACTTAAAGATCATTGGATCTATAACGCACACCTCATTACATTTAAACTAGGATTTAAATGACGCTTGACACTTACTACATGTGTAGTCTTTCGGGATTTGCACCGAAACGCAAACGAGTTGACGCAAACGATTGGTGAATAAACGAAAAACGCCAAAACAATAATTATGTGATAATTATGTGTTAGACTTATATGTTATGTGATAACATTGTTATAAACGTTAATTAAATGTGCTAGAACTAGTTAATTAAGCTAGAAAAGTAACATTTGAAAGTGGAGGGACCTAGATGTAACATGATTGTTATTAAATAATATTAAGCTAAAACCCTAGCCTCTCTTTCTCTCTCAAAACCGATCGGCCAGCCCCCCTTCTCCCTTGTTCTTGGCTGGCGTCAATCACACACACACACACATACATACAAGAATCGTTCAAGTTTATTGGAGATTAAGATGCTAGGAAGGTATAAACATCTATCCTATGCATCCTCTATGCTTAATCTTGATTTTGAATGGGTTAATTATAAACCCTAGGTCCGATTTTTCATATGTATATGTGTTCATAGGTTTTATTTTGATGTGATGATGTATTGATGATGATTTGATGACTAGAATTGATATTGTTACATGTTAATTGTTGTGTATTTGATTTTGAGATCAAATAAAACCCTAACCATGTATGAATGGTGTAATTGATATGCATGGATAGTGGTTATGGGGTCTAGAATGTTATATGAATGAATTGTGGTCTATAGATGGTTAATATGTTGAGTTTTGTTGCAAACAGTTTCTGGACAGATTGTGTTGTTGATGTTCAATTGACTGTATCAAGGTGTAAATATGAAAATTGGTTGACATTATTGATACTACAGTAAACTAGGTTGAGTCTAGTTTCTAAAGAATATAAATTTGCAATTTTTGGAAGTGTACAAGTTAATCTTTATGATTTTACAAAAACGTTGTGCAAAGCTGAGTTGTTAGACCTGCTGTTAGGTTGTTTTGTAAATATTATATCTCATGAATTACGAGACCAATTGGGTTGGTTCCACTTCTGGAAGTTGACTTGTTGAGTTAGGAACCTAACCCAAGTGGTCTTGCATTTGTTGGATTTTTCATTTAACGGGAATTTCAAATAACATTCTGTTGCGCATGAATTTGACTGTTATGAGCTTGCTGTAATGTTTTGATCATTATGAGAAATCTATGTGGAATAAAAATAAAATAAAATATGTTCTGGAAACCTAACACATGCATGCTTTTGTGATGATTTTTGGTAAATTAATTGAGATGCTATGATCGGTGGAATAGTACAATCTTTCAAGTAGAATTTCTGTCTCGGTGAAACTAGCTGCTGAATTTTGTGAAAATGCATGAAACATGATAATTGCTAGTTAATTGTTATGTTTTGACCAAATTGCCCCTGCGGGGAATACTTGCTAAATAGTTGTCGTGTTTTGACCAAATTGCCCTTGCGGGGAATAATTGCTAGTTAATTGTTATGTGTGACCAAATTGCCCTTACGGGGAGTAATTGCTAGTGATGTACATTATTAATACATGACATGTAAATAATTGCTCACACATGTAATGTATCACAAATGTACTTGTTAAAGTCACACACGATTCACAAACGAAATACGAAACATATTGTGTGCATAGGTATTATGTGCCGAGTCTAGAGACTCGATAATAGTTCCGACACTTAGAAAAATCTCTTTGTTGTTTTAGAACGCTAGAGAGAGTTTTTTTGTGACGCACATCCTTTGGTGATTTAATTTGGGAATTCTTCGCAAACAGTGAGTTTCACTTACCCCTTTAAACTGTTTTAAACGCTTTTCACTTGGGGGAGATAACATACTCCGAAAAACGCATTTAAGATTTTGTTAGTAAATTATATATCACTTGTAAAGGCTAAGTGGCAAACGAAACATTTGAAGTCCTACACATCGAACCGGTTAATATTTGGAATAGCGAGTCACTGTTGAGTAGTACTACTGGGTTTAACAAACCCCACCCAACGCTAAACTCGACTGGAGGTCGAGCGGGTGTAATTTTGGCTAACACGTACCATGGTCTGGATGACCTGGTGACAAGGCACTTGATAAACAGTCAGCTTTGGTGTCGAACACTTATAATACTTGTTGTATAGGCTAGCTACCTATCGATATATAATTGATTTAACACTATCTGGTAACGCAAAACGCTGAACGCAAAACGCTAAACGCTTTATTTTATATAAACTTTTGAACTCACCAACCTCGTGTTGACACTTTTAGTATGTTATTCTCATGTAGCCGAGGCGGGCGCGCGGTATAGGATCATGCATGGTTTTTGAACATTCTGATATGCAAACATGTTTTTAACTATTATTACTTGGGTTTTTAAGTCGTCCTGCGTGACGTAACTTTTGTCTTTTGGTTTTTACGCTTCCGCACTTATTTTCATTTAAACGTTTTTATGGTTTGATTATAACTAATGATTCCGATTCTGTTAGTTCACACCCTCTGACGCTAAAACTCCGTTAGTGGATTTTGAGGGTGTGACAGTCAGAGGAAGAAAACGACGAACAACAGAGCCAAGTGCGTGGAAGGAAGCTGAAGTGCGCTTCCCGCGTGTGCCAGGAGGGCCCAACAAAGAAGGCCCCATAGTCATCAAAAGCCAGCTTGGGCACTACATCACTTCCCGCACTCTTGCTGATAATGGCGCTTCGTCAACCGTCATGTATAGGCAGTTCTTCGACAAACTAGACGACGAAGACAAAGAACGCCTAGAAACGGTTTACGCCTCGATGGAAGGGTTTGACGGCAGCACAAACACCCCCTTGGGGATCCTATCCTTCCCCGTCACTCTCACAGATGGGAAGTAATCCCGCACAGAAGACGTGGACTTCGTCGTAATGAGGAAGCCACACCACACGTACGACATTCTCTTCGGGAGAGACGGGATGGCAAGGTTCAATGCTGTGGTGTCGTCGGTCCATGGTATGATGGGATGGCCAACAGCTGAGGGCGTTGCTATGATCACGGGCATTCCCCAGGTATGCATTGCATCTGTCTCATCCAAACCTAAACCAAAGATAGCTAAACCAACAACCTCTGAGCCAGAAGAATGGGCCTTCAATGGCAAATACCCTGACCAGGCTGTTACCATTGGCCCAACGATCACTCATCCCACACGCACCCTGCTCAAACGCTTGTTGCAAAAAAATGCTGACATCTTCGCGTGGACACCAGCCGACATGACTGGTGTACCCCGAAGTAAGGCTGAGCATAAGCTCAAGTGTGACCCGGCGTTTACGCCGGTCATACAAAAGCGTCGCGTGATGGGGACTGAGCAGGCTAACGCGTGTAGAACCCAAGTCAAGGAACTCCTTGACGCAGGCATCGTACGCGTTAGTAAATATCAAACATGGGTTGCAAATCCCGTCATGGTACCGAAGTCAAACAAACAATGGCGCATGTGCATAGACTTTAAAGACCTAAACAAAGCATGCCCCAAAGATTGTTACCCGTTACCTGAAATTGACCTTAAGGTAGATTCATTAGCACCGTTTCGCCTTAAATGCTTCCTTGATGCGTATAAAGGATACCATCAAATCCACATGGCTGTTGACGATCAGGACAAAACCGCATTTCGGACGCCCGATGGCACATTTTGTTACCAAATGATGCCATTCGGACTTAAGAATGTCGGGTCCACATACCAACGCCTGATAGACAAAGAGTTTCATGCCCAAATTGGGAGGAACTTGGAAGTTTACATGGATGACTTGGTCATCAAAAGCCTAGAGCCAGAAGCGATGTTGAAAGACATCGAAGAAACTTTCAACACGCTCAGAAAAATAAACATGAAGCTCAACCCGAGCAAGTGTTCCTTTGGGATGGAAGAAGGGAAGTTCTTAGGAGTCATCGTTACTAAAGATGGCTTCAGAGCGAACCCTGAAAAGGTCGAAGCCATTATGAAAATGGAATCACCTACTACCATCAAACAGGCTCAGACACTGAATGGACGACTAGTCGCACTTAACCGCTTTTTGGCAAACCATGCGGATAGGCCGTTCCCATTCGTGTCAACATTGAGAAATTGCTTGAAGAAAACGCACTTCCGCTGGACACCAGAAGCGGAAGCAGCTTTTCAAGAGATTCGGTCACGCTTGATCGAACTCCCAACACTCACAGCACCAGAAGTGGGGGAGGAATTAATTCTTTACCTCTCCGTCACAGACAGAGCAACCGGGGCAGTCCTACTAGTAGAACGAAAAGGCATCCAGATGCCCATCTACTATGTTAGCCGCGTCTTAACAGATGTAGAAACCCGGTACTCTACCCTGGAAAAATTAGTCTTAGTGCTTGTACAGGCTTCACGCAGGCTAAGACGATATTTCCAGGGCCACCCAATCACCATTCTCACCAACTTCAAACTTGCAAACGTTCTAGGCAAACCCGAGTTGTCAGGGCGCCTAGCCAAATGGGCAATTGAATTGGGAGAATACGCGATAAAGTACAAGCCAAGACCAGCTATAAAAGGCCAGGTCTTGGCCGACTTTATTGCAGAAGTCCCCGCTTCGCGGGAAAAAGAGTGCCAGGAAGAGGCTCAACCCTCTCCAGCACAGGACATTGATGATGTCTGGCGACTCTATACTGATGGAGCAGCCAACAACGAGGGTTCAGGCACAGGGTTGAAACTAACTAACCCAGCAGGCCAAGAGTACACTTACGCTATTCGGCTGGATTTCCCAAGTACGAATAACGAAGCGGAGTATGAAGCATTCTTGGCCGGATTAAGAATTGCGCGTAAGATGGGGGTAAAAACTTGGAAGCCCACGTGGATTCCATGTTAGTAGCCAACCAGATAAACGGGACGTACACGGCCGTGAACGACACAATGGCCCTGTACCTCGCACAAGCAAAAACCCTTATGCGCGATTTTAACGATTGCAAAGTTATGCACATCAAGCGAAGCGAAAACAAATATGCGGATGAGTTAAGCAAGCTTGCATCGTTAGCCTTCACCCACTTGGGAAAGGACATCCGCGTTGAACTTCTTGGAGCACCATCAGTCCCGCACAAGGAAATCTGTGTCATCCAAACCGGCACGGAAACATGGATGACACCAATCATAAATTACCTTGCAGCGGGTATACTCCCAGAGTCGAAGACACATGCAAGAAAGATACGCTGTAAATCACTGAACTATCAACTTGTTGATGACATACTTTCAGGCGTAACTTTCTTGGCCCACTCCTCAGATGCGTGGACGACCAAGATGCCGACTACCTCCTAAGGGAAGTACACGAAGGCATCTGTGGAGTATACGCAGGTCCACGCGCAGTTGTAGCTAAGCTAAACAACGCGGGATACTTTTGGCCGGGGATGCACACGGATGCGCTGGCCTACATCAGAAAATGTAGATTCTGCCAGCTCTACGCACCCAACACGCATCGCCCGAAGAACGAACTTGTTCCAGTCACTTCTTCATGGCCATTTCAGAAGTGGGCCATCGATGTAACAGGCCCATTTCCCACAGCAGCAGGAAACGTTCAGTTCCTAGTGGTAGCCATCGACTACTTCACCAAGTGGATAGAAGCAAAACCCTTAGCCCAAACAACCGCAAAACATATCAAAAAATTTATTTGGGAATTTATTATTTGTCATTTTGGACTTCCACAGAATTTGGTGAGCGATAACGGCACCAACTTTGCTGACCAGAAGCTACAAAAGTGGCTGAAAGAACTTCAAATCACCCACACCTTTACCTCAGTGGCACACCCGCAGGATAATGGTGAGGTGGAAAGAGCAAACAAGAGCATCGTCGACGGCATAAAGAAAAGACTCTTGGAACATAGATCCGGCTGGGTGGACGAAGTTCCACATGTCCTTTGGGCGAACAGAACGCTAAAAAAGGCAAGCACGGGCGAAACCCCGTTCAGCCTCACCTATGGCACTGAAGCCATGGTCCCGGTCGAAATTGGTCTACCCTCACCAAGAGTCATAACTCAACCAGAAGACAATGATGCGGAAAGACGGTTAGACCTTATGCTGACCGAAGAACGCAGAGACTTAGCCGCAGCGCGTGAAGAGAACTACAAGCGACAAATGCAAAAGTACTACAACACGCGGGTAAAACTCTGCAACTTCAATGTCGGAGACTACATACTGCGTAACAACGAGGCTTCGAACCAAGAACGCCCAGGAAAGCTGGCCCCGGTCTGGGAATGGCCATAAATCATTAAAGAAGTTTTGGGAAAGGGCGCATACCGGCTCGATGGCACCCCCATCCCAAGAACATGGAATGGAGCTCAGTTACGCAAATGTTACATGTAGATCAATTCCAAACTTGTAAAGAAAAGGCCTAGAGCCACTTCTAATGGAAATGATTCTCCTTTCACATTGTGTTGATAGCCTTACCTTTATACTTATGAACTGACCGCATTGATATGCCGGTATTCACCGCATAAATAAGTGTGGGAGGAAGTAAGTCGTTGCGTGTGGAAAGCGGCACAACCCGCATAAACACAAAAACAGTAAATATTTCTAAGAGGAAGATGAGGAAAACCTTCACGCAGGTCAGATATAGGTAAAGTTTGGTCATCCTACTAAGTGAAAGTGACGGTTCTACCCGCACAATCATGATAGAGGAAACAGAACAGTAACCTATTATCCAACACGCGTCGAAAGGTTAACTTATTCAAAACACTTAGAAAATTGCTAAGTTAAACTAAAATATGCATGAGCAATTCATATAATGTTTACAAGGCAAGGCGTTAACAAAATATTTATATTTAAAATAAAAATTCAAACATTACAAGAATGGCTAGGTATTTACCCGCCTACAAAAATACAAATCTATCCTAACGGTTGGAAGGGATCTCAAGGTTCAAGCTTCAGGACCACTCCCTCCAAACCCACTCGAACCCGCACCATCAGTTGTCTGCGGCGGTTCGAGGAAAGCCTTGAGAACAGCTAGCCCGTCATCAGCAGCTGCAATTTCGTTCACCTTCTCCACAACCGGATGCGGGAAGGCAGCATACTGGTTCACAGCTTGGTCGTAGGCAGCTTCAGTGTCTACATCGTGTAAAGGAAAGTTGGAAGGCAGGATGCCCTTCTCTGCAAGTCCTAGACCAAGCAGGAAACCAGCTTTCTCCCCATCCTCATGAGAAGCGTTGAGGGCTGCACTCATGGCATCGTTATAAGATGTGTTCGCGAAAATCCGATGCACAATCTACAAAAAAAAGTATATATAAAGGAACTTTTCTAAGTATAAAGAAAAGCGTAAAGAAATTATGGAGCTACGCGTACCTGCGGCAACGCTTCTCGTAGAAGTCATTCCTTAGTGATCAGAGCTTCTTGGAGGGTAGCTTGAGCTTGATCGCAGGCGCGTTCGGCTTCATTCTTGTTGAGGTTGGCAAGCAACACATCCTTAGCAGCAGCCTCTTCAACGCCCTTGAGCTTGCGCTCAGTGCGATCAAGCATACCCTTCTGATCCAGGAGCTCTTGGAGCTTCTTGGCATCTTCTAAAGCCAAAGCATCATGAGCCTGCTGAAGCTTCTCTAGTTTGGCTTTGAGCTCTTCGTTCTCAGTGCGCAGAGGCTCAGCAACGGCTTCAGCTTTGGTGGCCCTCTCGGTCGCATTACGCACAGTTTCCTTGGCCAACCTAAGCTGTTCGTTAACAGCTTGGGTAGCCTTGGAACGGGCCTCATGCCTGGCCTGAATCTCGACCTCAAGGTCCTTGAAGGCCTTCTCCTTCTCCGCGGCGGTGGCAACAAGCCTCTTGTTCTCCTCCCGCAATGCTCGCGCCTGAGCCACTTCCAGGCTACGTGCAGTCTTTAACTTGTCGTTTTCACGACAAAGTAGCTCGACACGCGGCTGCATCCAGGCAAGGAGGATCCGGAGCTCGTTGGACAGCCTACCATCCTGGTAGCTGGCCATTGCCTCCCCCAACGCACCGCTTGGGGCGGCATGGCGCGCCCAGTCGACGCATTCCGCAGCCGTCCGGAGGGTCGTTCCTCGCCGGATATTCCACCGTGGAGCGTACACCTCATTGGAATCCGAAACTGCAAAAACAAAAAATAGTTAGGAAAAAAATGACAAAAATGGATAATAGGCCCAAATAACCCCACGCACCTGTAGGGTCGATAACAGGCCGGTAGCCGCCGAACCCGTCACCCGAACCTAAGGGATATCCATCCAAGAGGTCAAGGAGATGGGAATGAGACAAAGATTGGCTAGAGGTCCCAACCCCAAACATACCTGAAGAACCGGCCATGGACGAGGTAGTCCCTGACACCGGAGGGGGCATGGTAGAAGCCACCGTGGTAGAGACCATCGGAGGTGAACTCATTGGAGATGAACTCACAACCGTGGTCGCCGCTGCGGATGAGCTTGCAGAAAAAGTCACCGCCGGCCCAGTGAAGGATGTGGTAAAGATAGCACTGACGGCCGGCGGAGATGAAGTCATAACTGGAACAGTTGCCTCAACAGTAGGGGCAACTGAACCAGCACCGGAAACAGGCGCAGCCGCCTGGTTCATCGCCTCGGATAGGTTGACCAAACCTATCGTCTGGGTCCTGAACTACTTCCTCCCGCACCGCTCTGAAAAGCAGATACGTCCACTCCTGCATAAAGAACAAAATATTAAAAACAATGGCGAAAAGAAATGCGGGAAAGGTAAAAAATTATACTTACGGGTTTTCTTAATCTTTAAAGACCTGACGGGCGGAGACGAACCCGATGGAACTGGCCTCTTCACACCAGTCACCGTCGCAACGCTTGGTTGCTCGGAGGTGACCGCCGTCTCAACCTCCGAGACAATGGTCTCACCACCACCAAGGTCCCCCGCCGCCTCCTCACTCTCAGTCTCGGAATCCGACTGATTCCCCAGGTCGACGACGGAAGCGACCTTCGCCTTGCCCTTCCCGCCAGCAGCCTTCTTTTTCCTCACAAAGAAGGGCCCATCTGCGGATTCCTCATCAGAAGATGACAAAATTAGAGAAATTCCAGCAGAAGTTTGAGCATGAAGAGGACGAGGATTGAAGAACTTATTACCTGGCCGAGTGGTGCTTAGGATCTCAAGACCTGCCGGATAGACTTCTACGAACCTATCCGCAGTTTGCTCCAAGATGGGCAACTCGTTCTCGTCAAGATCACTAGTACCCAACCGTGCGGGACAACCAGTCTCCCGCGGATGCAGGAGCGATTGTAAGTCGTTCCCTTCTGAAATAAGAAAAGATAACAGTGTTAGTAGAAAAACCCTAAACCAACACAAAAAATGGAGCATACCGTAAAGAGTAGAGCTCAAACCGTATTCAAGGACGATGGGTATTTGCAGCGTCCCAGACCCGGCATCCTTCCGCACGCGGCTCATCCCGAGCATCACCATCCCAGACTCCGCGAAGCGATAAACCGGAGTCTGGATCTGGGAAATCTTGGCGAACCATTCCGCTTCCTGGTAATTGGAGGCGTGAAGGTTAGGGAGCGCCCTCCCGTTCTTGAACGTCATCACGATGGGGACGACGCGAGCGGAGATGTAGAAAAACTCCCGCTTCCAAGACCAAAGACTGCGCTCGGTAGCGCAGATCTTCAACCCCTTGATCCGAGTGACCAGGGTATACCAACCCTGGATGCACCTCCAGGAGTAGAAGGTCATCAAGCGGTCGACGCGGGGCTCGATGCCCAGAATACGGCACACCCATTCGAAGTGGCGAACTTTAGCAATCGCCATCGGGTGCACCTCCGTCAAATGCACACCGTGTTTCTCCAAAACACGGTATACGAACTTCGTTAATGGGAATCTGAGATTCCCATATATGAAGAATGAGGCATAAACCCCTATCTTTCCCTTAGGGGCATCATACACCGTCTGGTGGGGCTCCGGAAACTCAGGCTCATAAGGATCGGGCATGAACTTCTTGACGATATAGTGGTATAAATCGACAGAAAGAGTACACTGGCACTCGCCAGCAGTACTCTTATCGTCCTTATCAGACGTGGACGTCGGGTTCTCGAGGTATACGTCGGACTCCTCGACGTTAACCTTGGGATCATGTGTAGAATAAGACATTTTTTAGATGTTAAAGAGAGCGATTTCAGGAGAATGCTCGACGGAAAAGTTAGAGTATTCGCCGAAAATCGCTTAGAAGAAGAAGAGTGAAGTGAAAGTATGGAATGAGATACACCCTCTCCCCCCTTATATACTCATCGCAATGAATGTGATGAATTTAATGCGGAGGAGAGAGAGAGAGCGCAGGTGCAATGAAACGGCGACACGTGTGGATAAAGCAAGCTGGCAACAGGTGTCAGGATGGCGCGTGACATGAAACTCGCACCCACGCGCCTGAAAAAGCGTTCTGATTGACCACATGCTGTCACGTCGTCATAACTTCCTGCACGTCCTGAAACCGTCAGAAGACGCCAACGTCCCTTCAGCCGTTTGGACTGTCCTTATCCTTTCACCGACTCTTCGAATTTCAGAAAGATTCAAAAAGATTCAAAAATAAGAGGGAATATACCCCCTTACCTTGGAAAACAAGAAACCATAAGACAAGTGCGGGTACAGTGTCAATGCGAAACCCTTCACATACTTAGCACTCGCAGGGAATTGAAGCCAAGATACCTTGGAAAACAAGGAACCGTAAGACAAGTGCGGGTACAGTGTCAAGGCGAAACCCTTCACATACTCAGCACTTGCAGGGAATTGAACCCAAGAAGGATCTTATGGGCCATGCTTGCGGAAAGAGAAATAACACCTCCGCATGGCGGGAACGTTGAGAACTAGATTGTTTGAAGCTTCAAGGTGGAATTGGTGGTTTAACATAACTGATCACTATGTCCAAAACTACCAAAACCTCGTGAAGAATCTATACAAGTGAAACTCAACGCTCCCGACTTGCGAAGAGGTTAAACACCTACCCGCATCATAACCAAAGATCAGGCAGAAAAGTCAGGAATTTCTGCAAGTGACATTAGGAAAACTGCGGGAAGAATCCCCACTAAAAACCTTAAAAAAACAAAAACCCCTCTTTAAAACCCCTTGCTTAAAGTCCAAAAGTTCACCTCACTAACAATTCATGAGAAGAACAATGGATTGGGGGGACTTGAAGAGGTAGTTCCCCGCAAAGCCCAGTTGGACCCGCAAGACACACCTTGAAGAGGTACGTCTGCGCAAAGACCAGCTGGTTCCGCAGGACCCACCATGCTCAGAGATGAAGACCTTACACGCAGTAAGCCAGCTGTTCCCGCAGGAAAGCCTCCCTTGGTACAGTACCCTACCTGTTCCCGCAGCTGTGGGTACAAGCCAAGAAGGAAGGCTACCCGCACTAACAGTAAGGCTACCCGCACTAACAGTAAGGCTACACGCATAAGGCACTAACTCATACTTCAGCAATGTCACCTAAGGAAAGAATGAGCAAGGCGGGAATATTCCCGCCCAAAAGAGCCTGTCCGTACGCTTCTGGAAGATCTTTTGTACTATACCTGCCAAGGTATGGACAAAATAGACAAGATCTGACAAAAGCAGCCCATGAACCAATCACAGGGTGACAGCTCACCGACAATAGTACGAGGAGGAGCACGCTCCAATACAAAATGTCACTATCAGCCGCTGCCTACCCACCAACTCCCATCGTGGCACGTACGTAGCCTGTAGTTGGTGGAAAAGGAATATTATATACAGCTGGTCGTACCTGCTTGGAAACCTACATTCGGCTATAAATACTCCAACACCTTGGAACGGTATGATCATCTTATATTCTCCCTAGCTATTTCTCTCAATATACACTTATATTCAGAGCAATCTAGTCTGATTCTCACGCCGGAGGGTGGTCACAAGGAGGAACCCCCCCTTCTCAGTGACGAGCTCACGGTGTCTGTTTTGCAGGTCGAGAAGAATAACCATCTTTGCCGGACCTAACCCTCGTGGGAAGCATCTACTTAACCCTAAGATTATCCGTAATCTGCCGGGGTCATTTAGTGTTTCTTCAATGAGGCTGTTTAAAAAAAATTAAATTTTTGAGGCAGGTGGGGCACTTAATGGTAGAGTTAGGAATTTTTTCTTGTGAGTTTTGGTATTTTGGGGGCTCGATTTTTTTCTAGCGTCTTAAGTTTTCAGGCTTGAATGGGTCGGGTCGGTCGGTCTTTCGGTCAGATAAAATGCAACATTACTATCATAACAAAAGTATATCGTCATTTGATAAAATACATTGTCATTTTAAATAAGATATTGCATATTACAAAGTTCTTTTGAATAGTTTTGAGCTTTTCTTACAAACTATATATGGATTATTATTTTATTAGCTCATTTATAATGTTAGTAATTTTTGTAGTTTTTTCTAAGCTTTTAATATTTTATAAAAAAAATATTTATTACAAAAAAAAAATTAATCAAATTTGTCATAATCAATAAATATTTTTTTAAATGATACTAGATTCGCTAGTTGAAAAAAAATGAGTTCATTTGTTAATTCGATACTATAGGTTATATATAAAACCGAAAAAAGACCACAGGTTCGGACGAACCCGGTGGCCACTATGTCCCTCCGCCGCTATGTAAAATTTTTAAGATAATTATGATACACTCCAACATAAAACATAACTACATGTATTTCATGACCAAAGAGTTAAAATACACATCCGAAAGTGACCATTTGGTGATTTTCTTTAATTATCAAGCATTTGCATTCCCTCAAATCATATTTTACCTCTAATTTTGCTAAGAATAATAATTTTCAAAATTTGTTTTTCATTTAAAAACCACATCTCATCCCCTACTTTTATTTTCATAATCACTTATTTTATTATTATCTCGTTTTTATATATTCACATAAGTTTAATGAAAGAAGAATAGTAGCTTTACATATATAAAAAAGTTATTGTAGCAACTTTTATAATTTGAATTAGAGAAGTAAAACGTTGGAAAGATGAAGTGTGTTTTCAAAGGAATTTTTAATGGCATTGGTTATTCACACACACTTTTAACAAACATTTTATCTATTATGTACACTCTTTAAAGAGAGAGGGTGTATGAATAACACATCCCTTTTTAATCCTTTAAAGATGAAAAAGGATTTGACTGCACTCTTGGTAAGTTTTTCATTTGCAAAGAGTGGAGCATTTTTCTTCCAAATTTTGTCTGGTACGGTCTCCCTTTAAAAACACATATATGAGCAAATTCGGTACCGGTACCGAAATCGGTACCAAAGTTTTGAGTTTCAGGATCCATACGGTACTGGTATTTCCCAAATCTTTACCTTCAATATACTGTACTGGTAGTATTTCCCGAATCTTTACCTTCAATATACCGTACCGGTACCGAACCGAATATTTTGGTACCGGTACCAAAAATTTGTGATTTTGGGGATCGGTATTTTTGGTACCGATCAGTACCGAGCTCATCCCTATATATGTGTGCCTCACTATGCAATGGGCCAATGGTAAATAACAAAATATGAAATAAATTAAACATCCAACTTTAAATCACAATTTGTAAAAAACAGAAATCAAAACATGTCCTCAAACTAAGCTGCATAAGTTATATTATTTGTTTGTTGACTGAAACTATCCCTCTATATCTCCTATATTTTACAATTCATATGTCACACCCTCCAATCTGCATCCATGACAAGAATCAGTTAAGTTTGCAAATAAGACTAAGAGAATACAGGTAAAAATAGAAAACAAGCCAAACGGATTAAGGTTGACCCGTAAGGCCGTAACACACTGTCCGCTCTGTCTTATATATGATCACAAAAGTTATATATTTGAGATACTAAGGGCATGTTTGGGATTCCTTATTTGCACCTCCTTATACCTTATATAAGGAGTTTTCCATAAGTTACAAAATCCTAACTTATGAAAACTCATTTTTCCTTCTTTAAAAGGTTTAATAAGTTATATTACCCAAACACTATTTTAATCTATAAAAGTGAATAAGTTATAAGGAGGTAAAAATAAGGAAACCCAAACACCCCCTAAATATACCAATATCAACTAATTCATAAGTAACTGGGTCAAACTAATCACCTGCAGTTAGAGTAACACGAAACTGTAAAAAAAAATTGACAAACCTGATATCTGAGAGGTTAGGTTAGACTGAACTAGTAACCATCAAACCCTTGTTTGTGTTGCTGATTTTGACTAGGGTTTGAAAGATGGTTCAGCTGGTCTGAGCTTGGGGAAGGCCTGGTCAACTGATTGGGACCAAACTGGTTACGCTGGTCCGGTTTAGAATTACTCATAGTTGCTTCAGAATAAGAGTTCTCCATCAGTCCTTGTATCTGAGTTAATAATCTTTTAGTTATTTAAATGAAGTAATTACATTATCAAAAGCGAGTAATAACATATAATGCTTACCATATCCATACGTTTCTTGTGGAGATCACTTGCCGGCTGCATATATATTAATATAATAATGAATTAACGATTCAACAAATATGAATGAACATTTTAAAGAAACTTACGCGGTTTTGTTCTTGTTTCTTCTCTTCACTTGAGAACCCGGGAATTGTTAACTTGTAGTTCTTTTCTGTAAAAATATAGCAGAAATTAATTATATAATAGTAGAAAACAAGGGTGTTCAAAATTATACATGTAGAAGTTGCAATATAAACCAACTTTAACTTCCTGACAACTTTATCCTTGTATTACAAACATCATCTTTGCCTTTTCTTTGTAGTGTATAAGGGTAAATTTGTTAAAGTTAATATTAGAAAATTTAATTGTTACAAATTTTATAATTGTAAAAGAATTACTATTCTTTTAGAAGAAAATACCTCAAATTAGTTTTATAATACATTAAGATATACAAATTAACATTCAAGATAACTTAACTTACGAAAAAACATTAAACAATATACTAAAAAACTGAAAACTACGTGTATGCTACATGAAAAACAGTTTTTAAGTATTGGGTTCAAGAGACTTGGATTTTAGAGCTAGGCAAACCGTACGAACACGAGCGAAGCATGTTCGTGTTCATTCATTGAACTTTAACTGAACAAACAATCGGATACGAAAATTAAACGAACATGGATTTCTTGTCCGTGTCCATTCATTAAGAAAAAGAAAATGAACATGTTCGTGTTTGTTCATGTCCGTTCGTTAACAGTATAAATGAACGAGCACAACTGAACATGGATAAACTGGCATAACGGTGCTAAATTAGTTAAAAGTAATGTGAAACCAATGTTTTGGCCTAAAAAGTTATTGAAACTCGACTAAATGTTGTGATGGGCCAAAAGATATAAATGAATATCCTAATTAGCGTAAACTAATAAAATTAAACAGATGTAAATGAATGAACACAAACGAATTTAAATGAACGATTGAGACATGTGCTTATGTTCTTTCATTTTACTAAATGTACAAAACTTTGTGTTCATGTTCGCTCGTTTATTAAAAACGAACATAAACAAACTTCCTGTTGAACAGTTTTCGAACCGTTCGCTGAACATTCAATTTGTTTACAGGCCTATTTAGAACCACACATTTGGGCCTAATTGTTCATTTTACTAAATGAACAAAACTTTGCGTTCATTTTCGTTCGTTTATTACATAAACAAACTTCCCGTCGAACAGTTTACGACCTGTTCACTGAACGTTCAATTTGTTACAGGCCTATTTAGAATCACTCATTTGGGCCTAATTGGTCCTAGGAATTAGCCTAATCGGGCTTTTGATCAGATGTTAGGCCCAATATGCCATTTTTTGGAATCAACTGGACCTTATTGGGCCACTCTCAAGACCGTTTATGGATCTTTGCAATGTGTCAAGATGAAACACATACCTAGGTGTAGCAGAATGTCTTTTGATTCCACAATTGAAGATTTTCTATGTTTTGCCAATGTGGCTCCAAATGAAGTAACCTACAAAATATTTTAAAACATTAACTACTTATAAATACTTAAAATGAGCAATATGACATCTGTGGGTCAGACCAGCCCATACTAAGAACAGTCCTTTTCAACCCCAGCCTTGTTTGACACATTACCCGTAAGTATATTTTCGATATAGAAATCGGAAGGATCCGATTTGAGCAAACTTTCAATTCAAAAAAATTTGTTGGAACGGCTAAAACTTTTCGATCCACGGTGTATAGAGCACGAATAAACCATCGGTACAAGAATAATAAAGTTTATATTGTACAGTTAGCGAGTCTTACCGAATCGATAAATTCATCAGCAAGCATCAAAAGAAGATCTTCAACTTCAGGATCTAAAGTTGCATTTGGATCCACCTGAAAACCGAAAAATAAAAATTAAATGTGAATAACTTTATACCAAATTCACCAAATCAATTATTAATTACTAATTTCCTAATTCAAAATGCATAATCTCAATTCGATATCCCTAAATCAAACTGATGAAACCCTAACTCAAACACAGAAGCTCAAATTGAAGTCCCTAATTTACAATGCAGAATCTCAATCGCCTGACCTGTGCAACCAAATCTTGAATATTTCTTTTACCAAGAAGATGATTACTGGCTTCTGTGCCTTGGCTCGAACTGCCGCCTGGAGTGGTGGTCCCCGATGCAGTTGCATCAGGTTGCGATCCGGTCAAACTCAGAGATTTTTGACCGGCAGATCCTGCAATTCTTGGAGACTGCTGCTGCAAAAGTTGTTGCTGACCTGGCATCTGTTGCTGCTGATGCCCAATTGGTTGTTGCTGGTTAACCTGCTGTTGCTGTTGTTGAATCATTTGTGATAATTGTTGTTGGTTCAATGACATTGAATTGTGCAATTGCGAAGAAGGAAGCTGTTGACTCATAAGTGCATGTTGCCTTTGTTGTTGTTGAAGGCGAAACGAAGGAGAATTAGGTGCTGGCATTTGCTTTGACCATTGTTGTTGATTTATATTGTTTTGCAACATGGCTAATTGACCATTTTGACCCAATTGTGACAACTGTGAGGTCATGAATGACGTCCTCGACAGACCTTGTGCCTGCAATTTCTAAAAATTAAATTCGTGATATTAGCAAAAGTACAAAAGTAAAGGGGTCAACCGTTTGACTTGTTTTACTACTCACAAAATCTCACATCACAAACCGCCTATATTAAATACTCCTACTTTTTGTGTTCGAGTTTTCCAAAGTCAATGAAAACTCGAACTTCCACAATGCTCTTTTCCGTTGAATAAACATGTGAACATAACTTTGTGGTCAAATCTTATAAAGATCAAAATCAATAAGATTTACACCACATCTTTTATATCGAGTTTCCTCATCTTCAAACTTTAAATACAAATAACTTCTCCCAAAAGTTAAACCTCAGCCCAATCGGGAAAATTTTAAGTCCAAATCAGCGTTCCAAATATATAATATAAATGCTTTGCCGTTGTTTTGTTAAGAGAGCGTGACGTGAAATTTTAATCAATTTATATACTAAAATAAGCTGTGAGAAATCAATTAAACAATGTTACTAAACTTAAAAATTTCATGAGCTTATCATATTTGATTCACATTAGTTGAAATGAAAGCATTAGTAAAAAAGCATTCTATCTTTTGAAATTAATTTTGTATAAAAACAAGTTTTATACATCCTAAATTAGTTACATAACTATTTTTCTGTTGCGTTAATAGCTTTTATTAGTTGATAAATGCATGGCACACATGAGTTTTGAATCATTACATCCAGTGTATATTAAAATCAACATAATACTACTAAGACATAAATAAATTTTATTTTTATTTCTTTCTTAGTAGTATTAAAAAAGCTATTAAAACAGAAAAATAGACATGGAACTACTTCAGGCTCTATACAACTTGTCTTCGTACAAAAACATGTTTCAAAGCCTTTAGAATACTTCTTTACCAATGCGAACATTTCAACTAATTTGAATGAAAAATATGATATGGTCACGAAATATCCAAGTTGAGTAACATAGTGTTTAATTGATTCCCTGCAGCTTATTTTAGTACATAAATGGGTTAAAATTTTGCATCACCCTCTCTCCACCACACACGGCAAAGCATTTATATTATGGTATACGTTTTTTTACCAATTTTCCTCATTTGCGACCATTAGATAGAAATAATTTCTCCCAGAGGTCAAACCCAGCCCAACGAGAAAATTTCAAGCCCAAATCAGTGTTTCAAAATATAGTAACTGAAACCTCAAGAGTGTTTGAAACCTATTTTTGTCTGTTCAAAATGACGATGGATTAAATGAAATTCAACTTACTGATAAAAATATGTTGATAGCAAGTGTAACTATTTAGCACCTGCTTTTAACGGCGAAAAGACTAAATATAAAAGAAAACTGGCATAATAAAAAAACAAAACTACACCGTTTACTCCAATCTAGATCTTTTATTCTTCCATTTATTCCAGATACTTAGCACTTTCGCATACTTTTTTCATGCAATTTATCTTATTACGCATAACTCAAGACAATTGAAAATTACAACAAAAGATCATACATTGCACTCATCTGTTTTAATTATCACTCATGACCTAATATGAAAGCATTATACTGTCAAGTCATCATATATATAGACTGCTGTAAGAACTCGGACAACTTTTATATCAAAAATTTAAATAAAAAAAAATCCAAAGCATACTAAAGTATGACCATTTTAACTCCCATATATATATAGACTGCTGTAGCTAAAGAAACACAAAAAAGTTTCCACATTGGTTAAGAAAACGATACGACTTTCACATTTATCAGAAGCATTATACTGTCAAGCCATCATAAGTTCATAACAACTGTCAAGAGGCCACAACTTATATCAAAACTGTAGAATTGAAGGGGGTTTACGACACTAAACCTTACGAAAACCAAACTAGTAGGCGCACAAAAACGCTAATAATAACATACTGATAACTATAATTAACAGAATCCACCTAGAATAATAACTTTTCTTCATATAAACACTCAAAAAAGTTTGTTTTTTTTCTTTTTAAATGTAGTAACTAGTAAGTTGTTGAGATAATATGTATACCTGACTAGATGCGAGTGCATTTTGCTGTGGCAATTGCGGTCTCATTTGGGCCTGATTCATCCTTTGTTGGTTAAAAGCAAGCGACCCGCCATTTGCCCTAATCTGATTATTCAAATTGTAAGAACCCATCATGTTCATGTTCATCCCCATTTGCCCACCTTGAAATTGACTCCCACCTTGAACCATCCCGGTTTTCGCCCGAGGCTACACACAATAACAATTTAGACCTAACATAGACCTAACATAAATCAAACTAATAATAATAATAATAATAATATCAACAACTAATTGAAAGTAAAATTACCGAAGCTAATAAATGAGATTGTAAATTAATCTGTGCAGCTTGATTGGGGTTCATTGTGAGGTGGCCGGTTTGACCGAGCAAGTTAGACCGGGCTAAACTCGCATTCCCAATCTGCCCAATTTGTTGTTGCTGTTGATTCTGCTGCTGCTGCTGCTGACCGTTGGTGAAATTCATCTGCCCGTAGATCCTAGCAGGGTTGCTGCCCGTACTCATAGGAATATTATTATTAGTATTATTATTAATATTATTAATATTATTATTGTTATTATACTGTTGTTGTTGTATGTGATTCAAACGTGACATAGATGGCGACCGCTGTAAACCCTGTTGATGAATTTGAAATTGTTGATGTTGAAGCAATTGTTGTTGCTGGGATAGAACGTTGGCTGATGATGATGAGCTGTTGTTGTTATTAATATTATTATTAATTGTGGGTTCGATTGAAGAAGGTAGGGTTTGAGATACGGGTTGTTGATCGAGGTTGGAAATTGTGGATTGAATTGGGGATGGTGCTGATGAAGAACCATCCGCCATGGTTTGAATTGGGTTAATGGGTTATTATTATTATAACATATGGGAATGATTGATTTGTGAGAGCAGAGTGACAGTAATAATAATAATGAGAAGAAGAAGAAGAAAGGTTTGATCGAGAAGGAAACTAGTTCTTACTTCTTACTGAACTTATTATTATGAGACTACTTGTTATTACAACATAAACCCTTAATGATGGATGCTATGTTGTTACATGTTTAGCAAGTGTAATCAAACTAGAGTGAAATGGAATCTTTAATGTTAGACGGTTTAGTTATGTACTTTTTAGTTAGCTGGTTATGATGACGGTGGTTCTCGGTTGATCACGAGACACAGCTGAGATATTCATGCTTCAAGACCTTGTGGGTTCGTTTGTTCTAGTTGTAACTGTTACTTAACGCATTTAACACTTTCTTTCATGGGACGATGATTGTTATACTATAATTAAAAGCATCCTGTGAAATTTTGAATGAAAAAATCCGGCGGACTTGTGTTTGAGAGAGAGTGTATAAAAAACAACTAATAATTCCCGTTTGTTTTAAATTGATGTTTAGTAGATTGCATCTTCCTGATGAGGTTAGGGTTAATAAAATAAAAGGGTGAATTTAAGTTTTAATAGCTCAAACTATAATTCATTGGCTGATAATAATATATAATGACAATTTAACAAGCGGCAGTAATAAAGAGGTAACTTTTTCTACATGTAACTTTCATTTATGTCGTTTCTAAACAATTTGTTATATTTTGATGACGATATAATTTAGTGCATTGTTCATCCGAGCAAACAAATTTGCTTTACCATTAGAGTCAAATTCTAGCTTCAAGACCTTGTTGGCTTGTTTGTTCTAGTTGTAACTGTTTACTTTCATAAGGTGATGGTTGTTACGTTGTAATCGAAACTTAGAAAGCATTGTCATGTGAAAATGTGTTTGAAAAAAATATGACGGGCTTGTTATGAAGATAGAGTGTAGAAAGCCACTAGTAATTCCGTTTGTTTATTGATGTCTAGTATATTGCATCTTCCCGATGAGGTTAGGGTTAATAAAATAAAAGGGAAAACTAAGTTTTAATAGCTCAATCTATAATTCAGTGGCTGATTCTATAATGACAATTTAACAACCGGCAACAATGAATATGTAATTTTATATGTCTATAACTTTCATTTATGTCATTTCAAACAATTTGTAATACTTTGATTGTGATAAAATTTAGTATATTGTTCACTGGAGCAGACGAATTTACTTTACCATTAAAAATAAATTCTAGTTTCAAGACCTTGTTGGCTCGTTTGTTCTAGTTGCAACTGTTACTTTCAGCCTTTAACACTTGGTTTCATGGGATGATGGCTGTTATGTTGTCATGTAAGACTTATTTTGTGAAAATTTGATGAAAAGTTCGGCTAGACTTATGTTCAAGTGAAGGCATAGAAGGCCACAAATATGTTAAAAGATGAGACCGTTAACAATTAATCAATTAGTTGAGATTGTTATTTGACAATAATCTATAATTAAAATTAATTAAATCCCATTTTCCTATACCAATTAAAGGTGCATACCTAGTAACAACATATTTTCTAAGTCTAGTTGATAAAAGGAATGGGAAAAAAACTGATAAATCAAAATATAAATAATTGATAAAAACATAACTTAAATAACCGACTCAAATTAATAACCGATGATTTGTTAGGCTATGTGTAGGGCTACAAAATAGGGGGATTTTCGACACGTGACGTCTTGCCAGCAGATGAGCAATTTTCAGTTTAGGGAGGTAGTTGTGTTGTAGCCCCATCCCCACCCCCCACACCCAAACGGTTATCATTGGTCCATTTAATAAAATAATAATGTCTTTTAACTCAACCTATCGCTCGAATATCATCTAGGGGTGGTGTTGTAGTAAAAAACTATTTATTTGTCACCTCATTACACATAGTCTTATCTCCTTCCACATGAAAGTGTGGAACCACACAAAACTAGAGGTGCACAAAAAACTCGTACCCGGAACCGGACCCGAAAAAAATACCCGGAACCGGTTTTTTTATACCTGGGTATTCTGTACCCGAAACCGGAACCGACCTTACTCGTAGGGTATGGATAGGGTATGCATTTTGAGGTCAATACCCGTACCCGGAACCGTACCCGATTTATACCCGTAAATACCTGAACCCGGTCATACCCTATACCCGATACCCGGTTATACCCAATACCAATTTTCTAATACCCGAAATATTACATGAGTTTTTATTGTATATTTTTATGTTTTTTCACAACTTTTATGTTTAAGTTTTTGTAAAATGCATATTACTAAGTAAATAATTTGTAACTAAATGGATTTATGGTTTTTGTAATGTGACATTCTGTTGGTGCATTTTGTGACCGTCGCTATGCAATTCTGATCAGCGGAAACGAAGTACGAAGTTAGGACAACTTCGCCATAGGCGAAGTTAGAACAACTTCGCCATAGGCGAAGTTGTAACTACTTCGCCTACAGGACCAAGCCCATGAAGTTGTTTATATATATATATATATATATGTGTCTTGGTTAGGTCTGTGTATCCAAAAAGTTAGAGAGTTTTGTGTTACAGTTCATTTGTCTAGAGAGAAACCGAGAGGGAGAGTCGTGTGGGACGGCCCGAGGTAGAGCTCACCTCGGGTCGGCCGTGTTTCTGTTTATGTTCGGTATGTAACGTGTTTGGTTATTATATAAAAGATCTGCAGATGTGTTTATCCCGTTCGTGTGTTTGTTCGTGTGTTTGTATGTGTGTAATCGTGTTCTTCGTTTTCTACAACATTAACGAGTCTAGGAGGATTCCGCACTCCTAGACCTCGTGCGGATCTCGTATCGATCGGCGACGCCCCGCGGGCGGGGGGACTTACAAGTGGTATCAGAGCCTTAGGCTCTTATGCTATGGTTCGAGATCTGCGTTTTGGTGTTTCTGGCACGTTTCTGATGCGTTTCTGGCCGAACAACCGCCGCAGGCGAAGTTATGGGGTTCAGGCGAAGTTGTCGCTTAAATTTTAGGGTTTAGGCGAAGATATAAGGTTAAGCGAAGTTATTCACAACTTCGCCTACCTCACAAGTTCGCTTATCTCAGGCGAAGTTATCTGTCAGGCGAAGTTTTGGTCAGGCGAAGTTATGGACAGGCGAAGTTGACTTTTAGGCGAAGTAAAAAAAAAAGTGTTTGAAGTTTTCGTCTGTATGGCCAGGTGTACACGATTATTGTGAGACCGAAGACGTTGTTCCGTCAACGAGTGAAACTTGTTATCTCTTGGTCTTACGTGTGAACAAATACGTGTCAACTCTGGATATGGAGTTGAGTTTGTGAATGGGATATTGATTGAAACTGGATATTGACACATATTTGGGTGTTTGTGGGCAATGAAATAGTTGTTGTTCGAGGTTGACCAACTGAAGAAAGTCAAATTGAACTGAAGGTTTTTGTCATTACTAGATTGCGGTCAGAGCATATTATTTATGTTATTTTCAAGGCGTTCGAGAATTGGATGCTGAAACGTGATGCTTATTTATTAAAGTGAAAATTCTGGAACAAGTTGGATTTAATCGGGAATTAAAGTGTTTATGTTCTTGATCGTTATCCCTGGTGATTGAAGATGCTTCGGATTAAGTAATGGTCATGTGTGTTAGATTCTGTCAAGGTGGTTTTGTGATGAAATTGATCACTTGATGTTGAGTAGTTGAAGATTAAACCTTATTGTATGCCGACGTGTTGGTGAAGTTGTGGAGGGAGCCCAACTTCACGTGTTGGTGAAGTCAGAAGGACTCACGTGATTGGTTGAGATGATCAATTAGGCACGGGGATGCATGCATTTCAAAGACCTCAATCTATATAGTCGGAGAAGCTTACACTGAAGGGGAGATCGGATATGGAAGACGCTGGGTGATTGGTAGATTTGTGAAGCTACAAGACAGTTTCAGGCACGGCTGGTTGAAGAGCAAACAGAAGATCATCAGTTAAGAGGGAGTCTGTTAGTGCATGGTTTGTAACAGATGATCTTTTGTGTTTGTTAGAATTGAGAGCAACAGTCAAAAGGGAGTCTGTTGGTGCATTTTGTGACCGTCGCTATGCAATTCTGATCAGCGGAAACGAAGTACGAAGTTAGGACAACTTCGCCTACAGGCCCAAGCCCGTGAAGTTGTTTATATATATATGTGTGTCTTGGTTAGGTTTGTGTATCCAAAAAGTTAGAGAGTTTTGTGTTACAGTTCATTTGTCTAGAGAGAAACCGAGAGGGAGAGTCGTGTGGGACGGCCCGAGGTAGAGCTCACCTCGGGTCGGCCGTGTTTCTGTTTATGTTCGGTATGTAACGTGTTTGGTTATTATATAAAAGATCTGCAGATGTGTTTATCCCGTTCGTGTGTTTGTTCGTGTGTTTGTATGTGTGTAATCGTGTTCTTCGTCTTCTACACCATTAACGAGTCTAGGAGGATTCCGCACTCCTAGACCTCGTGCGGATCTCGTATCGATCGGCGACGCCCCGCCGGCGGGGGGACTTACACATTCGTCAAATTTGAGTCTTGAGTCGTATTAGTTTTGTAAACTTCTATTTTTGTAAAACCGACTCAACATTTCTTATAACCTTATTTGATTATTATATAATATCATTTTATACCTCGACCTTAAATAAATCGATGTTGGTCATATTATAGCGTCGTTAAGAAAAAAAACATAAAGGGTTCAAACTGAGTTTTGGCAAAGTTAATATAAGTTTTGGAAACTTTTAAACTCACATTAAACATTGATTAGAACTTGAGGGGCCAGAATTGTAACATACATACACCACATATATATACATAATACCCTAACCCTAATATCATTTCATTCAGCCGCCACTTTCCTCCATGGCCGTTTTCCGGCGAGCGTGTTTTTCCGGTGAGAGAATCCGGCGACGCCAAACACCTCCGGCCACCACCTCGCACTGCATCACCACCATCTCAGCCACCCCCGCAACATGACACCACCACCCCTCGCTTTCCGGCAACCCTCTTCCCTTACGGTTCGTTTTTCCGGCGACCCCCTAGCTCCGCCGTGGCCCCGGTGCTCTTCCTCTCCCTCAGCCGCGCTCTCCCTCTCGCCCGTCTCTCTGTCCCTCTCTGCTCTCTCTCTATCTCTCTTGTGTCATCTCTCTCTCTGCTCTCTCTCCCTCTCGGCTCTCTCCCGTCTTTCTGTCTCTATCTATCTCTCCGTCTCTATCTCTCACTCTCTCTCCATCTCTGAGGCGTTTTTCCGGCGCGCCTCCGGCGGCCGGAATGGGCTCCGACGACGGGGTATGAGGCATGGTGGTGGTGACCTGCCATGTATCCGGCTACCTTCATCTCCGACGACTCGTGAACATTTATAATAGGTAAATTTAATTTGGGTTTTGATATTGTTAGTTTTCGTGTAGAGTTGTTTTGATTTGGGAAAAGATAAACGATCGGGAAATGGTTATCTTGGCTCGGTTAGTTTGTACGTTAGTTGTTAGACTAGAGGTCTCGGGTTCGAGTCTCCTTCTAAACCGATTTTGTGTTATCATGGTTAAAAATCGTATAATTGGTATAAAACTATTAAATATATAAAACTCATTATTTATAACAATAATAATAATAATAATAATAATAATTATTATTAACTTTTTATAAAAAAATGTATATCATTATAAATTCTAATTATTAGTATTAGTATTATTGTTAATGTTATTGTTATTATCATTTTTTTTATAAATATTAAAGTTACTATTATTATTTAAGATCATATTATTATTATTATTTATTAAATTATATTTTTATCTTTTATTATTAGCAATAATATTATTGTATTTATTTTGTGAACTCGTTTAGAACTCGAACCGACATCAAGGGTGGTATCATTATTTACTATCAATATTATTTATTATTATTATTATTTTTATCAACAACATTTTAATTAATACAAAGATCATTATTCTTTAACTATTATTATTAGTATTATACAATATTAGAATTATTAATAATAATTACTGTTATTATTATTATCATTGTTATCTTATACATCTATATATATATATATGTATATATATCTAACATATCTTTTTAGAAATATTATTATCATTACCATCATTATCATTTATAACATTATTATAAACCTTATTACCTATTCATTTTTATAAAACCGAACTCTTAAATTAAGCTCGTCTTGTTTCTATCTTGATATTGGTTTAGTTATTTAAAGGTCTAATAAAATAATAGTATTTTATTTTAAATTATCAATTAAGTGCGAGTCCCATATCGTTGACAAACTAACCGGTAACCCGATTAACATCCGAATCGTCTCATTCATTGTTTCAAATATAATTTCAACTAAAGTTCAAGTTCATTAATATATTTTATTATTCGTTTTCATTTAGCTTTCAAGTCGGATCTGTTAGTTTACCGTTCGAGCTTCATTTATTTGTCTAATTATTTCTCAATTCATCAATCGAGGTGAGTACTTTCATACCCCTTTTTCCATTTTTTGTTTTGGGGTGACATTTCATACCTATCAAACTAAATGATTTACTTACTTGAATCTTAAACCCACAAACGTGATTGTATACTTTACTTGAATAATTGCTTGATTTGGTGTTCTATGCTTACATGCTATGTGCCTATGTGTTTATCGCTTTCAGTCATGGGGAAATCTATAAATCCTAGACCATTTGGTAATGGCAAGGTGTCGTTAACGTAATGCAATTAACGATATTCTATTAAATCCTAGACTACTTGGCAACCCCTTGTAGCTAGGTGGCGCTAACGTAATTCTATTAGCGATTGTCAATTTATCCAAGTTATTGCTTTTATTTATTGTTTTGTATGCAAGTTTTGTGGCTTTTTATTACTATATACTTATATGCTCAAACTTATGAATTGCTCACCAACCTTTGTGTTGACAAACTTTATTTTATGAAATGTTACAGGTTTGACTTTTGTTGACTCGAGTGCTTGACGGAAAACGTTACCAAGACTATTAGGGTATTAGTAAAACGAACAATATGATTGCTATTTGTTTGTGTAGACGAGATGTGTTGTTTATTGATTTGTTGAAATAAAATGAATTAAATAAATATTGTCACTTTAAATAGCGTCTTCTGTATTTGTCCAATCACGTTGCACCCCGGCATGTTCCGCCACCTTTGGTCGGGGTGTGATATGTAATATCGTTTGATTATTTTTATAAATTACAAAGCAAATTTAAATTTTAAACAAATTAAAAAATGTATAAAAAAATTACAAATTCAAAACCGGGTATTAATACCGGGTCGTACCCGGTTCCAATACCCGAACCCGTTCATACCCTACCCGGGTACATAGGGTTGAGTTTTTCTCCTAAATATCCTACCCGAACCCTACCCGGTTTCTCTCAATACCCGATTTTCCAATACCCAATCATACCCGAAACTGGTTCCATACCCGAACCCAAATATTAGAAAAAACCCGATTTATGCACCTCTACACAAAACCAAGGAGAACTATATTGAACTAGCTTATGATGCTTGTTATAAATTTATGGCCCAAACTGTTACTTAGGCCCAAAGGTTTAGACGAAATTGTTTCAATAAACCAACTTTATTATTTCAAGCCCCTACATTATTTTATCACAAATGTAAAACTGATACCAAGCCCCAAACTAATCAATATATAAAACTGCAAATCAAAAAAGTTTTAATTTTTAATTTAGTGTGCACTCAAACTGATTCGTAAAAACCCTAAGTAACGTTATGTTCCTGAATTCATTTAACGAAGGAAATGAATGAACATGAAAACATTTCCATTATTTTCTTTTCTTTTCTATTAATTTCATTTTCCTTTCCTTTACCTCTTTTCAATTTCTTACATTTTTTAAAGAAAGCTTTTACACTATAAAATTCTTCATTTTCCTTTTCTATTCCTCCATCAAATGAAACTCAATAACACTTTTATTCTTTTCTTTATTTTTCTTGTCTCCCTTGTCAATTCATGACACGACCCTAAATCCGACACAAAAAAGATAGGTTTTGGGTCGGCTGACACGACCCGTTTTCTTAAACAGGTCAACCCAAACCTGACTCGTTAAAAAGTGGGTTGACTTGTTAACCCGTTTAATAATTATAGAAAAGTTAATATTTTTATTTTAGAGATAAGATGTTTTAAATTTTAAAATGAAATACTTAGTTTGTTAAATATTCATATATCAGTTAACTTTTAAAAGTAAAACTAATTTATTTTTACACTATTTTTATCTACTTATTACTTCTAATAATTTCCTTTTATTAGTTCTAACTGTATATTCTCTGGTTATTTCATTCGTTTGTTCTTATCTTGTGTTAAATATGTGAACTTAAGTTTGTTAATTGAGAATGAGGGATAAATACACAATAACAATTACATTTATCACAAATTATTAACAAGTTTTACATGAATGAAAGTAATTAATTAACTTTTAATTTATTACTAAGTCAATAGATATTACTCATATTTGTATATGAATGTAAAATGGGTTGACCCGAAACACAACCCGAACACGACACAAATTTAAATGGGTCGATACGAATAAAAAATGGGTTGGGTTAGAGTTGAAGAATCTCAACACGCTAACCTGTCAATCCGACACAATTAACGCCCCTACTTAAATGAAACTCGAGAACACAAACCTCAAATGTTTGAAAAATAATGAAAAGATTTACAAAATTATTATATTTCAGTTATTTATTTGTTTATTGGGCTGGGCTCGGGAATGGACTCCCAGAATCCCAAATCGCATCGACACACAACACAGTAACAGAAGCCGTACGCATCACCCCTCGATCAACACTAGCGGTGGAAAGGGGTTAGCACTTAGCACAGCAGCCATTCGAACTCACTCGAAGCCGTCGATTGTTCAGATCAAGCGCTCGTATCCGTCCAGGCAGGTAGGTATGTGTTCGCTTTACGATTTCATTTTTCAATTCCAGCCTCTAATTTTACTCCGTTATTGAATAATAGTTAAAATCGATGCGTGAATTATGTTTTCATCACTAGAAATCTGAAGCCTAATCGCGTTATGAATACATTTAGCATCATATATAGTAAAGAAACATACATGTGTTTCCCTTTTTAGTATATATTATGCTTCTCTCTCTATGTTCAGCAGTCATTTTTATATTATTGTACTTGTAGCAAAGTGTTTCTTGTAGCTTACATTTTTCTAACTATGTGTATGGTTGGTTCGGTTCCGTTTGGTTATTGAATTTGGAACGCATACGCAATGCAAAACTACTTTGCTAATGCAATTCGTGTTATATATCTACAGCCTATATCATAAGGAAAGATGGGGATCATAGATAGGATCAAAGAAATTGAAGCCGAGATGGCACGCACCCAGAAAAATAAAGCAACAGGTTATCACCTAAAGGCTTGCGTATAATTTATGTTTATGTTATTACATATTTCACTTTTATTGTTCGTTGTTTAGCTTATCACTGATGAACCATTTGTGATGAGCTAAAGGCTTGCACATACTTATTGCTTCTGATAACATTACTTTGTTTGAACCTCTACATTGGTGTGTTTAATTATATGCTTGTGTACCATATTATGTCATTCTTTATATGAAGGTTATTTTGTTCATATTGACTTCTCTTTATACAGAATATCATTTGGGTCAGCTCAAGGCTAAGATAGCAAAACTAAGGACACAACTGTTAGAGCCACCAAAAGTAAGCAGTTGATATTGTTCATTAAATGACTTGCTTGCTATATTATGTATTTGTTTTTAATAATGTTCATATGTTGTTTTTTTTCATATGCATAGTTGACTGCGATTGCTATAATCTATACCGTCATATCCTTTTTATGATTAACAGGGTTCTAGTGGAGCTGGAGAGGGGTTTGAGGTTACAAAATATGGTCATGGTCGTGTTGCACTTATAGGATTTCCAAGGTTTGTTATGGATGCTAATTTTATATTCTTTTTCTACATTTGAGTGATTGAAATTTGAAAGATGGATTTTGATATGGTGGTAGTGTTATTACTATGTTTGGCCCTAGTTTTTTAAACATAAAGGCCGATTTCAGCTTAATAGACGTGTCTCAAATTTCAATACAAATGATCTGATTATTATCACTTCTTAGTGTTCTGATAATTGATTATTACACAGTGTGGGAAAGTCCACGCTTTTAACCATGTTGACTGGAACACAATCAGAAGCTGCAGCATACGAGTTTACAACGCTTACTTGTATTCCTGGGATTATTCACTACAATGGTACCAAAATTCAGTTACTTGATCTTCCTGGAATCATTGAAGGAGCTTCTGAGGGCAAGGGGCGTGGTAGACAAGTTTGTTTGTTTAATATGACTGGTTGACATCTTGTTTGTAGTGACTTTAATTTTTTTAAGATGTTTAATAGATGTATAATATATAACACATGGGATTTATAGTTCTGGCACTAATATAATAGGAAAGAAAGTCTTCAATTAGAAACCAATGCACATTAAGTTATAGGATAATAATACACAGGCCATCAAAAATCAGTTCAATTTCATTTATGCTGAATCCAACAAATTTTTTTTTTTTGCCAAAAAGTTATTAAAACGACAAAATACTTTTAAATTTAAAGCTTAAATGTAAAATATTCCCAATAAATCTACATCTATTCAAATATCTGTTGACAATCAATCTATAGCTGACTACTTCGAGTAGACTTTTGGTTTGTTGTTTTACAACTAAAGATGTAATTAAAGTTTCACGGGTGGATTCTAAAATTGTTTAATATTTTGGTGCCAACTTTAAACTTGTGAATATTGGATGACCTATGTATATATCATTCTGTAACTTATTGAATAAAGTTACCTATTCATCTCTGCTGTAGTACACATCATTCTTTTTATTGAATAAGGTTATCTGTTCATCTTTGTTTACGATGTTATTCGTTTCATGTTTAGGTGATTGCAGTTTCAAAGTCATCAGACATTGTGTTAATGGTTCTTGATGCTTCTAAAGTAAGTTCTCATTATGATATAGCATCTTGTTTTAAATTTAAAGCTTAAATGTAAAATATTCCCAATAAATCTACATCTATTCAAATATCTGTTGACAATCAATCTATAGCTGACTACTTCGAGTAGACTTTTGGTTTGTTGTTTTACAACTAAAGATGTAATTAAAGTTTCACGGGTGGATTCTAAAATTGTTTAATATTTTGGTGCCAACTTTAAACTTGTGAATATTGGATGACCTATGTATATATCATTCTGTAACTTATTGAATAAAGTTACCTATTCATCTCTGCTGTAGTACACATCATTCTTTTTATTGAATAAGGTTATCTGTTCATCTTTGTTTACGATGTTATTCGTTTCATGTTTAGGTGATTGCAGTTTCAAAGTCATCAGACATTGTGTTAATGGTTCTTGATGCTTCTAAAGTAAGTTCTCATTATGATATAGCATCTTGTTTAGTCACCAATAATGGGCATACAGTTTGATCATTTGTATATTCATTATAAGGGTGTTACACTATCATCGAATTTTTGACTTCCTTAAGATCTCTTTGCCTAACTTCAATTTTTTCTACAAAATTTTCAGAGTGAAGGACATAGGCAAATATTGACGAAAGAGCTTGAAGCTGTTGGCTTGCGCTTAAACAAGAAACCACCACAGGTAATGTTTCAAATCATTGATTTATAATTTTGGAAAATGTTAACCCTGAGCATCTGATTTTACCTCTACTTCTACAATTATTCTTATGATAATTGTTTTGTTCTTTGTTATTTAATAAAAACCAACTTACTGTTGCTTTTGTCTTTTTTAGTCTTATACTTCTTTTGTACACTCGAGTCATTTGAGATGGGTTTTTGTCTTGGTTAGGTAGGGCTGTTCAAAAAGCTCGGTTGACATTGGCTTGCTTGTAAACGAGCCAAACTGCTCGGTTTGTAGCCGAGCTGAGGCTGAGCCAGATTGTAAAATATTTATAAATTATAACCCAAAAGTATAACCCAAAGTTTACTATCATAATTTAAAAGTTTTGTAGTTATTATATATGAATGTGTATTTTGAGAAGTTATTATTTTCTTTCTATGTATATCAACGTGTATAAGTACATTTTAAAAAATAAAAATAAAAAAATAACATAGTTGGCTCAACGAGCCACGAACGGGCTCGAGCTCTTTACGAGTTGAGCTCAAACTCAACATTTTAGCGTTTAGCGTGCTAAAACAAATTAGCTTGATTTGTCTCGGCTCAGCTCATTTACAAACCTACATTTGGTCATTATAGAGTATATTAATTATGACCCAAACATGAGAAAAACTCTTACACAAGTTTACATGATTACCCAAATAACTTAAGTGTCCGCATAATGACCATTGAAAGTATATTCAAAAAATTTTATTTTGGTTTTTTGGGTTCTTTGTAGATATACTTCAAAAAGAAAAAAACTGGTGGGATTTCCTTTAACAGCACAATCCAATTGACTCATATTGATGAGAAGCTCTGCTACCAAATTCTACATGAATACAAGATTCATAATGCAGAGGTAACCTAAACATTTAGCTAATATGCATCTGAGTTTTTGGTTTATGTTTATGCGGTTATTTAATATAGTCCTCATGAGTTTACTCTTTTTTCATATTTATCCTTTTTCAGTTATTATTTCGTGAGGATTCCACTGTGGATGATCTGATTGATGTTATAGAGGGAAACCGGAAGTACATGAAATGTATATATGTGTACAACAAAATCGATGTTGTTGGTATTGATGATGTTGACAAACTAGCACGCCAACCAAATTCTATTGTCATTAGTTGCAACTTGAAGGTACGTTTCGTGCTTCATTATATAAAACTGTTGTTTATGCATAGCATCCAAGTTGATTCGGGTGATATCAAAAGATAATGTAACCTTTATATTTTCACCAAAGCCATTTATTAAAACAACTATAAGGGCCAACCAAGTATCGATCTGGTGGAAATTTAGAAATTGCTAAAATATTTGGAAATGTGAAGCTTTTGTTACATCTATTGTTGTAAAATGACAAAAGTACCCTTGAACCACTCAAGCATGCTTTGACAGTAAACCTAGAGTTGGTTCTCTTGAGTAGATTCAAGGGTGTTTCACTGTTTTGCCATTTTAAAACTCTAGATGGGATACAACTTTAAATTTTAGAGCATTTTGTCATTTTGTATTTTTCTGACAAATTTTTTTTATTGATATTTGGGTGGCCCTAGTGGAAGCTTTTGTATGCGTTTTCCCCATATTAAAGATGATAATAACAATGTTGTTTACAGTCTTTAATGTGGTTATTTTGCAGCTGAATTTTGATAGACTGCTTGCAAGTATGTGGGATGCAATGGGGTTGGTTAGGGTTTATACAAAGCCACAAGGCCAACAACCTGATTTTTCTGATCCCGTGGTTCTTTCTTCTGTATGTTAAGCACACTCTTTTGTGTTATTATATGCTCAAGTAATTAGTATTTATTTGTTATTTTTATTGTTATTATTTATCGTTTTGTAATTTCAGGATAGAGGCGGGTGCAGTGTAGAAGACTTTTGTAACCATATACATAGAAGCCTCGTGAAAGAAGTCAAATACGTGTTGGTTTGGGGCTCGAGTGCAAGGCATTCGCCTCAACATTGTGGACTTAGTCATGTTCTTCAGGACGAGGATGTTGTTCAGATTGTCAAGAAAAAGGTATAATTACAAAATTGCGATTAGAAAACGTATTTTGTTAATAGAAATACTGAAAGTTGCGTATAATGATTTGTACCCAACAGGAGAAAGAAAGTGAAGGAAGAGGTCGGTTCAAGTCACATACAACTGGTCCTGATCGAATAGCCGATAGAGTAAAGAAGGCTCCTTTGAAGAACTAGTCAATTGGTCAACCAGCATTCTCGTGTTACCAGATCTTTCTTTATTAGCATGTGCACGCGCGCTGCATGTTTTGATCGGATGCATGAATACAAATGGTTTTCTTATTATAATACTTGATGTTGTGATGTAGAATTGAGGAAACAGACTATATGTGTTTTGGAGTTTTCGTTGGTATTTTGATACATTGTTCTGAGGATGTTTGCGTTTATGTGATTGTTAATGAGTAGTAAGATGAACTCTTTTAAATAAGTTTATTTAAAAAAAACCATAAGCATATATCAATCTCAAATATTAGTTTTTGGTTTGGAAAGTCCTTGATTAATGAACAAAAGGGTTAAAGTCATGATTATCAAAATCCAGATTAGGCGAAGATTAGTAATCGACTAATCCTGGCCGATCGCTAGTCTTTTCCTCACCGCCCAACTAACAATTAGTATTACCATCAGTCAAATTGTTAACGAAAGACCAGGCTTGACCGGCTTATTGGCTGCTGTAATTGAATAAGTTTGATTATCTTTCCGTTTCCACACAACAAAATATAGTGTATTACAATATTTTTTTTCTCGGATTTTGAAGCTGTTGCATTGCATGGACACATGATTTAGTTTTGATCATTTAGAATGACGAAACCAAGATTACTCATTTTAACGAGAGTATCTTGTTACTCAGGGAACATAGTGTTATACTCGCATTGATGCAAATGAAAAGTTACTTCAATCAAAATAAGGTCCAATACAAAGCACATTTGAAAGGAAACAAACTACACCAAATGTAAGCATTGTCATGAAGTCTTAATAACCTTCTTCTAATTTGCTCAAAACAACATGAAAACGGTCCCAACTACTAATACTTAGTCACGCTCACTTATGGCAGTCAAGTGCTCATCAATTTCCTCTGTGGAGAGCACATGGAACTCTGGGCTCTCTTTTCTCACAACTCCAACCTGATCATAAAAAACAGTACATAAATATGATGATATTAACGACAACAAATTACAAACCGTTAGGGGATTCTGACCAAGCTTTTTAAAGGTCAGCGGAATGCAGTAACAAAAAATGGACCAGTTTTACAAAATCCGGTTATCCGCTCCAATATGTTTGAAATCGATCCAAGTTCAAAGTGGGGCCGATGCATATTACGATGCGCAGAAAAAAAACGAAAAATAGTATGTTATAAACATGTGAGCCTCACATGCTTATAACAATCTTTTTACCATTTTGCTGCTGCTTCATAACATGCAACACAGTCCCAGTTTAGATTGGGACCAATTTCTGAACATACTGGAACCAATAAACAGATTGTATAGGATTGGTTTAAAAGATTTCAGTCCCAAACCAAACCATGAACCTAACGCCTTAGGCACACTTTTTTAAAGCAGGAGTGAACATGGGATTTTTTATATACCTCAATCTCGTTGGCCTTGAAATCTTCTTGTAGAACAGATTGCAAAGCAGAAATAGCAGTCTGCAATCAATGATAATAAACATGATGTTAAATTCATAAACAAAATATGGGTCACAATCAGTTGAAATCTTCTTGTAGAGTAGACTTTAACATTTGTCAAGAAAGTTCTTTTTCTATAGCAGGAACAGAAAAATATACCTGGACGGTTTCATCATATGAAAATTCAGGGTCATTTTTCATTTTCTTCTCCAGGAAATTAATCGCCTCCTGCTCTTTTAAGCCAGCACTTGTTGCCTGCAAAAAAAATCAGAAATAAAAATCTATATAATTTCTGTCTTTTTACTTGTAGCGCCTCACTTTCATATATATCTTTAGGAAACTTTATCATTTAATAGAAATCCCGCTAAATAAATAGAGGGGGCATTATACATTGAGATCATTCTGATTCATGATTGTTTTCCTATTCATTTTTTCATAGAAACATATTTTTAATAAGTAGCCTTTTCTAATTTACCATGAAAGTGATTAATATGATATTGTAAAATTTAGGAAACAAACATGAAATTAAAATTAAAATTTTAGGACATGTATAAAAGTAATTCTAAAAAAATATAAAAATCTCCCTTTCAAAATTTTACACACCTTATGACCAAAGAAGTGGCCAGCTGGATCACATTTGAAAAGTCGAGGTCCATTCTCATCATCAATTCCCGCAACCATAGCCACTATAACAATAGATGAAAACAATTATATAATGATATAAAATCCGTATTCACATTTTGAAATAAATCTGACCGAATTAACTAATAATTGGGGCATGATAATTGATAAGTAAGTAATGTGTAATAAAGTGCTAGTTACTCCCAGAAAGATAAGAAACAAACCTACTCCAAGTGGTCTCATGTAAGCATGTTGAGTATAAACTTGGGATTTGTCAGCAATCCTGCAACATTTAATTTTAAAATTTGTCAACAAAATGTTTTTCTATAAATTTGACAATATTGTAACATGCAGACTCGTATCATACAGTTACACACAAAATAACCTAGACATAACAATATCAACCTACGCGTGACATAAAGAAGAATCATGACAAAGCATCAAAACATGATGTAAAGAAATGAAAAAAAAAAAGAAATCTATAATACAGACCATGATTTCTAGAACATATAAGAACCAGTATTCACAGCAACTACAGTATGGTGCAAGATACAATTTAATATAATAAACAAATGCAGTAAAGAAACAAAACACATAGGTTGCAGAATAAAAAATTACCATCTAGCCAATACATCAACAGGCATCTCGTATCCATATTTAAAACGAAACTCAGCAGCTTCATTCCTTGCTTGTTGAACCAAAGTCCTTGCATCAGCTGGAATGAAAGAAACAAAAGTACACTTAATGGGTTGAATTCTAAAACAATTTAACATTATAATAACACTATACAAGTAGAACGTGCCAAAAAACTCCAATAACAATACCTACAAGCAAACCTACCAGGCTACCAGGAACTAAATCAATGTAGAAAAACAAACAAAAAACAGCATATGATTTACTCATTTACCTAGACTCAGATAATCTGCAGTATACCTAAAACTACAATGCCATTTATTAAGTAGTTATTCTATCAAGAGCAATACGCAAATACAGCTCGGCAGATACTAGAAATTTGATTGCTATGAGCCAATGAAACATAAAATTCAAAATATTACATGCTACATACCATAAACTGCTCAATTGTGCCCATACATAACTATTAACTGTGTTAATTGTAATATGATGATTTTTTTACTATGCTAAGTAGCAAAGTCTCAGGTAGTAGTTTGTTGGCATACCCTTCACTTTCATTACATAGCATCAATTATCAAATTTTTCAGTCTAAAATCTTGGCGACACAGATAATATAATTGCAAAAAAAGGAATATAAAAAAGACATGAAAATCATAGATGACATCATTTATGCTGCAATCATTAAACAATAACCTGTAGTGCCAGTAGCCAATAGTCCAAGAAACTTAGTGACCGGGAAAAGATGTGTAACGCTGGTCGGATCCAAGAGCTTGTCCTGCAACATGATTAAAAATCACAAAAAACCATTAACCTCACAATAACTAGACCCCACATCATCTGAACCCATCAAAACTATAAATCAAACTCACCGGGACCTTCTTCTGAGTCACAACACACACCGAGTCTTTGCCTCGAACACCAATTGATGTCACTCCAGCTGCTTTAACTGCTTTAAAAGCATACTCTGTTTCCACCAACACAATCAATTAAAAAGAACCCTAATTCGAAACAATATTTTATAAATCTAGTGAATGAAACCCTAGAAGTTAATTATAACATAAAACAGGTACAAAACTACTTGACTTGACGATCAAGTATGAAACATGAATAGTTAATAAGCATGGATTTATATGTAATTGCAGTGACAATTGGATTAGGGATTGGATTCATACCGACTTGAAAGAGACGGCCTTCCGGCGAGAATATAGTAATGTGACGATCGTATCCACCTCCACTTCCACGGCTCATGATGATGATGATGATTCTCCGATTACTGTCGTTAGGGTTTTACGTCAAGAGTGATTGATCGTTTGAATCAAATACTGAAAGCTTTCTTTCTGCTCAAGACAAGATCTTGGAGAAGTAAGCAAACTTTTGGAATGAACTTGATTGTGGTGGGCATTTGTTGACTTACTGGGCAATTATCTATTGGACTGGGCCATGTCTCAAAAGTATTAAACTTTTTATATTCGGTTTTACATTTTACAGTCTAGTAAATTTAAGGGGGGAATAAGTTCTAAGCTGTCTATGGTTTGGTCTCGATTTGCTCGGTCTATCCCATCAACGCGACAAACGCATGTGCTATTTAGATCGAAAAGATGATTTGTCTTTAGAATTCGTAGTTATGAAAGCAGTGTCCGAAATCAGCATATTTAGATCATGAGTTTTGGATCACGTGAAGAGTGTTCGAAACCACTAGTTCTAGATCATAAGCAAACAATGAACATGCGTTTGATGGGAATAATGTGTACGCTATTACAAGCGGCTAGACATGACACAAGATATTCAACCACATGGTCCCTGAATCCTTTATAGCCTGAAAAACTCGTAGTTACTCTCACAACAACGTCATGTCATAGGAAAGAACGTCTTTCACGCTGAAAAAGTAAACCATAAATTGAACCTTTAGAAACAAAATCAAACAATCTCAATGTGTTGAAAACCAACAATTTTTTTCCAGTTTCATTATGAATATTTTTTAAAAAGTGAACCGATAATACACAGAGCATCCCAACTTTTTATTTTATGTCTAACACATATACATCAATGTTCACCATAAAACGTGAACCTTCACACTCACATAGAGAGACCATTTCAAACACGATGATCTCGACTAAGACCTTGAGTAGTTGAGTTGTTGATTGTATCAATGATCAATCTCAATTCTCAAACGGCAAATTATTGGGCTTACTAATCTAAAAATTGGGCCTATATTGGGTAAGGAATACATGAATCATGATCATCAATACCAACTTAAAATATTCGTTGTACTTGTTGGGCCGTATTAACGAATTAAAAGCCATTCATCATCCTAGCAAAACTAATGTATGTATATTAATGAGAAGAAAAATGGGGCACTCAAACATATGGAACTCGCATCTAAAATTATACAGAACTTGTTAGATTCGTGCTCCTTTTCTCGTATATACTCTCGTGTGCTGCAAACAATGCTTCGAACGCAATGCCAAGGAAATTGGCATCATTAACTTTAGATTTGAATTTTGGAATCATATGCTTTTAATTTTGTTTATAGTGAAATAGTATGCTTGCTGCACATGGCCTTGGTAGGTTGATTAATGTAGTGAAAATTTAGGCCATGTTTGGTATTACTTATTATGAGTTGTCTATTTGCATATGGGTTTGGTATCGCTTATTAAAAGTTGCTTATCTTCATATGGTATTGTTATGTTGATTGGTGAATTTTAGGGCGTGTTTGGTGTCGCCTTTCGAAATAACATGTTTGAAATTAGCAGCTTTGAATTGCATGTTCAAGGTGTCGTTTCACTTACGATGCGCATTCACCAAACACACATCCACTTAGACTAATGCTCGTGTAAGTGAGTGTTTTTTTATTGGAAATGACAATGTTTTTGCTTATTGCTATTAATATCATTACTTTGGGGAAGTTGTTTTATCATCTAAATATCTTATTGTTATGTGGCCGTGATCCTTACACATAGCACGTGTGTAAGTGAAACGGGTTTCTTTGATTCTTACACTACATGTAAGACATTTTTTAAGTTGACCAAACACGTTATCTACTAAACCTAAATGTTACACCTAAACATTCTGTTAATCGATATAACGGAATTTAATCTATTAACACCCGAAGAATACAAAATGAATTGAATATGAATTTGACTCAGAAATCTAACAACGATTTAGGGCTTCTCTTATTCACAATGAAACGATTACAAAGAAAGAAATCTCAAATCAAATGATTGAGTATTGAGAGAGAATTACAAAGAAGAATGAAAAACTGAATGTAACTAACTAAGCCAGCCCTAATCTGTTTATAACCAGATACAAATTGTCACTTTTAGCCCCTTTAATTACACAAGTTATGTAAACACTAACCATCTTTCACTATTTGACTTTCGTTGACCAAGGCATACTTATATCATAACAATCTCCACCTTATGCCTTTATCAACTAACATAAAAAATGATCACCAACATGTATTAAATCCAAACAAGTGTTAAACTTTGGACCTAGCACAACTTTGGTTAACATGTATGCTGCATTTAACTCAGTATCCACATAATCAACTTCAATCTTCTTTGAACTGATTATATCTCTTATAAAATGCATCTTTACTGAAATATGTTTGGTCCTTTCATGATAAATGGGATTCTTTGACAGCTTAATTGCACTTTGATTATCACATAACACCAAAGCTCTATCAACAGTAACACCCAATTCTGATACAAATCCCTTTAGCCACATACACTCCTTAACAGCTTCAGTTAATGCAACATATTCAGATTCAGTAGATGATAAAGCTACCACCTTTTTCAATGTTGACTTCCAACTGACTAAACCACCATTAATCAGAAATGCATACCCTGTGACAGATTTACCCCTGTCAAGGTCTTTGGCAAAATCTGCATCTACGTCCCCCTTCACCATCTCCACTCCACTACCGCCTTTACCAAACAATATACCAACATCTTGTACCATTTAGATACCTCATAATCCACTTAACAACCTCCCAATGCTGTTTACCAGGATTACATAAGAATCTGCTGACTAGGCTAACTGCATATCCTAGATCATGCCTAGTGCAAACCATTAGATACATTAAGCTACCTACTGCACTAGAATAAGGAACTTTTGACATTTCCTTTACCTCCACCTCATTAACAGGTGAATCCTGCTTTGACAATCTAAAATGCTGACCCAAAGGAGTAGAAACTGATTTCCTAAAACTCATAAAGTAATTAGCTAGTACCTTCTTCACATAAGACTTTTGAGTTAGCTTTAAGATCCCAGCAGCCCTATCTCTTAAAATTTCCATACCAAGAATCTTCTTTGCACACCCCAGTTCCTTCATATCAAACTCTCTTTTAAGCAACTCTTTTGTAGCTCTAATTTCTTCTTTATCCTTGCAGGCCACAAGCATATCATCCACATACAGTAACAAATACACAAAAGACCCCTTTGTATATTCTTTGAAATATACACAATTATCAAAATTACTTCTGTTAAAACCATCTGATACCATGTAGTCATCAAACCTTTTCTACCACTGTCTTGGAGACTGCTTCAAACCATATAGTGATCTTTTTAACAAGCACACTTTATCACTCTCTTTCTCCACCTCAAAACCCATTGGTTGTTCCATATAAGTTTCTTCTTCTAAATTCCCATGAAGAAATGATGTTTTTACATCAAGCTGTTCTAATTCAAGATCCAATACTGCACATAATGACAATATTACCCTTATTGAAGTGTGTTTCACAACTGGAGAATAAATTTCATTGTAATCCAGCCCTGCTCTTTGAGTGAACCCTTTTGCAACTAGTCTTGCTTTGAACCTAGGAGCCTCCCCTTTTTCCACTCCTTCTTTCAACTTATAAATCCACTTACAACTGACTAACTTCTGATCTTCAGGCTTGTTTACTAGCACCCATGTGTTATTCTTCTGCAATGATTCCATCTCTTCTTTCATTGCTTTAACCCACTCATCTCTTTGCTCAGAATTAACAGCTTCATTGTAAGTCAATGGTTCATTTACACTTTCAGATTTTGCAATACTAAAGACATATTCTGAAATGTCTTCATTGTCCCTGAATCTTGCAGGTGGTACAATATTTCTTCTTATTCTGTCTTTTGCTAAACTATAACTGGAAGTATTAGTACTTGTGCTTGTACTATTACTTGAACTTGGATCATCACTTGAGACCTCAGTTTGAGTTATTTCCTTTTCATCATTAATCAACTCCACTTCAAACTGACCATTTTGCCCCCTCACTTTCCAAATTTTTCCCAATTATATCTTTATACATTACATCCTCCTTAAACACTACATCTCTACTAATTATAACCTTAGGTGTACCTTCATCCATTCTCCACAACCTATACCCTTTTACACCAAAAGGGTAACCCAACATTACACATTTGACAGCCCTTGGTTCAAGTTTTCCTTGACTTACATGTGCATAAGCAAGTGAACCAAATACCTTCAAATTATCATAATTTGCTGGCTGTCCAGACCACATTTCCATTGGTGTTTTCATTTCAATGGCTGTGGAAGGAGACCTATTAACCAAGTACGCTGTTGTACTTAATGCTTCTGCCCAAAACGACCTTGGCATACCAGCACTAATTAACATACATCTTATCTTCTCAAGCAGAGTCCTGTTTATCCTTTCAACTAGACCATTTTGTTGTGGAGTTCCCACAACTGTTAAATGTCTAGCTATGCCTTTATCTTTACAAAACTGATTAAACAGTCCATTACAAAACTCAAGACCATTATCCGTTCTCAACTTCTTTATTTTCCTCTCTGTCTGTGTTTCAACCAAAACCTTCCATTCTTTGAACTTCCCAAAAGTTTCATCTTTATGTTTTAACACATATACCCAGACCCTTCTTGAATAATCATCAATTATTGAGAGAAAGTACCTGGCACCCCCTAAGGATTGGACTTTTGCAGGACCCCACAAATCAGCATGTACATAATCAAGTATATTCATTGTATGATGTGATCCTTTCTTAAAGCTAACCCTCTTAGCTTTCCCAAACACACAATTCTCACAGAACTCTAGCTCACAGTTCTTAAGATCTTTAAGATACTCCCTAATTTCAATTAATCCTTGTGGACTGATGTGTCCCATTCTTCTATGCCACAACATAGCCTTGGACTCCACCTCTTTCTCTGCAACATTTGCCGACCCTTTTGACAAGACCTCACCATCCAAGAAATAGATGTTGTTACCCTTTCTAGTACCAGACAAAACTGTCATAGATCCTTTAATCACTTTGACCTTACCATTCTTTAGAGTTACTTGATAACCATTGCTTTCAAAGGTACCAAGAGATATTAAATTCTTTTTTAAATCAGGAATATACCTAACATCTTCCAATTCAACCTTAGTTCCATTATCTAACTTAAAGGAAATAGAACCAATACCTTGTATCTTGCAATGTCTATCATCTCCTAACTTCACAGACCCTTGATCTATCATTCTCAAGTTCTTGAAATACTCCCTTTCAAGAGTCATATGATAAGAACGCCCGGAATCCATAACCCATTCACTAAACCCTTGTACATTAGTAACCACCATGACATCTGCACTATCATAACCATCAGATCCTTCTTGTGAAGTCTTTTCTTGTTTCTTGAAATTACCACTCTCACCCTTCTTCTTTCTCAACTCGGGACAATCTCTCTTAAAGTGTTTCTCAGAATTGCATATGAAACATCTCTTCTTGAAATTAGACTTAGACCATGACTTATGATCACCTTTCTTTTTGAAAGTTCTCTGTTCTGATCTACCTCTCACATACAACCCATCAGACCCATCATCTTTAGCCTCTCCTCTCTTATGCAACTCCTTAGAGTTCATGGCTGCAATCACATCTTCCATAGACAAACTTTCTCTTCCAAACATCAAAGTATCAACAAAATGCTTATATGACACGGGTAATGATGCCAAGAATATAATGGCCCTATCCTCATCATCAATCTCAACCTCTATATTTTCAAGATCAAGAATTATCTTATTGAATTCATCAATATGATCCTCTAAGGACTTACCGGCTGCCATGGAAAACATATACAACCTTTTCTTTAGATAGAGACGATTAGCCAATGACTTAGTCATGTACAACCCTTCTAACTTTGCCCATACCGCAGCAGCTGTGATCTCTTTTGAAACTTCACGAAGAACTCGATCACCCAAACACAATATTATTACACTATGGGCCTTTTCTAGAATATCCTTCTTCTCCATATCGTTTAGCCCTTCTGGCATGTTCGGCTCACCTAACAAGGAATCAGAAACCTCTTGATGAACCAATAGAGCCCTCATCTTCACACGCCATAAGCTAAAACCGTTCTTGCCATCAAATTTCTCAATATCAAACCTAGCATTCACCATCTTGCAATTGAATCAAGAAATCTCAAATCAAATGATTGAGTATTGAGAGAGAATTACAAAGAAGAATGAAAAAATGAATGTAACTAACTAAGCCAGCCCTAATCTGTTTATAACTACCACCAACAACCCAGATACAAATTGTCACTTTTAGCCCCTTTAATTACACAAGTTGTGTAAACACTAACCATCTTTCACTATTTGACTTTCGTTGACCAAGGCATACTTATATCATAACACATTCTGAACCATTTTTCTTGATTTTAAAACACGAACCTTAGGTGCATTGAGACACGAGGCTCACTCATGTAATAAATGTAGGTGATTTTAGTGTAAATATTTAGTCGTAATTAGTATTACTAGTAGTATCTGACCTTGAAGTGGCAACTTGGATATATGCTGGAACAAGCGATCAGATGCCAAATGGTTCTTTACGACTGATATATTTGTATACACTCAGCAGCTGTAATTGTCACATGTCATGCTTCTTCGTAACTGATGTATTTGTATATATGTTGTAACTAATATTACTGTACGTCACATCACATGTCATGCATCTTCATGAAAAATTGCAACAATAGTGATGTCTAAGCCCACATATAAAGGATTCATCTAGTTAGATTAAAACCTATTGAATCAATACTTTGAATTTCATAAAAAATAACTTCTCTTATTGGATGGAAACTTTCTGTCTTGTGTGATTATTGTTTTTGTGTATAAATGAAATATACATTAATTTGAAAGTGATCACACGATTCAAAAAGGTCACTAAGATATTAGATTGTAAACATGAAAGAAGAGGTCGCTTCATGGATTGTTTAAGATGTTATACGGTGTCATGTACATGAGGTATGCTTTTGTGTTACTGCGCAGGCCAAACATGTTCAAGGTGCATGTATCAGGAGTGCTTTTTGCTAATTGAGCATGATTTTGTGGATTAGGTCACTCTCACATACAATATAAATGTTATTTATGAGCGTGTTTGAGATTAAATTTGAAAAATGCTTATTGGCTTTTTCAAAAAGCTATTTTAAAAAGACAGAATTTGAGGCTTTTAGAAAACTACTTTTTAACCCTTTCAAAAAGGTAAAATAAGAAATCTTTTTATGATTGCCAAACATATTTTAACTTATTGGCTTTTTGAAAACATCAATAACCAATAAACATTTTTCAAACTCAATCTCAAACATGCTCTATTATATATGATGTGTAGGTTATTTATTAAACCTCTTGGTAGAAGAAATATTAATAAAGGTGTATAAATCTTACTACTCACGTCTCACTCCAACAGAGAAAGAAGTTATGTAAAACAAAGCTACTTTTTTTTTGTGTAGTCTTGACTTGCCACTTTCTGGCCATCTCGCTGTCACCCATTGGTTGTCTTAATCTTTACAACAAGTCTTTGTTTTCTTCTGTCGTCGAGAATCATTGAAACAGCCAATTTAGTTATTATCTATTGAACTAGACAACATGAAGAGGCTATTTATTTTTTAGACTTATTTCGACTTGCTTGATCTCGCCTTTGTACTGCTGGGCCAACCAGTTTTTGAAAACAGTTTATTGGTTTGGTCTTCAAAGTATTATTTTGAATTCCTAGTCTGTTTGTTTTAATATAATTTTTCTTGATACGGATACTTATAATCCCGATTCATTTAAAGATAAAACCGAGGGGTGGCTAGGTCGATCTCAAGAGGAGGATAGAGAGAAGATAAAATTCAAATATATAGTATTATTAATTTAAAGTTTATAATTCCAAATTGTTTTCCAACAGATACATGCACTTGCATACAAGTGTGTTATGTAGTTATGTACGTTACCTTTCATACGAGTGGATGAAAATAGCTATGCATTTACACATACTATCATAGGTTTGTGATTGACTGGACACTAATTTTAACAAAAATATAATATCCATATATATGGTCCCAGGTATAGGTTGGTTCCAATGCTAGGTTTTAACAAATTATTGTTATCTTACTATCAGTCTTTTATGAATTCATTAATCGCACTTGCGTTCTCGTGGTCCCCAGATTTTAGGAAAATTACTGTCGTTTGCTTTGAATATTATTTTAGCAAGTATCGCGGTAACAACTCAAATAGAGAACCAAACCAACAACATCGCATCGACATAACATAACGAACCTCTAGCCGGATCAACAGGCACGATAGAAGAGGTTATAGTCTTACAGGTCATCATCAACAGTGGTCAGTGGGGCCTGCACGACAACACGTAGATCTCCAAGATTGTAATATAAACCGGTCTCTGTAAAGTAACATTACCTGTGACATCATTGTTGATGCGATATTAGCTTGTATATATATTATAAAACCTCATTCATGATATATGAAAAACCATTAAGTGTGTGTTTGCTCTCACCAACACTCATCGTCGTCTTTACCGCATTGGCCCTAAATTCTTTGATAAATTAGGTATTATCGAAATTATATTATCATATGATATTTGCTCTAAGGTTAACAGGGTAACAATACTCAAGTATAATATGTTACAAAATCTGAGGTAATTAAGTTTTCTTTTCTTGTATTTGGAGACTCGGGCGAACCTAGCTATGTGGTTCATTCGTTAGATTAATAGTATTTTATTGGTCAAGATTAAAATGATAGTAACTATTTAATTACATTTATGAAAATTATAATCATTATAATAATATTTAAACATAATAATTAGGATGATATGTTCTCCAACTCTTCTAGCAGAGGTATGGCAGACACTAATGGGACCTTCGGCCATGCGCAGTTGTTAACAATCAATGCCTCTAATTTCGTTTTCTTTTCTGCTAATTGCATTTCTTTTGAATATTTATTATCTTAATAATAATTAAAGTTACTAATAAAATATATTATTTTAAAGTTATGTTAAAGCTTTCGGGTATAAATACAATAAGGGATTACTCCATAAAATAGTAACCAACTTTGTAAGTTGTTCCAATCAGGTCACTGATACAAACTTTTGTTCCAATCAGGTCACTGGACTTTCATCTTTGTTCCAATCCTAGATATTTTACCTGAATAGCAGGTAATCTAGGTTTTTTTTAATTTTCAATGTTTTTACTTTACATAATAACTTTTAAAGGTTGCGAAAATTAGTAAAAATGCGAAATATAATTTTAAAATTTCGAAAATTTGCAAAAAAAAGTTCGGAAAATTGAGGTTCGGGTTAGAACGGGTCAAGGTCGAAACATGTCAAAACGGGTTTCGGGTTAGTTTTATTTTTTTTGAACCAACGAATCAGCGCGTTTTCAACACGTTACAACTCGTTTTAACAGAAAAAACTCGTTTAAGCGATTTTTTCAGTTCGTTTCAGCACTTAACAGCTCGTTTAAGCGATTTTTCAGTTCGTTTCAGCACTTAACAGCTCGTTTAAGCGATTTTTATGTTCGTTTCAGCACTTAACAGCTCGTTTAAGCGATTTTTAAGTTCGTTTCAGCACTTAACAGCTCGTTTAAGCGATTTTTCGTTTCAGCACTTAACAGCTCGTTTAAGCGATTTTTCAGTTCGTTTCAGCACCTAACAACTCGTTTAAGCGATTTTTAAGGTCGTTTAAGCACTTAACAGCTCGTTTAAGCGATTTTTATGTTCGTTTCAGCACTTAACAGCTCGTTTAAGCGATTTTTATGTTCGTTTCAGCACTTAACAGCTCGTTTAAGCGATTTTTCAGTTCGTTTAAGCACTTAACAGCTCGTTTAAGTGATTTTTCAGTTCGTTTAAGCACTTAACAACTCGTTTAAGTGATTTTTCAGTTCGTTTCAGCACCTAACAGCTCGTTTAAGCGAATTTTCAGTTCGTTTCAGCACTTAACAGCTCGTTTAAGCGATTTTAGGTTCGTTTCAGCACTTAACAGCTCGTTTAAGTGATTTTTCAGTTCGTTTAAGCACTTAAAAGCTCGTTTAAGTGATTTTTCAGCTCGTTAAGTGCTGAAACGAACTTAAAAATCGCTTAAACGAGCTGTTAGGAGCTGAAATGAACTTAAAAATCGCTTAAACGAGCTGTAAGTGCTGAAACAAACTTAAAAATCACTTAAACGAGCTGTTAGGTGCTGAAACGAACTTAAAAATCGCTTAAACGAGCTGTTGGGTGCTGAAACAACTTAAAAATCGCTTAAACGAGCTGTTAAGTGCTGAAACGAACTGAAAAATCGCTTAAACGAGCTGTTAAGTGCTGAAACGAACTGAAAAATCGCTTAAACGAGCTGTTAAGTGCTGAAGCGAACTGAAAATCACTTAAACGAGCTGATAAGTGCTGAAACGAACTGAAAAAATCGCTTAAACGAGCTTTTTCTGTTAAAACGAGTTGTAACATGTTGAAACGCGCTGATTCGTTGGTTCAAAAAAAAATAAAACTAACCCGAAACCCGTTTTGACCTATTCCGACCTTGACCCGTTCTAACCCGAACCTCAATTTTCCGAACTTTTTTTTGCAAATTTTCGGAATTTTAAAATTATATTTCGCATTTTTACTAATTTTTGCAACCTTTAAAAGTTATTATGCAAAGTAAAAACATTGAAAATTAAAAAAAACCTAGATTACCTGCTATTAAGGTAAAATATATAGGATTGGAACAAAAATGAAAGTTCAGTGACCTGATTGAAACAACTTGCAAAGTTGATTACTATTCTATGGAGTAATCCCATACAATAACTTTAGAAAACTCATGTGCTTTTTAAGTTCTTTCACGAAGCTAGCTTATTTATATAAATTTTATTCTTTTATTGTGTACAAATAACCTTTATAGGATCTTTTATTTCTAAGAACATCCGTAGTTGGCCACGTTGTGGCGTTTTGGGGGGTGATAACGCCGGGGAACACTGCCCCCTAGGTGTTTTGAGGAGGTGTTTCCTACAAAACGTTAAAAAGGCATAAATTTTGAGAATTTTGTGTGTGAGAGAGAGAGAGAGAGAGAGGTAGAGAGAGGGGAATGAGAGAGAGACGTTTTGGAGTCTTTTTTTCACTACACCCACATTTTGCAAAATGCCCAAAAGCTGATTATGCGTTACATGACGTAAAATGTCAGGGTGTGCCTAGTTTTGACTACGAATAGTCTAAATAGTGATACCCTTGGATAAGATGTCTAATGACATTAAATAATTAAAATCAAGTATATGATGTAGTGTTTGTAGGAATATGGGACACTTTTTATATTAAAATTAATATTTATAATAACGATACTCTCGTTATTAACATGAAAATAAGTAGTACATGTACCGTAATACAAACTAAAACAAATAATGAAAGAATATAACAATTATGTTAAATGATTCCAACCAAGCTTCTTCAAATGATAAAGTCTTCAAAGTTTTCTTCAGCAACATTTTCTTGTAATCTTCTCGACAAGAACTTAATTTCAACTTTTACCAAAACAAGGTCTTCTAATCGTCTCTTGGCTGCAACAATGAACAAACTAAATTTGACGGTTGATGCTGAGGCACGCGGTTAACACGCTTCCCTTAAAACAAATTTCGCGCCTCTACATAAGACAACGCGTCTGTCTCCCAGGGTACAACAGCCTAAGCAGTTGGTACTGCCGGAGATGTCCATGGCCCGAGGCTACATCGGGTAAATTGTAGTGTTAGAACTTGTGGAAAAAATAGAATAAAAAGGTAGATGAATTAAGTAGAGAAACTCATCTCTATAGATTCCTAACATATGGATCTTCAAGACTTTCTTCTTCACCAAGAACTCTTCATGTATACATACATTTCCTTGTATTTTCAAGCTAATACTTTTTTCTTGTATTTCTAAAATGAGGCACATAACCTATTATGTATAAGAGTTATGGATGGTGAATAATCTCTCTTAATTATAAATTTAATTAGAGACATAAAGTCTAATAAAAACTAATCGAATTCATAAAGAGCTCTACTCAAGAGTTTTTCACCATATGAAGAATTTAATATTAATATAAATTCTAATAAATCAAACAAATTACATAAAGAATTTAATATTAATAATTCAATAAATTTCCATTCACATTATCAAATTTTCCAACAATCCCCCACATGAATGGATATTGATAAAAACACTCAAAATATCCAATGTAACCTCGACATTTGAGTATTGCAAGATAGGTAGCTGTTAGCTTTGAACCTTCCATTGTGAAGTACACTTAGTCTCCTAGCGGTTAGTAGATGCGGTGTCCTTGAACAAACCCCCATTTGTGTAGACGACAATACACTTCACACAATACTCTCCATAGCCGGGCACATCCCCTCATTGTCGTGTCCATTATGGTCCTGGAACACTAGCCTGGTTCTGTGAAAGCTCTAGGAATTGCGCACCCCACAATTTCATTTGAAGCGACCGTGTCCTCTCTTTCACATAGGTGATTATCCATAAATCATTAAAAGCATTTAGGTTATAAATCATTAACCATACATTATGCTTAGCCTCACAACATGTCACTGCTGTTATTGGAATGGACTAGGAAGTAGTTAGACTCCCTTTTTAATTTAGGAGGATATAGATATTGGCTTATATATCAGCTTATACATAGGCTATGCCCCCACAGTGACCACCCTTAGATATATAATTAGGTTGTCCTATTGAACTTAGATCTTGGGATCTCCAGTCAACTAAGTTAGGTTTACCTTTATATACCCTTTTGATGGGCTTTAGTCTCATTCCACAACTTGATCTCTACTAAACCCTCATGTTGTTGGATCCATAACATTATCTTTGACTTTGTCTAGTCACTACAGATTACTTGCGTAGTTGAGATCAGTTGTCATGATGTGCACTTAACTTATAAGTTAATTTTGCCTATTGTTAACTTTCTAAGACAATAACCTCAGTGGTCACCTGAATCTGGTTATAATATTTGTCTTGTAAGATACACTTATCATTAAGGCAAACACATATCCATTATGCACTACGACCTTTTTGTTCTCCACTAAGTCGTGTGTTTGCAATGTTAGATAGGATTACTATAATCCTCATTGTTAAACCTTCCAAGTTCAAATGCAAGACACCTCCACATTTAAGCGCTATTGGATAACATAATGGGGTAAAGAAAGGTTCTTCCTTTCTACACAAGTTTGATAAATCATATCAATTACCATTTCTACACACTTTTATATAGTAGTTTCTTAAATGACTTTCCCCCACATTTCTTGCATTTTGATATAGTATGTTTAACTTTACTTATGCAGACAACTTGACACTCATGATTTGAACAAGACCATGTCTTTGTATCAGTGAGTTTATCATTTCTTACTAATAAAGTAACACTTGTCAAAAGTTTGTTATCAAACATCACTAACTTAGAAGGATTTTAAATCACTCTCTAAGGCAACCCTAGAAAGTTGAGGTCTTCTCAAGATCCTCATAAGTTACATTGTTACCTTATATTGAATGAAAATTTCTTTACATTTGTCTATACACAATTCTTGTGTTGTTGATGCTTCAAATTTTCGCGTTAATTAGTCTCCATAAAGCATCATATTTAACAAGTATTAGTCTAGCATGCTTTAGACTACAATACTTTAGCATGTGAACAGAAGATGCATCATTCTGATCCTTCACAGCCATTACAATATCACTTTGAAACACTCAACCCTTTGTTTAGACAAAATTATGAGACTTATTCACAATCCCCAAACCTTAATATTTAGGAAAGTCTCACAAGTTATTGTATATAGAACATAAAATTTTTTTCATTCATTTAAGGAACATAACTCTTTTGCCTTTGATCTTCAAGGCTTCACCACTGACTTATAAGTCTTAATCTGAATCATTTTGATGAATACATTTATTACCTACAATATGAACGCTACTCGTCTACAATCACTATTATGTTGAGATAAAGTCAACTATATTGACACCCAAACTCTTGCAATTCACACTAGCATAAAGTGATTTATACATTTCGTTGTTGTCTCTTGAAACTATTTATTGAGATACTATCTCAAAATAAAAGACAAACTTTCACATAGTTCAAATATGGATGGGAGTAGAAACATTTATCTATTCACCACTATTGTAAGCATATTATAATAAATCTATTAAGATTCAATTACAATAATAACATAATAGATCTCTTATAATTCACACTCGGCGAATTTTCAAAGATGAATATCCAATGATATAAATATCCCATTAACGATATTACGTTACAATTCACTTTTAGTGAATCTCCAAAGAGTTAAATACACCATCAACATATATTAATTCATATGTTATAATTCATACTTATTGAATTTTCAAGAAGTTTAATTTCTTGTTAACATATATTAGTTCATATGTTATAATTCACACTTAGCGAATTTCCAAGAAATAGTTTATATGTTCTAATTCACACTTAGCGAATTTTCAAGAAGTATAATTTCTCATTAACATATATTAGTTCATATGTTTATAATTCACACTTAGTGAATTTCAAGGATTTGAATATAATAATCTTGTTTATTTCATCTTAATACACCCACCACGTTATTTCATGACCCTCTCATGATGTGGTTATATATTTGATGTGTCGTCATAGACTTTACTAAACGTAACAACTCACAAGTTGTTTCTTATGCAAAATTCTTTTTGAACTATGAATTTAAATTAATCTATTTTTTTTAATCCGGAAAAAAAATCCTATAAAATAATTTTACACGTCACAATAAATATGTTGTATTTGGTTGTAAAACTGCATGTGTTATCCGAAGATATTGATCACAAAATAATAATACAACCGAAACTACAACATAAAGTGTAAAACACCTTTTAAATTCAATCCATGGATACACATACGACATTTAGACATCAAATAGTGTTATTAACTTCAACACTTTCATCATCCAATCAATATCATCTCAATGATATCATTTTATGTATTAAGGTACTCCCTCAAATAGAAATTCAAGCACACATATCCTCATATCCTCATTTCAGTTTTGAAACCATACTCTTAAACAATCATACTTTATCCAAAACAACAAGTTGTTAACTACATGCACTTTGTAAATTTTAACAAAACTTTTGTTCATAAAAACACCAAGTTTTATTTTATAGTTTATTCTATAAAATAATTTGTTTCTTCGAAACCGTTTAAAACCATCGGTTTTCACGAATAAAATCATATCTAACACGCACGTTAAACTATTAAAATGTTTAGACAAGCGTTGTTTATAGTTATAAAATAACTCTTTCTAACACACTTATTAAAAAAAAATTAAACATTGAGACAAAACATTTTTAAACTATTTATATTTCTATATTATAGTATGAAATATTTAGTTCATAAAACCTTATTAGCCCAAGAGTCACTTAATTAATACATAGTTAAAGCTTTCATTAGCACTTAGTTAATGTTTTCATTAACACTATTAAGTCTATGATAAATGGTGACTTAATGAGAGGAATTTTAATAGACACACATGAGAGTCTCATATGTATCATTTCACTATGATACAAACATGGAAGCCTATGTTTATATTTCACTAAAATGCACCCAATGGATTTCTCCATGCATTATTTTCTAACACACTCATTAGAAATAACCGATTACATAAATCGTTACAAAACTTATTGGTTTATATAAAATAAACCAAATCTAACACGCTCATTAAGAAATAAAAATGATTACAAAAATCTTTATAAGGCTTATTAGTTTATATAAAATAAACCACTTCTCACAATCGGTTTAAAAAACGAGACGTTTTGACAAACGCTTTAAACCATAGTATTTATAAATTGTAAGAATTTCTAATACGCATGTTGCTTATATTATACATCCGGTCTAACATGCCCGTTCGAGAATTTAATGTTCACAAAGAACATAGGTTTACACCAATAACCCGGTCTAACATACAAGTTAGAAAAATAACGATTGTAGAACCATCTTCAATCGAATGATTGAATCATAAACCATTCATCTTGTATCATGGTATAGGAATTAAGATTGTACCACATCTCTATAAATCCACTTCTTGTATCACGGTATAGGATTTAAGATTTTACCACATCTTTATAAATCCATACACAACAATTTGTACTACATACATACTTTCAAAAACAAATATACAAGATTGTCGCAACAATCACAATATAATTTTAATATTTTTTGTGAACCCAATATCCTTAGTAAAGAAAAAAGGTTTAAGATTGTTTTAACAATCTCACGAAAATCTGTTTTAAGATTGTAGGAATGTGGGACACTTTTTATATTAAAATTAATATTTATAATAACGAGACTCTCGTTATTAACATGAAAATAAGTAGTACATGTACCGTAATACAAACTAAAACAAATAATGAAAGAATATAACAATTATGTTAAATGATTCCAACCAAGCTTCTTCAAATGATAAAGTCTTCAAAGTTTTCTTCAGCAACATTTTCTTGTAATCTTCTCGACAAGAACTTAATTTCAACTTTTACCAAAACAAGGTCTTCTAATCGTCTCTTGGCTGCAACAATGAACAAACTAAATTTGACGGTTGATGCTGAGGCACGCGTTTAACACGCTTCCCTTAAAACAAATTTCGCGCCTCTACATAAGACAAAGCGTCTGTCTCCCAGGGTACAACAGCCTAAGCAGTTGGTACTGCCGGAGATGTCCATGGCCCGAGGCTACATCGGGTAAATTGTAGTGTTAGAACTTGTGGAAAAAATAGAATAAAAAGGTAGATGAATTAAGTAGAGAAACTCATCTCTATAGATTCCTAACATATGGATCTTCAAGACTTTCTTCTTCACCAAGAACTCTTCATGTATACATACATTTCCTTGTATTTTCAAGCTAATACTTTTTTCTTGTATTTCTAAAATGAGGCACATAACCTATTATGTATAAAAGTTATGGATGGTGAATAATCTCTCTTAATTATAAATTTAATTAGAGACATAAAGTCTAATAAAAATTAATCAAATTCATAAAGAGCTCTACTCAAGAGTTTTTCACCATATAAAGAATTTAATATTAATATAAATTCTAATAAATCAAACAAATGATATAAAGAATTTAATATTAATAATTCAATAAATTTCCATTCACATAAATTCAATTGTGTTTGAAGGTCCAAGATGTAGTGATAAGTGGTGTCTTGTTGAATGCCATGCCTTATCGGGTGATTCACTTGGTCCAAGTATGCTCCCCTAATAAAATACGGGCGAATACCTTTTGTAACATACAGTACGCAGATAATACATCTAATTTACTGTTCCTCATGATTATATTTCAATTTCATGACTTATTTTGTCGGATCAAACTTTCGACGTCCAATATAACTTATATACTTGCTAATTGCAAATAATGACTAGATCTTTCTAGTCCAAACTTGTGGTAATCCAAACTATGGTCCCTCTATTAACACACCCATAACTAATTTATGTGATTTTAAGTTGTCTCGTTATTTTACATCATCCATAAATTAAATATAATAGCATATCAATCTAGGCGTTTCTAACCCACCATCTTATGATAACGACATAAAGATTCGTTGTGTTTTACAAATGACTATTGATCCTCTCTCCCACACAAACCACAAATTCATGACATGTGTCAACAATGACACCAATTTTAATGGAGGATTTGACAAATGTTACATCAACAACGGTTTATTGTTTCTTAGTGATTACTGGTAATAGTAGCTCGGAAATAAAATGAGAAATATTGTTCACATAGTTTAGTAATTAATAGTATATTGTTAGTAAACAAATACTTAGAATTTCTTATGACTAAAATTAACTTATTAACAACAATCAATCTGTCGACCATAATTTTATAACAATTGATGATGGAAATATATTAAATTTATATAAAAGTTATACTTGTTATATCTAAAAGAAAAAAGAATAGCATCTAATTTGATATGGAATTTGTCTTTAGCATCCATTATCATGGACCGTATTCAATGTTTACAAATTGATATCATCAACAGTCAACACCTAAATGGTTTCATCTTTTAGAATTATCTTAATTTACATAAACTAATTTGTAGAAGTTAACAAATATTATATATTTTAAAAACAATTATTCATAATTAAATATTGTGAAAATGTATCAAATCATAAAGTAAAAAATAATAAACTACGGATAGATGTCCTAAGGTTGGTTGTCTTGTGACAGACGCAAAATTTATTAAACATACAGAAATTTTAGGTTCGAGTCTTAGTAGGTAAAATGAAATTTACCTTTCAAAAAAAATATATAAAACATATAGACGAAGAATCGTCACATCAAAGTTAACTTTCACTAATCAAATCTTATTAATTTGATTGATTTAAGAACTAGACGTCGCATACCATCACCATACGTCCATATACAAATGAAATAACTGACCGGGTATGTTCCAAAAAAAAAAAAAAACCTTTTCGTACGTATAACACATCGTATTACCATACAAGATAATAATTCGTAACTTATATATATATTTAAAAAATGAGAAATCGTATCAACTGTCGTACAACTTGACAAGGATATATATTATTTTTTCCACCACATAAAATCATATCAAATAAAATACAAAACTTTCCATCTGTCACACAAAACTTTCAATATCGGGTTCCATCTTCACTTTGGCCAATTTTCCAAATGACAACAGTCGACGAGTTTTCCAAATCAGTCGATTTAGGGCTCCGGCTCTCGAAGCGCATATACTACGGTAAAGATGGACCTGCACCTGCCACGTCCGCTCCGAAGCAGCCGTCCATGGAGAAATCACTCTCGTCGTCTTCCTCCGCCTCCTCATTCCGGCATCCGCATAATCATCATCCGACGGCACCGATGGTTTACGCCGTCGTGACTGAGCCTCTTGTGGTGGATAATCCGGATATCCGAAGCTATCAGCCGTACGTCTACGGACGTTGTAATCCGCCGGCGTTGATCCCGCTGCATATGATCGGAGTTACGTTGAAGGTGGAGTGTTATTTGGACACGGCGGTGGTTACTGTTGACGGTGTTTGGCGCCTTCATTGTTTGACGTCAAGTGCATTGTGTGATTGTCGTATTGCGATTCCGATGGGTGAGCAGGTAATATTGTTTATGACATCATATATACGTAGTATATAGATATAAGATATAAATATTTAACGTAATATATTTGATTTCAATTGTATATAAGTGGATTTTAATATTTTACAGGCTTACAGTAAAAACTGCATACATACAGAAACTCTGTACTATATTTACATTACATATATTTATTTATCCATTTCTGACTTTAATAATTTAAACTATTATTAGTTAATTACTTAATTGATAATAATTCATCATAATAATATTACTAGCTATTGACATGGTTAACTTACACCTTGTTAAAGGTGATCACTAGTCACACCGTAACTGAGAAGCAATTCCATGTTCTTCTAACTTTTGTTTACGTGGTTTCAAATATTTTATAACATTCTGATTAAGATAAAAGTAGTTTATTGATCATTGATCATTTGAGACACGTAGTTACTTTTTCATTACAGCATGACTATACGTTATGGGTAACTCTTTATCATTCACGCTATCAGCGCCACATCTACAACCCGATCACTCAACTCAAGTTATAACTCATTCTCCACAATTTCTTTTATTCATATTATTTATTTAATAACAAAAGGAATTGAAAAAGAAATTAAAAAAACAAAAAATCTAATTAGGTAATGACCCATGTGACCATGATCATTTGAAGCCCATCACTAGTGACCAAGGAGGGGGCGACATGGTGTTCCAGTGGTGTCATGCATGCCATCTAAAAACACCTCATGATCTAAGATTGTTATTTGTAGTGAAAGTGAAAGTTAAAATGTCACTAGCAAGTAAATTGATAATAGTTTAGAATCTAGCTTAGATGTTCATGTTATAAAGTTATCAGATCGATACATTGTTACTAACAAATATAAATAGATTAGAAAAAATTAATAAAATAATCAAGACACTTCTCATAATTGTTTTAACAATATTTTTTAATAAATTAATATAAATAGATTAGAAAAAAATAATAAAATAATCAAGACACTTCTCATAATTGTTTTAACAATCTTTTTTAATAAATTAATATTTATTTTTATGTTAGATAATTAATAAACGTGTGACAAAATTAATATGATAAATAGTATTATATTAGATATGGTCTGAATAATTGAGTAAACTGGTTTAAATGAATAACATACCTTGTTTAGTTTATTAGATAAGCTTTGTCATGTGACAATTAATACCTGGCAAAAGTGGGTGCACAACTGCACCATTTATCATACGGATGATAATTTAAAGTATATCTGTACACACTGAATCGATGCAATTTATATCCGTACTTTTTTACCACAAATTTATAGTTTTTACCCTTAAAAATTTCTTGCATTTTATCCCCATTTGGATCAATTGATCGTCGTACTTTCTAGTTTTTACCAAAAATGTTCAAACTTCAAAATCCCTTTAACTATTTGCCTTTTCTTGATCTATTATTTAAAAACTCTTTTAAATCCGTCACCAGTAACGACATAACCCAATCGACAATCAATAAAAACGTTCTATAAATTCCTTGAAATAGTTCTATTAGATGTTTGTGATTTCAGGTTATTTAGAGTTTTAGGTTCAAACAATGAGTTCGTAACAAAACTGAATATATGTCGGGTTACGTTACATGTAAATATGAAATAATTAGAATTAATCAAGCTCATGTCATGATATTTATGGTTAATTTGGCTAACAGGGTTCAGTTTTAGGTGTTGAGGTTGAGAAAACTAGAATATCGTATTTTACCCGGTTGATAACACCTGAAGATGAACAAGATATGAGTGACAAAGAAACCACAAAAGATGGATTCTTAATGAAAGGCAATACATACACTTTTCAAGTCTTCCAGGTATATTTATATTGAAACAATCTAATAAGATATTGTAAGCAACTCACATCGTCTTTTACCTTACATGCTACACATGTAACCTTACATTCGGTCATATAAATTTAATGCAAGACAAATAAAAATTAACGATTAAAAAAATAAAATGAAATATAAATTCTACACATTTTTTCTACATGTAATGTTAGTTATGCAACAAAGTCACTTAATTACTATTGACACTAACATTGCAAGGTTGAAGGAGGATCCAATATCCATGTTAAAGTAAGATGGTCACAAAAAATGTCTTATCAAGGCGATGGTTTTTATATGTGTGTGCCGTTCACTTATCCCGTTCACGTATTTCCCGTGTTGAAAAAAACATCTTGTACAGAAAAAATACTTCTAGATGTGAATTCTGGTACCTACGGCGAAATTACATGCAACATTGCTAGCCATCTTTTGAAGGTAAACCCTGAATCCTTTTAAAAAAACTTTAAGTCGATTTTTAATACATGCAACTTCCTAAGTACGTGTTTATTAATTCAAAATCATTAACTTAGTTATCATGACAATATATTATTTTGATAATTTGACATTATAATTCTTGTTTTCGATACTAATCACAAGTGTTTCATGTTTTCACTCTTTAAAGGAAACAAAACGAAAAGCCGGGCAATTAGCTTTCTCTTACGAGAAAGAGGTTACCAAGTGGTCTACTCAAGATTTCTATTTTTCTTATTCGGTAATGCTAATTATCTTATACATCTTAATACCAATTAGGCGTTTCTTTTTTACATTTTTATTAATCTTTGTTAATGAATTTAGCATCGGGTTGGGTACATTTTATCCAGGTATGCGCAAATGATATACTCGGCGGTTTGCTCGTGCAACCTCCGTCTCTAAATGATTATGATCAAAGAGATATGTTTTGCTTTTATCTTTTTCCTGGGGTTAACCGAAGCATGAAGGTTAGTATCGTGATATATATTGCCAACTATAGTAAGTTTAATACGGAGTATGTGTGTTACCTAAGGGTTGTTATGATCGAAAAGGAAAATTGCACAAATGGAATTACTCTTTTGCAACAAACATTAAATTAGGCACAACGTAACAACCAGATTAATTACAGTGTATCACCAATTTTGACAAACCAATCTTATTTGATCGAACTGATTTTAACATTTTTGGCCAACGTAATGCTAGTCAACGCGTCACATGTCACATATGTAATAATGCTTATATGAAAAAAAATTTATGTTGTTTTAACATCTATATTATGAGAGTTACTAAACGTTGAATAAGATTATGGCACGTGAATGATCCGGGGCAGCTTGTTTGTAAAAAAATTCGTATTCGATTATTTTTCTTTGATACAACTTTCTCAACTCTATTAATCTGTTGAAAAGATATTCGACTCTTTTTCTATGAAAAGATATTCGATTCTTTAATTTGTTTGGGCCTTTATAAAAGGTTGAGTGAGACTTGACAAGAAAAATACTTGTAGCCTAAAATGGTACGTAAATAACATTTAACTTAACTTAACATTTTCTAAAATCAAAATTTAAAATGACATGCTACTAGTTCAATAGGTTATTATTTGCTATTATCCAAATTTAACGTAACTTGAATATTATTAAATCTTTTAATAATATGTAACTTGATTGATAATATGTGACTACATGTAGTAGGATTCAAGTTATAATGAGTAAGAGGTTTGATTAATTAGCCTTTTGATGTGTGGTTAACTAATTTTAATAGGCTTTTAAGAAGGAAGTGGTGTTTGTAATTGACATTAGTGGGAGCATGAGAGACGAGCCACTTGAGAAAACAAAATATGAAGTGGTGGGATCTTTGTGGAAGCTAAATGAAGGAGACTTGTTCAATATTTTAGCTTCAAATGGGGAAACTATATCATTTTCGTCTTCATTGGTGTTCGCAACAGAGGAAACGATTACAAATGCAACTGAATGGATGAACACAAATCTTATTGCGCAAGGAGGCACCAACATCTTGCTTCCTTTAAAACAAGTAACTAATTTAATCAAATTTATATATGATATATTTGGACTCGCAGCTGGGCTAAACCACCTATGGCGTTTGCCACATGATCTGGCTCGTCGAGACCATTCGGTCCGCTGCTTATGGACCGTGTAATTTCACCCGCAGCGAAGTTATGCTCGTTTAAAGTTTGGGTCCTTTCTGCCCCTATATGCCCCCCTTATCAAATATTCCATATATAACATAAAAAGTGAATTACGCTTTTTGTCTCTGTGATTTGTCCAAATCTGTGGTTTTAGTCAAATAGTTTCAAATTTGCGAATATCGTCCATTTGGTTTCATTTCACTTGCAATTAAACCCGATCTCACTAACTCCATTAAGTCTGGTTGTTAAACTCATCAATATGCCCCTCACGTGAGAGACAGTTTTGTCCTTTTTCTCCCCATATAAACCCCAGCCCTAATTCGGAAGCCCCCTCACGGAGGGGGTGTATTTTTTTTTTTTTTTGGGGGGGGGGACAAAACGGCCCCTCACATTGATGGGTTCAACGATTAGACTTAACAGCGTTAGTGTGGTTGGGTTTGATTGCAAGTGAAATGAAACCACATGGACGAAGATCACAAATTTGAAACTATTGAACTAAAACCGCACATTTGGACAAACTGCATGAAAACTGCACTTTACTCCAACATAAATCACTTTAAAGTTTGGGCCCTTTCTACTTTCCACCCACTAAATGATTGATGAATGTCATATCCAGGCAATTGACATGGTTGGTAAATCCAGTGATTCCATTCCTCTTATTTTTGTCATCACTGATGGAACTGTTGAAGATGAAAGAGATATTTGTAACATGATGAGAAGTCACATTGATGTGAATGGACAACTTAATTCTCCTAGAATTTACACATTTGGCATAGGTTCATATTGCAACCATTACTTTTTACAAATGCTTGCAAATATTGGAAGGGGATACTTTGATTCTGCACAGGATGTAGGTCAGTTTCAACAACCACACCATGTCATGTTTTTATGTTCCTATTTTAGTAATCATCCATCACTAATGTTTTTTACCAGATTCAATAAGCATTCGTATGCAAAAACTGTTCGACAATGCTACAACGCTTTCGCTTTCAAATGTTACTCTTGATGCTTTACAAGATCTCGAGTCATACGAGGTACATTATGTTTTATTTTTTCTTTATATACTTATCTGGTTTTAATCTATGTTTTTACATTTTTAAATTTTTTATTTTGTTGTAGATATTTCCGTTTCGTCTTCCAGATTTACTGTCTGGAAGCCCATTAATCGTGTCCGGAAGATTCAAAGGGAAATTTCCCGACACCGTTAAAGTTAGAGGTTTGTTGGCGGATTTTAGCACACGTGTGATTGTTGTCAAAGTAATGAAGGCGAATGACATGCCTTTAGAAATGGTAAACATTATAACATGTAAACAAACAAACAAAAAAATGTAACTAGTAAAAGTTCCACTAATAGCATATCTATTGATAATGTTATAGCAAACATTATAACCCGAGGATTCATTTTTATATAAAAAGGTTGATATTATAATGTCACATGTATTTTCAGGTTTGCGCCAGGAGGGAGATTGCTACACTCACTGCACAAGCATGGTTAGACCAAAACACAGAACTAGAGCAAAAGGTTCACTTTCTTGTTCTTGATATCTGTACTGCAATACAAATAACCTAAACTTAACTTTTTTTAATTATTATTATTTTTCATTTTGCAGGTTGCGAAAATGAGTTTACAAAGAGGGATTCCCTCTGAATATACGCGCATGATTCTAGTTCAACATGATAATGTAAAACCAGCCATTGATTCTGTTTCACCAGAAGAGGTACGTGTCTTTGCATAAACACATGGCAAATTATTGTTTCTGTAGAAGGTCAAAACAACTCTATAAATTTGACCATGTTGATTTTTTGGCCGAAAAGGCTGAAGGGTACTTCAAATTGATGCATTTGAAAACCGGATATCCTTTTATAGGTTATAAAAGGAAAATGGTTACCAAAAACAGAAATCAGACGAAACTGATCTTTATGTAACATGTTTTTCTTTTTTGCCACCGTGTGAATGAGTCGATTTTGGGCTAAAAATCAAAAATTCGGTTTTTGGGTTTTTAAAATCATTCGGATTTTGCGTTTTTTAACCAATAGGTTTTTGGGTTTTTGAAACTGTTGAATTTCAGTTTTTAATTTTACAGTGGGTTCGGTTTGGTTTCATTTTTCTCGGTTTCACCATTTAGAATTGAAATTTTTTAGCCGAAAAATGGGATGACTAAAATAACGAATATGGGGGCCTGAAACTTTGGGCCTAAATCATCATCATCATCATCATCATCATCATCATCATCATCATCATCATCGTACTCAGTATATCCCACCAATAGCAATGCTATGGTAGGGTCTGAGGAGGGTAAGATGTAGACAGCCTTACCTCTATCCCATAGGGATAGAGAGGCTGCTTCCGGTGAGACCCCCGGCTCGATAGTAGTTTTGAATCAAGCCTTGGACATAAGACACATAACACTCAATCATCGGGACACCGGCTGATTGGTGCATGTGCCCTTGTCTTTCAGCTATCAACGCCACCACATGATGCCTGATTAACCTTCCGCCACTTTTAACGTTATTTTCACGTGATTAGTAAAATAACGTCAAAATTAGTGCAATTTTACTTTTGCCCACCCAAGGGTTCACACATATATACATTATATGTGCGCACCGCAAGCAGGGCGTACTTTGGGCCTAAATAATTTTGTTAATTAATGATTAATTGATTATTACACAACCATCCTATAATTTTTCGGCTAATCATTTAAGAGCGTTTTGTATATAACTTAACATTAAAAAGTATAAATTATAATCCACAAAATCAATAACAAAAGTCGGTTTTTGGCTTTTACGTGTTTGGCTTGGTTATAAAAGTCCTTCAGTTTTTACAGTTTGGTTTTTCGGTACATGCAAAACCGAAACCACATCGTTGGTTTGGGTTGCGTTCGGTTACTTCGGTTACATGATGTAAGCCACACCCCTACTAAACAGTTCACTCCTTATATCCCTCATGCAATGTAAACTGGATTGCAGAAGTATATGAAGTCAAAGAATCTGAAGATAACATACATGATGAACCTAAATGTTGGATTCGGTAATTTAACGGCGACGATTGAGAATTTACCTCCAGGAATCCAAGAACTGAAATTAAGTGACCCGACAGGAAAAATGATGAAGGCAGCTTCAACTTGCTGGACAATGTTCCTAGATCGATTTTGTTGCAGGTGTTTTATTCAAACATGTTCTCACGTAAACGACCAATGTGCGATTGTTTTGACGCAACTATGCGCCGCACTTGCTTGCTTTCAATGCCTAAGTTGCTGTTGTGACACATGTGATTCATGTGCAGAATTGTGCTTAGATTGCCTATAGTAAGTTTGGTTAAAAATTTAAGAATAAATTATTTATGCAATTCATGATGCAGTGAATTGCAGTTAAAAAACATATTGTAAATTTATGTAATCTCCGTGAAGGTTAAGTGTATTCAAAAGCGTATTAGCTGCAATATAAACAGAAATTACAATAAACCTCTTACACTGTATAAGTGATTACATAAATAAACGGGTTGACCCGCTAATGTTCATGTTGAGCTGTAAATTGTAAACAAACGGGCCAACTCACCTGTCAGCCTGATCAAATTGGAATGATGAACGATGAAGTATATAATATATAATTTGTAACTACCATCTCGTTTAAGATAAATGTGTTACACAAGCAATCTCCAGATGTTTTGACACAAGTAAATATACAAGTTGTATATGGGTTGATCAATTTCGAACACGCAAATTCAACATGATTGATGATTATGGCCTCCTTAGAATGATATGAAAATGTTATAACTTTAAAATGATTCAAAAAATGTTATAACTAGCAGAACATTAGGTTGAATTAATGGCTATGGACTAAAAGATATTAATTAGACTTTTAGATGGTGGTTATTTGAACATAACTAAAGTGCTTGTAACTTTTGGTATCAAGAAGTGTAGAGAACGCGTCCTCTAGCAGTGGTTGAGGGTACTATTCCTATGATGCACATATATATAATTAGTTTATAAGTAAAATTAGTGGATGCGTGAGTTAGTAATTCTAAAGAAAAGTTATACACATCCATGGTTCCGCTTATATCACTAGGAAAAGACAAATAAAAAGAGTTGGCGTATCAATAAAATAAATAATCCGGCCTTGGTAACTATACAAGGCGAGACATAATCAACTAGAGAGTCTAACTCATGTTTTTCTTAAAACACTTGGATTTTTACTTATAAAAAAACGTTAGGCGACTTCCAATGGACGGGTTAATTAATGGTTAAGAAAAGCTAGTGAAAATATGTGAACTGTGTTCAGTGTTCACAGAAGGAAACATGTGAACTGTATATATTGTTTCTCATGTGGGGAATTGTTTTAAGAAAAGCTAGTGAAAATATGATTTTCACTAATTTTGGACATAAGTGGCCATATCTAATATGATTATTATTTAACAAGGTTGTGATCTCCTTGGAAAGGCTTTACTACGAGGCAATAAGTGTCCAAAATAAAGCTTATTAGATGAATGAGATATATATTGATGTTCGTATGTTTAGTATAAAAATTGGTGAGAAGTTGTCTCACATAGGAGGATGGTAGATTAACGTCACCATGGTATATAAATGAGAGCTTTCACTATATATTACTACTTTCTTAGCAATAAGGAAGGCATGAGAAGCTAATATGGTTCACAAGACCCTTACATGCTAGAGTGTTGTAATGCCACTTATAAAATTGTAAAGAATTAGAATGATGTGTCTTTTGTTCACATGCTATAGTATTATAGATTATGGAAAGCTAAACCAATACTTGTTAATTATAAATTTATGATGCCCTACGAAGATCAATTAACTTAAAAACTTAAATCATGTGTGGACACATGAATGAATTTGTGTATAGGCGTCGTTTTGTGGATTTCAATGTTTTAACGATGAAGTGGGAATAAGTTGGATCATTTGGATGAGATTTTGTTCAAGTCTAGAAGCCACCGCCACAACTGTGGCAAAGCTAGCCATGGTCTGCACGGACCGAACAACTGTGACGTCGTAGCTTTCTAGGATGATGCACCCTACAGTCTGCACGGACCGCACCACACTCGTGGTTGCCAAGGAAATCTTAGCAACCATGACCGTGGCTTAAGTCACCCACGATTGTGGTCGGGTCCATGCCCAACAAAACTCCTTTCAATAGCCACCTCTACGACCACAACACCAATTCCCTTTGGCCACCACGACCCTGGTACTTGTTCCTCAACAAACTCTGAGAAAGGTGTATGGTCTTAGATAATGAGCATTCGAATGATAATGCTAGACAACGCTGAGACGTGCATTCAAACGACAATTTTATCTTCGAGGTTAAAGCCTAATGTTGGTTAGTGTAATTTGGGTAGTTTGAGTTCAAGTTAGTTATATATGCTCCTCCCATTTAGATACTTATTGGTTTAGTGCCACCTAAGTATTTCATTGTATAATTTGTATTTAATGAAAGATACTCATTTTCTCTATATCTATTAATCACATGTGATTATAATATAAAGTAGGTTATTTAGTATTGATTAAAATTTAATGGATGCAAGTGGTGTGACTTTATAGAGGGTAGGGGAGTGTTTATTTTAAGGAGTAATGATGAACTTCCTAAACAGGAAAGTTGGTTCCACCGATGCATGTGGCAAACCCCTTCACCATTGTGAAGAGGTATGCACCCGTCTTAACATGGCTTTATTTCCTCTTTGGTTAAAGACTTAAATTACGAGAAAGACCTTGGTTCTAGTGATTACTATTTGCTAGTCATGAATCTCGAGGAAAGTATACATAAGTCTTAGGGAAAATATAAATTCTAATTATTTTAAAAAATACAATAAATGTAATTTGCAAATGGATGATGTAGCACATGACGTATTTTGTATGCAACAAAGTTTGCTCTCCCCCCCCCCCTCTCCAATGTGGCTAATCCAACTGTGGACATGTTTATGGGTTTCGTTAGGAATACGAATGTTTGTTGCATCATAACATTAGAGATGCTCTTACTAAAATTAAGAAACTTAATAAACACGCAAATTAATGTGGTAAATGATTTACACATTTTTACAACTAAAACATAATAACGGAAGGATACTAAAATTGGGGACGTTTTCATATATATGAAATTAGGGTTCTGTATGGTGGATTTCGGGCGGAAGGCAAACCGCTTATGGCGTTTGTCACATGATCCAACGTTTGAGACATTATATATGCATTACTTATGAACCTTGTATCCAAAATAGAGCGTAAGTTAAGTTTGTTTTAAGTTGAGCTCTTTTCTAACCCTTTCGTTGTTGTCCAATTACTCCAAGTCTCCAAGTATAAATATTGTGTCGTATTTTGTGTCAGCTCTGTGTCAAGAAGCTAAACATTAACTCGTTTTATGCTTCAAGCTTGTTTCATATTTATTTGTATTTGAACCCGATAAAACAATAACTTATTTACTTAGACTAGTGGTGACAAATATCTTTAAGTTGCTTGTTTTTGTGGTAATTATATATGTGACCCTTTAGAATGTGGCGTTTCATCAATTATCATGAGATTAAATTATTGTATAGTTTGTGTTATCTTCTTGTCTCCAAGAAGATGGGGATTAGCTTGAATAGAAGCAAATAGCGTAATGAAGGGACTATGTGGAAGATTGTTTAATAGGGTAAAGAGAGGTGGAAGAACGATTAACGCTTGTTTAGTCATACTTAAGTAAGATTGTAAACTTCTAAGCGTAATTAACAACCAACCATTGGGTAATCTCTAGAAAGAACCTCCTGGACTTCCCTAATTCTTATTACGTGGCCTCTAATTACCCATGCCATGCATTAATATTCTAATCATCATAATTAACAAGTCAAAACATGCACACTTACTTATCTAATATCTCTATATTATCCGTACACATGCTTATCAAAGTAATCATGTGATTATGAGCAAGATTAGGTAAGCCATGACATATGAAAGCTTCCATTTCGATTGATTTGTAATAAATCGGGATTGGATTGTATGTCTCCTCTAAAATAAATAAGTTATACATCTCGTCACTAAGAATTAGCGGTCACAATTTTAGGTATTTATATCGTTGACAAGAGGGATTTTTACCAAGTCCAGTCGTTGAAAATTTCTTTTCGAATAGATTTGAGTTGGGTGGTGTAATACTTTAGGCTTTTGCATGTAGATCTAGGTTTTCAATTTGCTTTGTAAGTTACATATTGCAAAATCACGCGTATTTGGTCGTTTATAGAATTAAATGACATGTAGGTATCTCTTAAAAGACAATATAGATAACTTATCTCATTAGCTCCAAAGCTCGAACGGTAAAATGGTCAAAAACATCTCTTGATGAGACGTGAACAATGCCGATCAAAAGACCAGCGTGCACTAAATACAAAAAGCGTATTGTCTTAAACACACGGTTGAGCGAGCCACACTTTCACTCACCAAAAAAGGGAAAGTGTTATCTGCAACCTAGAAAGAAGAGAAGCACCATACCCTATTTAGCATATGAGGTGTTCGCCAAGACCAGCTTGAACATGAAGCTTTGTCTATAAAAGAATGCCTTAGAAATCCCAGATAAACTCACTTCAATTCGACTCAAACTCTTCTACGTACTTCCACTTCCACTCAAAAATAATGATCTATTGGTAGCTATCATTATCTTAAAACTATTTGAACTTGGTTTATCCATGATCCTTTAATTTCAAATTAGTAGGTTTTTTGTTTGAGTAGGATTTTGGTTAAGGTTGTTATATAACCCGCTAGTCTTGTTCTTTGTTTTTATGTCTTGTAACTTTGTGTGTTGATTAATATATAAAAAAGAGCCGCTTGATTGGTTTCAGAAAACCCGACTATATATTCTTGGTCTTGATTACCTATTCCACTTGTGCTAGTTCAACAAGTGGTATAAGAGTTAAACCGATTACTCATAGCAGAATTCTAAGTTGTTGGTGGTGTGAATAAATGAACAACTCAAGTTACAATACGTGGTCCACATGTATGACTTGTCAGACATTGTAAGCGATGAGCAAGTGGTGTAGCCTAGAAGTTACACCAATGGGGCGATTTGCAAGTAAAGGGTCAAAGTTCAGAATGCTATCTTTGTGTTATAGACAATTTTCGATGAAGAGATGCTTGGGATTTAAAGACACCCCAAAGAGGCATGAGCTGCCTCAACGACTTTGTTTTAAAGAATAACGATGCTAAACCCCAACTATTGGAAAACGAGCTATTATCAGTAAGTTTAAATGAACAAACTTCTCAATATTTTCACAAGGTTAACTCGTTATAACGTCTTGAAAATTCAAGAAAATAAAATGGTTTTGATTTTATAGAAAGCTTAGGGACTAAGTGGTACTTAGTCCATAGCTTAATTGTTAGACCGTTCAAGATCATGGAACGAGTAGGTGAGATGGCTTACAAATTGGAACTGCCCGAATAATTGAATAGAATCGACTATACCTTTCACATATCAGATATGAGAAAATGTCTAGTCAATGATACCACCCATGTACCATTGGAAGATATCGAGGTGGATAACATATTGAACACCATTGAGGAATTGTCGACCATAAAGAAAAGCGATTGTGAATGCTATTAGACAAGCCAAAGCATTGTGGAAACATCGTAAAGTTTCAAACGCCACCTCGGAGTCCAAGGAAGAAATGAAAGAGCTATGTCCATTTTTGTTTTCAACATGGTTGGTTTTAAGGACGAAGAATAAAGGTGATATACTTGTCACACCACATCAATTATTTTTCACTAACATTAAAATATCAAGTTAGGGGTGTCATTTTACCATCTTCTAGAGAGAGAATGTAGAGCGAGAAAAGGGAAGATCTCGTCATTTTTGGTGATTAGCTTCGGCATTCAAGCTCGGGGTTGGAGGAAGATCATCTTTGGATCATTGGAGATGAGATTAAGGTAAATATATGCTTCATGTTTATGCTATTGATTGATGGGTTTTGTGTAACATCTCAGATTTTTCGTATTTGTATTCGTTTAAGTTTAAACCGATTCGGGAGTGCAATTCGGATCTTTCGAACTATTTAAAACTTGTATTTATTGATATTTAACTTGGTTTAAATTATTTTATAATTTCATAATTTTCATTTATGCCAAATAATTCTTAAAAACCCTTAAAATAAGTGAAAACGGCTAAAAATCGCATTTATAAAAGTACAGGGACTATTTTTGACCCAAATCTCAAAACTTATGCCCCAAGATAAGTTATATAATATTATAACATGTCCATTTTCTTACCTTAAATATTAAAAACGAATTTTTATTATTAACTGGTTCAATTTTGTTATTAATTGATCATTTTGTTTCCTAATTCGTTTTTAGCATGCAAATCACTTATTTTAGGCCTAAATCGGGTGAATTAAGCTCCAAGAAAATTAATACAACTAAAATAAATATCCATGTACATAAACCTTTGATCAAGAACGAAATTTACAGCTTATAACATTGATTTAATCATTAAAGACCTATTCGGTTCTTAAACGAGTAAGTTACCATATTTAGATCGATTTAGTGTATCCTATATAAACATATCATTATTTCTCTACCACCAATCATCCCTAAACCCTAAAACACTACTTTCAGCCGTCACCCTCCTCTGACCCTCCTCAAACTCTTCGGTTTTTGCTTATTGGTTGAAGATACGTTCATAACCGGTTGACTTTGCATACATATGGACCTTTGACTCATCGTTTCCTTTGATTCTTTCACTTTACGGGTAAGTTGTAAACATAGATATTATTCATATATATTCCCTAGTCAATAACCTTCAATCAATTTTGGTGGTTGAAGGGTGTTGACCGGTCAAATCGTTTAAAACTCATTAAAGAACAAAATAGTCAACTAGTTTGACTTAACGTTTTCTCATACTTCTGGTCGGATTCAACGTTCGGTCCAGAAGACTTTTATTCTCATAACAAAATTTTAAGGATACTGACCAAAACCCGACTTCCGAATCTCTGTTCGGATTCTGGTCAGTACTAGCTCGCTTAAACGTTTAACTCGACATAACTAGAGTTCTACTCATCCGTTTGGAATGATTCTAGCGGCATTAAGTTCGTTTTTATTTGTAGTTTCATATCACAAAATTTTCAGGTTCTGATAAGTTATCTCGTTTGACGCGTATTGGACGACTCGCTTATCCGTTTACTCGTTTATTCTTAATTATACTCGCTTGCCTTTAATCTAAGGTGAGTATTTCACTCCCCTCTTTTTACTTATTTTTACCGTTTTGGGGACATATGCGTTCGTATATATTTTTATATTATATAGTACTCAACCGCAACTGTTTATCCTTGTGTGTTTATCAGTTTGCCTAACTTGCTATTTGCTTACTTGCTTATTTGTATGCTATTGCTTACTTTGGCAACCGATGTCCATTTTTATGGTACGGTTTAGTCCTTTCTTGGTAACCATTGTTCATTTATATGGATTGGTTGAGCCCTTTCTTTATGGTTTGCTTTCTTTATAGTTGTTTGATTGTTATGTGCTATGGCTTATCTGTATATCTCACAGGAACAGTTTGCACTTTTACTTATTATTATATAGTGTCTCAAATCTGGTGTTATACTCACTCAACATTGTGTTGACAAAACCTATTGTATTTTTAACGCGTATGCAGGTTATCGTGTGATGTGATTCTCAAGCTTGTATTTGAAGAAAACTTAGGTTGCATGCTAGAGAAGAAGATACAAGAATTAGAATATTTGATTTTGTTTTATTTGATTAAATTTAATTTATTTACTTTGGTTAGTTTTGATGTAAATGATTATTTAATTAAATCTAATAGATATTGCCACCTTTAATATTGCATGATAGTACCTTGAAAGCTGTGACAGTCAGTTTACGCCTCGGCATTTCCGCCGTAGGTTAGAGTGTGACATTTTGGGTTTTATAGGAAAAGTTAAGTTTATTCTCAAGATCCAATCTTTTATGTGTTTATGGATAAAAATAATGTATTTAGTCATTAGGTGATAAACAAATGATTTGGAAGTAAAGAAATTAGGATTTTGAATTGAAAATGAACATGTTTGATGATGATGCTCACACTTCACCATTAGTTGAGTGGCGACATTGATTACAAAAGGCGAGCCAATGATTGGTGACACACGTAACCGGCGACACTCATGAGTGTCGGTCACATGCAGAACGACACTCCAAAGTGTCAGTTTTGTGCACAACAACACTTCTAGTTGTCCTATGTATGAACGAACGACACTTGAAAGTCATAATGCAAGATATTCGACAGTTGTCGGTGATACTGTTTGCAACACCAGCTGTATATGACGGATTTCTATGTGTTAACTTTTATGTAGATCATGTGACGTTAACCCTAGCATAGACTTAACGAGGACTTTTGGAATTATATCAAGAAACTATACATAAGTTTTATAAGGACTTCTAGAATTATATCAAGAAGCTATACATAAATTTGTATTGAAAACACGTTAAATGTCTTAACCGACAAACTTAACGAGCATTGTACTAAAAGTTTGGTTCACTTGGCTATTGATTATATAATTCATTTTGTATAACAAAATGATCTGAGTTGTAAAGTATTTTGCACATAACGGGATATTAATTATTTATAAGATGCGACGAATTTGATTTTTAAAACAACATTGTTTAACGAGAATATCACGTCACTTCATAACATTACAACTTAAGGACATTACATAGTGCCGGGTTCATCAATTCAATATTACAACCAAAATGCAAACAAAGGAAGCTAGAACAAATGTAATCTTTGTCTTGTTTTGTTGTAACTTAAAATATATACCTTATGAATATCCGCAATTGAGTTTTGCTCTGAAAGTTTGAATTCATATCAATATAAAATTGACTAATTGAGAACCAAAGCCATCCTAGATGAAGAGTGGAAGAGAGTTGAAAAAAACCATTTTTGTTTACACACTAGTTTTTTCTCTCTCTCTCTCCATTATTCCTTGGCATGTATACATTTATATACTTTTCACCTATATTTTTCTCTGGCAACTTAAAATTAGCATTTGGTCTATATGCTTAGACTTTTAATTATTCTTAAAAAGTTATAGATCACATTTACGACATCTCATCTATTCTTAATTAAACAATACTTTCTATAAACTCTTTCGATTTTTTCAAAGTTAAGTGATATTCTTGTAGAATCATAACTTTTAGCCGCATCACCAATGCACAATTAAATGAATCTTTCATACACTTTGAATTATTTTCATATTTTAAAAATGACAATTCAATGCATCTTAGTTTTTTTTTACACACTATATTTTTACACCCGCATTAAACCAAACTTTTATGCACACTGAATTATTAAGTTAAGGCTTTGTATTCATTTATAAAAAGGATTTATAAAAGGGGTTGGGTTCATATACATAGACATCTAAAACTAGAATCTAACTATACTATTAAAACAATAGAGTTTAACTCAACATGACCTCTTTCTATTGGTGTATTTTTAAACTTTTCATTTTTATCTACCACTTCTCTAATTTTAATGTGAATAAAAAAATTCTATAATAAATTAGAATACTAGACAATCAATGATTTTTAAAATCTGGTCAAACATTTCATAGTTAACCTATTAATGTAATTATGATATTAATTATTCTAATTATTATAAGAATTCAAAAATTTACTAAATCATCTCATTTACATTATATAAATATCAAGATTGAAAAACCCCTAACCATTTTAATCTCTCTCTCTCTCTCAGATTACTATCTCCACCATCGCTAATTCCGGTAAGGGAGATTAATTATTTCCGGTAAGGTTTTATTTGATACCTTTAATGGCCGATTATCTTATTATTCATTAATTTATTAATAATTCTTTTTTTTTTCCTTTTTGTTTGTATTGATTTTAATTATTATATAACTTTCTTATAATCTCTTTAGATTTTATATCAAAATCAAAGATTCAATGGATATGTTGAACTATTACGGTTTCCGGTAAGGTATTATGGAAAATCCTATAATGCCGGATTCTTATATTATTCATTATTTCATTGTTCGTTCTTTTTCTTTGCCCTTTCAGTTATTGGTTTTATTATCGTTACATCCATTTGGAAATAAATTATTTCTGTTATTTTAATTATTAAGGTTATAGTCATTGCAAAATCAATTTTTCCGGCTATTGATAATTATGCTGGCTATACATTATAACATTAATTTTACATTTGTTCACATAATTCAAATATTTCATAATTGGTAATTCAATTATTATGTGATATTAATTGTTATTGCATTTAATTATAATTATTCCGGTTAATAACCAAAGTTCCATTTAGTTCAAATAATATATTGTCTAACATTTATTTGATTTTATCATATCAGCTTATGGCTCTCAACTAGAATAGCTAACGTCATGGATGGAGTATTTGCTGTAAAAATGTCTTACTTTTTGTACAAGATTGGATATATATTTTTTTATTATTCATGTATTTTTCACAATTCATGTAATTTAATTGAGTTTTATATAATCAATCTTATATTGTTGTTGGCCAAGGTCTATTTAATATATTTCCATGATTTTGAATCATTTCAAAATCGTTTTAATATATTTCTCTGGTTATCAGTATTGGTCAAATTATATTTAATATGTTTCCATATTTTTAAATTTAAATTTAATATCATAGGCAATTAAATCACCAATGTCGACGAAATTTTAAAATAAATTATACTGTCCAATATTATCAGACTTTATATTTTAAAATAATACACGTTTATGTATTTCTGTTTTAATTTAATACCCATTATTTTTTATTTATATTGATAACATATTTAATAGTCATTTTAAAAACTGATTTTCATTATTGTTTTGGAAAGTTTTAATGTTTTTATACTATTAATATAATTAACGTTTCCAATTTTAATATTTGACTATTTTAATATTTTAAGATATAGTTAATGGTCAAAAGCAAATGCAAAAAACTTAAATTCAAAGAGCTTCACATATATAAAAAGAATAGCTATTGTTATATCAACAATTATTGGTCAACATAATAAAAATTATTATTAAAATTAAATTTTAGATATACGAGAATGTTGTAAACCCCTTATCTTCAAAAAAAAAAATGTATGAACACTTAGAAATGCATAAAATATGAAATCTAAGAATGATATATTTGCCTTTATATAATTTATTTATGTTTTTAAGAACCGAATTTGACCACTTTTTTTAGTTTTAATATTCTCCGATCTCAATAAATTTTTACATCTTTTATATTTGACCAATTTTTAATTAGGCATAAGTGTCAAGAATTACCGATTCGTCTAAATTATTCCGGCCAAATTAAAAAATAAACTAAATAGAAAATAAAAATTTTCCATCTTTTATATTTGACCAATTTTTAATTAAGCAGAAATGTCAAGATTAATGTATAAAATTGAAAATTGAATTACTAATGAAATTTATTATTAAATAAGATAATGAAGCTAAAGTCTTAACAATAATTTCGTGATAATTAAAATAATTAATATTATATTGTTTAGTTCGTAAACTTATAAAAAAATGGAAATTTTTTTATAATAATATTTACATTTATTTATTTCTGTTTTTAAAAACCGAAATTGACCACTCTTGCAATAATCTTTTATAGGTTTTAATAGTCTTCATTGTCAACAAACTTTTCATCTTTTATATTTAACCAATTTTTTTATTAGCGTAAATGAAAATTTTAATGTAAATCCTGTTGCAATTTAGTTGACCAATAATTTCTAGCATTTTAAACGACAACATTTTATTTTAAACGCATTAATACACTATATTGTATTAAAATATAATTTTTTTATTAACTAAAATATAGTAAATAAAAATTAATATCTTATTAACTAAAATTTAAACACTTATAACAGAAAATTATAAATGATTTTTAATATATCTATTATGAACTACATTATACCTTTTTGATAAACAAAATTTTAATAACATTGAATGTATGTTTACACATTTTTTTTTCTATTTTTTTTAAGAAATGATACGAAACAGAATTTTCAGTTATCCAATACTATTTTATTTTCTTAAAACCAATTAAAATGTATGTTTTAATTAAGATGTGTATGCGAATCAATTTATGTTAATTAGAGGCACAAATATATTTCTCAATTATTTTTTACTTATATTCGGTTTAGTCAATTTATATTGTTTTCATACTTAGAAAAAAAATTCACAAATTTGGTTGTGGTCCATATAAAAATCAGTTTTTTTTATTTCTAAGTAAGATCATACCAATTATTTATTTATATTTTAATTTGAACTAAAATTTTCATAAACACGTTATACTAAATAAAATCAAAAATACCAAAATTATTTTGTCTCATAGATTGGTTTTAAGTCGGTGTGACAATAATGTTACTAAGGAATATGAATAAGAAGAACGGTTTGTGTAATGGAACTAGATTGCGAGTAATTAATTTGGGTAGGCGTTTTGTTGTAGTAAAAGTGATTTCATATACTAATATTGGTTATCGCATTTATATAATTTGTTGTGGTCTAACACCTTCAGATAAGTAACTTTCATTCAAATTGTAGAGAAGGTAGTATTTTTCAGTTGTAGTCTGTTTTGCAATGACTATTAACAAAAGTCAAGGTCAATCTCTAACAAAAATAAGATGGAGAAGATGTTAATGGCCAAGTGCATGACTTTGTAGGAGGAAAATAAATAGATTGGTTGCATATGGACAAGATTTAGGGAAAGTCTATTAAACTCATTTTCAAAGAATACTGTAAAATGAGAAAGCTCAGTTTCTATAATATATTACACTATTTTCTAGACAATACCATTGTGCAATTTGATTTTGTATTACCAATATATCATATGTTAGAGACACTTGTCTTCGTGGATATAGAAGTTATTAATACAGATCAATAACTAAAACCAATATTTTAAAATTTATACATACTGTTGGGCTCAATGAGAACTACTAAACATTTAAGAACCACCAAAAATTATTTTATTTACCTTTTGTATGTATTAAAATATGAATACATTATTAGTATCTTAATAATGGAAAATAAAATACGTCACTATATCGAATGGTTGTCACATCCGGACTGTTATTAGCAGCCATATGGATATGTAGTTAGGCATGCCAAAATGTATTGTTGTGCAAGTTTATGTCATGATTTAGAACATGTTTGAGCTAATATGGGTTGTTTTGGACAAAAATTAGCTAAGGATCAAGTATCCAAATCTGTTATGTAAGGCCCCGTTACCAGTAGCCCTACTTTCGTGTTGGATTTACTCATAAACGCTGTTCTAAATATCAGAGTTAATTAAAACATTCGCGGAATATAAAAGCTTTCATAAAACATTTCATAACAAAACACATCTTGTCTTAAAACAACATCTTGTCTTTCAAAATAAACAAAACATTAAACTTAAACGCCTTGAGTTTTCCGATGCCAGCCTCTTATTCAGTGCCACGTGTCTCCTCAAGCGAGCTGTCTCATCATACTCACCTGCGTGCATACTAAAAGTCAGCTACGCTGAGTGAGTTCTAGTTAATCATACATTATACAATACACATAACTTATATTCTTTCAATCATACTTTCATACTTTCATACTTTCTTTTGTCTTAACTTGCTTTCATATCTTACGTTATAAAGAGCATTACGCCCTACATTCCTCGAGTATTATTAGGGCTCGGTACCCTCCTTCCTCGAGTATTATTAGGGCTCGGTACCCTCCTTCATCGAGTATTATTAGGGCTCGTTACCCTCTTTCCTCAAGTATATTAGGGCTCGGTACCCTCTTTCCTCGAATATTAGTAGGGTTCGGTTCCCTAGTTCTCGAATATTAGTAGGGTTCGATTCCCTCTTCGTTACCATACAACCATACATCATACCTCGAGTATTATTAGGGCCCGGTACTCTCTTCGTAACCTTACAACCATACAACCATCCTTTCCTTCTTTTATTAACTTTATCACGTTCATACATATAAGCACACATATCATACTTACCTTATACATAGCGTTACAACCTGACAGTACGCGCAATATCCGAATATCGTTCACATACCATCAAGCAATCATTCATACATTTCACATTATTCACATAAGGCATACACTTATCTCTTAGGATAAGTGTATTAACAAACATATTGAGCATGCACACAGCCCTGAAAACATAACACATAAATGGGGCTAGAAACTCACCTGAATCCTGTTACGCTCTCCGTTAATCGTTATTCCCTTCTTGAGCTGTGCACGGCTAACTGTATAATATTTACATGTATCAATTAACTACTACTACTCATGTTGTGTTTCTATCTTTATATAACCCACAACGAACGAGGGTCCGGGGGTAGCGCCCCTGGCAGCGGGGTCTAGGGGCGGCAGCCCCTAGCAGGGTCCAAGGGGCAGAGCCCCTGGCTGGGGTCGAGCTGTCATTCTGTCATTATGTTAAACTTCTAATTCGTCCCAGTCCTTTAACGAATGGGGTTCATAACGAATGAACCCATTCGTTACCTTATAACAAATCAGACCTTATTCGTTTGATCTGGTTAGCGAATTGAACCCTATGACGAATTGAACTCTTAGCGAATCAGTCCACATAACGAATTAGTTCATATAACGAATTAGTCCTTCTAATTCGTTATCTCCTTTAACGAACGACTATAACGAAATGGGGGTTTAATTCGTTATCTCTTCCTTAACAAATCAGGAGACAAACTAAGGCTAGTTCGTTATCTTTCCTTAACGAATCAGGACACGAACTAAGGCTAGTTCGTTATCTTTCCTTAACGAATCGGCTAGCGAATCGCACCTACTTCGCTAGTTACCCTTAGCGAATTAGGGTTAGGTCAGGGAATGTCAGAACATTCCCTGACATCGCTAACCTCGTACCAACCTTTTCCGGCGCTGTTATTGCCGGAGAGCCGCCGGAAAAACGCGTTTTCACCGGAAAAAACGGGTTTTGGCTCGTTTTTCACCTTTTTTCGTCCCGTTCGATCCAGATCTGAGCTAGGGTGACTCCTAAGCTCATCATAGGTTCGGTTTATACCCGAATCCACCCGGATCTCGTGACTTAAACGCTTTAACGGTGTCGGCTCGTTGTTTCGCAACTTTATCTAACGGGTTAAGCTCATACAATATTAAACTATCGTTACCTCGGACCGGTGCTCGGTTTCCTTCTTGATTTCGGCTAGAGATAAGGAAGAACTAAAGAGAAATCTTAAGTGTGTGTTTTGGGTGGTGTATGGAATATGTGTGAATGAGGATTAAATGGATATTAAGGGTTTATATATTTATGGATCATGGGCTTAAGCCCATGGTCTTTCCTTCTTTCTTTCCTAACCCAAGTCCATAACCCATATTCATTTACCCAGCACTGGCCCAACTCGTATTCTATCTATCTAAACCGATAACGACCCACTATGAAATAACGAAATTTATTTTTATTATAATAACCGAAAGTAGGATGTTACATGTTATGTGAGGTAAGGTGCTAATTCGATAATAACAAATGTATAAGCGTGATATCGGTAAACACAATGGTTTGATCACGAGGGAAAAAGCCCTTAATCACGATAATCTTACTTCGGTCAAAACTTATCGAGGCAATCGTTGGTAAAATAGCTCCGGTCGAAGATTAATAGGATAATCTTTGGTCGAAGTACTTTAGTCAATGATCAACAAGGTAACCTTTGGTCGATGAGTATATGGTTATCGTGGTCTCCGGCACAAAAAACCCCCGGACGGTGAAAACTATCACCGTCGAGTTTATTAATGAACAAAAGGTGATTACAAATATTTGTGGAGTATATGATCGAGATTACATTGAAAGCTAGTGTATAGAGAGAATAATTGCTTATGCTCTAGTGTGTGTGTAAGTACATGTGTCTATTCCTATCGATCATACTCAAAAATATAAGGAAAAAGTAATTAACAAACTTAACGACTTCATCCTATAAATCCGCTAGTCTTCCATTCTTCACCAACGTGCTCTTTGACCATGTGCTGATAGCCACTCACTAGCGAATAAAGCGGTAGACCAGGTCTAGATACCGTTGTTGTTATTTAAACGTCAATCTTCTAGAGAGTTCGTCCATAATCAGCTATGTTGAATTAGGATCCTAGATCCATGTTCTAGCTACAGGAGGTCCCATGAGGATAATTGATGCAAGTTCGTCTTGAAGTCGATATACCTGTCTAACACATCACCATACTAAACGCAATTATTAGTAAACAAACAATACCGAGGATCGTCGATCCTTTATATCCTGATATATATTTCAAGGATAAACTATCCATAAGACAGTCAAGGATAAAGGATCCTCAGTATAAAAATCGTGGCCTAACAATTGCCCCCAAAATGGCGGGTGACAGTGGAACACAGCTGTCATTTTGAAATTCAAAATCCTGCAAAAACTGAATGATGGGACTGTTTTGCCAGAAAATTTACCATTTAGCCCCCAAGGTTAATTGTAACCGTCTATATATGCCGCCCTATATCTTGGATTATATACACCTTCATCCGACGCATCATGTATTCTTCTAACCTCTGTATCTTATTTTCTTTAATCATGTCCGTTGCTTCTTCTTCTTCTCCGGCCCCTTCTAAACCTTCTGAACATTCATCCGGCGGTTCCGAACTAGTCGAAATGGAACCTCAAGGTCTGCTTTCCAACCCATCTTCCGAAATTTGTAAGTTCACGGATCCCGAGGTCGACAGTTTTCATACATTATTTCCTCCAAAAACCCTGTTCCGACCCTACGAATCCAGCATTAGATGCGATATTTACTCCAAGGTTTGGGTCTACTTTCCGGCAACTCCCTTTCTTATCGGCTATAAATACCCATTTCCGCCTTTTACCCAAAGTTTTTTCGATTCTACCGGCATATCTTACATACAAGCCATGCCGATGATCTGGAGGGTTCTTAGCACTATCGAAAGAATCATCAAGGAGGAAAAAATCAATTTTGGCCTTCCGGAGTTGTCATATCTGTATACCCTTACTACTTTCGGTTCTGCCCGTTTTATCTTCAAATCCAAGCCCCGACAGCCCCATCCGATCTCCAAAGCCACGCTAAATGATTCCGTATGGAGGAATCAATTTTTCTTCGTTAAACGCGACTCGATACCAGGGGGACTGATCTTCCTTCAACGTGGGTCACGAAGGGTAGGATCCTGCATCCTTAAGGAATAGCAGGATCCTTTATTCTTCAGTTTTAAGACTTATTCTTTTCTGTTGTCTGCAGTTGAAAACTTCGCTTCATTGAGCAAGCCACCTGGAATAGAAGAAAAGGCAAAACGGTTCCTAGCACTGGATACCGAAGTTAGGACCTTTCAAGCTCGGTTTGTTGAAGGTTTTTGTGACATCTCCTCAAGTTCAAACATGTCTAGTAAGTTAATCATTTTAAAGTAAATAAAATAAAATAGAATACTTATCTGTTGATTTCTCCTCTACAGGCACCAAGAAATCTGGAAAGTCCGCTCTTAAGTTCTACCTTGACGACATCGATTGTATGGTTACTTCTCCTGCTGTCAAGAAGGAGGCTTCAAGCATAAGCTCCGAGCCCAAGACCGCCACTACCAGGGCTAAATCCGCAGCTTCCAAGAGGAAAAAATCCTCTGATCCCGAGACTCACTGTGACATTGTCTGCTCTATAAGTGTACCGTATTTTCCCCTTTAGTGATTTAGGATCCAGTATTGTCCCAATTTTGATACGAAATTTATTGGTAGGCTGTGATTGCTATGAGGGACCATTACGAAAATACTATCCTCCAGATGAGCGAGAAAATGTCCGGGTTAGGGAAAGCTGCGGTTGCTAAGGATAAAGCTATGATCCAACTCAAGAAACAATTGGAGGATCAGATATCCTCAGCCGAAGCCCAACGTCAAGAGGCAGTGGAGCAGGCGACTAATGAAGCCAAGGTGTGGGCTGCCAGGTCGGTATTCCAGGCGCGGATCAAGATGGCGCAGAAAGCCGGTGATCCTGCTTTTGACAAGTCGGCCTGGGAAGTGGAGAAATGGAAAGCTGCTCTTGATGACCTTGGTGGTGAGGATGATGAAGAGATGGTTGAGAACACCGAGGCTGGGACCAGTGGCGTTAAGGAGGCGGTTGAAGTTGGCAAGGGGGAAGGTGATGTTGCGGTTGAAGATGCAAATTAAGTGGGCGATGAAGGATATTAAAGACAAGGCTCGAGCCCACTTTTTTATTTGGTGTTGATGTTTTTATGAACAATTTCTATGGTCTGTAATAAACAATAGTTATTTAGGGTAAAGGATCCATGATCCTTAAGACAATTTGCGGTGGTGACAAAGGTGGAGGGATCCTCTGTTTGTGGGGATGAAGCCTTTGTTGCCCCTGTTTTTAATTTCCCTGCACTTTATGAACTATAGTAACTTTCACTTAACCCGGATGGATGGTCCATCTTTTCGTATGATGAAGTCCGGGTTAAGGATTTTGGATAAGTCCTTGGGGCTTATTTTAATTAATATATAAATCTTTTGACTATTTACTTGTCATTTATTTTCAAAAACTTTTTAAATATAAGTTTGACGTTGTTAATAGTTTGACAAATAATTTTGAGTAAAAGATTTCTGGGATAAAAGATCTTTAAAAATCGTTTAGAATATAATATCCTTAAATCGTAAATCTTAGGATAAAACATTCTTAATAGTTGATAACATTTATAAAAGAGAATTTCCTTGCAGGGCAAGTTTCAGGATAACGTATCCTTAAAATGGCTAAAGATTTTAGTAATCAAATTACTTTAAGAGAATAGCTTCTCAAACTGAAATTCCCAAAATAATTGCAACAAAAAATACACATAAGTTAACTAATAGAGAACATACCAGAAGGTCTAGATAGACCTAAGTTACTAGGAGTATCGAACTCTTAATGATCCTTACAAGAGTAGCATTAGGATCCGGGATCCTTAGTTTCTTGATCTTCAGAAAAAACTTAGAAAATCCGCTGCAAAGAATTCATATTATCAACTGGGATCGAACCCATTAAACTGGGGACAAGCCCAATAAATAAACTGGGGACAAGCCCGTGCAACTGGGGACAAGCCCGTGTAACCTGGGGACAAGCCCGTGCAACTGGGGACAAGCCCATAAAATAAACTGGGGACAAGCCCAAACTGGGGACTGGCCCAAAGATTCGGATGTAAACTGGGGACTCGCCCAAACCGGGATTTAGCCCAAACGTGAGATAACGTGAAAACGTTATAAACCGGAGGTATGGTATCTGTACCATAATTCGTAGGATCCTCCATATAGCCGGAGACAACGAAATTGTCAGCCACTAAGCGTGTACTGGTCCCGCTGCCCCGAACTATACGTCGAATAGCGTGCGCAACTGGCGATCGTGAGAAAGGTGAAAACCTTTAAACCGTAGGGGTTATGACCATCGGGGGTCATATCCAATCGTGGGCTAGGCCCAGGGAAAAAAGATAGTACCTCAAACGTAAAGGAGAGGTGGCCAACCTCTTGAACATCAACTGAATTATTGTAATCCTGCATGGTTATTCAAAACTTGGAAAAGATATAGTGTTAAGAATACATTATCCTTAAATTAACAGCAATAATTCAAAAAGAATAACTTATCAGAAAGATGTTACCGATTTAAGGATCCTAGTTCCTTTTTTGGATAATATATACTCTCAGGATAGTGGATCCTGATAAGAAAAAATATTTCTTGAGGTGGATGGCATTCCATGCTCTCGGTAACATGTTGCCTTCCAATGTGAGCAAATGATATGCCCCATTTCCTGCCTCCGACTCAATTTGATAAGGTCCTTCCCATTTGGGCGCTAGCTTCCCATCAGCCGGATTTGTTGTGTTTTAAAAGGCTTTCCTTAACACTAGATCTCCTTCTTGAAATCTTCTGATTCTGATATTTTTGTTATATGTCCCAGCTACCCTTTGTTGATAAGCTGTCATTCTGATTTTTGCTAGATCCCTGAGTTCTTCTATAGTATCCAAGTCTTTAAGAAGGACTTCTTTATTGACTCCAGGATCACGGATGTTGGTTCTCGCAGTAGGAACCACCATTTCTGTGGGAATTACTACTTCTGATCCAAACACCAAAGAGAAAGGTGTCTGGCCTGTTGCATTTTTGGGTGTAGTTCTGTCTGCACAAAGAACATAAGGAAGTTCTTCAACCCATTTTCCATTCTTGGATCCTAGCTTTTTCTTTAGATTGTTGATGATGATTTTTTTGCTAGACTCTGCTTGGCCATTGGCTTGAGGATGAACCGGAGTTGAAGTAATCATTTTGATGCCCCAACTGTCACAAAAGTTAGTGGTTCTCTTCCTGATAAACTGGGAACCATTGTCACAAATAATTTCAGCGGGAATACCAAATCTAGTTATAATATTCCGTTTAATAAAAGATATTACTTCCCTTTCTCGGACTTGTACAAATGCTTCTGCCTCAATCCATTTGGAGAAGTAGTCAGTCATAGCAAGCATGAAGACTTTTCCACCTGGTGATTTTGGTAGTCTGCCTACAATATCCATACCCCATTTCATGAAAGGCCATGAGGAGGATATAGGATATAGAGGCTCCGCTGGTTGATGAAGGATGTTCGCGTGTCTTTGACAAGCATCACACTTTTTTGAATACTCCACTGCATCCTTCTTCATTGTTGGCCAGAAGTATCCAGTTCTGAGTATCCTGGAAAATAATGCTCTTCCACTTGTGTGATTGCTGCAATCTCCTTTGTGAAAATCCTTAAGTACTTCTTGGATCTCAGGATTTTCGATGCATCTCAGATATGGACCTGCAAGAGATTTTCTATATACCATATTATCTAATAAAATATATTGGGATACTTTGAGTTTGAAGGACTTTGGGATTTTCTGTGGCTGGAATTTCTCCAGTCTGAATATAGTTCTTGATAGGATGGATCCATGATCCTTTGTTATTTGAGGATGAAGGATCCCAGAGTACGATTTCCTTATCATTTGTTATGTCTCCAACTTCCTGTTCTCCTATTGCTTGCGAGAGAATGTGGATTATTGGGATTTTCAAATCTTCAGGAATCTTCAGAGATTAGGCTAAGTTTGCTAAGGCATCTGCCCCAGCGTTTTCTTCCCTCGGTACCTGATCCTCATGCTTTTGGCTAATTTCAAACCTGCGATTAAAGCCTCGTACTCTGCTTCATTGTTTGTTGCTTGGAACTCACAAGCTATGGATTGGGGTAATATGTCCCCATGTGGCGATTTCAGTAGGATCCCCAATCCTGTTCCTCTCACATTGGACGCTCCATCTGTGAAGAGTATCCAAGGATCTTGGTCTTTTCCAGTTGTTGGACTTCCAAGTCAGCTTCTCTTTGTAGATCACTAGTGAAATCAGCCACAAAGTCCGCTAGTGCTTGAGACTTGATTGTTGTTCTGGCTCGTATTGGATATCATATGCACTTAACTTTACAGCCCACTTAGCCATTCTACCTGATAACTCTGGTTTTCTAAGAACATTCTTTACAGGATAGTTAGTTCTCAAAATAATAGGGTGAGTTTCAAAATAATGTCTCAGTTTAGTTGAAGCCATAATAAGTGCAAGAATTAATTTCTCTAAATGGGAGTACCTGGATTCTGCATCTAAAAGACTCTTACTTACATAATACACAAGGTGTTGTTCACCATCGTGGTCCTTTACCAAGACGGCACTTATTGCATTGCCTGACACTGCGAGATATAGAAACAAGGGTTCTCCATCTATAGGCTTCATCAAGGCTGGTGCCGAGGATAAGTAATCATTCAAAGCCTTGAGTGCAGCCTCATGTCTTTCAGTCCACTCAAATTTCTTGTTCTTTATTAGGATATCATAGAAGTCTTTGCACTTCTCGGAGAATCTTGAAATGAATCTATTCAAAGCCGCTATTCTTCCGGTGAGTCTCTGGACATTTTTGACATTTGTAGGAGACTTGAGATTGATGATGGCTTTGATCTGTTCCGGGCTTGCTTCAATTCCCCTCTTTGTGACCATGTATCCAAGAAACTTTCCAGCCTTAACGCCAAAGTGGCATTTGGATGGATTTAGTTTCATGTTATAGTGATCAAGGATATTGAATGCTTCCTCAAGGTCTCTGAGGTGATCCTCTGCTTTCTTCGACTTTACCACCATATCATCTATGTATTCCTCCATAGTCTCTCCCAATTGGTCCTTGAACATCATGTTGACTAGTCTTTGGTACGTCGCCCCTGCATTCCTTAGTCCAAACGGCATGGCAGTATAACAATATATGCCGATTGGAGTCATGAATGTTGTATCCTCTTAATCAGATGGTTCCATTTGAATTTGTTGAAATCCAGAGGAAGCATCCATAAAGGTGAGCATTTCATGTCCAGTCGTCGCGTCCACCATGACATCTATATGTGGTAATGGGAAAGGATCCTTGGGGCATGCTTTTGTTTAAGTCCGTAAAATCGACACACACCCTCCACTTTCCATTCTTTTTTGAAACAACGACCACATTAGCTAGCCATCGAGGATATTGAACCTCTCTGATCATACCGGCCTTAAGAAGTTTTTCAACTTCTTCTTGTATGATCTTGTTCCTCTCAGGAGTGAATTTCCTTCGCTTCTGATGGACGGGTTTCACTGTTAAATCAAGGCTGAGTTTATGAGTGATTACCTCTTTTGAAATACCTGTCATGTCTGAGTGTTTGAAGGCAAAAGTAGATCTTCTTCGCCCTAAGAAGGATATTATATCCTCCTCAATCTTACTGGGGATATTGGATCCTAGGAACACCTTTATTTCTGGATCTTCGGGGTCCAATGATACTTCTTTAAGGTCTTTCTCTCGAGCTTCCAGCACGACCCTAGGATGTTGCTGTAGTTGCTATGCTATAGTTGGTTTGGCTGTTGGCTTCATTGATGATGAATAATAGTTCTTGGCCTCCGCTTGGTCACCCACTATCTTCACAACTCCCCAAGGAGTAAGTAACTTGATGCATTGGTGATAACTTGAAGCTACAGATTTCATCCCATGGAGCCAAGGCCTACCTAAATAACATTACAACAGGAAAGGTTATCTATTACATAAAATTTTTGATATGAGTTTAACCCTTCAATATAAATTGGGACGTTGATGTCCCCCAATGTTTTCTTGGTTTCACCATTGAAACCGACTAGCACCGATGTTCTAGGAATGATTTATGAATCCGGGATGTTCATCTTCTTGAGTACATCATGTTGGATAATGTTGACTGAGCTGCCACCGTCCACTAGGATCCTGCGTACATAATGGTTAGAGATAAATAAAGTAATAATCAAACCGTCATGATGAGGATCCTGAATGTTCAACTTGTCTTCATCGTCGAAGAAGATTCTCTTGTCTGTTGTTAATGTGGTTGACACTATCGGATGATCCCCGTTATCCATCTTGATCTCCTTGGCAAATCTTTTTGCTGCAGAGAAAGAAGTTCCACAGATGTCTGAACCTCCGGAGATGAAATTGATTGCTTGCACACCCAGCTTGTCCTGTTGAGGATCCGGGATCCTTGAATTGAAAAAGATTCTCTTATCAGTTACTCAAGTGGTGGGAATGAGTGATCTTCTCTCATTATCCAACTCGAATTCTTCTATGGGACTTTCTTCTATGGTACAAGAATCTCTAAACATTTCGTAGTCTCTGGAGACAAAGTTGATCACATGAGCATCTGGTGGTGGTGGTGTTGCTTTTTGTGGAAGGTCTTCAGGATCTTGGATCTTGGATTTCTTCCTTCCCAAGAGTTCTTTAAAGTGACCCTTGCTCAGGAGGTATCCAATCTCCCTCCTTATGCCGATGCACTCGTCTGTCGCGTGGCCAAAATCTTCGTGGAAGGCACACCACTTAGATTTGTCCTTGAAGCCCACAACCTTCTTATTCTTTCGGGGCCACCTTGCTTTTTCTCCCAGATCCTTCATGGCACAGATCAGGCCATGAGTATCCACAAAGAAACAATATTCGGAGATGCAAGGATAGTCTTCATCGTCATCTCCTTCTTCAACTGCCCGTACGTTTTGATTGTTGAACTTGGCGTATGGCTTTGAGTTGTTGTTTCTATTCCAGGATCCTTTATTCTTTTCGGGAGTTTCTTGTTTTGTTTGTCCCTCGAGACGATCCTGGATATTCTTATCTTCCTCTAACCGGATGTATCTTAATGCCCTGTTTCTGACTTCATCTAATGTCCTGCATGGAGTCATCACTAAATCATCATAAAAGGGGGAACTCTTTTGAATTTCCATCTTGAATGCTTCAACAGCAGTAGTCATATCAAGGTTTGGGATTTCTAGAGCTTCCTTCCCGAACCTGGTAACGAAATCCCTAAGGGATTCATCACTAGGTTGAACAACACGATATAAATCACTAGTTAACCTCTCAAATTTCCGACTACAGGAAAATTGAGTGTTAAATAAATTAACTAAATGAGAGAAAGATGTAACCGAGAAAGGAGGGAGACTTAGCAGCCATTTTAGTGCAGCTCCTGTTAGTGTGGCTCCAAATCCTTTACAAAGGCAAGCCTCCTTGAGTCTTTCAGGAACGGGATTAATTTCCATCCTCTCCCTATACTGTGCAACATGTTCCTCCGGATCGGTACTTCCATCATACGTCTTCATGTTGGGAGTTTGGAACCGCTTCGGCATTTCAACATCACATATGGGCGAAGCGAATCTGGATAATTTGTGACTTCCCTCCGGTATCTCAGGAATTGGACGTATTACTCCCGGGACACTGGATATCATATCCTTTTGCTTCTGTAACTCTTTGGCCATGGCCTGGTTGATACCTGAATCCTGCATGGGAACATGGTTAGTATCTAAAGATATAGGATCGTACCAGTTACCTCTCTGTTGGGTTGAGTTTGGTATTCCAGACGAATATCTGGGATAAGAGGAGTCAGCAATCGGAGTGGGTCCTCCAGAAGCTATGGTTTGCATGGGGATTATGTCCCCATCATGGACTTCGGAAGATCGTTGATGTTGGGATCCAAAGGATCCCTGATCCTGAAAGAGGGATCCTTGATAAGGAATCCCGGAGGACCCTGGCGGAAGCACCCCTGATCCCTTTTGGAACAACAAGGAACTCTGCATTGGTTGACCTATTGACCCATGGTTGAAGCAAGATGGTCCTTGCTGGAAATCCGAGTATCCTTGAACCTGAGGACCCATGGAACCTGAGGATCCTTGAGTTTGCTGAGCCATGGATCCTGGACTGGTGAAATCCAGCATCCTGGACACCAGGGGAGTGAGATCTTTTGCTGGCCTCTTATTCTAACAAAAATAAGATGGAGAAGATGTTAATGGCCAAGTGCATGACTTTGCTGGAGGAAAATAAATAGATTGGTTGCATATGGACAAGATTTAGGGAAAGTCTATTAAACTCATTTTCAAAGAATACTGTAAAATGAGAAAGCTCAGTTTCTATAATATATTACACTATTTTCTAGCCAATACCATTGTGCAATTTGATTTTGTATTACCAATATATCATATGTTGGAGACACTTGTCTTCGTGGATATAGAAGTTATTAATACAGATCAATAACTAAAACCAATATTTTAAAATTTATACATACTGTTGGGCTCAATGAGAACTACTAAACATTTAAGAACCACCAAAAATTATTTTATTTACCTTTTGTATGTATTAAAATATGAATACATTATTAGTATCTTAATAATGGAAAATAAAATACGTCACTATATCGAATGGTTGCCACATCCGGACTGTTATTAGCAGCCATATGGATATGTAGTTAGGCATGCCAAAATGTATTGTTGTGCAAGTTTATGTCATGATTTAGAACATGTTTGAGCTAATATGGGTTGTTTTGGACAAAAATCAGCTAAGGATCAAGTATCCAAATCTGTTATGTGAGGTAAGGTGCTAATTCGATAATAACAAATGTATAAGCGTGATATCGGTGAACACAATGGTTTGATCACGAGGGAAAAAGCCCTTAATCACGATAGTCTTACTTTGGTCAAAACTTATCGAGGCAATCGTTGGTAAAATAGCTCCGGTCGAAGATTAATAGGATAATCTTTGGTCGAAGTACTTTAGTCAATGATCAACAAGGTAACCTTTGGTCGATGAGTATATGGTTATCGTGGTCTCCGGCACAAAAAACCCCCGGACGGTGAAAACTATCACCGTCGAGTTTATTAATGAACAAAAGGTGATTACAAATATTTGTGGAGTATATGAACGAGATTACAATGAAAGCTAGTGTATAGAGAGAATAATTGCTTCTGCTCTAGTGTGTGTGTAAGTACATGTGTCTATTCCTATCGATCATACTCAAATATATAAGGAAAAAGTAATTAACAAACTTAACGACTTCATCCTATAAATACGCTAGTCTTCCATTCTTCACCAACGTGCTCTTTAACCACGTGCTGATAGCCACTCACTAGTGAATAAAGCGGTAGACCAGGTCTAGATACCGTTGTTGTTATTTAAACGTCAATCTTCTAGAGAGTTCGTCCATAATCAGCTATGTTGAATTAGGATCCTAGATCCATGTTCCAGCTACAGGATGTCCCATAAGGATAATTGATGCAAGTTCGTCTTGAAGTCGATATACCTGTCTAACACATCACCATACTAAACACAATTATTAGTAAACAAACAATACCGAGGATCGTCGATCCTTTATATCCTGATATATATTTCAAGGATAAACTATCCATAAGACAGTCAAGGATAAATGATCCTCAGTATAAAAATCGTGGCCTAACATGGGTTATTAGCATCTTGAGTTCAAGTCATATGTTCAAGTCAATGTTAGAATGTATACAAGTTATGGCTCTATGAATCGTTAAACAAGCTATATAAGCCAATTGATGTTTCTAAGTGACAACAACGAAATGCTACAAATTAAAGTATAAGCCTTGTATACAACGAAGTATTTAGGGAGTTGTAATTATTAAATTTATGATACATTTGTTAAATAAATAGTTAAATTGTATAGACTTTTGTTCGTGTTTATTTTAAATTACACTTCAATTAGTTCTTCCTACATCTTGTTAAAGTGAAAGGTACTTAAACTATCAAAAAAACACGAGGCTCACAGTTGGATTCCAATCCTTACATGTTGAAGAGATAAAATAATTTTCGAATTAACTATAGGATATAGGTGAAAGGAATGTTGGGGGGGGGGGGGTTCCTAATGATGACGAATGAATGTAAAAATTCCTGAAGATCTTCTAATTAACAATTCATTATATCCAATATATGATTTAATGAACTTACTTTCAAGAACAAGCAATATTTTCGGTTAAATTATATGTTTTTATTAGACGATTTATATATTTCCACCCGTGGCGTTCACGGGTCAATAACCTAGTGCCATATAAAGAGTATCAAATGGACTTCGATTGAACTCAAACTGACGGCATTAGAATCGTCTCGTCGAACTCTAAGATATTAAATTTTAGGTTTTTGTTTTTCGGTTTGTGGCTTGTAGCTTTTAAATTTTTTGTTCATATCATTTTGTTTTTGTTTTTTTTGTTAGTTTGTCTTTTTTTTCTTCGACATTATGTCTTTTTTCTCGATATTATGTTATATTACTCATCATTGTTTTATATTTTGTTCGACATTGTGTTATATTTAGTAATCTATTGTGTCTTTTTAGATGACTTAACTCTTATAAAAACTATGTTTAATTATATAAACCTTTTACATCAATACATGGTTACTATTAGGGTATTCGTAATGGGGCCGCCCGACACCATAAAGCACCAAAAACGCCCCATTCCTTTTCGTCCAAAAAGTGGCTTGTGCATTTGTGTGGGTACGGCGTAATTAATGTGTTTATTTATATATAATTATTTAGTAGTACATTATAAGGGACTCTAACCATCGTGTGTAAATTTGAAAAAGGCCACGTGTTTACGTGCGTTGATATGACAATTAAAAATAGTGTTTTTCCCTCTCCACTACAGATACCCTTATCTCACAATCACAATTTTTGTAGGGTAAGAATATATTATCATCTAGTCATATTAGAACTCGTTGCATATATTCATATTAAGTTATTAACTAACCATATATGATACTAAAACATCACTTCTTTATTCTTTCAAATTAAGAAAAATCTAATATGCATGGGATACTATATGAATGGCTCGAGAAACTCATGATTAACAAAGACGATAAAACGAACCGAAGTTCCAAGAACAATGTTCTTTATAAATAACTTAATCAAAAACTGAATAACAAAGAAACCCTAGCACACTATTTATACTAAAAGAAAATGAGATAAACATGGAAACGATATAAACGTAAAATAATAAAAGATAAACAAATAATAAAAAAGATTCATGATGATCCTACATCACTATATTTTGTGGGTATCTTACTTTCAGTAAATGAAGAAAAGAAACACTAAATTTATTATATTCCCCTTCGATGTAAATACATATTATGTAGTAACACCAAATGTACGTACCTACAAAGAAATTTGAGAAGGAAGAAATAAGTACAAAAAAAATCGGTTCATCTAGATTCATTATTGACCAATGTAAAATCAAGAAATCATAGCACATAAACCCATAGTGATTTGGAGCATCAAGATGGATCCAACGGAGTAAAATCTTGACACGTATACACCTTCAACACACAGCAGTCGACATTGTTTGGCATGTGTATTGTTACGAGGAAACATGGATAGATTATTATAATCTCATAATGTCTTTACGCATGAGATCAAATATTCAAATCCCTCTTTTATTTTTAATTCAGTTTTATTAACTATAAATAAATGGGAAGGTTGGATGCAGACTAGATTTATTGAAGTCACTTGGGGACTTGAAGCCTATCGAAAATTTTATTTTATTATTATCAACAAAAGCAAAACTCTTATTGGCCTCTTCAAAGCTGGCCACATTTCCTTTGGTCTCTCACCCATTCACCACCATCGTCACCGCCGTTTCTAGTTGCATATATAATAACCACCATCATGAAGGTGAGACATGGCGGTTTATGTAGGTCGTGTTTGCATTTTCATGGTTTGCATGTTTTGCTTATATGACTGGATTTACGTTTTATTGCAGCTTCTTAGTTGGATGCAAAATAAGTTTAATGGTGGACAAGGAAAGAACAAAAATGTTGCTTCTTCTGCTCGTAAGTAATCTTTGTTTTTTGGTTAACTTTTGTCGTTTTCGTTTAATGTTAAACGAGTTATGGACTTATGATCGTCTTAGCTATTGGTTTATCTGAATGACTATTTAAAAATTCAAAATCTATGTTATTTCATGTTTTAGGCTGTTTTAGTATATAATGTAAGATTAATTTGCATGCATGTACAAGAAAGAAATTTTATCCATCATAAACCATAAATTTGAGTATATGGTTATCATCAAATGGTACTATAACTTGATGAAAAGGGTCTTGTTTTTAATACATGGGTATGTCAACGATCTATTGACATGTTGTGTATGTGGCCTAAAAGGCTAAAATACGAAGACAGAGTTATTTATTTTGATTTTTCAAGAATATAGAAATTAGGATCTTAATTTCAAATTGATGGAACAAGTATGGATCTTGAAAACCCTTCCATTAAGATATAAAGAAAAATGCAATCCTGAATTTTCCTTCAACTTAAAATCAGAATCATGTTTGTTTATGTTACATGTGGGATATGATTATGCATCTTATTGGTTTACTTGAAGTACTATTATTTTAAAGAAAGATTGTATGTTATTTTATGTCTTTGTGTCGCTTCTGGTATACAATACAATAATTTGCATCATTGCATGCACATACACGTACCATGTTGTTTTTAAATTTATGTTTGTCAGAAATTGGTATTATTAAACTTTGGATCAAAGGCTTGTTCACTTGTTCTTGAATTCATTATGATATCATATCAACTTTTACGTTATTGTTGTTATAACTTTTAATAAAAGAGTTTAATTACTCAAAAATTCAAAGACACGTTTCTTGGTTTGATTTTGTAAGATTATTGAATTTTATAGCTTTCAAATATAATATACAAGTATAGATCTTGTAAATCCGTAAAGGATTCACGAAAAAGGACTTCTTGCATTGTTGTCATTCAACTTGAAATAACATCCATGTTTATATATGCATGTTATAGATCACACCAAACAAGAACCTCGAAACGACGAGTTTAGTGATTGGCCACACGGGTTGCTAACAATAGGAACGTTTGGCAACAATGATTTACCAATCGAAAACGAAGAAATTCAAGAAACTAGAGTAACAGATCTCTCTGAATTCACATCTGAAGAGATCGAAAAACTACAAAAAGAGCTGACAAATCTCTTGTCAAAAAAACAAGAAATTCCTGCTGATCTCCCATTGGATAGATTCCTTAACTGCCCATCAAGCCTAGAAGTTGACCGTAGACTTTCAGTCAAAGTCAACACGGAAGTCAATGATAAAGAAGATATCGACCGAACTGTTAAAGCCATTCTTGGTAGATGCAAGGACATTTGCATAGACAACAATAAGAAAGCAATTGGAAAGAAATCGATTTCTCTTCTTTTTAAGAAATTTTTCGTATGTGGCGATGGACTTCCAACAATTCCTAGTTTTCGTGATCCACTTCCGGAATCAAGAATGGAAAAGGTGATCGATAAAATCTTTTTTTTTTTTTTGCTTATTAGTTTGGTTTCTTGATTTCTGATTACGATTGTGATAAATGTAGCTTTTAAGGGCTATGCTTAAGAACAAGATTAACCCGCAAAATTCTCAAGCATCATCAGCAAGAAAGCTAATTGAGGATAGAAGACTACATCACAAGAAAGGGAAAGTTGTAGATGATGAAAATGAAATGGACGGGTCAAAATGGGTCAAAACCGATTCCGAATGTGAGTCTTTTTACGTTTAGAAAATATATTTTTGTTTGGACTTACAAAAGTCACTAGTACGTACTTTATATTTACATAATTGATTTTGTAAGTTAACACACTCGACAAATAAAAACAGACTTCTTGTTATAACAACATATGTCGGTATGATTAAAAGCCTAAAATTATAAATTTTCAACGAATAAGTGGTTTTACATGATTATGTCCTTAAAGTTTAGGTAAGTGACATTTTGTTTGTGTTTTTAGAAGTTTATGGACTTCACCTTGAATACAAGTCCAGAAACCTCTGTGTGAATATAACAAAAGCCCACGTAATTCTTTATGAAAAAATTGTATCGATGATTTTCCCCGTAAACTTGCAGATATCGTTCTAGAGATATGAAATCAAGTTGATCATGTTACTATACCTTGTAGAGATTTCTCGACAACCCTGATGACAAAAATTGTATCATTTTCTTGATGATGTTTGAGGTTTTAAGGTTGAAAAATGCCTTGTTTTTTTTTTCTCAACTTCATTGACAAGAAGGATGGATGACCAAAAGTTGAGATCACTTAAAGCAAAGGCTAGCTTCTTTGTTTGTTTGTTTTTTCATGCGTTTATCCATATTCATGGGTATGAATGCATGTTTTGTTGTACTATATATGAGTAAAACTCACCCATTCATGTTTGTTTTGTTTTTTGGTATTGAACTTCTGCTTTTCATTCTTTTTTATCGTACCCCTATCATACTAAGTAGTTGTTATGTAGGAGAAAATACCTAAACTAAAGTTTTGACAATTAAGTTGTTTATAGAGTTTATTTGTATAAGTTATATCTCATCTCATTTAATTAGGACGTAAATTGAACATCTTTGGGGTTAATAAATGTAAGTCATGCAACCCTAAACGTGTATTCCATCCCCTTTTACCTCTCACGTATAATGACATGCTCGTATATGATGCATACCTTTATACAATAAAAGTATATTTTTTAAAGGGCAACTTTAATAAAACTAAAACATGGACATCTAGCAAGGAGCAAGAGCCTTAAATGTACAAAGAAAAGAAAGTGTAAAGAAATACAAAACCAACTGCCAAACCAAATTACAAAGGAATATCAGGAGCTCCAACCCCAGTTCCATACCAACCCACCATTTCTCTAAGCCAGTCTCTCACGGACAAGTATCTTTTTTTCTCTTTTTCTTTTTAAATTTATTTCTAAGTTCTAATGCGAAGAAGAATGGAGCATATCTTTCAAAGATGTTTTACATGCCCATTTATCTAACCAGGACATTGTTTTATCACATTTCCCAAATAGAACCTTTAAACGCTCTCTAAAATTCATATAAAAGTTCGACTTTAAGTGTTTCAACATGTTGATCGATTTTCAGGTTCCCCCAACGATTTCTTTGTTGATACCCAACTCCATTGCCTAACAACATTATGTAAGGCCAAAATTGTTTTAACACATAAAGAGGCTTTATCATTCCTATATATTGACCACCATTTTGCTAATAGAGTGGTATTTACAACTTTAAGGCTACCAACACCAAGGTATTGTTTGTTTTTGAAGAGGTTTAACGTCTGTAGTCTGCGGACCACATCTGCAGACATCTATAGCAGAAGAGGTGGACCAAAGGTCTGCAGTCTGTAACAAGAAGATTGTTTGTTTTTTAACATCTACACAGTATTAACATAAACTGAAATTTAAATAAACTGTCAGATCCTAATTTCACGAACATATAACAACAAGATCCATAACTCACATCAACAATCTAATAAGAACAAGTCGTTCATAACTCAAATCATAAATCAAATCCTAATAAGAACAATTAAAAAAAAGATATTGCAATAAAAAAATAAAGGAAAACAAGAAACAAAATAAATAAAAAAATTAAAGAAATCTTTGCTGTTTCATTTTTTGTTGCCGCTACTTCTCCATTTATTAAGCTTAAAATGGAGCTCCAAAAATTCAATTTGGAAGACAGGGTTATTAGAGTTTCAATTAACTTGGTCACAAATACTGATTCCTCAAATACCATTGGTGGTTGGCTAGTATTAAGAAATTGTGATTCTGTAGGAGAAAAAAAATTGCAGCCTTACAGATGGTGGTTCGAAGGTGGCGGCTGGCAGGTTCCGGCTGTGCGAAGGTGAGTAGTGGTGGTGCGGCTAGCGGTGGTGTGGTTGTGAGAGTGTTGCGAGGGGTGGTGGTGCGACTGGTGGCGTATAAGGGTGGTGTGACTGGTGGCGACTAGGAGATGGTGGTGGAGGTGTGAGATGGTGGCGGTGATGCGAAGGTGGTGGTGGTGCGGCTGGTGGACAGGGAGGAATGTGGGTTTGGGGGCTAGGGTTTGAGAATGGAGAAGAATGATAAAGGATACTGGTGTTTTGTGTCATGATAGAAATAAATTGGGTTAGAAGATGTGAGAAGTAACAATACCAATACTTCTGGGAGAATAGGGCGCGCAGACGTTTTTTAATGAAACGTCTTCGGAAAAACAAACACACTGCAGAGCCCAACGTCTGCGCGCCCTCTTCTCAGTACAGACAAAAGAGGTGGAGAAGTGCTTTTGAGTAAAAACAAAAAGCACCCAAGTGTACCATGTTCTGTAGCACGAACTATCTCTCTCCATGACACACTAATTTATTTGATCTTTTTCATTATTACTGCCAAATAAACCTCCCTTTACTTTCTAACAATTTCCTGACTTTGCACGGAGCCAGGTAGAGTGAGAAATAACACGCCAAGCTTCCCAAAACTGATTTGACCAAGGTTAATCTACCTCCAAACAATAACGTGTTAGCTTTCCACTTGAAGAGTTTTGCATTGAATTTATCAAGAATAGACTGCCAGTTCCTTTATGCATTCGTACAATAGGTAGCCCAATGTATAAGAGCAGAAATCTACTAGGATTACAACCACCTCATTCATCTCTAGCTTGACCGCATAAAGGATGCTTTTGTGTAGAGAAAATGATACTCTGGATACGTATGTCACATACCCAAATGCATATATTGAACTATTGAAGATAACAGATTGTCAGTTTTATCATACCCCATATGTTAAAGGGCTAAATAGAGGCTATGAATTTTTTAGTATGGTTCAGCGTGTCGTACACAGAATATCTTTGAAACCTAGGTCCCAAAGCTTCGTTTTTGATAAGATTGACTTTGCTATTCAAAGGGGGTTGCGGCGCAGCTTGTTGTCATTTGCCTGCAACTTTATTGTAATCGTTTTGTAGTAATATGTTGATTAATTTTTTTATTTTTTAATAAAATAAAGCTAAACAAAAAAAAGGATTTCGTAGATACGACTTTGAGATGGGTCATGCTATGCATACAATAAGGCTATACGACTCGTATAGGGCCTATATAAGTCGTATAGCCCTAACTTATTGACTTGCGTATGAATGCGTCAGTGTGACAGCTTTTTGCAGTCTATACGAGCCGTATAGACCCTATACGAGCCGTATAGATTTTCCAGCTCGTATAGCCTACGTAACTCGTCTGACCTATACGACCCGTATAGGGTCTATACGACTCGTATATACAGCATGTCAGCATGTACTTTGACCAGAGATTTTTAATTACTTTTCTGGTCTATACGACTCGTATAGGTGGTATACGACCCGTATAGACCAGGTATCGGATTTTCTTTCTCAAACCATGTAAGATTTGTGTGTTGCTTTGTAAGATAATACCAACATCTACACCAACAAATGAAACTAAAAATTCGTTACCCCGAAACGCTCATATTATACGTAGGTTGTTATGTATATTTTTATTTTGTAACCAACTCGGGTGTTATTTTAAATATTTTGTAATTTTAAAATTGAAAAAAAAAACTATACGAGTCAAATAGACCATATACGAGTCATATAGCCCTATACGAGCCGTATAGGGGCTATACGATACAAAAGAATAAACCCTGACACTTTTGGTTGAAAAAGACTTGACTGTGCACCTATACGAGCCGTATAGAGTCTATACAACTCATAAAGACTACCCTTATATGTAAATAACCAACATGGTGTATGCATAAAAGCATTTAATATATATCAGTCCGGAAGGTACGAAACGACGTCAAACCCCCTTCCTTCCAGATTTGGGGATAAATAAATAATTAGGGTTTATAGACGTAAAATTAACAACAAGAATAATAACCACCACCACCACCACCACCACCACCACTCTTTCTTACTGTTTTTTTAGATCAAGGAGTGTGTTGAATTCAGATCTGGGGTTATTTATTTTCTCTTCTAGGCTTTGTTCAATCGGTGTAGAAAATTAACAACAATTAAGGTTGAATGCAATGTCGTGGGCCGGTCCTGAAGATATCTATCTCTCCACTTCTCTTGCTAGCTATCTTGATCGTAAGTTATTATTATCATTTTATTATGCATCAATCTGTATCTGGGTTTTGAATCTGATATTATATATACTCTGTTTTAAATAATAGAATATAGCATTGTCTAAATATGAATTGATGTACAGGGAAGCTTCTTGTATTGCTAAGGGATGGTAGGAAGCTGTTGGGGATACTTCGCTCGTTTGATCAATTCGGTACTGGAATTTTTCACCTCTTATTGAACTTGTATTATTGTAAAAATATTTTGGCGATTATATTATTGAGAAAGAGTGTGTGATCACATGCAGCCAATGCTGTTCTTGAAGGGGCGTGTGAACGAGTTATTGTTGGTGATCTTTATTGTGACATCTCACTTGGTCTTTATGTAATTCGTGGCGAGAATGTTGTGTTGATAGGAGAGCTGGTATGTCCTCTGTTTCAAAATTACGTTTCGTTGATAAAGTTTTGTTCTTTTTGGTCGTGTGTTGATAAATTGTTATGTGAATTAAGGATCTAGAGATGGAGGAACTTCCCCCTCATATGACTCGTGTTTCTGAAGCTGAGATAAAAAAGGTGAGCTTTATGTGTTGATTACACCACTATATTACTTATTTGATCCTTTTGTCATTGTATGTATGAAAAACTTTCTATGGCAAGCAAATGGTGACATGGCACCCTGCCACATCTTCATACTAAGTCAAAAATTGAAAGTATATTAAACTCAATGGAAAAAAAAGAACCATTTTTATCTTAGATGCAATGACAAAAAGGCAAAATCAAGTTACATACTTACAATTTTGTGTGATTATTCCGTTTCAAATGAAAAGATTTGGCTTGTTTTTGTGGACTGTACTCTGAAAAATTGTTATTATTGAAACATACTTACATCTTACCGATAAACAGGTAGCAAACCACTGTTAGGTGATTTTATGTGTAATAACTTTCAAGTTTTGTATCTGTGTGGTAGATAGCTGTCTGTTTTTAAGGATTCTTTTTTTAGAAAATGTCCTTAGCTATTATTTGGTAAAAAAGTAGTTATATTTTATGATTTTATCTTCAAGATATGTAGATATAGTTAAACATGCAAGCTGTTCATAGCTGCTACCCTACTTAAGTATAAAGAAGATTAAGTTAAGTGGATTTTTTAGTGTCACAAAATTTTATTTTTACAGAGTTCTAATAGCAAGGGCAAACTGCACGAAATAGAAACAGAATAGAAACGAGCCTTACATTTTTTTTTAATTTTCAACCAACTTTATGTCGGGCACAAAATAGGATCCGTATCACCGATTGTTAGCACCAGGATCTGTTTTAACTGATTTTACCCGTACATTATTGATGTGGCACTAGTTGATGTCACACTGACTGCCACATATGCAAAAAAATAGTAATTACCTTTGGAAAAAGAATTAAATAATAAATTGTTTATAAGTTTGAAAAAAATGATATTCTAGAAAAACAACTCGTATAAAACTAAATATTAAATATCATATCAAATGCCATGCGATGTATGTGTTTACACTAAAATGATTATTGATAAACCAAATGTCCCGTCAGCTTTGTTAACAAAATTAACAGAAAAAAGTGGCAAGTTAACAGTTTTGACAAAATCAATGAACTGTCTTTAAGTTTGTTTTTGTTTTGTGCCTAATTAAATTTGGTTATGAATACTCCAGTTTGCTCAAATGATAACTGATGATTGTTTGCATATTTTGTTGCAGGCGCAGAAAGTAGAGAGGGAGGCTACAGATCTCAAGGGTACAATGAGAAAGAGGATGGAGTTTCTTGATATGGACTAACTTATTCTGTTTTCTTTTTCTATCATTCATGCGTGTCATCCGCAAATATTAACGTGGGCGATTCATGCTGACTGTTCTGTTTTACCCTTTTCATTTGTACTTTCAGTTGCATAGTTTCAGTATAACCTTTTCAAATTATTAAGTTGTAAAGGTGATTGCTTTTGGTTGGAATAATGTTTTAGGTTTGGTTTTTAATGTGTACATTGCTTTTGCCTTTGTATTTCATCATTTTACAGTTCTAGAAGTTTTTCTTTACGATTGGCATTGTTTATTAACCGACAAAATACCAGTGCCTGCGATCATTTTATCTGTTATTTTCTACAGACTATACAGGAGGGTTCAATACATATTTGCAAAATTGAAGGTAGTGTAAAAAGTTAGGGCCTAGGGGTAACTGTAGGCTTTGGAAGTGGTTAAAATCAACCTTGAATGTGTTTCTTTAATCTTTCTGTGTGGTTTTCAATTGGTCTCATTGTTAATTGTTTACATGAGGCGTGGATCATAGCTAAAGGCGATTGGCGGACTTAAGTTGGTGAAACGGGGTGTGACTGGTCACACCACATGATTTTGTATATATACAATTTAATCATGAACAACCACAAGAAATTTTGATCCTGACCTCCAACGATTACAATCATATTGGAATGTTTTATTGATGTTAACTTGGAACTTATTAGATGATTTGAGTTCATATTTCATATATGTAAATTTAGGAAATATGAATGTGATGAATGATTTCTTAAGATTAAGTTGTACCCTAGATAAATATTGGTTTTTATCTTTTTATCACATGACTCTATCCAACCTAAAAAGATTTAATATTATCACTGATAGAAAACTGGCTCAAGTAAACTTTTGATTTCTATAAGAATTTTCCAGATCCACCGTTGCTAACGACATTGAGTTAGGATTTGAATTTTTAGAACTTTGTTTAATGTTATACATATGTTCCTAACCATCGTTATATAATCGCGGGGACTTCTAAAGTTCTATTTGGCCATTGTCGCTTACATTTAAGTAAGTTGCTTTACTGAAAAGCAAAAGTATTTATTTAAAAAATAATAGAGGAATAACCGAATAAACAAGGTTTGTATTATGGGTTTTCTAGGTACACCATATTTTTTTACTAAAATGCCCATCAATACACCCCACCCCGTATACGAGGCGCATAGGCCTCCATATAGCCTCCATAGGACGTATAGGAGGGTGTGGGGTATTATGCAAATTAAATTGATTTTATGACAATGTTTGACGACTTGCATCCAAGTAGTCGGTGCATCATTTTTGGTAACCACATAACTACATAAGTCAACCTCAACTTAACCATGGTTAGTTAGAATTCATTCATTCATTCTTCAAGTCACGCGTTCAGCTCAAGATCTAACACTCTCACTTCCTCTACACAGATCTAACTGTCTGTAGATCCGAATTCCATAACATAAAACCAGAAGCAGCAGCAATGCCGTTCCTGGATTCCTTGACGGCAATATCGTTATTGCTCTTTGTTAGGGTTTTATGCGTTGAAGCTTCAGTTCATGATTACTCCGGAGTCAAGTTCGCCAGGAAGGGAAATGCGTATGTAGTCCATGGAGGAAGTGAAGGAATATATTACTCGCATCCTAATCTCAATCATTCTGAAGCATCTTCTAACGGCGATGCCTATATTCGGTCCGTATATTCTGTTATGATTTAACCGTATTTTGCAATTACTTGTAATTTGTTGTGGATCGTCCACTAATTATAAGCGTTTTGCTTGAAATGAGCTTAAACTAAACCTACCAGAAATAACAGCAGTTCAGATCCATAGCTTACTGCTTAACATTTGAATGTTTTCGTTCGAATTAGTGTATGCTAGTTAATTAGACGATTGATTTGCGGTAAGAGTTGATGCTTGTAGTTAGATGTAAGTATTTGAAATTAAGAGTATGAATTATTCACTAATAATAAGTGTTTTGATTTAAATGAGCTGGACTATAAGTAAACCTAGCAGCAATAGCATGTTGGCAGCTCAGATCCGTAGCTTACTGCTTAACATTCTATGTTTTCATTCGAATTAGTGTATGCTACTTAAGAATGATGCACGAGTTCTTAGTTCTTGTGAATCTTATTGTGATTTGTAGTTACTTTCAACGAAAGCAAAGTATGTGAATGCCAAATTGCTGATTGTTTTACTTAATTTGCCTCTTTAGAAGCTCGGTTTATAGTTCAGAAAGAATGGTTTAATTGCTTGAAATTACCTTAAACTAACCTAGTAGAAATAGCATGTAGGCAGCTCAGATCGATAGCTTATTGCTTAATATTTTATTTTTTCGTTCGAATTAGCATGTGTTAATTAAGATTGATGCACGTTTTACCTGACTTCTTAGTTCCTCTGACACTGATTTGTGTACTTAATTTTCAATAAAGCAAAAAATATATGTCAATGGCTCAATGCCAAATTTTATACTTAATTTGCCTCTTTAGAAGCTGGGTTTATTGTTCAGAAATGAATGTTTTAACATTCTGCATTATTCATTTAAATTTCCTGAGCAGAGGAAACGTGATGAACCATTGATTTACTGCACAGTTTTAGGTGCAGATGTGATAAATAAGAACTGCAGATCTGAGTCGTCTGACACGAGTTTCTTTTTATATTTGTATCTAGGTTTGAAAAGATCGTATTTAGAAGGCCACAAGAGGCTTCCAATTTCAGCACAGGGATGATTTATGCCATTCTTTTTGAGGTGGATGACAGAGAGACTATAGGTGGGTCGGCCTATGGAGGCCAGAGAGCCATCTGCTGCACTGCTGATCTGGCAAAACTGGGTGCATGTAAAGAGGGTGAAGTTATTCACCGTCTCTCAACAACAAATCCCGGGTGGCCTGAAGTTTTTGGTGCGACATTTGATGTAGATGATGAAACTTCCACTCTGGAACCAAGATCTGTACAGATTACAAGAACAGGGATGTATAACTTGTACTTCATGCATTGTGAACCACGGCTCGCTGATCTGGTTGTAGAAGGAAAAACCATATGGAAAAATCCAAGCGGTTATCTCCCTGGTAGAATGGCACCACTTTTAAACTTCTATGGGTTCATGTCACTTGCATTTTTGGTTCTTGGAATCTTTTGGTTCTCTCAGTATGCAAGATTCTGGAAAGAGGTTTTGCATTTGCAGAATTGTATAACTTTAGTTATAACATTGGGTATGTTGGAGATGGCATTATGGTATTTTGATTATGCAGAGTTTAATGAAAGTGGGGTGCGACCAACGGGAATCACCATATGGGCGGTAACTTTTGGCACTATAAAGCGCACTGTTTCACGCTTAATCATCTTAACTGTTTCCATGGGATATGGTGTTGTAAGACCAACTTTGGGTGGTCTTACTTCAAAAGTTGTTATGCTTGGCGGGACTTTTTTTGTTGCTTCTGAAGTGCTTGAGTTGGTAGAACATGTTGGTGCTGTTAGTGATCTTTCAGGAAAGGCGATGTTATTTTTATCTCTACCTGTGGCAGTCTTGGATGCATTTTTTGTTTTATGGATATTTACCTCACTTTCTTCCACTCTAAATAAGCTCCAGGTACTTTCTCTTTGTTAATGCAATTTTTTGTGTACCTTATATGTGTGTATGCATGAAAAGTTGCACCAAATTTGGTGTTAAAAGTGCATTCTTTTACATCAAATTTCGTTTCACTTTAATGTATACACCAACCTTTTATAAAGATTGTTAACTTATATATACATTGTAGGTTATGTTAGTTTAAATGTTTTAAATATGATATTAGGTACATATGATTTAAACTAAATTAATATATTTTTATCTATAAGTTCTAATCAACTCTTTTTGTATAATAAAGTTAGTTATATATAAATCTGAAGTAATCATATTTATCATGTATGCATCTTTAATTTTATCTCTTTCTTGAATATTTGAAGTTATTTAGTTATAAAACTTACCAATAGAACTATATCCACTTTAAAAAGTAAATGTTACATGCATAGTGGATTTGTTTCAATGATCTCAATGACATTGTTTTAATTATATATTTCGTATGTTTTTATTTATATTCTCTATGTTGAACTGTTAACAGATACATAAATTAACTAATATATGATAAAAGGTATAAGGTAAGAAAACAATATTTAAAAGGGTTAAGAATGTAAGTTATCAAAAGTTGGCGTTATACTTTTACACCAAATTTGGTATTTGGTGCTTACTTGGGATGGTATCTCTCATTTGTATTCAAAATGACGTTTTCTTATTTGCATATTTCAAATATATCTTCTTAATGAAGAATATATTTGAAATATGCAGTCTTGAGACGGGAAAAGGTTGAAGTTTCCATTTCACAGAATCATCCTGTGTAAAACAAATGGATGAAACTGTATCAAAGGTTTTTAAATAAGCCCATATGATTTATGCTATTAAGTGTCTTTAATAATTTCCACCTTCCACTTTCTGCAATACTATTTACTGTCATATGTGATAACTATTGACATTGGTATCCTAACTTGAATGGGTTATATGATATGACAGGCTAAAAGAATGATGGCCAAATTAGATATATACAGGAAATTCACAAATGCTTTGGCTGTAGCTGTTATTGTATCTGTAGGCTGGATATGCTACGAGGTAAGATTTGTTACTGTACACAATAACGTGATATAACATGTTTTTTGCCATGCATAATCACATTGTGAATGCTGAGAAATGTGAACTCTTATCAACAAAACCCCTAATATTAACCTTAATAAATTGCTGATTGTTTTATTAGGACAAACTGCATGAATAAATTGTCTTGTCTTTTATTTTTTGCAGCTTTATTTCAAGTCAACTGATATATACAATGAGCAATGGCAAAATGCTTGGATTATACCTGCTTTCTGGCATGTTCTGTCTTTCTCTCTTCTCTGTGTCATATGTGCTCTTTGGGCCCCATCTCAGAACTCAATGCGGTAAAGTACATGAATTTACTGATTGCGGTTTCTTTTTACTATTCTAGATTTGGATTGTGTTTTATTTCAAACATGGAAGCCACTCGTCTTAGGGGTATTTTTGTGATTTTACAACTTTTATTTTGGTGGGACAGATATGCATATTCTGATGATGGAAGTGAAGAGTTTGACAAGGATGATACATTGACTCTCATAAAACCGTCTCCTGTTTCTGTTGCTCTTACTACAAAAGATTTAGCAGAATTGAGATCTGACGATGATGTTGATTTGGAAGAAGATAAAACAGAGTAATTTATCCGTCTCTCTTTTGTATGCTTATCAACTTTAAATTTCTTTTGTTATAATTTTATAGAATTTAGACTACGTTATTAGATATGTATATTTACAAAGATTTTAAACAATCTGAAATCAGAAGTTGAGGTCTCTTGTGTACCAAAATGTTACCAACTTTTATGTTTTTGTCGATATTTGATAGCTATAAACTGGTAAAAAGGTAATGATTTTCCCTGGTAATGGAATAAAAGTTTGTTAGCCTGTATAATATGGTCAACACATTCTTTTGAAGAATACTAACACAACTCGAACATGATTTCGTTGACATTTTTAGACTTCTTGGATATTTGACTGGTTTACTTTTCTTCTTCATAATGAAGCATGCGCATCTAAAAGATGTGTATTGTCAACATAAACTGTAGTAATTATCAAAATATTAGATTTACATTAGCAATAAAGGACCTGCAACATTAATGCTTGTGTATATCTTAGTTTTAATTTTAAATAGAATTTGTTATTTTATTTTATTTTATTTTTAGAAGGCCAAATATTATAAATCAAGGAAAAAAAGTGACAACTTGCAAGTCACAAGGAGGCTGAATGTACATATAGCTTATTAGGTTAATGATATTTGTGAAAGTGATGATGTGGCACTTGTGTGGTTTAGTTTTGGTTATGCAACTTCGCATTCTAACGATATATGTTTACATAAGATGAAGTATAAGAAATGAAACACCTTAAACGAATTTTAACTATATAGAAAACAACAGTTTAAAAGTTTGATTGCATATATTGCATTTGCTTAGCCGAGTTGATTATGACAATTGTAGTTTAGGCGAACTACAAGATACCCAAGTCTGAGAATGATAAGAATGAGCTCGATTTAGCTTTCACGTCAGTTAAGAGATTTTAAAATTAAACCTTTTGGATAATACATGTTATTAACAAAGACAATATGATTTAGTATTATTCTAAAACATAATATATGTTAGTGCATTTAATCTTTTTGTAGATCACGATTAAGAAAAGCAGGTTAAGAACTTTCATAACCTGAATGGTTTACAAACTCAAAACATGTATCATGATTCCACAAACAAACAATACGTACATGGAATCCAATAAATAAAGTTACTTTCTAGAAGATAAAATATGTTTATCTGACTGCTTTTCTTTCACAATTTGTTGAGACAAATCTATGAAAAGTCTAAGATAGATTTTTCCAAATGTTCCCCACCAAGAATTAATTATGCAAATAATAGGAATAAAGCTAAGGAAGATGCAAGGGCCATGGCACAGGTCAAAGTCAAATCAAGACAATGGTCAAACACCCAATTTGGACCAACTAGCCTTGCTGTTTATGATTAAGAATTAGTTGAAAGTTATGTTGTACCATTGTACCCCTTTGACAACAACACAAATATGAGGACTATGTGCAACCATTCATGATTCATCCTTTTGTGTTCCATGACAATGCGACATGAATCAACATTTTATTGTGGATATATACATAGGATTTAGGTTATTACACTTAAAAAGTAATTCCTTTGTTCTTCTTACCTTTTTATCATTGTACGTTAAAAAAACCGCTTCTTCTATCATTGTCTGCAAATAACTTTCTGTAAGAGCATTCACATCAGGTCCTTTAAAAACTTTGTGAGAGAAATCTCTAAAAATTTTTAGAGAACGGTAAGTGGTTGTGAGTAGAGGAGAGAGAAAATTTAAAAGGATGGGTAAATTTGGAGAACCACTGTTCATCATTTATTTATTTTTTTAATATATTTGAAGGTGGTTGTAAGTGGAGGAGAAAAAAAAGATAATGATAAAGATGTAAAAAATTATTATTTATTTATATATAAGAGAGAAAATATAGTGTTTTTTAGTGTAATTATAGAGATAATGATGAAGAATGTGATCTGAATGACGACATGGCTTTTTATCGGTCTATAAAAACAACACCATCAAAAATGATGACATGACACACCCCATAACATGATGTGACACAACATTTATATACCTCCACAAGTGGCTCATTCATCCACTCATCCATCCTGGTGTATCATGTCCCATTGCATAATAAGAAAAGCAACTAGATTTTTCGTCAACATGATGCGACACAAAATGGGAAAGAGGGATGAGTATGTAAAGCCGAAACATGTTAAGATGAGAAAAATGCCCACAAAAAGTACACTTGACGGTTCATCAACATGCCATGTGCTAAGTTTGTGGTCATTAAGTCGTGTTTATATATTATCAGCTAATTATTGAGATAAACTTATACTGAACCTGACCAGGGGGCTATCACCTGCAAACAGTCCTAATTATCTGCTATATGAGATTTGTTGACATACAAACTTCTTATGATAAATGCAATCCATTTTCTGAAATAAAAACCTTGCCACGAACCGAATTAGAAATAAGAAAAAAAAATATACAAACTTTATCAATCTTGATTAATCCTGGAATCAAAATGATCATAAATTTGAAAGTAGCACAAGTTTAATCTCCTAAATCAAATACAGATGACAAGTTTTAAAAAGGTAATTTGTGATCAATAGATCATTGTGTAACAACTTTTCCTTGCAAATGAATTAAACACAAATCTTAATACAGTGGGAAAAAAAACATAAAAAGAACATGCTAACAGAGTAGATTTTTAAGAGAAATCTTTAGACAATGATTAGAGCTTGAGAATAATGACTGGAACTAAATAACTAATCAATGAGACATCCCAATCCCACCAAAAAATTAAAGAATAATGCCCTACATTATTATTATTATTATTCCAATTTTCACTGTGATCTTCTTCTTGAATGCTGACTAACTGCATTCCCTTCAAAGAAATCCAAAACCGCAGTCTCAAGATCTTCAACCGAGTACTTAATATAATTTTCAGGATGCCGCCCGTGTTCAATATGAGTCCTAAACCTTCCAAGAAACGATCGGTAAGCAGGGATCAACCTCTCAGATATCGAAATTTGCAACTCCTCACGAAGCTGTGTATCGGGTACCAACCATAACGCTTGCATTCTATGCACTTGATCAAACATCGCATTAAACGACTTAAACCTCTCTCTTAACGCACTCTTGGAAACTCCAGCCGAAAAGCTTCCCATATTGTGTAATCCTTCATCTCTTAAACAGTACAACACACCAACCCATGTCGCACGTTGGTATCGCGTTGCAGCCTGCCTGTACTTCCCCGTAAGCTTCTTCAAATAATTATCACCAATCATTTCTCTTAACTCCGACGATCCTTTCACCTTTTGGACAATGTAATGAATATTATTCATCATAAACACATAAGCTAAAGAATTATCTTTATCTTTATAATTATAATGTTTCGATTTCGCTTCTAGATTAAATTGCAATATAACAATTATCCATATCAGATGAAGCGCTAAAGCCGACCGCCCTTCATGATCCGCGAAATCCATATCCGGAGTGGTTAAACTTAAATCATCCGAGTCTCTCAAACCAGTTACCGGTTTATCCACTATCAACCCACCTAAAGTCTGCTTATAATCCGAAATCAAGCTTATGTAGTTCATAACATACCGCGTTAATGGATGAATCGTTCCTCCAGGAACCGGAACCTTCGAGGGTTCTCTAAGGACCGCGCTTTCGAATTCCGACAACATTCCTCTAGCAGCTTCCGCTAGTCTAGTAACAATCTCCTTCGCCTGAACCCGAATCGACTCGGACGATTTCGAATCAAAAACCGTTTCAATATCAGGTAATAAGTCCAATAGGGCGTCGTGTAAGTCCAGTATTTTAAACAACTTTTCCGGTGACCTTCGGGTGATACTAATCGCTTCGGCGAAATTAAGCAACTGGGTCACCGGAGATTTAACCGTTTCGATGAAACACGTGTCACAGGCGTGCGTATCTAGATCTTGGAATATTAAAGAGCAGAGTGTTTTTTCGGTGGTGAATAAGACCCTGATGCATATTTTGGCGGCGCGAACCCACTTGCTGATTTTGGTGTTTAAGGTTTCCCAGTCTAAACGTTGGATGTCTCCGACGGTGAGGTTGTCGACACCGAGGTTGTTTAAGGTTGTTTCGATGGGTGTCTTCCGTACGGCAGCGTACACGTGAACACAGTCACGGAGGTGTCCGGAGTTGATCATACGGTGGGCGATGGAACGGAGATCGTGTATGGTATCGGACGGTATGAGATCAATCTCATGTTGAAGTTGTTCGGAAGAGTCATCGAAGTCGGAGAATGAAGTGGAAGTGAAATGGGTTGTGTGTGAGATTAAGATGTTTTGGAACTGGTGTTGGAGACTAGACATGGAGAGTTGGATGGTGGTGGAGTCCATGGAGCGTTGGAGGTAATTAGAGTCCATCATCTCCTGACGATTGGTGGAGTCCCAACGGAGGACGATTTGGTGGGAGTTTGGTATCTCTATAGATTTCATGACAGAGAGACAAAGATTCAAAGGAAGGTTGGATTTGTATGTGTTGTATTGTACAGTGGGGATTGTCTTTTACTATTCTTCTATTCCTTCAAAAATCAAAATCAGGGTTCTTACTTTGCCGGGTTATTATTATTATTATTATATTTTTGTAATGGAAATATCTCTTAAGTTTATAAAATATCGTTTAAGTTGATTATTATCTATGTATACTATTTGTTTTTTCAATTTTCTAACATATTTAGTGCTGAAATTTACATACCATAGTTTTTATACGGGTAACTTAAAGTGAATATGGTGTGGTGGACGTTCAAGTGTTCAACTTTTTTTATGTAAACTTATGTATTTATAGCAAGGATAATAATATTTGAAATATAAAATTAGGATTTACGTGAAACACTCGTTTTTTTATATGGGAAAAACCTTGGCCAACGTCATTAAAAACTCGTCCGAAGACAAGACAGTTAGGTGAAATAAAACTCGTTTAGTTCAAAAATACAACTAATAAATGTCACCTACTTGTCTAGTCTTCCATTATCACCCAGTCGGTGTCGTCAAAACTATACGATGGAGGTATATATGAATCGAACCTGAGTCATATATAACACTAAGTCTCTACATTATCACTACCCCACCAGCTCATTTGCCTAATTTATCGAGATAAAGCGGATTGACGTAATAAAATAATCATTGCTTTTAGTTTAATAAATTTATATACAATTGTTACAAGCGATCATTTGTAAATAACTTATGCAATAAAAACAGTTTTTTTTACCAAGATGGGGTACATGAAAAATTTATTTACCAAATAGATTAAATGAAACATATTTACCAAATATGTTTTCTTTTTTTCATTTATTTTGCTATGGCCCCACAATCACCACCTAACTCCTCCCCTACCAGAGTGGTCGCCGGCCATCACCATCAACCGCTCCACCGCGCCGGCGATCTTAATCGTATAAGTTCACGTAGTCATTCTATTTACCTATCTCTCGTCGGTTTTCAGGTAATATTTTAAAATTTCATATTTTATTCAATACATTCAAATTTATTCGTTTGAACAAGGAATTACTCTATTAATTATGTTTTGTCCTTGGTTTGTTCCACTGAGATAAATCTCCATTCAATTATAAGCTTCATAAAAAATTTATTCAATTGCTTACATATGTGGTTAGCACCAAATTAAAAGATTCATCTCTGTTATTTGCCTCATTCAACATTCATGGCCTGCACGTACATCTTTGAAAATGACAAATCTCGTAATGCAATTGATCAAAATAACCAACTGAAATCCATCTGTGAACCAAATAACTGTCTTATTAGCGTTTTTGATCTTCATACAGTGAAACCCACGTGGAGCGGTTGATGGTGATGGCCGGCGACCACTCTTGTTGGGGAGGAGTTAGGTGGTGATTGTGGGGCCATAACATAATAAATGAAAAATAAATAAAAAACCTATTTTGATAAATAGGTTTCATTTAACCTATTTTGATAAATAAATTTTCCATACACTCCATTTTGGTAAAAAGAACTCACAATAAAACACCAAACTATTCTACCTATTAATATCATGGTATGTAAAGATGATATCTTCTCAAATTATATTGAGGTTTAACTGTTTAAGTTAATAAACGATTGTGTAGATTTAAAATTATAATTAGAGTGGGTGTTAGCTATTAAAAATACTATAAATAAATACCACGTAGATCAATAAATAATAAAAGAATATTTCTTTCACACTGTATCATCTATTGATCGAGTATCATCGTCTCCACTTACGGTACACCACAAACAACAAAAGATAATCCATATAAAAAATTTAGTTGCAGTGTAATTGATCTTTTTTAAAACAAGATTGTAGTTTTTTTCTTCTTTTTTTTCCTTTTTTTCCATGTTTTTTCCTTAACAAAAGACCTCTCAACTTCTTAGTGTTTTAAAGGGTTTGCGTAGGCAACGAACCACCAACGTATTATCATTTATCAACTGCCTAAACGTCTATATCAAATGCGTTCATGTAAGATATTACTCTTTAAGTCCCACCCATGACCAAGGGCTTTTGCAAAAACAGGAAGTCTTCAAACCTGATTTTTCCATTTCGATTTTGCTTGTTGGATTTAATCACTAAATCTAACATTGATATCCAATTCAAAGACAAAATATATAAGGTACGACTAAACCTGTCAACAAATAGGGATGGCAATGAACGAGTTTGAAATATGTATCAATAGTCTCAATCTGAGATCTGACCTAATACCCATTGAGTCTTCAACGTTTAAAAAGGAGCAATTATTCCTTAGCTTGGGTATCTCATTTAAAAAGGAGCAGTTATTCCTTAGCTAAGGTATCTTTTTATCAACATCATTTCTACCCGTTTATAGCACATGCTATTTTTATTGAAACAAATATTCTCACCTTCAAGTGGAGGATGAATCACATTGGTCCTATGAAACATTATCTAATTTGAATAATTAGAAACTTTGATGCCACAAAGTATTATATGTATGCTATAATATATATATAAAGAAAGCATTCTCTACAAGATGCAACAGTTTTAATCCATTACATGGTAATTATGGGTTGATTTTGGTTAAAAAGAATAGCTTAAAGTGACTTTTAAATGTCTCCAATCTAATAAATCATGTAGTGACAATAAAGTTTGTAACTTTACTTTGCAAATGAAACGTGGGAATGATTCTTCAGTTATGGTGATATAATTGAACATCAGACTATGTTAGATCATGTCATGGGTCGATCACGAGGCTTTAGTTTTGTTGAATTTGATAGTGAAAATGTTGTGGATATAAGATATTTGTAGATGGTCAAATACATGAACTAGGTGGCAAACAAGTGAGTAAATATTTTAGTTTTATGAAACTTTATTTAGTATTATCAAGGAATAAAAGAGCTAATAAGGTGTTTAATTATGTTAGGTGGATATAAAGAGGGGTGATAAGGTTGTGTTAATTACGGTGGTGTGGTGGTGGAGTCAAGTGGTGGAGAAGGCAAGTATAAAACAACAAGGGTTCAAAATTTTTATATTACACAATCACAGGGATGCAAAGTGCAAGAATATAAGGGTCATTTCACCATTTTATAATTGTCAATGAGCGTCAGACTTAACGGTGGGTTTAAATTGCGTCGAAATGCACAGTACATGTGCTCAAACTACAAAAATACCATCACAAATTCACACGTGCTTATATCGCAAAATAATGTTAACCACAGGGGTGCAATATGCCCTTAACTAAAAAATTATTTCTCTCACCTTTTTTCATCTATACAAAAGATTCATATAAAAAAGTAGTATTTACTTATCTTTTTAAAACAAAAGATCAACCTCTACTTGTAGAAGTGCACAAAAAAATTGAACTCGGAACTGGACTCGTAATAAAAACCAGAAACCGGTTTTTTTAATACTCGAGCCCGTATCTGACCCTACCCGTAGGGTACGGATGGGGTATGCATTTTGGTACTAAAACCCGAACCCGAACCGGACCCAATTTGTACACGGTAATACCCGAAAACCCGAACCGGGTCTTTCAAATACCCGATGTATACCCAAAAATATCATATAAATACCCGAGAATACCCCTAAAAAAGTGCAACCTTTTTAAAAATACAATTTATGCCCAAAAAATACCCCGAAAAAGATCCCAAAAAACCCTCAAATAAGGTTTTTCAATACCCGAAAATAGGGTATTCAAATACTCGGTTCTATACCCGACCCGAACCCGATGCATAGGGTATGGTTTTAGAGGCAATACCCAGACCCGAACCCGAATACCCGATTTTTCAATACCCGGTCATACCCGAACCCGGTTCCATACCTGAATCCAGGTATTTGAAAAACCCGATTTGTGCACCACTATCTACTTGTGCTTGGTTATAATATTAGCTAGAAAAAAAGTGTGGTGGTTGTCTAATGTATCGTAATTAAAATAGAAATTACATGCTTTTATATGATTCTAATAGTTTTCAATTTAAACTATAAAATTGGATTTGGTATAACACTGTGCGAGCATTCTCATTTTAATATTTGTTGAATTGGTTGTCACTAGAGGAGAGAGAAAATTGTAATGATAGAAGTATAAAAAATATTATTTAATTGAACAAAAGAGAAAAATGTAGTATTTTTTAATGTAATTATAGAGATGAAGATATAAATAGGTTGATAACGTGTGAATCAATGTGAAAAAACTAAATGGAAATAGAATGTGAATTTCTTTAAAGAGTAAATAGGAATCAAAGTGGTAAAAGGAAATAGAATTTGAATTTCTTGGGAGCTTGATCAAAAACATTGAATCAGAAAAAAAAAATCTTGAGGTCGTAATGGAAGATGTCAACTTGATTTTGAAAGATGCATTATCGTTGATTTTGACGATTGCTTTGGTGTCTTTGTTAACTCAATAATGGCATCATGCATTTCTTTTAAGTACTATTACATATATTATTGTTAAGTTTTTTTTGTTTTTTTGTTTTTTTAAAGAAAAAAAAAGAGAGGCTAACTGCAAGTCGCAAAAAGCCCACATAAGAGCACAAACAAAAGAAACCGGGAAGATAATTACAAAGGAAATTTTACAAAATTAAACAAGCACCAAGCTTCGCAATCTAAATTTGTCTTCCCCCGTCTATTCTTTACCCATAAGAACGAGGTAGCTTTCATGTCATTCACCACCTTATCCACCAAGATTGGGATACCTTTAAAAATCTTATTATTTCGAGTCTTCCAAATCAACCATAACGTGACAAGAGAGATAGCTTAGATTGTTTAACAATCTTCTTTGTTACTTTTATGTTTATTAGGGAGATCCAACACATCTTTAACCGATAGTAAACCCGAAGAGGCCGGACCTTTAACCCAATTATGAATAAAAGACCGAATCCGTATTGCAACCCGACATTGAACCATGAGATGAGCCGAAGTCTTCGGCAACAATCCGCATAAAGCACAGTTGTCCTCCTCAAGATGAATACCCCTATTAATGAGAGCGGGTTTTGTAGGTATTCGGTCGATTAAGAGTTTCCATACGAAGCAATTCACTTTTAGAGGGACCCAATTCAACCAAAAAATTCTTTCAGCCACAGGATGATTCTTGTTGTCCAACTCTCATCTTAATTTTTTTACACTGAAATCTCCTTCCTTTCCATCTACAATAGAGGTGCACAAAAAACCCGAACCCGGAACCGGACCAGATACCCGGAACCGGTTTTTGTATACCCGGGTTTTTAATACCCGAACCCGTAGGGTACGAATAGGGTATGCATTTCAGTACCAAAACCCGTACCCGAAACCGGTCCCGATTTCTACCCGGTAACCCGAAAACCCGAACCAGTTCCATGCCCAAACCGGGTTTTACAAATACCCGAAATCACTTAAAATAAAGTTAGCCACCTAAAATCACTTAAAATATGGTTGGGATCATAGTCGAACTTAAAACATTACAGTCTCCGGCCCAAATCTTCACTTCCGTATACGTCTCCTTTTCTTTTACACTGGTGTGACCTACCCCAAATTCTAGCATTCGCCTAACCATGAACACGTTTGTAGGGATTTTTATCTTCAGCCACACACACTTGCCACCAAATTGACTTCCTACCGAGCACGTAATTACTAATTAGTAAATGATTTGTTGAGTCCTGCAAGTGACCACTATATCACTATAACTCCTAATTAAATACAAACATTCAATTGCATTTATTCATCACAAAAACTGATAATGTAACATCACCTAACTTCTAGTTACTTTACTGGAACATAAACATTTAATTGCATTGATCATAAAAATTCATAATGCATGCCCAAAAAAAATATTATAGAGACATCAATTTTCCATTTGGAAATCAAATTTCATTCTTGATGAAAATGGAGAACACACCTCACATAGCCATTCTTCCCAGTCCAGGAATGGGTCACATAATTCCGATGGCCGAGTTCGCTAAGCGACTTCTCCAACACCACCACATCTCCGCCACTATTATCATCCCCACAACAGGACCTCCTCCCAAAGCCCAGATATCCGTCCTCGAATCATTACCCGAAAACATCCACCACATGTTTCTCCCACCAGTTAATCTTGATGGATTACCCGAGAACACTCGGCCAGGCATTCTAATTAACTTCACCATGCATGCTAGTCTTCCAAGTCTTCGAGACGCTTTAAGTTGTTTAAAATCAAAGTTCAAGCTTGTTGGATTAGTGTTTGATATGTTTGGACATGATGCAATGGAAGTTTCAAAAGAATTTAGCCTCTTTAACTTCTTGTTCTTTCCCATGAATGCCATGGCTTTAACCTTCACTTTTACATTGCCAAAGCTTGATGAAGAGACGTCTTGTGAGTATAGGAACTTGCCTTACCCGGTTAAAGTACCGGGTTCGGTTAGTTTTCATGGGCGAGAGTTAATGTCCCCGGTTCAGGACCGCACCGATGAGGTATACAAACAGTATCTTCTACTTTCCAAGAGACTGTCTTTGCTTGATGGTATTATGGTGAATAGTTTTGAGGAGTTAGAATTAGAAAGCTTTCAAGCTTTACAAGGTGGAATTGCCGGTCAAACACCCGTTTACCCTATCGGGCCATTGATTCAGTGTGATCCAAGTAATGGGTCGGATCGGCATGCGTGTTTAAAGTGGTTGGACGATCAACCAAGTCGATCTGTGTTGTTGGTATCATTTGGTAGTGGTGGAACCCTTTCCTTAGAACAAGTTCATGAACTAGCACTTGGGTTAGAGATGAGTAGTCATAGGTTTTTGTGGATAGTAAGAAGTCCTAATAAGGATTCAAATGCTTCCTATTTTGATGTCTCTAGCCAAAATGAACCTTTAGGGTTTTTACCCGAAGGGTTTCTGACTAGGACGGTTAACCAGGGGTTAATCGTGCCATCTTGGGGTCCGCAAATTAATATACTGAGTCATGAGGCAACTGATGGGTTCTTGACTCATTGTGGATGGAACTCGACTCTAGAAAGTATTGTTCACGGGGTGCCAATGATTGCTTGGCCGCTTTATTCGAAGCAACATATGAATGCTAGAGTGATGACCGAAGCACTTGGTTTGGCATTAAGACTTAAAATCGATGATGTAGGAATATATCGAAAAGAGGAGATCGAAAAAGTTGTGAAGGGGTTAATGGAGGGAGATGAAGGGAAGAAGATATCCAAAAGGTTGAAAGAACTAAAGAGTGTTGCTATGAAAGCTCTAAGTAATGGAGGGTCGTCTATGAAGTCGATGTCTAAAATTGCCCTTCAGTTGAAGAAATGACCATTACTTTAGTGCCTTTATTTCTCTAATCCATGTAATAATGTGTACTTGTTTAATAAGTTTTTGTAGTTGGAAAAAGGAATATATTGAAAAAACTCTATAAGATGAAGATGAACCAATGGAAAAACAAAAGGCAACATATTTAAATTTCTAATATTTTTAAGAATATATATCTTTACTCTTTTTGCACATTATATACCTTGTTTTGTGGGCTGCTCAGAATAAGAAAACAATATGAAAATTTTGTTAATTTGGATCACCGGTTGACGTGATCATCTGTATTCTAGTATGAAACTGTGAGATGCTAGGTTAACACGTTCATGAAAGAAAGCTCATACATCAGTCCTGATACGAGACCACTCTCAGAACCATATTTAAGTGAGAAAACCCCATGTCCCAACCTAAAACCTTTTTTTTTGTCATAGATGAGACTTGAACTCAATATCCCCCTCTTTTTTTTAAGTATGTCTTTGTGTATCTTACCTCAAGCACTTAACTTCGAGAGGCTGCTAAGCTCTTAGTCGAACAATGCGAAAGCATACAGCCACAAAGACGACGATCTGTGCTTGAATGAGATCATAAAGGTGCTCATGACTAGTTGATAATAGATTATTTTTCTACAGACTCGATTTTTTATTCGGAAAAATTTCGGTGCCGCTTTCGGATGAGTCGCCAACTATTTTTATGAACTGTTGGTGATTTAGAACGCGAATATGAATATTTCCAACAAAAAGAGGATGCAAGACGTAAACCAGGATTTTCTCTTATGCAAAAATGCACGACGGCTATTCGTCAATTGGCATACGAGACAACGAGCGATACCATGAAAAAGTATTTGTAAATGTCGAAAACAGTGGCTCATGAGGCCCTTTACATGTTCCGCGAATGTGAGTATTTTTATCATTTATGTTAAATTTAATTTATTTTTTATTGCTAAATTTTTTAATATTGTTATTATTATTATTATTATTATTATTGAACTATATGGGCAAAAATATTTGAGGAGTCAGACGCAATGTGACATACAAAAAGTATATGAGGTTCATCAACAACGATACGGTTTTCCCAGGTGCTTGGTAGCCTCGATTGCACACGTTGGCCTTGGGAAGCTTATACTTGAGGTGGACACATCATTTGATCTCTAGATATGACATGTTTTTTTTTGTATGCCCAGCGCAAATAATGACATAGTGGCCATACATTTGTCTCCTATTTTTAGCAAAATCATAGACAGAGTTGCACCCGACTCCTCATTATCTAGTCGACAGTATTTATCCGGAGTGGGCCATTTTGGTGCTTAGTTTTACATGCTCGAGTAAAGATGTCAATATTTAAAGAAAAAACACGAGTCGGCAAGGAAGGGCATTCGGGGCATTAAAGAAACGTTGGAATCAAGCACAAGCGGAGCTTAAAATTTGGTTAAGCCCTCATTCGCACCCCATGAAAAACACTCTTGTGTCCGACGCTGGCCAAGCTTGAGCCTATTCGAGCTCAGACTCAGCTCGTTTACGCACCTAGTGAATGCCATGATTTGTGTAGACCGGTATTGGGAAGAAGAGAGAATCTAACACGTGACATGATGTAAAAAAATAATGGGTGGAGTCAACGAGTCAACAAAGAGAGTTAATGGTCCATGGAAGCTAGTATGGTTAATAATGGCAGCAAAATTTAGTGGGGTTGATAGAAAACTCATTCAGGGGCACAATAATGGTGGGTGTCGTATAATTTGACTTAGATCGTATATTTTCAAAAGAATGTAGCTGTGGAAGTTAAGATTTTACCTTATCTTTATTCCACATCAAGTTTCAGAATGCAACATGCCACACGGTCCACAAGTTTGACAGGGTGGCACATTGTTTTGATCTTTTAGTCTTTCAAGACCATTAGTTCAAATATTATGTGTTTTGGTTTGATGAAATACCAACAATTACACACATTGGATTTTGATTTCTTATTTGATCATGTGTGTTTTAACTTTATGAAATATAAAAAATTACGCATATTACTAAGTTGTTGCAAGCTTGCAAATGTTCATAAGTTGCAGCAAATCGAAACTTTTTAACAAACCCGTGAAACTCACCAACTTGTACCCGCAAAATCCATTTAAATACGCAGGCTGACCCATTTGTAAAAAGTACGGATTTGGGTTTAAAAATTCTATCAAAACGGTTCCGGTTCCAATCAGGGTCACTCCAGGTTGTACTCGTTGCACACCCCCCTACAAACACGTCGGAAAAAGACGTCGCCGACAATATGTTTGGAGGGGATGTTTGTGGGAAAAAAATATTGTTTTAGGGACATTTTTGGCTCTCTTTTCAAAATGGACATTCTTGCAATTTTATATATATATAGTATCCATGTGGCAAGTACACCTATACCTATAAGATGATAAGGCACATTTATAAATAATGCCATGTGTAGTGGAGGGGCTATAATTGGGGACGAATTGTGCCATGTGGCGCTCAGTCAGCAAGGGGTGGGAATTTGTTTTTTTGGTGTAATGGTGTAGGGGCTACAAGTTGGGCCCACAATATCTTTTTTTATTATTTCCTTTTTATAATTAAACTAATTAAATAAAAACTAATTTATTTAAATAATTAAATAAAAATGCATTAAAATTAAAAAGAAATACAAAAAAATACATCACTAAAAATATAAAAAAAACATATAGCTCGGTTGACGTACATGTTTAGGTTCGGGTCGGGAAATTGAAACAGATAGCTCAGTTGGTTTAGGTTCATCGGGTTCCATTGTAAGTTCACGTTCGGTTGGTTTTGCGAACCATGGTGTTGACCGAAAGGAGGAAATGGGTGGTTCGGTTGGTTCGGGTTGTTTCTAGAATTCATTTTGCATATACATATACACACACACAACATATATACATACACATACACATACACATACACATACACACACACATATATATATCACACACAACATATATACATATACATATACACACACACAACATATATACATATACATATACATATGTATATACAATAGTAATATAATAATAATATATAATATAATAATAATAATATTCTTCATCTTCTCCGGGCGATAAAAAGAATCCGCCCCCGCCCCAAATCGCCCAAAAATCGCCCCGGGGGGGGGGGTGCGGGCGGTGTTCTAGCCCCAAGTCGCCCTTTTGTCGCCCAATCTCGCGCCCACTACGTTTAGCCTAAGAGCATCCACAGTGGATGAACTTTTACATTTGTTTGGATGATGTGTCACTATAACAAACTTAAGGTGGTAATAGTTTACCATTGTGTGCCCAAGTCCATGGACAGAAGTCCATGGCTGCAAACTTGCAGCAAACATTTAGTGTAGACTGTAGGCCCCTCTCCTTTTATACACACACATACTATATATACATATATAATATAGATACATATTTAATATAGTTAATGAGGTTTGTGTAGGTTTGTTGCTGTAGAAAAAAGTTTGGGTTTTTAAGAAAGGTTTGAAATATGATGTGATGATGATGTGTCGGTTTGTATGGGTTTGTTGTTGTGGATGCTCTAACTAAGAGTAAATTATACATATTGTGTGTACGGTATTTGATAACTTTCATTTAGTCTATAACCCCTAAAGTCACCTATCTCTCGATTATTCACTCGACCATCAAACTTCGGTCTTAAATTGACGGACGTTTAAACTTTCTTTAAATATTCAGACATGACCATTTTATCATAACGCCTCCAACGGTGAGCCTAGGTATGGGCAATTTTGTACGGAGTATCGATACCGTCGAACACAATTGGTGTCGGTGCCTATATTCGTTTTTAATGTTTTCGGTATCAGTATCATTCGGTTCTCAATTTTCCAATGGCAATGACCAAAATCGAATCAATAAAATCGGTACGAAGTGACCTTTAGTTTACATTGTAACTCGTTTTTCCCTTGGTGAGCCTTTCTTCATTCACTCTCTTCAGTCATCTTCTACTATCATATTATTCGACGTCAGTGAGTTTTTTTCCATCCACTTGGCGGACCCAAGAAATATTTTCTCAGGATTTACATCGGGACTTAACTATACTTTTAAGGTGAGAAACTACCCCATTGAAAGAAATATTGTTAAGTCCTGATGTTATCAACACTACTTTTAAGGTGAGAATCCCCCCCCCCCCCCCCCCCCAAAGAAATTCATGAAAACACGCCAATATTATCATATCCATAACACCATATATAATAATAAAATATTCAAACTTTACTTGAAACTAACAGAAGTTGAATATATTGTTATATAATGAATTAAAAAAGGCAAGGGATCCTCTCACGCCATCCTTGATCCTCATACACCATTTTTTGTCCTATACGGTTATATTGGACCTGAATCGTGTCAATTTGTATATGAGGTTGTCGGCCATCGTTTATAGTGCCTCTTATAGGCCTATACGGGTCGTATAGGCCTATACGGCGCCGTATAGACAATTTTTTTTTCTAAAATGATGGCCATATATACAATATATGTGATTTATACGGGTCGTATTTGGCTCGTTTATCTTAACGGGCTTAAATGTTGAGCTCGTATAGGACTACAAAATGATTCCCGTTGACATGTTGAATAAAAATGGTACCATGTTGTGGTTTATGTTGTGCACCATAAAACACCGGGAATATTGTTGAACAATTATCACTTGACAACGAGTGAACTATAACCTTAAACCTAGTAGCAATCAAAAAACCCGTATAAACGAGCCAATACGACCCATATAAATCACATATATTATATATATGGTCATCATTTAAAAATAATGTATATACGACTATTGTATATATGGTCATCATTTGTTTTAAAAAAAAGTGTCTATACGGTTGTATAGCCCTATACGACCGTATAGGTTTTATGGTTTTGTCAGAAGGCAATACGAGCCATTTAATGCCTATACGGTCGTATAGGCTGCAAAAAGCTTTTTTTTTTGTCCCATTGTCAGGCATTCGTACCATATACGATCGTATAGACATATACGAGCCGTATAAGTATGTGGGGTGGTGTGTGAGGATCACATCCCTTAAAAAATTTGGAATTTGCTAAATCGGATATCATGAAACATTCAAATACCATTATTGGTTGTCTTTCAAAGTTGCTTTTGTTTGTATCATAGATCAACTTGGTTCCAGCTCAATGTAGTTTGTTTCCCATTATTATTATTTTATTTTTTTTGTATGAAAATAGATTAATGTCACATCTCACCCTTTCAAGGTGGCGTCCTTGGTAACGTTGGTTACTTGCGTTTCGGTTATTGATATGTGTTACAAGTTTCATCATATCATGAACCCAATTCCCAACCAATGATAAACCAGATAGAGGTGTACACGTGTCGGTTCAGCTATTAGCCTCCGGTCCTCCACTAAATTAACCAATACAGGTTTTGTTAACAATCAAAATCAAGCTTGGACTAAAATATTTAGTTAGAAATATATATATATATATATATATATATATATATATACATCAACTTGAGGTATAAATACATGACATGGCGGTATAAGACATGAAATGAAAGTATGAAAGCTAGAAATATATGGAAATATGAATAGTTTGGTTAGGTTAAATTCGGTTAATCAAGGGTACAAAAAATAATCGAAAACTGTTTTTCCGCTAACTTGGTTATCCTTTAATTTCAGTTCGGTGTAATCAGTTTCCAATTCGGTTTGGTACTTTGGTCATTGCCTCACCCCAATAATCAGATGTACAAGCACTTTTTGTGCCCAAACATTTTTTTATCAATTAAGACCACTCCAAAAGTTACAGGGCCAACTACTGAATACTAAATTTCAAGTAATTTAGCACGAGTTGATAATATAAGATTTTAAGTGACACGTCTTTTGTAAATAGAATAAAATAAAGTTAAGATGCATTTTAAAATTAGGCAATTTATTATTCAATAAAGAAAAAAAAAAGGAAAAGAGGGGGCAAGTAGTGGTACATGTTAGGTGGTATGGCCCACTCCACTCACTCAGGCATTTGAATAAGTCATGACGAGTCTAGTAAAAACACAATTAACACATGCTAAATTCACACCCACACCGCCAAGCAAAGCAAAAGAAATTCCCCCAAATGTCCCCACTCAACCCAACCATTTATTCCCTATAAACCAAACCCTCATTTCTCTTCATCTTATCATATTACAACAACTTTCATTCACCATGTCGCCGGCTAAACACTTAACGGCTCCGGCGAAGAAGCCGACGGTTGCACAAACGTGTAATCAGCTGAGCTTGTTTCTCAAGGAGAAAGGCTGCCTCAGAGACCTTCATCTCGGAATTAATAACAAATCTGACGATACAGGTATTATAGAATATATATATATATATATATGCATATATATTTATAGATCTTACTAATTAGGTCATATTTTGTCTATTTCTCTATCGAATTTGTGGATTTAGTGAGGATTAATTCGATTAAATCGTTTAATTTTGATTTCAGCTGCGAAGATGACTATTGATTTGTTAAGCAACATCGAGAATCCAGATCAAAGCAACGGACACACAGAGAAATTGATGAATTTAAAGCCGGAAGTTACCGTAAACAAGGCGAATTCCGGTAGACCTAAACCGCCGCAGATGACGATTTTCTACGACGGACAAGTGATTGTGTTTGATGATATTCCGGCGGATAGAGCCAGAGATTTGATGTTAGCAGCTGGTAAAACCGAGACTCGTGTTGATGTTGATTTGGCTTCAAATTCAGCTGAATCGAATAAACGAATTGATCCGGTTCGAGTCGAAGCGAACGGTCTGGATCTGCCGATTGCTAGACGAGCGTCACTCCACAAGTTTCTGGCGAAAAGGAAGGACAGAGCCACCGTAAGAGCACCGTATCCGTCACCGGCAGCCGGAGGAGCTGATAAGCGTGAGCATAATTTCGACCTCAATTTGTAATCATTCAATTCAACGGATTTGATTTGATGATTTTATGACTGATTGATACTGCCAGTGGCGGATCTTGAACACGTAATAATAGTTTAATTTTCGGCGATTAGACATAGATCGATACGTATTTCGGTATATGTACGCAGTTTGACCACGTGTTTGGGTTTCTATTCTTCTAGGATGCTCTAGATCGGCCTTATTTTCACAACTTTTGAATTATAGTTAGCTTCATTTCGTTATCAATAATAGTTGATATGATTTTCTAAATAAATATACGAGTAACCGACAGAAAAACGTACCGAAACGTATTTATAATGTTACCGTATGTATTGTCTATACATGTTATGACTAATGAACATTTTTCTATATCATCTTCGACTTAAAAATCAACGTTCCCTGTTCAAACTATGACCACGAGGTCCATAAATGGGACGCGTATTTAATGAAGTAAAATATAATTCAAGCACAGTACAGAAAAAGAGAGTTAAGGTATATTTGGTTGAGAGCTTTTATTAATTTCTAGCTGAAGCTTTTAAAAAAAGCTTACATTTAATTAAAAGTTTTATTTGGTTGAAGCTTATAGATCATGATAAAAAGTTTAAAGCTTGAAATACTTACTAGTAGCTTTAAAAAAACTACAAGCTTTTATTGTTTTGAATTACTTAAACAATCTTCAAAAATAAATACATTTAATGTTATTATTTTTAGATTTGCTCATTTTGGTTATTTTATATATTTTATTAAAGCTCCAGCAACTCTGCCAGACATATAATTTATCTTTACAGCTTCTAGCCAGGGGCGAAGCTTCATTGAGGCCCGGGGTGGCCCGGACCCCATGTTTTTTTGCGCAGTAATGCAAATTTACCCGTTTTCGGCCAAAAATTTTTATACGTAGTGTAAGTTTAGCCTTTTTCGGCCGGAAATTTGAGCCTGGCCCCCTCGTTTGTGAAATTTTCTACGCATTTTGAGCTCGCACCCCACCGGTGCCTCAGTCCAAGCTTCGCCACTGCTTCCTGCTAGAGCCACCAGCCACCAACTTCCAGCTAGTTTTGCCAAACATACTCTTAATATGACATTTTTTAATCAAATAACATGGAAAACTTACTGTCTTTAAAGACAGGTAGTTTTTTTTATCATTGACCGTCTTTTTTCGTACTAGTACTAAAATAATTTAATCGATTACATGTATATAAATGAAAGATTTATTGTATTTGAATTCTAATTTTGTTATCTATTTTGGTGTTATGTGAATGTCTCACTTTAAACGGCATATATTCATAACTAAGTTAAAAGGCAACCATAGCCTGTCCGGGGGTGTTTGAGTCGAACTGTTGGCTGTGGCCTGTAATTTTTTAAGGTAAAAAATTTTATATTTTTTTATTTTAAAATATACACTTTATAAAATATGATTAGATTTTGATCATTTTGTAATTATTGGGTCCAAAACCTTTTTTAATGTATAACCTATTTAATCAAGTTTAAGTCATTGAGCTCAAACTAAAAATTAAACCTTAAAAAAACAAAATTAAAAGACATAGCGGCCGATTGAATTAGTCTTTGACTCATTCCTCTTTGCGAACAAATGTTGAACGTTGAACAGCGACCAGCCCACCCGACCACCACCACTAGTCTGTCTTTGACCTCCACCGTTTACCAAGCTAACCATCAAGGAATAAGGTGTGTTTTTTTCAATATCACATGTAACCCTAATTTATCATTGTTAAGTTGGCCTTATATTGTCATATTGTACCTTATTTTTAGCAATTAGTTAATCAGCTATGCTTCCCAGTCAACCATCCGGTTCTCAAAAATGTAATTGACGTTTAAAAAAATTAGCTTACATGTTTGATTTTAATACTGCATTTTTGTTATTTTATTGCGTTAATTACTGTTTAAAAAAATTAGCTTATATATTTCGTTACTCGTCAGGATCTACAAGCCTTTTTATTTCAGCTTGACCGAAGTATTTAAATAATCTGAGAGGAGCCTGAACTTAAGGCAAATATGCATCAAAATATGGTATGTAATTTCTCAACATTAGTTTTCCATGTTAAAGTGTGCCCATTCTTATCTTTTAAATGAATTAAATGTATCTATAACACTGCTCACTAAACTACTAAGTTTATGACAACATGTAAATGTTTTTAACTTAGCGTGTGGTAGGAGTATCAACATAGAATGATTAAAGCGGTAGTATTGGTGACCAGGTAGAGAGGGCTATTATTGTCACGCCACGTTAGGATCTTCCTATCCGTGAAATCCTTCACAGAAAAACCAAATGGGTCAATTCAATAGAAGTCCAATTATTAATATTGAATTGATGACAATAAATTAGGTTTTTAATGATTTGTGGTATGCAAAGGACATGTTTAAGGTGAAGTGGTTTGGTGGAAGTTGATAAGGTGTTATTGTCCGATATGAGGCTTGGAATGGCTGATCATTTCCGACAAGAATAGAACTTGTTGAACTACATAACAAGGGGGAAGTTAGTTTACATTGGTTTCCGGTGATATGGGATGTGGCACCTAGAGGTGTACAAAAAAACCAGTTGGGACCGGTTTTAGGCAAACCGAACCGAACCGGTTTCACCCAAACCGTCGCTTTCAGAACCGGTTCCCCTTCAAATATATCAAACCGGTTTTAAAACCGAACCGGTTTGAGGAAAACCGGTTTAAAACCGGTCAAACCGGTTTATAAGCCGGGCCGAACCGGTATGACCAGGCCGGCCTGTCTTGCTTCAAAACCGGTTTGAGTCAAACCGGAAAACCGGTTTGAGTCAAACCGGTTTTGGCCGGCCGTTGACCAAACCGGTTCGGTTTTAAACCGGTTTTGTACACCTACAGTGTAGGCCTGTTCACGAGCCCGAGCCGAGGCAAGCTCAAGCTCGGCTCGATATTCAATCGAGCTGGCTCGGCTCGAGCTCGAGCTCTTAATAGAGCTAAAAATTTGAGCTCAAGCTCGGCTCGGTTTTAAATCGAGCTGGCTTGGCGCGAGCTCGAGCTCTTAATCGAACTAAAAATTTGAGCTCAAGCTCGGCTCGGTTTTAAATCGATTCGGCTCGGCTCGGCTCGAGTTTACCTGTAATAATAAAAATTATATGCAACCATCAAGTTAAACTAAATAAATATGATGTTGAGATCAACACCAACCAAATACAAGCTAAATAAATACGTCTAATAACACCATCGAAAACAAAATATGTTCAACAAGTCTAAGCCAAACCAAATACAAAATTAAGCAAAGAAGTATTATCTATGAGCGGCAGTCGATGGCGGAGGTGAATATGAGTGGTGGCCTGTGGCGGAGATGAATATGAGCGACTAGGGTTAGGGTGGAAAATGGAACGTATACTGATTATTGAGTGTGTGAACTATGAAATCCCATCTCTCGGTTACTCAGTATATGGACTTATGAATATGGACTATGGAGTGAGAAAGGAAATTGGGCTGGATTAAAGGAAATCCAATCTGTTAAAATAATTGGGCTTGATAATTATATGCATGTATGTATATAATATAGGGGAAGGATCAAGAGAGAACTCATACTTTGGGAGAGAACTAGAGAACTCCTAAATAGGGGGTTATTTTTGTAAAAGTCCCAATTAAATCTAACACATCGTGAGAACCTCTGTGCCCCTGTTTTTCCCATCTCCTATAAGACAACTATTGAAGATCAATTTTGAAGCACGGCCATCGATCTGAGCCCTAATCGACAATAGATATTGAAGATCGATTCTCTATGCATCGCTATGTGTATATATCGTTGAAGATCGACTCTCTAGCCATGGATTCCATCGCTGCACATGAAAATTGAAGGGTGTTTCACTCGTTTTCTAGGTAAATTGATCAGATCTGAAAGTTATGCAAACAAAATTGGCACTGTAATTCCATAATTAGACGATTCTAGGTCAGAACATGTACTATTTGGTGAATAAAAACCCTAATTTGTTGTACTAGAGTGCTCAACCAAGTCATCTGTTGCCTTTGATTCAAATTCGACCAAACATAATTGTATACTATTACAATATGCTAGTGTTGACCAACAAGGTAGCATATTTATGTATATAATACATATATGTAATATAATGTTACGTATTGCATATATGTAATATAAACGACATGTGATTTATTTGATCAGAATAACTAATTGGGCTCCTATGTTGATATTGCTTTAAGTTTTATCAATTCTACTTGTAATCTCTTACAAGTTTATGGTGTTGAACAAAAAGATAACAACTTATTTATTTACATTACATATATGCAATATAATGTTACATGTGATTTGTAAACATGAAATTAATATATATGCAACACAATCACTTCTGGAATATTGAATTTATAATTGAATTTATAATCGTAAATGCTATAGGCGCATTTGCATATTCTCCAGTAACTCATTGATTTGATAGGAATCACTTCAACAAAAGAGGTAAGTAAATTTTTTATTTAGCACACAGCAAGCCTAGTTGTTGACTATATGATTAAATAAATGGCGTGTGCAGACAGACTTTTTTAGTTAAATGATCACTCTTACTTGGTGAATAATTGGTTATATACTTATATTACTTCTTTATACAAAGGTTTTGGTTAAGCTTATTGGAGCTGATGAGCATGCGTATCCTAATTATGAAGGAGTTATGTGATGGTTGGCGGATAATAATTTGTTAGAGATGGTTGTGGATAAGGTTTGTGTGATATCATATGTCGGATTCACTAGTTAATTACTGCTATAATTTCACGTCGTTGATGGGTTTTGACTAAGATATTGTTTCATTTTGTGGATTTGTTGGGTGGTGATGTGACCACATAGCAGTGGTTTTGTTGGGTGGCGAGAACCATGAACGAGTATGAAGCATTTGAAAGAACCACCAAAATAAAATAAAAATGCATGAAGTTGTTTTAGTTGTTTGTTGGTTGTTCTTTGACTTGTATTTATTGTCCAGATTGACCTGAAATATTGTAATGGTCTTATATATTATTTTTACCGAAAGTATAAGTTTTATATGTTGATTGACTAGTTTTTATTAATGTATTGCAATTCATATTTGATGCAATAATTGAAGTAATTTTTCTTATATTTGGGATACGTTGCTGCCAAAATGAAAACTAAAAAAGTTGGAAAATTGATGCCAAAAGTGCATATCTGGTTGTATGAAAATGAATGCAAATGTGCAGTTTAAATGCTACCAAAATACAGCAAAAATACACATCTAAAAGCTGCCAAATTGTACATTTGATTGCAGGAAAATGAATGAAAAAATTCACACTAGAATATGAGTTTTAATTGTAACACTTGGTTATAAATTTCATACATCAATTAATACCACCATATAAATATACCATAACATTCATATTGAAATTCCATCTCATGTTCTAATAACCAATGCACAAATTTAATCATACAGTGCAATATAAAACTACTACATCCTTTTAACTAGTCACATTGTTGGATTTTTTTTCCTGTTTTCTTACATCTTCTGTCACCCGTTTCTTGCACACGTTGGCATCTTAAAACGAAATACTCACAACATAGAATATTCTAAGAAGATTTAATTGCTCAATAATTCAAAATGCGAGTTATGCAAGCTATGTAACTCATCCAAAGAGTCTTTACATGTTCAGCCTTTCTAACATTGAACGGGCTGCAGTAACAATTGACCAAGCCGCCCCCTTTATATATGTCGCATCGCGAATATCTCACAATACGTGACATTATCGGTTGCTGCCCATTGTAACTCCATTATTCTTGGCCTTGCTAACATTATATCTTCATGAGGTGTCCAATCAATATTTGGTAATTATTATATATGCCAACCTGTCTAATAAAAAGGACAACCATTATAACAAACACGTACGATGACAATATGCATTACTAATCTATTTCATATAAGCACCGTCAATATAAAACACATATGTAACACTAACAACTTACATGTATGTATTACTACCGTATTGAAGTTACGCTTGACTTACTACTTTGTATGGCATGCTTTTATGTGTGTGCATATGTGTAATACATGTAATAAACCAGGCTCGCGTAAACGTATAATACACCATTATAGCATATGTGCAATACACCAGGTCCGCATAACATGTAATACACCGGTTATGCATATGTGTTATGCATCCTATAATGCATATACGTATCGCATCAATAATGAAAACAATACATATGCGTTGCATATGTAATACACAAAACCCGTTTAACGTTTAATACAACAGATCTGCATAAACATTTAATACACCATTAATCGCCAAATTCGCATAAACGTGTAATACAATGGTATTGCATATGCGCAATACATGCTACAATGCATATATGTATTGCATCAATATTGCAAATAATACATATGTATTGCATATATGCATTACACCAAATCTGCGTAAACATTTAATACAACAGATATGTGTAAACGCGTAATACACCATTATGCGCCAAATTTGCATAAACGTATAATACAGGGCAATGCATCATGTAATGCATATATGTATCGTATATATAATGCATATACCAAAATAGTAATTATCATTATTTATAAGGGTCATACCATCACCATTTATGGCGGTGTCCTCTTCGCTTTCCTCCATGTTTAACTAAATTGTCACTTTTTTGTTATATTTACCTGAATTTGCCTCTTTGATGCCCGACCGTCTTCCTTGTTTCAAATTACTCTATTTCCATCCTCTTGTTTGGATCATTCTTGTTTTGTATGATTTTGTAAAAAAAAACAAAGAGAAAAAACTGTATAATTAAGCATCTGCGCTTTTAAATATTGAAAAAATATATATAATTTACCGAAATTGTTATCATCTAAAAACTCTTTTTTACCTTTTTCGTTGTTTTTTTTATCTTTATCACGCTTTTTGGTTGCACATCATTATCCATTATCGGGACTTTCATTCGCTTTTCCGGTGGCTTTATGTTGTTTTTTCTTTTGTCTTTTCCAGAACTTTTTAATATTATCGTCTTGTTACGATAAATTGGTGCATATGTAAGAAATATTTGTGTAAGCGAGCTTTTACTGAACAAGATTTTCGAGATTTCATTACATGATACATGTATACGGTATACACAAGGACACATGTTGCATCGACCTAACTATATTCTAACATGATGCGCATGTTCATTATAAACGGCTATGCTTGATAACATAAACAATTATATGTTCAACAAACATAAATAAAAAATATATGTAATCGAACACTTGATTTGTGTACTAAGAACGTGCGATGTTTAACAAGTCATTTTTAAAATACGATCTGATGTCAATATACTATTATTCAGTTGAAAACAAACACTACATATGTGCAATAAACACAAAGACATGTTGTTGCATCAAGATAACCGTATTTTTAATGTAATACACCTATGCAATATATATATGAATATACTCGCATAAGGTAACATTATCGTGTTTTGACAAACAAATATGAAAAACATTTAATCAAACACATGAATCATGTACTAAGTATATGCAATCAAACAAATATGAACTTATATCAGCATATTATTGTTCGATTTAAAATAAACACACACAACAACAGAGTATATTGCATATGTGAACTGAGATAAACACAATAATGTTCGATTTACAAACAAAACACACAATCACAACGTATATTGAGCCGATTCATGTAATATACCTATAATTTGTGTACTGCATATGTGCAATCAAACAGATAAAAGCTGGTATTGACATATTATTACTCGATTACAAAAACAAAACACAAAAACAGAGAATCAACTACTATTTTCACAGATTCACTGTAATACGAACGATATTAACATTAAATGCGTGATAATAACTTATACGAACGATTACCTGATGGTGTTTTTCAATGTAATTGACAAATATCATAACGAATCAGGCGATTTATGCAGGAAAATATAATCAAACCCTAGGTTGGGGTGATGGTGTACGAGCGAGAGAGACAGATCAATATGGTAAGGTAGAATGTGCACATATATTTTGCATACCTAATTTACCCTTTTCTTTAAAACATGAGTTTTTCTTTTCTTTTTTTTTATCTCTTCCTTTATTTCACCCTCTAATTAAGCAAAATCAAGAGATATGATGGATTCTCTAGTTCTATCATTTGTAAGAGTTCTCTCTAGATCTCACCCTGTATGTAATAATATAGTATTAATACATGTATGAAGACTAAGTATATTAAGTGTTAAACAATGATTTTGCAACTATAAGCTTTTAAGCATGTAATTACCAAAACGAGTCCATTCAGACATTTCATCAGACAGTTGGAGGGCATACATAATCAAACCATATATTAAGCCTATATTAATTAGTTAAAACGAGCTCCTTTACATATATGCATCGTAATTAGAAATACATGCAGCACACCCCTAGCAGGACACATTGATAACTAAAACGAGTTCCTTTACACTAATAACATTCTCATCTCAATTTTTAGATGCATTACATGATGTTCAACAGTACATATGTGCAGTATAACTAAAAAAGTATGTCGTAAGATACATCACTCATGTATCTGAGTCTAAATGCTAATATATGGTAGTATACACATCTACTTCCCTTATTATCATCACAACTAGACATAATATCCTTGATATATATGTATTGCATATGTGTATTATAAATACATAAATGGTCTAACACTCTCATCACAGTTTTCAGATGCATTACATGATGTTCAATAGTACATATGCTTTGTATAACTAATATATTATGCAGTAAGATACATCATTCATGTATTAAAATTAAGTAATATTCCGCTAATCATGTAATATACATGGACTGCTATCGATTTAAGACACTAGATATACAAATCTCTCATAACTAATGTCGATGGTACAAGTATTGTTCAACTATGCTATGTATTTCTTTGATAAAATGAAAAAAAAAACACAATCGATGCTAAAAAAACCTAATCGGCCCAGATAATATGTGAAATCAGCTATTATGATTGTTTACCTGCTAATGTTCTTCTGATTCATGCTTGATTTTGCAGTCGATTGTTCAATTTTTTAAAACCCTAGATCTTCATTCGCCAGGAGAAAATTGCAGAGTGATGAATGAGAAGAGGGGAAATAGATGGAGACGATATTTGATGTTCTTTTTTTTAATCTCAATATTACCCTTCATTCACTAAAAACCCCTCATCTTATTTTGTTTCTCTATTTCCTTGTTTTTTTAACCCTTGATTATTTAAAATCAATGTTATAAGAGGAGTTCTCTAATTCTCTATTTAAAAGGGGTTCTCTCTTGATCCTACCCCAATATATATATATATATATATATATAATAATTAAAATAAAATAGTTCGAGCCCATCGAGCGAGCTAGGCTCGGCTCGTTTACAATCGAGCTGATTTCAAGCGAGCTTTCTCCGAGCTTTTTTCGAGTGAGTTTCGAGCAGCTTCGAGCCGTGAGCTTTTTGAACAGCCCTACTCTAGTGGCACCTATGTCCACGTGCCATGGGCCATCCGAGTTGTTGGTGTGCATGGCAGCAAAAGCATTACTCAAGTCTGTTGGGTCAAGAGCATCAAATTCCGTTACATGGGCTTGAGCGGATGAAGAACAAGGTTTATTGTGAGACGTGTGTGTCAGTGTGTTCGGTGTTGGGACGTACTGTGCTGGGGCAGCCCGTGGAGATGGGGCCCATCCTGCGTAGGTTGGATATGGGCTTGGAAGTGGTGGGGGCATATTCCATTAATTTGGCCAGGAACCATTTAGGTTTGGGTGTGGGTAAATTAGATAGGAATAAGGATGCGGTGCAGTGGGTTGGGCTTGATGTTGGGCCAACCCCGAGCCAATTGGACTATTGGAGGACCATCCGTTCTTCATTCATTTGATTAATGTTGAAAGCCTGACCGAATCACGTAAAATCTCATGTCAATTTTCTTTCCACATGCTTATTCGTTTGTGTGATTGTGTATTGGTTCCGCTACGCCACTTGATTCCTAACAAGTTTCTCAATTTTTTTTGCTTATTTGAATCTTATTGCTTGTTCCCCTAGTTCAAGGTTTTTTATGTTATATTTACTCACTCGGCTCCTATCATTTTGCTTCATACAAAACAGCAATCCGATGGTCTTTTCTGGATGAAACACATATCTCTAGAGCCTAAGTGATCAAACCAAGTTAAGGAAAGTGATTTATCTCACCATGTCATGGATATCTGATGTTGCTAATAAAGTGTTAAGTAGCCACTTCACGTTTGTGAAGTCTGTTTATGTGTTAAGGAAAGTCTCAAGTTTGATTGTTTTCTATGTTAACCGATTGTTACAGCTGAATGTTGATATGTAATGAATTGAATGTCATTGGTTCTTCATTCTCGTGTTGCATTAATGTGTGGTGAATGAAATTCAAGAATTAGGACGGAATTATTTGAAGCTTCCAATTGTACCGAATCCACCATTAACTTAACGTAGCTAGATAAGAAACATGATGTACATGGCATAATCTGTGCCTAGATTTGATTTTATTGGCAGAATGCACTAAATGTAATTCAGATCATGCACAACCAGTACGTAAAAATCTTGATTAAACCTAAAACCAAAAGCGATTATTGTTTCTTATTTTGTGACCACTTAAAGTGTTTTAATTTGGATTGCAATTACTATATTTTTGCTACGATAATCAATCAAACAGCTATTTTAATTATGGTTTTTAATATTTTCTTTGTTTTCAGTTTCATGCATAACAGCTTAAAAGCTTTGTGACACACTTTTAATTAGCCGGTATACACATGAAGCATTTACCGTATTGATAAAGGATTTGGTTTTATGGGTTTAGATTAGATGCAGATGTTGCCAACCAAGCCATTTATGATGCTGGCTTCCAGAATATTGCTGCTGGCCAACAAGTCATGTATATGCTTGGTGTTAGGAACTTAGGAGGATTTTGCATTGTTGATACATATGATGTTGTAATGCTTATGCCACGTGTGACGGCCGTACGTAATGTTTCAAACAAAGCATGATGCCATAGATTTATATTGAGTGGTTAGTAGATTGAAGAAGAAATAAGTGTGCTAAATTGTAATGTAGAGATTATGAAAGGTGGGTGGCCGCCTGTTGTAAGTCAAGTTGTCTGTAACAATCAGCTATCAATGATCAACAAATACTTTTGTGTGAACTGTTATAATGGTTTATATGCATCATCATAATAATCCAGTTTATTCACGCGTCTGAACTTGACAACTTAGACACATTACTTTAATGTTGGACGTACTCTTATAATTGACAATTTAAATACAACGTTGGAGTATCTTGACCTTATAAAATGTCTCAACTTTACCTTCTTTAATATTCTATCTAATTACACCAAACAGTTACAATATATTTTGCCGTGTAGGACCGTAGGATGTCAACTAAATAAATATGCATTCTTTATGTATTGAATAATATGAGCGAGTTAAGTTTTTTTTTCTTTTTATATAAAAAAGAGTTTGATAAAATAACCACTAGACGGGTGCCCGCGCGATGCAGCGGGTGTTTGACCCTGTTAATCACGTAACAAATATGAGTGTTTATGGTTTGTTTAAAATCTTGAAATCTTTTAAACCGGTTATTGGTTTGACTTCTTTTTTTTCTTTTTCTTTTTTTACTTTCGGTTAGTTGGTCGGTTTCAAAATTTTCAAAACGTAGTGAACGGTTGGTTCGCGGTTTATACTGACAACCGACCATATGAAACCAGACCAGACTGTAAATGTTGAATGTATTTTAATCTTTTTTATTATTAGTTATTAGATATGTTTTGTTATATATATTGGATATAGTTAAAATGAACATAATCTTTTTAATACAAATAACTTGCCTATACAACTCTATATTAACCTAATTGCAGTATGATTTTTTTTTTTTTTGTGATTTTTGTTGTTATTATTTCGCGTCCCAGATCTTCCATTAATATTTACCATTTATGTGGCTAAAATTGTCATTCTTTATTTATGATCTTCTTAAGTATCATATTATGTTGGTGTTTAGTTAAAATTGATGGTACATTTAAATTAATAATTATTTTAAACTAAATTTATTATTAAAGTTTAAACTGTGAAACCAAACTGGAACCAGGCCGTTGGCAACAATTTGGTTTCAACTTTCAATGGTTGATTTTGGTTTTGGACGACAAATAATCAGTATTAACAGTTGGGCTATAGTCGTTTAAAAATCATGGGTGGAAGTTAATTTACAAGTAAAATTAAAAACATAATATGGTTATAATTAAGGGACCAAACTTGTAAGTTGAATGGATTGTATTTAAAAGACATGTTTACCCTTAGTAACACATGTACCTCATGCTTTAAGTGTTGTAAATTACTTAAATATGAGTGTCTTAATTTACCCTTATTTGATGTATTATATATAGTATAAATATAGATGTATAGTCCTACATTTAAGTATTAAGCATTTAGTCTAAACATTATTTAAATCAAATCCCCACTCTTTTAAATCTAAGACCAAATCCCATAGTTTCTCTAGATCTCTACTAAATCCATGTTTCTTCAAGACTTTTTTTTTTTAAATACTGAGCCTACATATTGGTTAAACACATAAATCTAAACATAAACATATTACTCTAATCAAGCTTAAACTTACTACAATTAGACATAAATCATAAATCATAAATGATAAACATAAACAATTAAATAAAAACTAGCCTTGATTTTTTTAGTCATATTGGATTTGAAAATGGAAATAAAAAATGGATGTTGATTGATGATTTTGGAGGTTCGTCATGACTCATGAGGGCTGAAAATCAAACACATCAGAGAGTCGCCGTCGTCGAGGACTGGTCACCTGGTCCGAAGGTTTTGGAGTCGACATTCAACGGTCGTGGAAAGGACAAAGAGCATAACTTAGAAGACCGAATCGCAAATGATTAGACGTTAAGTTTTTTTTCCTTTTTATAATTGTTTTCTGAATTTCACATTTAATTACTATTTAAGGTTTATATATGGGTTATTAGCCCACTTTTTAATTGAATTCTTGGGCTCCTTTTTAGTGTAATATTTGGGCTGATAGTCCAGATTAATTAGGTTTAGTATTTAGTACTTTATATAGTTTCTTTCTGGTTATTTGTTAAAAAAAATTAACTAAAATTTTCATAATCAGTTGGTTCAAATGTTCTTTTGAAAACGATAACGGTTCGCTCGCAGAAAAGGGATGGGTTCATTCATCAATATTGTACTATACATATATAACACCGGAAATAAATTGGGTTCATGCGAACCCAAACCCATATACCTAGCTCGTGCCCATGCCTATAAGTAACTTAAAATAATTGGGTTGTTGAGTTGGGTTGAATCCAAACATGACACGTATTTCTTTGTACCGAAGACATCAACTCTAAGTTACACACACTTAAAATTGTAATATTTCAGGTTGATCAATTTAATCCAAACGATCAACAACTTCAAATTAAATGGATCTTTATTAGTACTAAAAGATGTCCAAATCGTTTTTGTTCCTATATTTCATTATTAATTAAGAAACTTGAATTTATGCATTTAGTTCTGAAATCTATGCTAAAAGAAACGGATATAAATGGTTAAGAGTGAGACTAATTTCACTTCTCAAAAATCACTAGTCATAGGAAAAATAAATAAAAACAAATTCTGAGTATGAAACGTTGAATATTAACACCCTTTAGTAACCACTTCTAAAATGTAAACAAAAAAGTTTTTAAAACTCGTTAAAGTCAAACATTTACCATATCAACTCATTTATTAAACTGGACATATTTCGTTAACTGTCACCTATATCATATTATACTAAATTTCATTATGTTACATTACACCATTCCATATTACATTACATGTTACATGTTAAATATCACATATTATGTCCTCTTACAGTATATCATATTATTCATATTTATTGTATTTATTACCAGGAAAGCATTATCTGTGTACTAAAATTTGTTATGATCAATTGATCATTTAACTCCATTGCTAATTTTATTAATTTCCTATTAACTTATTATCCTAGACACTTGAAATCCGTTTAAGAAGCTTTGAAGTACGTACTGTTACTTATGATGGTGTCAATTCTTGGTGATATTTATTTTAAAATCATAATATAAAATAATAATTTTGAAATAACTACTTTTAGTCTTCAAAATTATTCATTACTTTTTTTACTTTATATCTATTTTATTTTCTTTTCTTAGAAAGAATAACTTTTTTTCAAATACAAATTATACAGCTGTTATTTATAATATCACAAATAAAACTAAACTAAAAAGTAAACGGTAATAATTTTATAATAACTACTTTAAGTATTAAAATCTTTCATTCATTTTTTGCTTTATATCAATTTTATTTTCTGTTCTTAGAAATTATAACCTTTTTTAATATACAAACTATGTAGTTGTCATTACTATTATTGTGCATTGATATTCTGTGACTACATTTATAAACCAAACAATTTGGATGTGTAACGAACTCTTTAAACAATTTTTGTAATATAGAAGTTTTGTTTCGTTGTTCATTTTACCCCGACATACTTTAAGCATCCTGAGTGCTAAAAACATTAAAAAGACGTTTGGTTGTCTATCTCTTATCATTATTAAGAAAGAAACACTTAGGGTCAGTGGCGAAGCTTGGACGTAAATGTCGAGGGGGCCGGACTCAATATGTATAAAAAAATTCATAAACTAGAGGGGCGTGGGTTCAAAATTTCGGTTGGAAACGTGTAAATTTACACTATGTGTAAAAATTTTCGGCCGAAAAAATGATAAATTTACACTACCGAGCGAAAAAACGGAGGGGCCATGCTCAAAATTTCGGTCGGAAACAGGTAAATTTACACTATGTACACAAACTTTTAGAAAAATAATATAAATTTACACTACCGAGCGAAAAAACGGAGGGGGCCGGACTCAAATTTTCGGTCATAACCGGGTAAATTTACACTATGTATAAAAATTTTTAACAATAAAAGGATAAATTTACACTACCGAGCGTAAAACGGAGGAGGCCGGGGCCACCCCTGGCCCCAACTAAGCTTGGTCCTTGCTTAGGGTATATTGGTTTTTTATTAACTTCATTCATGTCAAGGATGATAAGTGTCGATTTAAGTGAACAGGAAATAACTAAAGTACTAAGAATATAACCGTAACTTCTAGAACTAAAGTTGCATATTTGACATACCACGGAAATGTAATACTCTTTTAATAACAAACTTATCTATTTTAATGAACCGTTTACTTTTCATTTTCGTTTTAATTGATATAATATAAATAGTTTATAAATATTACCAAATTGGGGATATATTTAAAATTTGGCATTTTAAAAACATGTAAATATTAAGATCTCATGTATTTTCTGGTGATTGAAGTACATGATAAGTTTAACTATTGAGTTTTTTATTAAAATGGGGATTGTGGAAAAATTATTTATTAAAATGAGGTTTTTTAAAACTAGTTACCAAATTAGGTGTTTTCTTTTAATTACTTGTTTTATTTAATCCCATTAAAAGTTTCTACCACAGGTCATCGTCTCATCCAAAAACATTACAAACAAGCTTCCTGTTCTCAAGCTTTTGATGATATTGATTATACTTAAACTAAAAATAAAAATGAGTTCTATTATGTAGGATTTTCGCATATATACTTTATCAAATCCATCTGGTTAGCATGTCTCAATCTTCAACATCTGACCTTCTAGTTCCGGCGACCTATGCAACAAACCGGCAACACCTGCTAATCCGACGATGGCACCCGCCTGCATAAAGGTGTTTCCCGGCTACTGAGTGTCAACGGCTCACAATAATATGGGGTTATTGCTTCGATCACCAGAAAATACATGAGTTGTCAACGGCTCACAATAATATGGGGTTATATACTAAAGATTTGAAAGTTTATGTAATATTTTGGGTGATCGAAGCAATAACCCAAAATATAGACACTATTGGTAAAATTTGAGGGTTAAAACCCAAAATATTAATTCGTCAAAATTAACATATAAAAGCATTAACATATAAAAAAAAACAAAATATTTAATACGATGTCTAGTTGGTTGGCAAACCCAGGCGGTGGTAAACCAAAGCGTTGTCGGTCCAGAGCATTGAGGCGGTAACTTGACACGAATTTGGTCGGTTTTGATTACGTACCTTACGGTACCAGAACTAAAAAACGAAAAAAATAAAAAACTTGAGGTGGACCAACGGCCAATTTGGGGGGGGGGGGTCGGTAGTGTTGTCGGTCATGGGCTTTAAATAAAGCCGCGAGTTTCCGCGAACTCGGCTGGTTTCTTTCAGATTTGTTATGGTACAAAAACTAAAAAATTAACGTTTGATCAGTGTCCATTACATTTATTGTGGTAACTAAACTAAAAAAATACAAAATTCACCGACTAATACGGTGCCGCAAAATGCCTCAATAAATCACTTGCGGCACCAAACTCATAAATTATATATAGTTATAATATTCGATAGACTTTATCAAAAACCAAATTAATACTAGAAGTGATGGGAATAGATTGGAAACCGAAGTAACATATATTTATCAACATGGATATCTTTAAGTGACAATGAACTGGTTGTGAAGTCGACCTCCATATGTTTCATGAACAACTCAAAAGAGAAGTTGAGAAACGATAAGATAGTTATAGTTAATTATGGAAGTTAAAGAATTATTTTTCCATCATTGGCATGGATACAATGTAAAAGCACAAAAAAAAAACTCTTAAAAGAATAATAGAAAAAATCATAACTCAGAATTTAATAAAAAAACAAAAAAGTAAAAACACAAAAATGTGTTCATTGTCTTCTTCATTCTAAAAAAACAATGTTGAGGAAAAAAGATCATTGTGTCTTTATATGTATTATTGCGTTTTTTTGTTTATATTCGTCATATATTGATTGTGTTTTTCTTACTTAACATTGTGTATTTTTTTCTTGATATTGTGTTATATTTGCTCAACATTATGTTATATTTTTGCGATTTATTGTATATTTTTTAGTTATCATTGTGTTATTTGTTTATTTTTGTTATTGTGTCTTTTTTCTTGGTATTGTGTCTTTTTGTGGGGTTTTTTTGAACGGGAATGATGACAAGGAAAACATTTTAGTTTTTTAAATTTTTTGGTTTTTTATTTATAGTTTGAGCTATGATTTTTTACTTATTTTGTTAGAAGTTTTTTTTACCACAAATCCTGTTATATTTATTTTTGTCTTCATTTGCATTTTAACCATTCCTTTTAATCATAGTTAGTAAAACAAACAAACAAAATAAATATTATTTTATCCTCAAATTTTAGTGTATATACGGATGTGATGAGCTTATTTTTCTCCATATTTTTATCTAAACTATTTATAAAAAAAGAGTCACATAAGACATTGTACGTTTTTTTCTTAAATTTATAACAATACTTCTTATATATTTCAACCATATTAAACGCTATTCTTTTTATAATAGAAAAAAATAAAAGTAAAATATCTCATCATTTGGATGTAGTTAGTAAATGCGTTTGAAATATAAAATATTAAAATGCTATAAAACGTAATATATGTAATATAATTTTAACCATCCATTCCACATTCTCACTATAACTCAAATGTAATTTCAGTAATACTTAAATGATTTAACACGCGATACGATTGTGTTACAACGAGAATTCGGTTCACGTTATGACATTGTTTTCGATTTATGTCTCGACGAATCACTATATATTCTAATACGAATTTTTACGTTATACCTTTTCAAACCAAAAATATATTTATTAATACGACTCCGGTTTTTATAAAATTATACTTTATTCAACAGTATATTCAGATTTATATAAAACAGTATGTATATCAAATACATATATAGAGTTGTAAAAGAAAAAAGTTAAATCAAATTTATAATCTGATGAAAAGCAGGAAAGGATAATGATCATCTTCGGTTAAAGTAAACCATCTTACATATATCATGGTTGCCGAAATATTCACTGTGAATTAATTACACCTTAAAATACGGGAGACGGTTGTTTTTTATTACATCATTATTTTTATTATTTTTTTTTATCTAAATAAAGACACAGAATTAATTAAACTTATAGGTGAAGGTTGAACTTTGAAGCAAATGCATGCACAATTCAAGCAAATACTCACTACCGATTAATTCACTCTCATCTCATCATCATTTGCTTCAATTCTCCATCCACACTAATCTGCTCTTTCTCTCCCGCTGTGACGACGGTGCAGTTGTAACCACCACCACCACCGCTCCGATCACCGGTGACATCCACCGTTTTTTAAGTAAACATGGTTGTTTCCTTCAAAATTGCGAGAGTTGGTACTCGGTATCGTCCGAAAGGACCGAAACCTACACTCGAACCCGAACCAGAGTCATCTGGTCCGGAACTTAGTGAGGAAGATGAAGTTGACGCACATGCTAACCATCCTCAAATGATCCGGTCTTCAAGTTCTAGGAAGAGATCGGTATATATAGAATAGCTGTTACTTGATGTTTATTATTTTTGTTGCACCGATAGGTGACGTAATGGTTTGTTTTAGGCTATGGTACTGCGATACTCGTTTAATCGGAGTATTTTGCCCTAAATTAGTTAGTTAGTATGTACATATGGATGGATATTGATTAATTTGATGTGTAGATTGTATATTAGTTTGAAGAGAAGTGTATAGCAAGTAATAATGCATTTTGCATGCATGAAGTTTATTTTAATACAAGTAATTTTCACTGATATGGTTTTGATCTAAAAATAAAAATATGATTAAAGGATTCATATAGAATTTAGTCCCAAATCTTGATGTAAACGGTCGTATCGGGTGATCTTTTGTTGGATCATCTAGAGATGGCAAGAGGACATCGAAAACTTAGTAAATTGTTGGATTAAAGTTTAGTTTTTGCCTATTGGGATCAGTAGATTCTTTAAATTATGTTAAATGTTTAATGTTATAAGTTGATTATTCTGTTCCATAACTGATACTGTTTTCTGTATAAGGTTGATATCATGGAGGATTATCGCACTATCGCTGAAAGTTCAGGTATTTTTATCAAAAGTGGTTTCATTAGAAGATTTTTTTTTTCTAAATTTCCATTTTATGTTTATGCAGATGCAAAAGTTTCCTTCATTCTAAGCATCTTCGAAAACGGATATACAATTGTTGACGCGTCTGAGGTTTGTTATCTTTCGACTTGTTTGAAAACTACAAATGGTATTATTGGATTCGACATGACTAACATGTGTTTGTATGCGTTTTTAGAGTAATGATTGGCGTGTACATGATCCGCAATTTTTGCGCCCATATGACAGGAGATCTGAAAGTATGATTACAGTAAGTATTTTGTATGATTTTCACTAACTGCATTTTGAGATCTAAATATCTGAAGTTTAGCTCTTTTTAACCACACTATTTTGTACTTGAAGGCAATTGAGTGTGGTTACCTGCCCTCCGATTTCTTGGATGATATACAATGCAAATACATTAATGGAACAGTTCTATGCGAGGTGAGTAATCATAAATCGAAACTGAAAAAGAAATTGCTTTAGAGCTTAAAATTTCTCCAAGATATGAATAATGATGCAAAAGTTTGAATTATTGCAGGTGCGAGATTATCGGAACGAATCTTCTAAATCAGCAGCTGATATTTCTTCTGTTAAGAAAGTATCTCTTAAGATGACACTGAATGATGCGGTGAAGGATATCGATCTAATTTATGATAAGACATGGGAATATGGCGATTTGCTTGTAAGATATAATATCAATTTCTTGACAGAAAGCATACAAACAAAAACTGAAATTTAATGCAACTGGACTGTAGGAAATGGAGGCGCGGATATTACTCGCCCTACAGCCAAAACTTAATCTAGACCCGACTCCCAATTTAGAAAGACTTTGTCGGGAAACGACGTCTGTTAAGGTAAGCCCTAAAAGCTCATTTAATGATTTTGTATCTAGTTATCACTTATCAGCCATCTTAGTATGCATGTAGTTTCATTTACATATTTTCCTTTGTTTATAATTGTTTCTTTGTGAATTTTTTTTATGTGAACTTTCTTGCAGCTGAATCTTGATATTCGTGAGATGAGTCTAAAGAGGTTAAGGCCAGTAACTGAACCAGAAAGCTCACAATCGCGTGACCCGGAAAACATTCTGCAGGATCATTTTTCGAAAATCAAAATGTTGTCTGCAAGGTTTGACTTTTCATCTCAGCTTTTATTGATACTTAGGCTTGCATACATTTCTTTTCTATATATTGTTCTATAGAAATATATATATTGTATTATATATTCTTGATTAATAGTTAAATCTTCAAAATAGTGAGTGTACGCACGCGCGACACAATGTTTCCATAAGTTTGTGGTGCATTAAAGAGAAATACACAATAATCTCATCATGATTTTGTAAGTTGGATAATCAATTGGTTCTTCCTATTTCAGGTTTAACCTCAACTGCAAAATTAACAAAATAGAAGATGATCACAAACCAGCTATATATTTTTCATCTCAACAACTGAAACAAACTCTTAGCAATAATCAAGATGAAGACATTCTCGAAGCTGGACCATGCGAAATGCCATTGTCAATGTCACTTATGGGAGGAAACATCAATATTTGCAAGACCCGACTTTTAAACTTTGAGCTGAAAGAACCTCCGATGCCAGGTCAGCTGGATACGCAATAAGAAATTGGGTATTAAAGAATTGTATTTGCTTCTGAAGATTTATATTTGTTTCAGAAAATGAGTCTGCAGAGATCCCCAAGTATTACACTGGATTGATATTATCAGAAAGACGAAGCGATGGAACTGTAGCAGTGCATCAGGGTGATCTGGATGCTATCGATTACTTGCCAAATGACCAACTACTTTCACCACTTAAAAATACTGTGAGTTTACTTGTTTATTTCTTTGAATGTTCATGCGTATGTGTTAAAAAGTTCGCATTTATAGTGGTGACACGCTTGATTATGAGTCCAAATATGTCACTACCATTAGGCGGAGTTTCGTATATATACATCCTTCTAAAAGTTTAAAATTTCATAATATCATGTTTACATTTGCAATATACTAAAACTATCATATTTAACTAACTATTCATAGTACATAAAATACTATTAGATACTTATAGCAACATGTTTCAATGAATAAACAAAGAAAACATCATGCTCAGGGATAATTTAGAATAATAATTTTGTTTTCCTGTTTGTTTTGACATGAAACAATTGTTATAATCAACAGCTTTTATTTTGTTTCCTAATAAGATGCATTTAGTGTTTTGAAATGGTAGATACGGTATTACAAACCTAGAAGGATATGCATTAGCCTAATTCTTAAATATAGTCATGTGATGTACATAATTCTGACCTGTGGTTTAATTTGTTGAATCAGCATATGGCGGACTTGCTTGCAAAACAATACTGCGATCTGGTACGTCATCGAATTTATTATAATATTTTTTTTAGACGTGGAAAATCGGTCGGTTGGTAGCAGGTGATTTTGTGTACGTCTTGTAACGGCTAGGTTGGTCCGAAACATTTATGGTTTCAAGATCTAATTTCAGTAAAAAACAAGTAACGTGTCGAATTTGATTACAAAAACGATATTATTTCCTATTTCTTGCATTCAACAGTTTGGGAGACCCTTTGTGGGCGACTTTCATTTTTCGACACATTTCCATTATTAGCTATTTTCTAAGTTTTACTTGTTTGACCCGTTAGAGATAAGGTAATGGGTCGAAATTGCAACCCTGATGTTAATATGTAGAAAGTGGGCATTTATTTTCCAACATATACAAATAAACAACTTTTTAAAATATACTTTATTACGCAGATGTTACGTGAAGGTTACAAACCAGCAGGCGACCATCTCAAAATAACACCGGCTAGCCTAGCTCTGTCAGCGGGTGGTCAACCTGGCACAACTCCTGAAGACTTCAATAAATGGCTTCTACAAATTTTGAAAGATGACCCCAGAGAGCTATTTTATGAAGTTAACGAATCATCTAGTCATCTTAACATGCACCCTCAAAGCACAGGATTAAAACCTGCTTCAACTGCAAGGAATAAGCAGCCTTGTGTGGTTCATAGTTATTGGGAGTCACAAGGCAAACCTAAGCCTATACGCCAACATCAACAATCTCAAATTCAGAGGCCAATGCTTATGAGACCCGTTGGTAATCATTTTAGCACAGTTGGGTTTCAGGGGTTAGGAATGGGACAGAACCAAACGGCTACAAGAAGCCTAATGGCTACGAGGGCTTTGTCACCAATGATGGGTCAAAACCCAATGGCGGCAAGGGCTTTGTCACCAATGACGGGTCAGAACCCAACGGCTACAAGACGGGTGAGGGGTCAACGTAACACAAATGTGCAAGGTGGATCTGTGAGGCAAACTGGTAATGTTGGTGGGTTACTACAAGGTGTTAATAGACAGACACACCTGGGATCTGGTTCAGGTTCAGGCTCAGGCTCAGGGTCAAGTGGCGCTTCAATGCTAGGTTCTGGCACTGGTATTAACAGGGCTGATCACTTGGTGCAAATGACCCAGAACCGTTATATGAACCATCAGCAACAGCAGCCGTTTCAGTTAATAAAGCAAGAGCCCACATCTAGTTTGCAGGCTGTATCTGGTTCGGGCTCAGGGCCAAGTGGTGTTATAACGCTGGGTTCTAGTGTTGGTTCTAACAGGGTTAGTGACATGAACGCCATGCAAATGGCCCAGAACCGTCACATGAACCAGCAGCAGTTTCAGTTAATAAAACAAGAAGCCGGATCTAATTTGCAGGCTGGATCTAGTTTGGGCTCAGGGCCAAGTGGTGTTATAATACCGGGTTCTGGTACTGGTAATAACATGGTTAGTGGCATGAACACCACGCAAATGGCCCAGAACCATCACATGAACCAGCATCAGCTTCAGTTAATAAAACAGGAATCCACATCTCATTTACAGGCTGTATCAGGTTCGGGCTCAGGGTCAAGTGGTGTTGTAATGTTGGTTCCTGGTGCTGGCATGAACAGAGCTAATGACATGCAACTGGGCCAAAACTGGTACATGAACCAGCAGCAGTTTCAGCAGGTTGGATCTGGTTCGGGCTCAGGGTCAAGTGCTGTTGTAATGTTGGGTCCTGGTGCTTGTATAAACAGAGCTAATGATATCAATGTCATGCAAATGGCCCCGAATTGTTATATGAACCAGCAGCAGTTTCAGCAGGATGGATCTGGTTCGGGTTCAGGGTCAAGTAGTGTCATAATGCTGGGTTCTGATACTGATATTAACAAGGTCAATGAAATTAACACAATGCAAAGAAATTATATGGCATGCTTAAGCCATAACCAAAACCAGAACCATCGTATAAACCAGCAACAGTTTCAGTTAGTAACACAACCGACATTTAATTTGCAGGCTGAATCTGGCTCGAGCTCAGGGCAAAGTGCTGTTTTAATGTTGGGTCCTAGTACTGGTATTAAAAGGCCTAATGACGTGAACCCAGTGCAAAGAAATGTTATGGCACGCTTGAACCCAAACCATCATATGAACCAGCAGCAGCAGTTTCAGTTGGTACAACCAGAAGCAGGTCCCCATCAACCAACTCAGCAGGCAGGTTCGCCCTCACCATCAACTGGAAGACCACATCAGACGGCAGGTCCCCATCAACCAACTCCGTGAGCCCGTGTTTAAATAATTATAGCGAACCATAAACTGCAGTTCCTTAAAAACTTATAGCAGCTTTTATATTATGTGTAATAGTTATGGAGTCTTACAGAAACTTCTTATATGCTTGTTTATTACCTATCTTTTTATATACAATATGGATTGCTTAGTTATAAATTTGCCCATGTTTTTTTATGTGTTTTATAGAAAATAATGGTTGCCTACTTTTTTCAAAAAAAAACATATGGGTTGCTACCATAAGTATAATGTTTTCAAGAAAATCATTATTTGATCTCCTTTTTGTACGGTTGCTTTCTGTAAGAAAGTAATAAACAACTCTTTTTCCTCCATAAATCATATTTTAAATCAGACAAACGCAAAGTACGATTATGAAAGAGATTCATTAGCATTACATAAATAATATGTAAAAACATAAATAATATGTAAAAACCAACACATAATTAACGGTTTGTCAAGATTGCGAATAGATTAAACTTGTCTAAATGTAAAATGCACATAAACAAAACTTTCGAGTTGAGGGTACGAATGGATAATGTAACTAAAGTGCAGAGGTGCAAGCATAATTAAACTGAAAACTTTGTAACGGGAACTTCAGTGAAACCGAGCCATATCTCCATGCAAGAAAAGGAACCATGATCAATATATCTTCTTTCTGGCCCAAAACAGTAGAATAACAACTCCAAGAACAATTGCAACAGGAGCCCACTTCTTGATCAAAGCCTGCAGTTGGTGACAACAATTTTCAGCAGAATGATTTTGAACAAGTTCAACTGTTTTGAGGTAAGTTTTATCACTCACGGTTAGGCTTTCTTTGAGAACACAAAGAATGCAGGCAAAAATACCGAAATATAAGCTGATTATTTTAACAAAAAATTAATATTTTATTATAACTAAAACAAACCAACCTGGCGGTTTAAATCTCTTGCTTTATCCGCATATACGCGAGATTCTGATGTTAAGCGGCTTGACATTTGACTGACCTCTGCATAAGTTAACAATTCAACAATCTCAATTAATTAACCACTTCCTCAAAATTATTTTATAAACAAGGTGTCACATTATAAAAGCACAACATTTTGACCAATTTTATAATGGCATTTTATGATAAAATACTATAACATATAAGATAATCAGAAACTAAACATCACACTTAATTTCACTATGCTATACTACTTCCAAACCCAAAAACATGCAATATCTGACTATACACATATTAGTTTAACGATTATTTTACTACTAATTAAAAATAAAGAAACGAACTTACGGTCCAATTTTTCACCAACGCCAAGAACTTCTTGTACGTTACGAGTCATAATTTGGTGAACCTCATAAAGTTCATCATTCAACTTAGAAATGTTCCTCTGAGTTCTTGTGTCCTGGTACAGTTTCTTAGTCCTCTGTATAAATGTATCTATTCAACAAATTAAAAAGAAGCAATTAAGCACAATACCATAATAACAAAAAAAGCAAAATGAAACAAAAAACAAGTAATATCTTACCAAATTTTATGAAAGCATACGGTCTTGCAGCAGTTTCAATTTGATTTCCATAACCACGCTCGAATTCATTCTTAAGATCTTCAAGATATTGGAAAGCAAGTTTCTTCGGATAAGCACGATCACACATTGTTAAATAACAAACACGCCCTTCAATAATATAACTGATTACATAAGTTAAGGAACCTAATGCATATGATTTAGCATTTTATATGAAAATTAGCGTACGAAAAGGAATGCTAAAAAAACACTAGCACAAACTTGGTAGCCAGACCGTGAGTAGCCAGTCTGTGTTTGTTCGTTTGTGTTTGTGAACCGTTCACAAACAAATCCAATTTCTTAACGAACAAAAAATTCCGTTCGGGTTAGGTGTTCGTGAACCGTTCGCTTATCCTATAATAGCTTAACGAACGAATATGAACACGCAATCATGATATTAAACAAGTTAGGGCAAATGTAGGATACTGGAAAACATAAGGGCCGGTTTCAACGGACATCCTGGATGCATCATTTTGTCCCCTCGAAAGATTCTTAAACAATGCTTTAACTTGCTGTTTGTAGAACTCTGCATCCTGCAAATCGCGACCGTCGTCAAGTCCTTCGGCTAACGGAAGGCCATCAGTGACACGTGCAATCATTGTCAGCTTCACCATCTTTAGTTCGAGAAGCTGTCACTGTAATAATAATAAATCACATAACAATAATATTATAACAGATCGATACAAACAAGATGAACATTATTTTCTATCCTATTTCACAATTCATTCAGGTGAGCATAATCGATCGAGAATTAACTTGATTCAGGTGAACATAATTGCAATTTGATCTGGAAAATAATAAGAAATTGAAGATTACCTCATGCGTATGTGATAGGATCCGACGGATTCAAAACGGATCCAGAAGAAGGCAAATTGAATTGCGATTAGGGTTTTGGTGATCGAAAAATTGGGGATGCAGTCCAAATAGAAATAGAAATACAGATAGAAAGATGACTCTACGAAGAAACTAAGAATACCAATTTCCGAAATTATTCTTCTTTTTAATTAACTATTAATTATTAATTACTTTTACATGAGTCAAAATCGAAATCTTAAGCTTTAAATAATATATAAGATAATCAAGCTTTTAACTAATCCAAATAACCATTACACACGGTATGTCTTGTCATGGTATAGAGCATTTGCAAGGCTAGAAACAAAACAAGTTGGTTTTTAACGAGAGATCGACTCTACTAACGAACGTAATGGAGACGCTAAATCACTTGGTTATTTATGGATAAAATACCAATCACAACGGGTTTACATAACTTTGGAGGCTTGGAGGGGTTTTGGATTGTGAAATAGTATGTGGTGTTAAGTGTGTTGGTGTGATATGGTGGCTATAATTATGGCCGTGTTGTGACTTTTATACATCTAAATACAAAGTGTAAGTTGTTTGAAAAAAAAATATCATGGGTTAACCCAAAATCACCTAAAGAGCATAGGACATAGGAATCATGTAAACATATCAAACATGCATAGAGTATCATCACTCTCACTCGAATTGAGAATCATGTGTTATATGTGTAAGAGTAATTCTTTATTTCTTAAATAATATTTACATGCTATTTTCTCCTGTTAATATTAATTATTTTTAAACAAGTATTTACTATAATAAAAATAAAATTTATTTTGATAAAGCTATAAAAAAAATTTATGAGAACAAAAAATACTTGAAATTGAAAACAACTAGAATCTTAATCTTAAGTTTATATAACTTGTTAAAAATTATATATATATATATATATATATATATATATATATATATATATATATATATATAATAAGCAACCCGTATACAAAGTTCGTTACCACCAAACAAACCGTATAAATACCCTTTTTTCCAAATATATATAAAAAAACAATAATAATAAACTGTAATTAAAGGGAAAGTGAAAGTTTTGCTAGCTGAGGGGTTATTCAACCGAGCGCAAGTCCTTTCTATAGCCCGATATATTTAGTTAATGAAAAGGATTATACATAACACATTATAAAATTTATTATGAAAAAACATTTCCTAGCAATAAAAAAAATGTCCATTGGTTATAACAACTTTGTGTTGGTGGGTGTGACCAGTAAGGGTGCTAAATTTATTTAATTAGTTATATGTGCATGATGCTCTAAATGTCAAAACAACTAGATTGGAGTAAAACATTAATCACTCCCTTTTTGGCAACCAAACTTCAACACTCACCAAATCAGCAATCTCTTCTCCAACACCCCTACCTACATAATCACTTACATCCTATATAACAATCTAAATCACATCTATATTCTCAATCATATCAATCTTTATCCAAAGGTGTTTTTTTTCTAATTTTTGAATCACTTGAAGGAGTCCATTTAGGGAAATTATCCATGTTGGAGAAGTAGGGTACGTGCCAGATCCATTCGGATTGAAATATATGATTTTGCATGTACTTAGCTTCTCCATCTTGGACCGCTTCCCTTATATTCTTAACTATGGATCACAGGTATGATCTTACAAATTATTAATATACCATGCGTCGTGAAACACATTTAAATAAATTATGTATACAACATCGTGTATATAAATTATGATAACAACATATATGATATCAACATATATAATTTACTTTGAATAAATAAAGGTAAGCCGAGTAGTTCGTATTACAAGCGTTCTGATTTGTTTTCAAGAGCTAATGCAGCAGAATCCAAATGAACAAGCAAACAAGAATATATCTTTTGCTTCAAACGATCAACAGTCTCCACTTGAGCTCCTTTTTTCTCTAACACTATCTTGTTTCTTAGATTATCAAGCCACTCGTTTGCGAGCTTCAGTTGAGACAACGTCACAGCAATCTGACTATTTGGTTCGGTTTTGCTCCCAACATAATTATGATTTTTCCCTTTCCCTTTCACGGTTTCTAGATTTCCCATTTGAAACCCGACATCAAGTGCTCTTTCTAGAAATTCTAGAAACCAAGATTGTGTTTCGGTTAATAAAACCTCTCTTAGCTCTTGTTTTTGTTTTAAACCATCTACATTAGCCCATTCTAGTTTTTCACCAACACTTAGCTCCATTGGCGTCTTTTGGCTCTTTTGTGTGCTTTTACTGCGAGCCAGCGTGGTCTTTTTGTCAGATTTGCCTGTGTTTTCTGATGCTGGTGAACTACTTGAACGCTGAAGCACTCGGTCCTTTGTGGGGGCAATACCGTCATTTTCTTGTACTATCATTCCGTATAGTGAAAAGAATTTGGCTAGAGACTCGTGAAGTTTTGCATGTGATGTGGATGAAGAGAGTTCACCAAACATTCTGAATTGAGAATTTAAAGATAAAAAAGGTGTCTAGGATTGTTTACAAAAAAAATAAATTTATAAACTGTTTTGAGAGTGTGGGAATTTATATTCAAACTGCTTATTTAATAATTTGTGATAGAAATAAACTGTTTTAAACAAGTGGTTTAAAGTTGTTTATTTCATAAAACAAGAAGTAGATAAACAATTAGAATAAAGAATCCCAAACACCCCCTTATATTTCTTTAATTTTACAAAAGTTTCCGGATTCTAAACCAACTTACTCGACACATTTGACAAGATTTGCTGCTGTTATCGCTTCCTTTTGAGCTTCTGCTGCTAGGCGAGAAGCTAACGTTTTTCTTCTTATTATTACCTTGTCAAAGACCCCATTACAAACGAAGTTAGTTTCAATCAGGGGTGTTTGGATTGTGAGTTAGAATAAAAATGATGTTTAGTTTCATATTGTAACATTATGAATCACATTGCTACCTTTTAAACCTTAGTGATACATAACCTAAGCATACCTTGGCAAGATTTAGAAGTTTAGGAGGCAAGGATGACCATGAAAGCGTCTCAGAAAAATGGTTTTTATCTCTTCGTCTTTGCAACGAGTTTGAGTTAATGTTTTCTTGCTTTGTTGTCAACGGTTCAGTACCTCCTTGCAACCTTACTGCATCAAAAGACTTTTGCAAATTTGTCATCGCGTGTGCCTGCAATGTGAAATAAAAAAATACGTCGGTTACAAAGTTGTTATTTGGTGTAAAGATTTGAATACTAGAACAAAGTATGATACTTGATCTTTTATATCATGTTGTCTGCCCTTCACCGCGCCATTTCTCTCATTTTCATCTTTCTTAAAACCATCATTTTTCGCCACAACGCCTTGCATATACCTCGAAGCAACAGTAACTTTCTCTTCTTTAATCACAATGTTCTTTCTTCTTCTATCAGGTTTAGCTTCCACTAATCCACTTGATTTCATAGCTTCAGAAGGTTCCAACATTTGCATCAAATCTTTCGGCTTCCCAATAAACGGATGCCGGCCAGGAACAGGCCGCACCCCGACTAGAACTGGCACCGGAGTGCCAGCATCCATTCGGTCGACCCAAAAGAATTGGCCTAATTGTAGTTTATTATTCAATATAAGCTCGTTGTCATCTTTTGAAAGCGACGCATATGTTGAATGTGACGAGTCTGAGATTTTGATGAAGAACCCGTGGTTTGGCCATAGTTCGGACCCGTTTAACGCTGGCACAATGCTGATCACTTGCAAGAGGATTGATCGGTGTTCACCGCGAACTTTTATATTAGAGTTAATAGTTTTAAGTAGTTTCAGAAGCAGCCCTGGTGTAAGGGATGCCATTTTTGTGTTGAAAGAATGTAGAAAATGAAATATTTGAGCATTAAAAAAATATGAAAGTTAAGAAGAAAATGAATCTATTTGGATTTTGGCATGGCAGGAAAATTATGGCACTTTACCATAATGTAACCATGGCTTGACTTTTAAGCAAAGACAGCACTTTCTACCAGCATGACAACTATACCCTTGCTTGTAGGTGAAGCTTTGAGGTGTCATACTAGCTTTGAGACTATGTCAATGGGGTTATATTGGTAAAATTGACATCCATGTTCAGCTGTCTCATTACCAGTAGAGCAAATGGCTCCATTAGTGAGGTAATGAAATTGCAATGTCTTAATCATAATGTTCTAAAACATCCTTCTTGCTTAATAAAAAGTTAACAACTTTTTTTTTACGAAATGATTTTAAATGATTTAAAACATGGGATAATCTTGAAAAATAACAATAGACTTTCACAAATTAACAAATATATACTTTAAAACTTACTAGATATAATATATATCATAAGTTCACTTTCTAATGAAATGGTACCATTAAACTACCCATATATTTATTTATAAGAAAACATTAACTCTAGCCCGTACACACTTAAAATAGTGAAACCAAAAGGCGATTTGTTCAACCCATTTATCTAAACGTGTCCTGTTGCACGGGCTAGTGGATTTAAAAAATGAGTTAAACGGGTTAGTGGATTGACATGTTTAACTATACAGGCTGGTAGGTCGACCTGCTTATCTAAACATGTTAGATATGTCAACCCAAAACCTGATTATTTTTGTGTCTTGTCGGGTTATGTTTCAAGTCATGTCGTAAATTCTCACCCCTATTCTCCCCTAATATTGGGTAACCAAAACATAAACTCTAACGATGAAAATCGCTTATATAATTATATACAACACATTTTCTACAAAATAAATGAAAGATTACTATTTCATTTAAGCAAAAGCATTAGCTTCTATTTCAGAACGTACAAGGCTAGCATAAACACCATCTGAATGATTGGCAATGAGTGTGTCATGTGTTCCATATTCAGACACTTTACCATCTTGGACCACCGCTATAACGGTGGCCTCTCTGATGGTGGAGAGTCGGTGGGCCACTACAATGGTGGTGGTACGTTTGATGATCTTCCTTAGTGCTTCTTGAACCTGCTTCTCGGATTCCAAATCTAGTGCGCTTGTGGCTTCGTCTAGTAATAACACCTTTGATTTCTTAACTATAGCCCTTGCTATTGCTATCCTTTGTTTCTGACCTCCTGATAGTTGAACCCCACTCTCACCAACCTAAAAATGTAATAATCACATTATAACATTTGAAACAGCTTATGTATACATGTGTTCTATGTGTCATGTGTATGCATGAAACCCAAAAAAAGGCAGATTTCCGGATTGGTTTTGCATGTAACTAAGGGGAAAAAAATGAATCAAACAGAATGCATGGATTTTCATTTTTAGTTTTGGATTTTAAATAATTTATAAGAATTTAATAAATACCCAAATATTTTAGCCAAAAATGTATAATGATTAGATAGTTATTATTTAACAAAAAAAAAATTTTTAATCCAAATTCATTATTTTGAACGATTTTTTCGGCCTAAAAACTTTCGTGCCCAGATGGTAAAACCAATAAAACCAAAATCGAACTGAACCCAAACCAAAAAGACCGAAAGCGAATGTTTTCAAAAACTTAGAAACCGACTCATGCACATTATTATAAAGACCCAATATAACCATATTTGGTACAGAACCAACGTGTCATGTTATAGCTACACCACCCAATCTGATTTCACACCATCAAACGACCGTCCACAAAACACTCAGATGACCATTTTGACCAAAAAGTCAAACTTAAAAATTATTGGTTAGAATGGCCGTCTTGCACTCTCGCCAATATCTGGGCAACCGTTCTAACCATAGACGGTCAAACTTTTAAGCATTTTTGGTCAAAACGGCTGTCGGACCTCTATCCGGACGGCTGTCCAAACTATAGACGGTCAAACTTTGAAATTTTTTTGTCAAAACGGCCATCCGACCTCTATCATCCGGCCATTTGAAATAATGAGGGATTAGATGTCAGACGGTGTGTATAGCTGACTCAAGAATCAGTATACAATAACATACCTCAGTTTCATAACCTTGAGGGAGTCCAGAGATGAAACTGTGGATGTGAGCTTCCTTAGCGGCTTCTTCAATCTCTAACCAAGAAGCCTTATGGTTTCCAAATCTTATATTCTCCCGAATCGTGCCCGCAAACAATGCAGGCTCTTGTCCCACCAAAGCCATTTGCAGCCGCAGCCATTTCACATCAAGATCCCTCAAATCCATCCCTCCCATCGAAACTTTCCCACCAGTCGGATCATAAAACCGTTGAGTCAACCATATGACCGTTGACTTCCCGGACCCACTCCCGCCAACCACCGCCACCATGGTCCCACTTTTCACCTTCAAACTGAAGTCCCTCAACACCATCACATCAGACCTTGTAGGATAAGCAAAACTCACCATCTTAAACTCTAAGTCAAACGACTTCGACCGGTCAACCTTTTTCCCTTTCCCACAGATTAACGGATTCCGGTTCAATATTTCGAAAACGGCGGGAATTGCAGAAGATGCCAATGAAGTATCCGGAGCAAGTCCCGCCAACTGACCAACAGAAAACGAACTCAAAACCAATATCAAGAATATTTTATACACATCACCAAATTTAGTGTACTCTTTTGTCACAAGGTAAGCTCCGAAAAACAAAACTAAGGTGTAAGCAGCATACATTGCACCTTGAGATAATCCTAATGAGATTCCGGTAATTTGTGATCTTTTTATAGAAGTTGATTTGGGTTTTAATAAAGATTGCTCAAAAGACCGAACAATCTTTTCTTGTGTTGCAAAAGTTGCTACTGTTCTAATGTTCGATACTGCACCTGAAGCTATAACACTTGCTTTATCATACGAACCATTATCCACCTTCGGACCGATGTTAATAATTAAGCTGAAGTAGCTAGCTCCAAGCGTAAAAGGTGTGACGATAGTAGCCAAAAGGGCCAACCTCCATTCGAGATAAAACGAGACACTGAGACCGACAGCAGCCGAGCTCAAACCCATGAACAAAACCGAGTATCTGTCACCTAGAATGGACCGAAAGCTTGTGCAGTCAATAGACAGTTTTGACACAAGTGACCCGGTTGAGTTCTGGTCGGAGTCAAACCAACCGGGCTCTTGATTTAGTATGGCCCGAAAGAAGGAAGCACGAACCCTTTTGGTGAGCTTAGTGCCGGCCCAACCGCAGAAACCTTGTTGCATTGTCATGGTTAGAATGCACCCCAACCCGAGCCCGACTAATGCCAGACAGAGGTACCCGACATCCTTTTTTAACTTGGATTTGTCAGGGTTGAAGTATACTTTAAGTGCTTGTCCTAAAACTAATGGAAATAGTGACAGAATTGCACCCGCAAACATACCGAAGATGACACCAATTAACAAAAGACCGGCCTCCGGTTTCTGTAACTTCCATACTTGGCTAATCTTGTATGATTTCATTTTGGTTAGTTTTTCGGGTTCTAATTGGTTTACTTCTTGAACGGATTTCATGTACCCCCGAGACACTGATATTTCATATACATGACTTTGTTTCAGAAGATCAAAATGACTAAATGTTTCTTGGTTTATACCCGCTTTACCCTTTTCATAAACGGGATTTGATGTTATTGCTTCGGATGCGAGTTTAATTAAAGAAAAGTAAGCTCCTTGTTGTGCCATGAGCTTATTATGGTCACCTATTTCAACAACTGATCCTTGCTCTAGAACAACGATTGTGTCTGCGTTCTTGACTGTTGCCAGCCTGTGAGCAATGACGATTGTGGTTCTCCCTTTAGAGACTTTGTCGATGGCTTGTTGAACAAGTGACTCTGACGTGGAGTCCAAGGCACTTGTGGGCTCATCTAAGAGAAGTATCTTGGGATCTTTGATCATTGCACGCGCTAATGCAATGCGTTGCTTCTGACCACCTGATAATTGGGTTCCTTTCTCTCCTACCTGTCACATTGTCGTTAACATTTAACACCATATATTATGTAACGATAATAATTGAAACGAAGTGCAGAAATATTGAAAATGTTATGAACCTGCGTGTCATAGCCTTGTGGTAGATCGGTGATGAACTTATGTGCATTTACCGCAATGCACGCATCAATGGCTTCTTTCTTGGTGGCATTCTCTTTTCCCATTAAAATGTTTTCGAGAATTGTGTCGGCAAAGAGGACCGGCTCTTGTCCCACCATCCCCATCTGACTTCTTAGCCATTTCACTTGTAAACTCCTTATATTTTGACCATCCAGCAATACCAACCCTATTATTAATATGAAAAAATACGTATGATGATCCAAAAGCGAAAAATGAATTAGAAAGGTCGAATAAAGAGCATGCATACCCTCACTAGGATCATAGAATCTCTCTAAAAGAGCAAAAATGGTGGATTTACCAGCGCCGCTAGCACCAACAAGTGCTGAAATTCTTTGAGATGGAATCACCAAACTGAGATCATCCAGAATTGGGGCCGAAGGACGAGATGGGTAAGCAAAAGAAACGTTTTTGAGCTCTAATCTCCCTCGTACGCTCTTGGGTTTTCGTCCTGCGGTACTGTAAGGATCAATGGCTGGGATTCTGTCTATAACTTCAAACACTCTACTAGCCGCAACAGTCCCTTGTGCAAACTGAGCAAAGTATGATAGAGATAACGCCAAACCCCTGCATAAAATCGTGTGCAAATTGATCAAAACACAACTTAACACAAGGGGTCATAATTGCAACCTTTACTTATATGGTTAGTTAATTACCTGCCACCAACATTGACACCAAAGAAGCAAGCAATGGCTGCACCACCGGATAATTCATTTCTTGAAACTAAAATCGACCCGTACCAGAAAGCTAGCGCCCATGTTGAGTAAGTAACCATATATATTACACCGATTCCTATTCCCTTTGCAAAACCGAGTTTCTTTCCAACCGGGACTGATTCATCCAATAATGCATCATATCTTGCTGCTAAGTTCTCTTCTGCCACAAACGAAAACACGGTTCGAATTGAACTTATCGCTTGTTCTGCTATGCTACCAGCTTTCTTGTAAGAATTCTGTGTAAAAAAATTATAAAATATTTATCAGAAACAATTTTTTTCTAAAGTTTGTATTTAAAACTGATTATTAACAATCAGTTGATGGTTTTTAGTTTTTACCACTTCTTTTGTAGCAAGGCCGACATAGACTGCCTTATAAGCAACCCCACAGAGCATTGTTAATGGTGTAACAGCAAAAACCGCAAGAGAAACCTTCCAAGATTTTAAGAAACCAACTGTGTAGCCACAGATGAAGGTGAATATGTGATAAATGAAGTGTGTCATCTGCATTTACAGAATTAATTAATTAAACATAACTTACATTAATTAAAGGTAATTATATATGAATTAGTTAATATTAACCTTGTCCCCCATAACTTCTTGAATTTGAGCAACATCACTTGAGATACCATGCATGATATCACTTGTACTAATGTCTGTGTCAAAAAAGCTAACGTCTTGTCTTAAAACCGCCCGTAAATACTTGGTTCTTATTCTATGAGCTGATCGCTCGCCCACTAATCGCCAACAAGCAATCTCTGTACGTTAATCATAATCATAATTATTATTAAAGAAATTATGCATTTAATTAGAATAACTAAGTTTATCGAGCTTACGTAAATAGGCTCCAATTACAACGATTCCTGCTAATCCCGCCATTAGCACGCATACCTGAGGCCATATCATAATTAAATAAGATTTATAGAAGCTAACCAGATTCTATTAAATTTCAGTAACATGAGTAAATAATTACCTTTCTAACATCTTTTATCATCTGATCCTTGTCTTTGTCTAGAGCAATTTTATTGACAAAATCTCCAAAAAGATAAGAGTACCATGGTAGAGATCCTCCGTTTATCAAAGCACCGAAACAACCAATTATTATAAGAAAAATATCCAACTTTGTTGAATACTTAAACAAACCAAAAATCCCTATGCTTTTTCGCGGTGCAACTTCATCTTCATCTTCGTCGTCATAATCGTCTCCCTCCATCACATAACTCTGTAGATACTGAGGCGTGCGTCTATAATTATCATTATTATAAAAATCATCATAGTTGTGAATGAAATCATGATGATCATAACTTCTTAAGGAAATCCCATGAACAGGACTGTTATCAGCATCAACATAAGCACGTGAAACCGAAAACCATCGAGGATCTTGTTTATTTATATCCTTTATATCATAATCATCAACGCTATCATCTAACAAATGGTCGGTTTTTTTAGTATTTAAAGTTCCCATTCCTGCAAAAGTAGGTGATTTCGTGTAACCACCAATGAACGAACTACTATGCGGTTGAGGACTAGCTTCATGGCTTTGCAGCTCGATTCTACCGGGAGACAAAGCGCTTGAATATTCATAATACGGATTAGTAAAGTTGCGAAAGTTAAGATCACCACTAGATGTACCAGAAACATAATAGTCCTTAGCTGACCGGCGAAACACACGTGGTGAGTTAACGGGAGACGGTGAGGGTGGTGGTCCAGTCCACGGGCTCAATGCAGCACCAAGAGGACTACTGGCTCGGTTGTCTTGCAAGCTGGTGGGCTCAAGCTGCCATGAGATCTCGGCTTGCCATGATCGGTCATTGTCCGAGGCAAAAGGGGTAGTTGGTGGTACACGTCTGTAACGGGTTCGCTGTGAAGTTGGGAATGGGTACGTTTGCGGGCTGGAGAAGGAGAGAGTCGGTGATTGTGACGGTGTTGTGTAATGTGGGCGGTGACTGGCGGGTGAGCGACGGTGGTGATCCATTTCGAAGAAAGATTCGGCCATGGAAGAATTTAGAGTTTGCTGACATGCAGAATGCAGTGAAGAACAGAAGTTGTTCAGTCTTTTTCTTGGCTTCTGTTCTTGTTTTATTTATTTCAAGAATGGTCAACTATTCTTGTGATAGATTTTATTAAAAAGTCATATTTTTTGCCGGCGTTCATGGAAGGTATTATTTGGCATATTTCCTTTAGTATTATTTGACATATTTCCTTTAGTATATATCACTGTGGATTCATTTTTCTGGACATGAATATGGTAATGCCTGGCCAGCCTCAATTACAAAAGTGAGATGCAAAAACATGGAATAAGATACAACTTCTGATACACGATGTACAAGTCATCCTCTCTATTGTGACAAGTAGCTCCAAAATTAAATAAAAAACAACCACAAAAGTCAAAAGCTGAGGTCAAGATCACCAAAATTGGTGATTCTCAGCAATATGCCAAATGGCATTCTTTTAACTCTAATGGCCATTTGACTTTGATAAAGTCCTTAAAACTAATCAAGCAATATGCAAACTGAAAGCAGTTTCCCTAATTTTTTTCAATCACAATAGGTTCTTCATTCTTGTGTACCACCTCAATTTATTAAAAAACATAAAATAAAATAATAATTAATACCAACAAATAATATTATAACAAACCATTTGTTCTACTGCAGGCTTACTCTGCAATTCTTTAACCATAAGAATTTAGTATTAACAAATAAAAATACTAATGATTTATAAAACCATAAGTGTTTAAATAAATATTTAGAGTATTATAACATGCAGAGCCGGCAGAGGCATGCTTGTATAATTTGTAAACCAACAATTATGCAAATATCTTGTATAACGGGGTTTTTCAATTAGAAGTGTGACACAGATAGTAGCATCCACTTGATGACAAAATTTCAAGCTATGGCCAATGAATATGCAAGTACAGGCTTATTCTACTGCTTTTGATACATAAAATTTCAGTCTTTTTATAAATGAACTCTACCCTTATTTTATAATATTACTAATTCTAATGTGGTTTTGGTTTGTAACCATCAACAGCAAAGTTTCTAGTGGCAGCAGGGAGGGCCAACCGCAGTCCATCAAGTTCAGGTTTAGCAATTACTTGACAGCCCAAACGTGACCTGTATAAAACAGATAGTTTATGAGATCCTGATTAAATGCAAAGTTTATTTCTATTAGTACAGTTTGCCATATGTAAAATAACTCACGTTTCTGTGAGCCCAAAAGCAAGATCTAGCATGTCATTTTCCTCATCCGTTGGGTCCTCAAGTTTATTGTACTGCTCCACATCCTAATCAATGTCAATAATACTAAGTTAAACTTTCAAATTATTATATGCCAACTAAGAAATACTTTTATTTCAAAGTAGTCATTTTGGCATACCATCACAATCACGTGACACGTGGAACAAGCAAGTGATCCTTCACATGCTCCTGTAGTTAAATTCAAACACAAAGGCTCAAAAAAATTGGATAACAAGAAATATTAAAAATTGGAGAAAAACGTGAGTTGACGTATTTACCCTCGAGCTCTATGTCATTTTGATGGGCTGCTTCCAACATTGACATTCCCATGGGGACCTTGATTTGGGTCTCCTCTCCATCTTTGTCTACAAATGTCACAGAGATCCTGAAGACTTGCAAAAGGTTAATTAAATAAGAGGGCTTCGGGGACATAGTCCATTTTATTCATATGACTTTTCCTAAGTTATAATTTTCCTTTTCACCAAACTAGTTTCCATTTTATTAACAAAGCATACTAAGACAGAATAATAGTAATAACAATAATAATAATAATATGAAAATTTTACTTACTTTTCCTTTTCTTCATTCCCTTCATCTGCACTGCTAGTAGCTGTAGTAGAGAATAACTCACCACCCTAACAAAAATGATTCGAGTTAAGTGTAATGGAGAAACATCAACTCAAGTTCACACGCTAAAACAGTTATTAGAAGTAAACAAAACAGCGGCAGACTTTTGAATAACTGACACGAGTAGAGACTGGCTCAGCATCAACTATATGTAAGTTAAGAGCTAACAAAAAGTGGATGTAATAACATGTGCAAATGAGATAATATGTTTTGACGTACTTCCATCCAAGTCATCTAGTTTTAACTCAAACTACACTACATTAGAACAAGCTATAACCGCATAACGTATTGGTGGAAAGCAAATGCTTCGTTGTTAATATCCTTACGTTTTGCAAATCTGAGCTCATTTAACAGTACTAATCACAAGAATATAATAAAGCACGGAACCAACAATACGTAATACATAAATGAAGCTTGCACAGAAAAGTATATACTAAAAACGAACCAACGGAAAAGGATTCTATGCTACCTGAAAATACGGTTTCCTTGGTATAATCGTTGCCGGTGCTGCTAATCTTGAAAAGTGAGAAACTGGAGACAATCGGAAAACAGTTACGATTCAATAATGTTTTCACTTTGAAACAGAATATGTGAAATGAGAAAAAGCAACCTCTGGATAAGCCTTTGATAGCCTGAGCTCCAAGTTGCAAAGACTTGGAAGCGAACATGATAAGATGTTTTCGGGGACCCGGAAACCTTTAAAATGAATAAGCCAATTCCAAATATATTAGAAATTAGAAATTCAGAAACAAATTAACAATCTTTGTTATGTTCAAGACTACACATTTGTTGTGAGGTTTGTTCTCAGAGACATTTAAGCGAACACATTGTGGGCATGGAAAATACAAAGACTTTTAAGTGGAGAGATCTAACAAGTAACAATCCAGGTGAATTCAAGTGAAAGAATTTTCAAACCGCTCACTGAGGTAACCATAAAAAACAGTAAATCACACATTAACAAAAAACTCTATATGGTAATGAAAGAACGAACCTATAACTGCTATATATATTCGACAATAATCAGCGATAGAGTTGGTTCAAATACAAAAGAAGGAACTGATGATGAGGTTGGTTGGTGTTGAATTAGAGTCGAGAGAGGTGCAGGGGTTTGTTTGGGTAGAACCGACCTAAAGTTAATAGAAAAAACGCCTAATCTTTCTTGACGGCGTTTGTTCCAGAGAAAAAGAAAATATATTATTAATATACAAAAAATGAGAAAAATGGAGATGCAAGGTATCGAACCCCGTACCTCTCGCATGCAAAGCGAGCGCTCTACCATGTGAGCTACATCCCCTGATACTTTATATAAACGTATTACCATTAGATAAAATAAAATAATTATTATATTCTATAGATAATGACATATTGTTACGAGTATGTTAGGAAATGTGTTCTAGTTGGGTTAGTTAAAGCGTCACGTGTCTACCATGAAAGAATTGAGCTTTAACTAACTCATTATTTAACAAATGTATTGTAGTTTAATTAAATATTAAGGGAAACAAGAGAAACAAAAAATATATATGATTGACTGAAATGTAGTGGACCTCACCTTTTTTTAAGTTTTTACACAAAAACACATTAATATGGCCTTCATAACTCCAGACCCTTAACACAACGGTGTCAAGGGCTAGCCATGTAGGCATAGTGCCTGCCCACAACGACCCACCGTAATATTAATATAGCTAGTTGTTATGCATAAGGTGGTTTGGATTTTGGAATAATACTCTTTATTCCATCAAACATATGTTTAAATTCAACATATTTAACTCTTATTTCGAGCATCACATGTCCTCAATATTTCAAGTATAACCTTTCTTTTGAGGAGCAAGAAAAGTTGTTGGAATTCTATCAAAGAATCTCAGGAGCCGAGATACATGCCAGATTCAATATTGTATACACCCTGTGACCTATGTTGAGATATTCATAGTAAATTTTTGAAGTTCTTGTATGCATTCTCCTATTATCCATTTACATGAAATTTAGCTTAGTGTCTGGTCCTTCTCGTAACGACCAATAATGCTCTTTATCTATTTTGAGATCATGAACTTTTTTTGTTTGTTTGAGTTATCAAGATGTCACATGTTATTATTCTCACTCAAACATGTTTAAATGTGAAGTTCTATATCGTATACACCATTAAGATTTGAGATGGGAATTTTATTATGGACACCACCTCTCATAAGTCATATCCCTTTAATAATTCCCACCCTTGAACTCATCATCTTTGAAAAGGTCCCAATGACACAATAGATATATAACACCAACCCACGTACCAACCTACGTTGTAAGTTTTAAGCTCTAGGATTTCACAAATTTATTTTTGATTGTCCGAGTTAAAGCTTTTTAACATGTCACATGTTTCAGAATTACTTATACCAAAGCATACTTTAATGTGGAGTTATCGTGTTATCTACATCTAACGCACTAAAAGGCATTTGTGGTATCTGAGGTGATGTCAATATTTCTTATAAACACGACACAATTTTTTTTTCATGGCAGATATGATATTCACTAGAGTTTTACAATCACCCCATAATCCATATGACATAATCCATATGAATCCATCGTCCTAACCGTTTTTGATTACCCGACGTCCCTATTGTTGCAACTGCTACCATTTAAAAATGATTTTTTTCTCATTCACAGTCAATGCGCCAATAAATTTGTGGTTGCACTTGAGTTGAAACTCGGTAGTGAACACACCTAAATCAACACAACAGGTGTCGACGTAAGAGTTATTTATCAACATGGGAGGAAGAGGTGCAGATAATAAATGATCATGTGACGGCGGCGGTGACCATAACGGAGCCGGATTTACAACGTTCTAAGTTTGGTAAAAGTTATACTTCCGACTTTGCGGAAAATAACTAACGGTTTAAGTTACATAATGTTCATGAATATATCAACCCATGGAGATTAATGTGAACAAGTAACGAACAATAGAAAAAGCATCAGGGACTGATTTTTTTTTTAACACTCTTCATCATGTTTAAAATATAATCTTAAACCCATCTCTTCTTTAGCAGCTACAAAAGAGCTTCGTATTTATAGTACGTGGGTACATCTTTAGTAACAATTTTTCGTGTTTTAAAGAAGGTATGTGAAGAGGTAGGTTCCCGCAAAGCCCAGTTTGACCCGCAAGACACACATTGAAGAGGTACGTCTGCGCAAAGACCAACTGGTTCCGCAGGACCCACCATGCTCAGAGAGATGAAGACCTTACACGCAGTAAGCCAGCTGTTCCCGCAGGAAAGCCTCCCTTGGTACAGTACCCTGCCTGTTCCCGCAGCTATGGGTACAAGCCAAAAAGGAAGGCTACCCGCACTAACAGTAAAGCTACACGCATAAGGCACTAACTCTTATACTTCAGTAATGTCACGAAAAAGGAATTAGCAGGGCGGGAATATTCCCGCCCAAAAGAGCCAGTCCGTACGCTTCTGGAAGATCTTTTGTACTATACCTGCCAAGGTATGGACAAAATAGACAAAATCTGACCAAAACAGCCCATAAATCAATCACAGGGTGACAGCTCACCGACAATAGTACGAGGAGGAGCACGCTCCAGTACAAAATGTCACTATCAGCCGCTGCCTGCCCACCAACTCCCATCGTGGCACGTACATAGCCCGTAGTTGGTGGAAAAGGAATATTATACAGCTGGCCGTACCTGCTTGGAAACCTACCTTCGGCTATAAATACTCCAACACCTTGGAACGGTATGATCCATCTTATCATATCATCTTATCTTCTCTAGCTATTTCTCTCAATATACACTTATATTCAGAGCAATCTAGTCTGATTCTCACGCCGGAGGGTGGTCACAAGGAGGAACCCCCCCTTCTCAGTGACGAGCTCACGGTGTTTGTTTTGCAGGTCGAGAAGAATAACCATCTTTGCCGGACCTAACCCTCGTGGGAAACATCTACTTAACCCTAAGATTATCCGTAATCTGCCAATGCCATTTAGTGTTTCTTCATTGGCGCCATCCGTGCATTAAGCTAGAACTAATTCTTTTTCTCAGTTTTTTCAAACTTCTGGGAAGATGGTTAAGGTTACTCCGATGCCAAGGCCGCCGAGTGACCAAGAGACTCCGGTAACCACAACCCCAGCTACTGGGGGGAACGCCGGTGAATACACGATTTTTACGAACACTACCCCGGCTACCCAAGCCGGGGCAAGTGCAGTAAACAACCCTCCCCTGAGATTCATTTATACCCAGGTGGAGAAGCAACAGACGAGGCTTCCCCGCCAAACACTAGATCAAGTTAAAGCCTGGGCGGAAGCACGTCAGAAAGAATTCCAAGCTGAGTTGGATGAACGTTTACGTTCACTCCAACAGGCCAATGACGAATTCGGAAGCACTCAACAACAGCTCAACATGAGCAATGATTGCGAGTATTCGGAAGATGATTGGGAAGAATCTGACAGTGACGCAAACCCTCGTCATAAGGCGAAAGGGAAGCGTAAAGAAGTAGACTTCTGCTCGAAAAGAAATTTTGGAGAAACTTTCAAGCCAAAGAGCGTGGGGGGAAACCCACGTGACTTCTCCAAAACTTTCAGACCAACTGTTGCAAATGCGGGAACGTCCAAGTTTGCAAAAGACATTGCGGAAGCAATCGCTCCAAAGAGTGCCAAACAGATGTCCAACATAGGCACTTACGATGGCGTATCCGACCCAGACGATCACTTGAACAGATTCATAGCGGGGGCAACCGTCAGTAATTGGACGGAACCCACGTGGTGTTACATGTTCCAAATGACGCTCGTCGGGGCAGTTAGAGCGTGGTTTGATCGTCTACCGGTCCACCACATTTATGATTGGGCAGACTTCCAGCACAAGTTCAGCCAGCACTTCAGTCAACAAAGAAAATATACTGAAGAGCAGTGGACGATCCTCAACTGCGTCCGAGAAGAAGACGAATCTTTGCTAGACTTCGTCACTCGCTTCAACTCAAAGAAGCTAAGTCTAGGTACTATAAGCGAAGATCTTGTTCGCGCCGCTTTCATCCATGGCGCCGAGTACCCAGAGCTTATCCGCACTTTGACGGGTAAAGATGGCATGCCATCCACGTGGGATGCCATCATGACGGCAGCTAAACGCTTTGCCGAGACGGATAAGCAACTGGGTAGAAATCTTCCCCAGAGCACAAATCAAAAAAGAGGAAGCTTGGAATTTGGAAGTCAAGGGTAAACTTTGACACCTCATCCAGCTCTCGCCCTCTATTAGGCGGAAGGGATAACACACACTCGTCCCGGAATCCCAGATGGACGCCACTCACTAAAAGCGTCACCGAGATATTTGCCACCGAGAAACTCCCATGGCCAAAGGCTCCAATAATCCGACAGCGTCATAACGCCGATCAGAGCAAATCATGTGACTTCCACGAGACAAAAGGCCACACCACAGAGGAGAGTACGTCTTTGAAGGATATTGTCGAAATATTCGTCAAGGATGGAAAACTTACACACCTCGTGGCGTCAATCAAGAACGGAGGGAGGAATGATAATCGGTACAAGGGCAACGGACGAAAGCCCGTCGACATCAGCATCCACATGGTTCATGGCAACGTCAGAGGAAGAAAACGACGAACGACACAGCCCAGTGCGTGGAAGGAAGCTGAAGTTCGATTCCCGCGTGTGCCAGGAGGGCCTAACAAAGAAGGCCCCATAGTGATCAAAAGCCAGCTGGGGCACTACATCACCTCCCGCACTCTTGCTGATAACGGCGCTTCGTCAACGGTCATGTATAGGCAGTTCTTCGACAAGCTAGACGACGAAGACAAAGAACGCCTAGAAACGGTTTACGCCTCAATGGAAGGGTTCGATGGCAGCACAAACACCCCCTTGGGTATCTTATCTTTCCCCGTCACTCTCACGGACGGGAAACACTCCCGCACAGAAGACGTGGACTTCGTCGTAATGAGGAAGCCACACCACACATACGACATTCTCTTCAGGAGAGATGGGATGGCAAGATTTAATGTCGTGGTGTCTTCGGTCCATGGCATGATGGGATGGCCAACAGCTGAGGGTGTCGCGATGATCACGGGTATTCCCCAGGTATGCATTGCATCTGTCTCATCTAAACCCAAACCAAAGATGGCTAAATCAACCATTACCGAGCCAGAAGAATGGGCCTTCAATGGCAAAGACCCTGACCAGGCCGTTACCATTGGCCCAACAATCACTGATCCCACACGCACCTTACTCAAACGCTTATTGCAAAAAAATGCTGACATCTTTGCGTGGACACCAGCTGACATGACTGGTGTACCCCGAAGTAAGGCGGAGCATAAGCTCAAATGTGACCCGACTTTTCCGCCAGTCATACAAAAGCGTCGCGTGATGGGTGCGGAGCAGGCTAACGCGTGTAGAACCCAAGTCAAGGAACTCCTTGACGCAGGCATCGTACGCGTTAGTAAATATCAAACATGGGTTGCAAATCCCGTCATGGTACCGAAATCTAACAAACAATGGCGCATGTGCATAGATTTTAAAAACCTAAACAAAGCATGCCCCAAGGATTGTTAACCGTTACCCGAAATTGACCTTAAGGTAGATTCGTTAGCACCGTTTCGCCTTAAATGCTTCCTTGATGCGTATAAAGGGTACCATCAAATCCACATGGCCGTTGACGATCAGGACAAAACCGCATTTCGGACGCTCGATGGCACATTCTGTTATCAAATGATGCCATTCGGACTTAAGAATGTCGGGTACACATACCAACGCCTGATGGACAAAAAGTTCCATGCCCAAATCGGGAGGAACTTGGAAGTTTACATGGATGACTTGGTCATCAAAAGCCTTGAGCCAGAAGCGATGTTGAAAGACATCGAAGAAACTTTCAACACGCTCAGACGAATAAACATGAAGTTCAACCCGAGCAAGTGTTCTTTTGGGATGGAAGAAGGGAAGTTCTTAGGAGTCATCGTTACCAAAGATGGCTTCAGAGCGAAGCCTGAAAAGGTCGAAGCCATTATCAAAATGGAATCACCTACTACCATCAAACAAGCTCAGACATTGAATGGACGACTAGTCGCACTTAACCGCTTTTTGGCAAACCATGCGGATAGGTCGATCCCATTCGTGTCAACATTGAGAAATTGCTTAAAGAAAACGCACTTCCGCTGGACACCAGAAGCGGAAGCAGCTTTTAAAGTCTAATCTTAAACGTGATTTATTTTCTTCTTTTATATCTTGATTCAATTTGATTAGTACTCATATGTGTCTTAAGTCTTAACAAATATTTACAAACAACCTCGTACAATGATGGAAGCTTCATTCATATTTACGTAATGTTTGTTACACAAAGAAGACATAATATTTACAAGCAAAACTAAAGGTCAATCAAACATAGAGTAATTGCTTGTCCTCTTTGTGAAACTTGAAGCAAGCAGCAACGGCTCCATTGATCTGCAACTTCCGAAGCTCACATCTCATCTTATTAATTTGTTACACGCTACATAGGTTACACCACAACGGTTAATTATACATTTCACGGGCTGCTACAATACTATACATATATATTTCACACTGCTATAATACTATACATATATATTTCACAGAGTATTATATAATATATACAAAAAGATCGATGTTACTCTGAGAACTCATCCTTAGACCTTCATTCAACGATCCAGAGAAGTCAAAACGATCCTAAAATGTACATACACAAATTATTAACATTTTACAAATATGAAGTTGTAATGATTACTCTTTCGTCCCTCTTTACTCTTTCGTCCCTCTTTAAGAGTAATAGTTTGAAAAACATAAAGTTTAAGGTATATTGAATAATTATTTTTTTTGCTTACCAAATGATGATAATGCCCTTGAAAATTAGGTATATTAATATTGTTTATTAATACTAGTTGTGCATGTTTAAAGATAAACTTGAAAATTGACTAATAGATTTTAAAAATGAACATTTGTAATAGGACAAATAAAAATAAAAGATACATGAACACTTTTAATATGACATATGACAGAGAATATTTTTTAACAAAAAGTAGAAAGAGAACCAACCAATCATATCCTGTAGGGCTTTTGGGCTCCCGGTGGTGGGCGTCCGTGGTGGATCTCCTCCGTGTCAGTTTCTTGAAATCCCCGCCAGGTGATGCTGCTGCACAGTCACACATAAATAATCTTAGATGATGAAGGCCGGCCCGGCCCATATACAAAGTGTTTAACCGCGCATGACCCAATTTCCGTAAGGACGCATGATTTTTAAAAAATATTATATTTTTTATATAAAAATTATTTTAATAAAAAACATAAAAACTCTTCGGCTCAATGAATATACCAGGTTTCGGGTTCAATTTCGAAGAACTAGGCTTCGAACCCATTTTGTAAGATTGTTAAATTATTTATTACATAATTAAAAACGTAATACATGTAATTAGCTATTAGGGGCCATTTTTTACTAGTTCCGGACCTGTGGAAAAATTTTCCGGGATTCTTGGAGACAGCGTTGCGGATAATACCGTTAAAACAAAAACGCAAATAATAATCGGTTACCTGAGAAAGGTGAACCGGCAGCGCTAGACCCGGCCGGAGAGGACGGGGTAGAACCGGAACTAGACAAGCTGTCTGTTCGGAGGATAGTGATGCTGCGGGAGACCGGGGTGGTGTCGCCTGCGGCGGGAGGGTTATTTTGACGGGAAAAGAGAGAATTATAGCGGCGAAACTTGCCGACGCCCGAATCGGGTGCAGGGCCTGCGAGGGCCTCATCCCAAAGGTTACGAAAAAAACCCATGATTATATATTATTATTATTATTATTGTTATTATATGATTAGTGGCTAACTAACTAACTAATTAAATAAATAACTAAGTATAGTGATTATATGTTTATATTTTTGTTGATTTCGTTTCTTTCCTGTAACAACCGGAATTTGGTGGTTTAAGTAAAAAATATACGGTGGTGGTGATCACCCGAATGCGACTGTTACGAATAGAAGGAGAAGCGTTTGTTAATTAAAATTTGGAGGGTTAGTATTATATATTACGCGAGACATGGGGTGTTACGAGGTATATATAGACGGGGAGGTGAAATTGGATGGCTTCAAATTAAGGCTTCTGTTAGATTTTGTTGGGCGGGTCGATGTTTTCGGAGATAATAATGAATCTCATCTATGCTAGTTGTCGCTTATTTGTGTTTACACGTGGAAGCCATGATGAGTCATGAGCCAACTCAGTCAGCCCAGTAATTCAACTTTTTGATATTGGAACCCAAAATGGCCCAATTTTATTTGCAGCCCAAATAACTGCAAGAAAGGAGTTTATAAGGGAATTGATATTATGGGCCGGCATCCGATAAAATGAAATCTAATTTAATGATTTTATATTTGCTTTAAAATATGTTTAAATCACATAAGCATTATCAGCCGGTTTTCTATATTTACGTGAATAAGTTTTGTAAGTTATGATATGGTTATAAGTGGTTATGAATATACGAGAGAAAATGTTATATATGAAAGTTAAATATAGGTTTTTTTTGTTCATCATATAATTTTTAATATTTTTTAAAAGTGGTTGTGATTAAAAGAGAAAAGATAATGACAAGGGTATAAACAATTATTACTTAACTGGGAAGGACCGAATAAGAGATAAAATTTAGTGTTTTTTAGTTTAATTATATGGATATGGTAAGGAGTGGGCTTAGCATTCCTAGTCAATTCAAAACAATATATTTTCTCTCTTTTTTTTCAATTAAATATCTTTTTTTATAACTTTATCATTATTTTATCTCACTCATCTACTTACAATCAATTTCAAAGAATATAAAAAGAAGTTATACAATAAGAACTGTAAAATCTTATATTCAAGTTTTCCACATAACATATTCTCTCTTGTCTACTCATAACTATATCATATAATTTACAAAATTCACTCACATAAATATATGGAACCGGCTAAGAATGATCTAATATAACATAAGCGGGTCAAGTGCAAAACACGTGGGCGAATTGTAAAAAAAAACAAACCCGATGAGATCTGAAACCCTAAATGCACACGATAATGGGATCCGGGTATAGCTAGGGTAAGTTTTGACTTGTTTAAAGTACTACATGAGCTTGAGTCAAGCCGAGACTCGTTTAAGGTTTTTCTCAAAATTTATAAAAACAATTTAAAACGCATAAAAAATAATTAATATATAATAAACGATCCAAACTAAATCCGAGCTTGAGCTTGAAAAAACAACTCACAAGCCAAGCACGATATTTGGAAATATAGCTCGAAGCGAGCCGAGCTCGATCTAGACAAGCTCAAGCTCCGCTTGGCTAATTTACGCACCAACTCATTTTTAAGTCCCGTCCAGTCGTGGATGCAAGATTATTACTGTATTTAATAAACCAAAATCCGGCAAAGAGGTTGTATACATAAAAGCCTATACAGAATTCTAGACGCGCTTTTTCTTATCCATACATAAAGGTCTCTCTCTCTATGTGAAAGATAGTTTATACCTTTTCAATTCTCGTATTCAAACAATTTTTATTTTATATTCTGTTTTGCCATTACCCATAACCCATTTTAATATACAATCCAGTCTAGAACCTTCATGCGACAAAAATATCTTAAATATTATATTTTACAATTTTCACAAGTTCGGTTTATCTGGGTTTCTTCGGGATTCATTTATTTTTATTTATATTTATTTAGTTGACTTTTCTAATAACAAGGATTTCTCATTAAACTCAAAACGATTACAATAAAGTGTCAGACAAACAAACAGATCCAAACCGAAACTGAATTGCAAAGAATTCAACGACGAGGAGTCGAGGACAAGCCCACATACAATAACATTTGGTTGGTCATGATTTGATCTGGGTCAGTTCCTTTGTGTGTTTTTCTTTGGAATTGGCCAGCAAAATGCTCACCCATAGGCACAGACGACTTAGTTTTAAAGGACGTCATGAGTTTGAGACGCGTATGGATTAAGTGATACGCTCCAATTACTTGAACCCACTTGTATAAACAGAATGTCCTAATAATTTACATATTATTAAACAAAATAATAATAACAATAATAATGTGTTAGAATTATTTGAATGCAATTAACAATACTATAAACCATTAGCAAGAAAACACAATTGCATTGAGAGAAAAGCAAAGAAAAACAGAATTTGCAGCTGAAATTGGTCAACATCTAAAACTAAAATCCAACATTCGCCCTAAGCGATGCTCCTTTTCTCGAAGGCGCTCTTCTTGCGCTCCTTACCCGACCCCTTTCCTCATACCGTCCAGGTGGCAACGTGCCTGTCTTCAAAATCCAAACACCCAAAAACAACATTGTTAGATCATAAAACCAAACTCTTCTAACAACATATACAAGTTTCAAGATTTGGTGTACCAACCCCTATGCAAAACCCTTGTAACTCCTCTTCAACTTTGGTGTTTGACATCTCCGAGGAACCACGCTTGTGGGAATTCAAGCTCTCGCCACAACTTGAAAACAAAGACGAATAAGAAGCCGAACTTCCCGTTTGAGAAGATGAACTGAGTGATTCAATGTCACTTTGAAACATTTCCTCAAACAAATCCTTAAGTTCCTCAAACGACTCACTCCCGTTTTCCTGTTAAAACAATAATCGCTTAGATTTTTGTTAATTTTTCAAAACCAAGATTTAATAAAAGCATGTTCTTAAGATGGCATGTCGTGTGGTTAGTTACATGTCAAGTGGGTTGCCTAGAAGAATCTAGTTTCACCCAATTTAGACCTACTGGACCACAAAATATTCATTTCTGACCCATGTAGATATAAATAGATTTGAGGTGACATCAGGGGTGGACCTACATGGGCTATAATGGCTAAAAGGTATACACTGCCCACTTGCAATGAAAGTAGAAACAGAACAAGAAAGAACTACCCACATTAAGTGGAAGTTTTGGACCACTTAAACTCAATCGCATCTTCGTCACATATTAAGTCTGGACAACTAATCAACGGTCCTCTTTTTAACTAAAGTCTAACCGTCTACACGGAAAGGTTTGCGCACCTTGTTGCACTATATAGATACCACATATCTGGCATCCCTAAAGTCACGGGAACCTTATACCACCAATGGTTATGCTTATGTAAAAATTCGGTTCAGTTTTCATTTATTGTACCAAAATGTAACAAGCTTTTTGTGTTATTTTTCTTGTCATTCGATGCATTGGCCTGCTATTAGCTAGTCAATTGCATCAATTGGCAGCGAAAAATAAGTATGTCACACTCCTCATGGTAAAAAAACAAACATGTAACAGATGCAGGATGTACATAATTATAATGAACAAGAATACTTTTCTAAAAGAAAATGAAATCATAACAAATAAAGCATTGATGCTTTAAGAAATAGTATCATTTTTTTAACAATGGCCATGCATGCATACGAGAATATAGATCATGTGAACAAGAAACTTACAGCGGGCTTATTTTGACTCATCATATCCGCCATTTCACTTAAGAAATCAGCCATCCCCTGTATCAAGTTTCAGGATAATTAAGTAAATACCTTAAAAGGGAAGTTTGTTGATTTAACTTGGAAATTATTAAAATATTATATGCTTGTTTTAAAGGGAAGTTTATTGAATTTGCATTATACAATTCTTACTTTTCTAAATACTAAGATAAAATTCTACAAACCCTTATTATTAAAAGCAGAAACAACATCATGATTCCCAACAAGGTATGGGGAACTTACATTTTCGTCATCATCGCTGTCATAAACTCCTACATCGTACAGAAATCTTTTGTTGGCATTTGAAAGCACTATGAAACACAAACAACATTGCAAGTTAGTTAGTTGGACAAGAACTTATTAACCCATCTACTAAAACCTCAAAAGAATCAATTCTTCATAGAAATAAAAACCTGTAAACAATATAAAATAGTATGACTGATCAACCTAACCAAAAAGGCTTTTGAACGGCGACAGATTTAGGTAGGGTTTAGGGCTAGCCCGGGGCGAACTACAAGTATTTAAGGTTTTTAGCATTCTTAAGAAACCATTATGTATAATATGTTTAGCAACTTTATATGATTATCCGGAAGCGTCGGAGTGGCTATCAAGCATCACTATAATTGCTTGGACTCTACCCGCGCATGTTCGAAACATGTTGTACACATTTTTGAACTTTTCTTCTAGATCCGTCACTGCTTTTGAACAACTAATATTCTTCTCCTAAGTCCCCCTAACCTAGGATTTGAACCCTCGACCTCTGAAACCATCCAACCACCCCCCACCAGATACCATTGTTCCAAATGCGCTTTTAACCAAAATTACCATACCCACTACAAGTCAAGCCCATTCAAGATAACACATTAATTTACCAAACTAAATATAAGAATTACCAGAATAGGCTTCTTGTATCGCCTGAAACTTCTTTTTGGCCTCTTCTACATGCTCGAAATCACCGAAAGCCGAGCAACGATCAGGGTGCCACCTCTAAAGCCACATCATAACCAAAGAAAGCAACTTTTCAATATGGGATCATATGATTCATATTATTAAACTATATAATTATAATGAGATATATATATATATATATATATATATATATATATATACCAGTGCAAGCTTCTTGTAAGCATTCTTGAGCTCTGTTTCAGTGCAATTCTTTTCCAATCCCAAAACTTTATAAAAATCGATGCTTTTTACTCCATTTCCACCCATTTTTAAAAACCCAATTGATATATTAATCAATTGCAAGTTTAGTCGACGAATTGTGAAGGAAACCCAAAATCTTGAAATGGGTTTGTTTGTTTGTTTCTTGAAATAATAATAATAAGAGAATGAATTGTTAAATGTGTTTGACCAAGTAAAACACGGCAGCCATGAAAATGAAAATATTAATAGGAGATAAAGAAGAGCAGACAGAACCCACCACCCATGATAAATATATATACGCCGAATGCCGCAAGAACAGTCGAGAAAGAAAGTATAAATAAATAATAATGTCTAGTTGCAGAAGAGGAAAGAGTGTTGGACAAAAAGACATCAATTGTGGAAAGGTATAGATCAACGGTGCGCGTTGAATCGGGAGTTTTTATTTTGAAAGGTGGTGGTGGGACCCACTCAGCTCCAGAAACTTCTCTTGTTTCATTTCAGATCAATACTGTGTGATTGATTCCTAGGTTGATAGAGACTACGGTTTCTTTTCGTAAAATGATCCAAAACAAAAAGAGAAAATAAAAAAGATCCTAATTTTGTTCACATTCCTAAAGTAATCCAACAAACATGAAAATAAAAAAGATCCTAATTTTGTTCACATTTCTAAAGTAATCCAGGAAATATGTTTTTATCAGACGCTTTGGGAAAATAAACGACAAGATTTTTAATCCAATCAAAAGTTGACATGTGTAAAGGTTCTGACAATCTCGTCTGTTCCGACAATATTTTTAACTAAGTCCACTTTTTATAAAACAGTCTATCAAAACTGCTTTTTAATGTTTCTTCTCTGGTCAGTCCATATTTTCTTTTCTTGAGATTTGAGTTTTTTTAATTTGGTCTTGGTAGACACATTTAGATTGAATTTGTACCAAAGAGTTCATATTCTCAAGTTTTTTTTTTTATGTTTTAATATCGTCTCGACCGATAGAATTATTAGTATTGCGTCTTGACCGACAATGTTTTTGATTATTCCGTCTACTCCGGCTATATTTTTAATTAACTTTTATCCAGCACTTACACAACTTTTAACAAGCAAATAGTTGCCTGCAAATTTCTCCAAACAATTTAGAACCATTAATTCTCAAAACCTTTGAAAGCATAGAAAGAAAGCCGCAACAGTTTAATTCCATACCATTAGTTTAATTCCATACCATTGCATATATCCAATATAAAAAGAGATCAGTTTCTTAAATGTGTCTAAAGCAGCTACAGAGTCGGTTGAAATTAACAATTCTCCAAGATCTTGAATGGCCCGTACAATAGTTTAATACTTAGAAAAAAGTAATTAAGTAAAATAATCTCAAAATCATGTGCTGTGGCGGACATACGGTATAGGCAGGGGTAACCCGGGTTACCCCTCAACTTCCATTCTGTAGTGTAAAATTTTTTTTATTTTCGTCGTTCTATATATCAGGTTACCCCTAAACGAAAACGGGGTTACCCCTCAAAGATTTTGATAAGCCTACACATTAGTTAAAAGCCCACACATTAGATAAAAGCCCACAAAACTTAAATAAAATAAAACCAAAAAATAATACATTAAAACAATTACCATCGTCTCTGCTCCTACCATATCCACACGCAACTTAAATAAAATAAAACCAAAAGATTTTGACGTGCTTCGTTATATTAAAAAAGGAGATGTCACTCAACAACGAACCTATGCAAAAGGTATTCTATCATATTTCAAAAAACTTAAATTTGTTTTTATGCACACTTGATGGAAGATGTTTTAGGCCACATAAATGTCCTTTCAAAACATCTTCAAAAAAAAAGTCAAGACTTATTAGAAGCGGCTAAATTGATAAATAGAACAAAACGAGCATTGGATGAATTAAGGCAAAACTGGGTTGCTTCAATGTTGGAAAAAATAACATCTTTTTGTGTAAAAAACAATATCAAGATGTTAGATATGACGGAAACGTATGCTAAGGCTAGAAACCAAAAGAATGTCATTACTAATCGACATCATTTTGAAGTTGATATTTTTAATACGGTTTTGGATATGCAAATCTAAGAATTTGGAAATCGATTCAATGAGGTAACAACTACTTTGCTAGAAAACATGTCGGTTTTAAATCCTTGTGACCGACTTTCTAAGTTTGACACGTCTAAGATAATTGCATTTTATGAGATGTATGAAAAATATTTTACTACAAAAGAAGGAGGGTGTCTTTTGGGTGAGCTTAATGTCTTCTATCACTCTGTAAAAGAGATGAAATATTTGCAAAAATGGATGAAATAAGTGATCTTGCTCGTCTAATGGTGGAAACCGGAAAATATCTTTCTTTTCCTTTGGTATATCGGATATTGAAGCTATTGTTGGTTTTACCGGTTGCAACCGCAACCATTGAAAGATGTTTTTCTAAATTGAAACTTATCAAGACGGATTTACGCAATCGAATGTGTGACGATTATTTGAACAATGCTCTAATTTGTGCGGTCGAAAGAGAAACATTTGATAAAGTAACGGAAGACGATGTAATGGCTCGATTTCAAGCTATCTGTGACATCTGACCCGATCCGACCCGACCTAGGTACCCGTTTCTCCGATCCGATCTCTTTCTTTTATGATTTTTATTTATACTTATACTTTACTTTTAATAATAATAATATATTTTCTTTCCTTTCTTCCTCTCTTTTCCTTTCCGCCGTCCCGTCCCTCTTCTTCTCTCCGCCTTCTTTTCCCTCTTGTTGCCGTCCCGCCTCTTTCTCTCTCTTGTCGTCGTTCCGCCCTTACGCCTTGAACCTCCTTTTTTTCTCTTAACTCTTTGCTTGTCCTTTGTTCCTTCCCGCCTAAGGTTGTCTGCGCAGCTCCACGCGCCAGACTCCTTACAAGGAAGCCTGCGCGAAGACCAGTTGTCCCTGCGATACGCGAGGCGAACTGTTCTCGCATCGCGCTAAGAATTGTAGTTCTTCTCGCAGCGCGCTAAGAATGGTAGTTCTTCCCGCGGCGCGCTGTGGACTGTCCTCTGTCTGCCTTCGCCCTCGCGCGTGCGCTCGAGCTTTCCCGCGCTAAACCCTTTGAGTTTTCTTCTGTTTAATCTAGCCGTTTGCTTTTGTGTTGTCTTATCTCCTGTGCTGTTGACCTGACCTATCTTGTCTGAAAAGTTACTTTCGGCGCAGCATGCGCACCAACCCCATTGGTTGACAGAAAAAGTGACTGACATTATCTTTTGAGATCTGTTTTTCCATGCTTGACCAGTACCTTTATCTGACCCTCCCATGCCTGTTTACTGTTACCTGTTAGCTTTTCCTTTGCCCCCTGCAGCTGCCATATCTTTTGATATCTTTTTGGAATCTTTTGCTTTTTGAGATCTTTTCCCCTTTTCTAGGGATTGTGTTCCCTAGGGTTTCTCTATAAATAATAATCTTATTTTCTTTCTAACACATCACACACAAACACTTAATTTAACCTCCTCCTTGCTCTCTCTGCCGCCTCCCTCTCTGCCTCCGTCTTCCTCCCTGTTCTGCCCTGCTTTTCCGGTAATATATATCATATATAATAATTTACTTATTAATTATGCTAACTTATAATCAAGACTTAAAACCAATCATTAAAACAATAATCTTATTTATAGGTTAACTTGTGCTTGTTTAAAGTTGGTTCTTGCTTTATCTTACACCGCATCGTTTGTCAAGTGAGTAATCTCGTACCTAATCCCTTTTTATTTTTAATGTTTTGGGATGTTCATGTGTTCATACAAACTTAGAGTCTTAAACTTGTTTATGAACTTTAGTCGCGCAGTATCCCATGTGTTGAGGACGTAGACTTGGCTGTTTATTTGTATGTGTGGATCATTAACCGTCTTGTCGGTCTATTCCGCAGTTCTCATGGTACCATTAGATGAACACGGGAGAACAATCGTTTATGATTTTCTCTTTTGTTTACACTTGCACAGTCTTTCTTGTTTGTGAGCTCAATTGTGAGCACTGGCAGTCTATGAATCTTAGAGTTGGTCCCGATCAGATTACACTCTTGTTGAAAACCAGACATACACATGTTGCGCGCAGATTTATTGTTATCTATGTATTGTATTAAACTTGATTTCTCACCAACACGCAAGTGTTTGACGTTTTATTTTAACACATGTTCAGGTTTGCTGTAGCTACTTTTGGAGCTTGTGGACACGTAGGACGTTTTTACTTTTGGACCTAGATTAAAATGTATCAAGACAAGTTATTGTTGTTCGAATATTTTGCCTTATAATATATTGATTTATGTTATCTCGTGTTTACGTTGCACGTGCGTGAATGAATACATTTATTAAATATTGACACCCAATAGTGTCACGAGTAATGAAACAATATGTGGCGCCCCGATGTATAATCCGCCTTTGGTCGGGGTGTTACACTATCGAAGAGGAGAGATCATCTATTAGGTAGGTGTGTTGACTTTATTTGTTATCGTCTTTTTTTTTACATGAATGTATAATGAAAACAAAAAAATTTAGATTACCCATGAAATTTAGTTCTAGATCCGCCACTGATCATGTGCTACTTTATTTGTAGTGTTTTATTTCACAATGATAATTGACGTCACTTCAGGATCTCGTGAATCAATTCAGACGGATATTTCTATAGCTTCATGAGTCTGGTTGAGCTGAAGATAAATGTGAGGAACATCCTGCTCAAAATAAGTCCAAATTTGGGACTACAATGTTGAAGAAAAGTGCTGGAAATTAGAGTCCAGCTATTTCATAACCAAAGTGAAGAAAAGTTTTAAAAATATAGCCGGAGTAGACGGAATAATCAAAAACATTGTCGGTCAAAACGGAATACTAATAATCCTATCGGTCGAGACGATATTAAAACTCTTAAAACTTATAAAAAGAAAACTTGAGAATATGAACTCTTTGGTACAAATTCAATCTAAATGCGTCTAAAAAAGACCAAATTAAAAAAACTCAAATCTAAAGAAAAAAAAATATGGACTGACCAGAGAAGAAACATTAAAAAACAGTCTTGGTAGACTGTTTTATAAAAAGTGGATTTCGTTAAAAATATGGTCGGAACAGACGAGATTTTTAAAAATCTCGTCTGGTGTGTCAGAACCTTTACACATGTCAACTTTTGATTGGATTAAAAATCCCGTCGTTTATTTTCCCAAAGCGTCTGGTTACTTTAGAAATATGGACAAAATTAGGATCTTTTTTATTTTCTCTCTTTTGTTTTGGATCATTTTGGGAATTATCCCCTTCCTTTCTTCTTTTTTAAGTGGTTAATAATAGGATAATAATACTTTGATAGATAGTTATTCTACAAATACAAAGATATTTTCATACTCCCTGTATTTTATTTGACACCAAGTTCTTAAAGTGTATAGATTGTGTTTAAACTTTAAACTCATCAAAATAGGTGTTAGCTTTTACGTAAATCTATGTTATTATGCTCCTTGGCGTAGCGGAATCATGCTCTTACGCTATCAGTTGAAGAATGGTGTTATTTTGTAAGGATTTGATGTATACTTGTATCATTATTCACTAGTTTACATTAGAATATAGTTTTTTTTTTTTTTTTTTTTTTTGCAAAATAAGAAAGTCGATGGTTATTTTGATAAAATTTATTCAATTTCATGATTTTCGCTTATATTAATTATTAAGTGTATTTTGATTTAATAAATTTAGCCATTTAATGGATTTTTAAAAAAAATAATCGTTTGTCAAATGTTGCCTTGGCTAAACAAAATGTGATTATAATCTAAACTAACAAGTACACATGTTAATTATTTCCTGAACAAGAAAGTAACGCATTTCCACAAATTTTAGCAATAACTATTGATGGTGAAATCCAAATGGAATTTTGACTTATATAGTTCCAAACATTAAATTTTTAATTAACTATTAATTGAGTACCTACTCTTGTGATAGTAAGATTAACACTTTATAGAGAGAAACTGCTACTGCTTGGCTAGTTTTCAAACCAAACCAAATCGATCAGTTTATCTTCAAACCGAACCAAAATTAAATGAGCATTACCGAGTAAACAGCAAATAATTTGTACAATATTAGTGTTTTTGAATGGTAAGTGAAACGTGAAAAACAAATAGAAGAAAAAAGAAGCCCACTTGAAGAATGTGGAGCCCACCCTAGACCCACATTAAAAGAGAAGAGTACAAAGTTGATCTTGAAAAAGCCCACTTGCCCATCTAGAAAAGTTCTCTTTAATGTGAAAATAAAATAAAATAAAATGAACCCTATGTGAATTAAAAACATGCAAATTGGGGTCCGGGAATGTAGCTATCCATCTCTCGCTGATTTAGACTACCCAAAATCAAACTACTTGTTACACCTTGTCAAGTTATTGAATAATTTAACTTTGACGTCTAAAACTAAAACTTATAGAATCTTTGGGTTGAAGGGAAGCAAACCAAACTGAACCGTGAATGCCCCTAAATTTATCGATGTATATGGGATGATTGTGTATTAATTGCAACACATTTAATCAATCGGTTTCTTACCGAAATCTTTAACAATAAAACCCCTTATGAGGTTTTAATAGGAAAAACTTGTTCTCATGATCGCTGAAATCTTTTGGCCGTCTTGCTTTGCTTCCACCTTGTCTTGTGAAAGAGATAAATTCAAACCAATGGTTGTGCCTTGTGTAATTCTCTGGGTTATCCTCTTACAGTAGAAACTCTATAAAATAATACACTTGAGACCACCAAAATTTATTAATTAAAAGAGTTATTAATTAATCGATAAATTAATAATTATTAATTTATATACTAATTTATTTTATGAATTTATAGTAGAATACTTAGTTTACAAACATCTTTCAAGCTTCCACTTAATTATTGTATACAATGCATGTATATCAAATGAACGGCCCAATTTGAAAGAAACCTTCAATCTCCCACCTTATTATGCTTCTTGTGTTCAATGTATCACTTTATGGACATTAATAAAGATGATATCGATGAAGAAGATGATGAAAGTTCTACAATGGAGCCCCCTTCGCGAAACAAAGCTATTAAAGCGGCAATCACATTGAACAATTTCTTGTTGAGCTATGAGAAAACAACACCAGAAGTTGTTACCATGCTAAGGAAAATTAGAGACGAGATTCAAGGGGAAATTGATTTCAACAAAAAACAAAAGACAATTGAGTCATTTTTCAAGAAACTTTCATAAATCATTCATGCAATATGCTATATATAAGGAATTATTAATTTATATTTTATATGGGGTCTAAAGAAATTATCAAAAATGTATTATCTTATAATTTTAGCGAATTATTAATTTAGCACCATATCCCCGAGTCGGGACCGGCAAAAAATATATCTTAGAGAGTTTATTAAATAATCAAGTATTAATTTATCGAGTTTCTACCGTACTAAAAAGGCTTACAGATTATATAGTCTTGGCACAAACAAGGTTATCATATCAAGAGATATTTTATTTGAAGTTTTGTTTCTTTCAATAACTAAATTCAAAGAAGGTTTCATTTTTCCATCCATTAATCTCATCAATCAGTTTTTTGATGATCCATTGTCTACATCTCCTCCTCTTACTCCACCTACTAATCTTGTTCCTAATTCTTCATCTTCCATTGCTCCTAACCCTTCATCTTCCGTTCCTTTTCATAATGATCAACCTGGGGTTTTTTCAACCTCCAATTTAAGGAGGGGGGAGTGTATAGGTCTCATACGCTAGGAACATATACGTCGGACATGTATTATGCATATATATTAATATATAGGTTTCTTGTTTCTTGTTTTGTATTTTTCATTTTGAAATAATAAAATTATCTCTCCATGTTTCATTTCTTCATTTCCTTTTATGTCATCGTTTTCAATGATTACATATGACAATTGATTGATGTTATTTTTCAAACAGGTTATTATTTTTAACGGTCTAGAAAAGATTAATGTGGAATGCGGAACACGAAATAAAAAATATTGATAGTGAAACTTGAAATGATTTTGGCCTCGGTTTTCCGGGCGTTCCTTTTTTTAATAAATGTTATTTTATTAATTGAGTAGCAGACAAATAAATGGCTGCATGCTCTGAAAATATAATAAAAATTCTGAAACGATAATAGCAAAAACAAATATATTTTTTTGTAAGGTAATACCGCGTAACGACGACTCAAATAGGTACATAGTACTTTATATACTGGTGAAAGAAATTAAAAAGATGTGCTAAACTTGAAACTTTTAAGATTTATACTTTATGTTGAAAGATTTGACAGATCTTGAGTTCAAGTCTCACATACGACAAAACAATTTTGTCGTTAAAAGAAAATAAAAAATGAGTATTATGTGTCAAGTAATTGATAGAAAAGATATGTATAACTCTTGAAACAAAAAAGGGCTTTTTAAGTTTTAAATGTTAAATAAATGAAACGTGAGAAAATGACATCTCAACTACTCAACCCTCAAATTAGGGCTGTTCACGAACCGAGCCGAACCGAGCGTCTGCTCGAACACGGCTAGAATTGAAACCGAGAGGCTCGGATCGGTTCGAATTTAAGCAAACGAGCGAAAAAACGTTGCTTGAACTCGGCTCGAATTGAAACCGAGCGGCTCGGATCGGCTCGTTTTCGCTCAGATTGGAATGAAGAAGATGAGATGATTAAACTCTATGATGATTGATGGAGAGCAGCCTCTGATTAACCATTAACAAGCGATTTCGACGAGCGATTATTGTTCTATGATTCAACGATGTGTGACGTGGATAGAGACGAGTGGAGCCATGGCATGGACCGTGAGTCCGTAACAATATGGATAGAGAGGGTGATATCCTGATGATCGACCGGAATGGAATTCTGGGTATCTGGCGGCGTGGCTGTGATGAAGAGGAAGGGCTTGTATTATAAAAATTAGGGTTTGTGTGGTGTACCCTGTACCCTACATTATCACCTTATATTTGATATTTCAAGTAACATTAAATATAATTAAATTAAATATTATTCAATATTTGCAATATCAATATTCAATATAAGTATAAAATAATTAAATATATGCACTAATAAATTAATACGTGCATATGTATGTATTATTATATAATAATTATATGTACATATGTATGTATTATTATATAATAAAATAAACTGAAAATATTCGAGCCGAACCGAACCGAGCGGACCCTTGCTCGTTGCTTGGCTCGTTTACAAACCGAACCGAGCAGAGCGGCTCGTTTACAATCGAGCGAAAAAACGAGCTAGCAGTTTCCGAGCGAGCGACGAGCGAGTTCGAGCGACGAGCGGTTTGGACGGCCCTACCCCAAATAATGAAAAGACAAATGAAAATAGAAGGGGAAAGAAGCCCACTTGAAGAAGACTGGGCCCATGGTATTCCCACCCACACCAGAGAAAGAGAAAGGCGAGGAAGAACTGAAGAAGTAGTAAGTTGATCTTATCAGACATGAAGAAGCCCACTTGTCAATCAAGAAAAGACTAAACTAAAAGTGACAGTTTTTCATGTGATTTAAAACTTGCAAATTGCGGAGATGTAACCAAACAAGTTATGGGGAAGAAAAGGGAGTGATAGGAGTTAGGGAACTCGAGCTCACTCATTTAATTTGGAGTTACTCGAGTTAATTGAATCGGGTTAATTCAATTTATGAAATTGCGAACTTTAGTTCGAATTAAATTAGGAAAAACAGAATTAAAGATAAATTGGTTCGAATTAGTAAAAATATACACTTCTTTTTTTATATACCAAATAGAATATTTAAAAATTAAAATGAAGTCAATGTGCAGGTCGTTAAAGCATATGGTGTACAAATTATTGATGCATTTACGATGATTAAAAATTAAAATAAATGTATTATACAAGTCGTTTGTATAGCATACAAGTTATTTTGAAAATGTAAAAAAATAAAAAATAAAAACAAAAATGTAAAAGTCTTTTTTTTTATTTATTTTATTGGCCCTAAAAATTTTCAAAGGGCAAAGCCCATATTTTCTGACAACACATTGACGGACGTAACCACCTATAAGCCATGGATACCACAATGGAGGTGGTCTCACCTCAAGTTCATATGCACAAATATGATTTTAACCATTAGGATTTACTACTGGTCCTAAGTCTAGTTATGGCCTAAAAACCCAATTTGTGCTTAAATATTTACCTAGAGTTCATATTTTCTCAACCCAATTAAGCATAGTACAGCCCAAACTCGTTGAAGAACAAAAATGAGCCCAGAATCTAGATGCCCTTTAAACTAATAATAGGTTGAAATTCCGTCTCAACGCTCAACTCAGATATCGGAGATTGGTAGTTCATATAATTAATGAACTGGGTGACCTACCCGGCGTGGCGGGTAATGTTTGCATGTTTGTATGCAGGCTGCAACAGCAAGCAAACGCGAATTCGGTCTGTATCGGGTTACGTAACAGTATAGGTAGATTAATAGTAAGTAATTAAATATGTGTCTTCCTAAACAATCAGCTTTGTTGAAACATTTAATTAAATCTCCCACGGTGATTAATAAAACATGTTCGTCATGTTTCACAATACAATATTGGGTAGAAATTATAAAACACTCGACCAATTTGGAACAAGTTTTCCCTTTTTTTACGTAGAGTTTGGCATTAGGATGTTGGAAAACGAAATCATATGACGCTAGCTGATGATCCTAGCCCAAGTGATTGAGGTAAGACATTCAAAGACTTCATGCAAAAAAGGGAGGCATTGGTTTCAGGTCCCACTTGTGACAAAAAATAAGGGTGAGGTTGCAACTATGGTGGGTTTTCTTCTGATGATAGAATGGGATTATCGGGTGAGCTAGTGCGTGCAACTATACTGACTTGTCAGTGATCCAAAAAGAAGTTAAAATAAAAATCATATGAGGCTAGCAACAAGCAAAGAAGCTTTGATTTAGTGATATCAAGTAGTGGTTGACTTAAGATTTTTATATATGGGGTCATTAGTTTTTGGGCAGTTGATTATCGTTGCATATCAAAAAAAACTTATCTGGTCCAGGTCGAATTGGGTTGGATCACCTCTGCATAGCACAATTTTGGGCAGCTGCTATCGCTACATATCAAAAAAGAAAAATACTCGTTTTCAAATCCTAAATTGAATTGCAACTAGTTTTTTTCTTCTTATTTATTAGGTTTAAATAATTTTAGTTAGTCACGAGCTAAGCTTTTTTAACATCAACACGAGCTTAAAGCCTTATAAAATTAACTTTTGGGAACTGGGCTTAAACAATTGAATTATAAACATCAAAAGTAGGTATGAGCTTAATTTTTTATATTAGATTTATATTTGCGAGCGCATATCTTTTTAATTTTGTTTTTCTTAGGAGTCGATTAAAATTTCATGGAGTCCGATCGAAATTTTAACGTTATAAAAAAAATCATGGAGGGGCGGATGACCCCCATGGAAGCAATGTAGGTCCGCTGGTGCCAAGGTGTTGAGTAATATATTCATTCTCAGATGATGGGGGTTTAAGTCCTATAATAAACATAAAACAACGTAAGAGAAATAAAAGACAATTTCATAGTGTTTTTCTCATCTGCCTCGCATAATTATTGTACTTTATAAAAAAATCATTTCGGTAGTTAAAAATTCACTTTATGTTTGACCTATGACTCTCTTAAAATGACATGACAGTTATTGTTGTTTCAGTTGCTCAACTCTTGTCATCGAAGCTTGTCCTACTTTAGTAATTGATCGAGGGTTTATTATAATATTCATTTGATCATTAGTAACCAATAAATGTCGATAGTTTAATGAAAAAATAAAACATTTTTAGTGACCAAGTACAATGACTAGTGTGAGTGAAATTAAAAGTTTGTGTACTTATGTGATGCCACACATTCACGCATGGCTTGTATGTTGCAGACAGTGTGGACTGTGGATGGCATATATACAAATTTATTATCTTAGAATGTCAACATGAGCCTTACTAAAGTTGAGGCAACTAGCAATAGCATCATCGTAAATTTGATCTGTGACTAAAGTTGAGCAATACCTTAAGGGCCTGTAACATCTGTAACTTCTTCAGGTATTATTGATGTTGCTCTAGTCATGTCTAATTAAAAAAAAAAATAGCGAAGTACATTCAAATGTTACAACCCAAAACTTGGGCCAATTTTTCGTGTATGTGTTACGAGTTTGGATCAAATACAAATGAAATTGGCGTGCTTATTGTGAGAATCAAGTAGAGTAATTATATATACAAGTAGATTAATTATGTAATTATATCATAGAGTTATTATATAATTATAATTACTCTATATGATTCATTCAATTAACACGTTAACTTCGTTTGTACGTTAACTTTTCTCAACGTCGTTTGGTTAAACGTTCGCATGTAACCCAAATGTTAGTTTTACAAATGATCCCCTAGCCATATTTATTGCAAAAGACGGTTAAAAAGAGTGTTTTACCGTCTCAAGTTGAAGTATTGGCGCACAAAGATTGAATATTGAGTTGGTTACAATTATAAATCTAAGTTATGATTTTTTTTGCAGGTGTTAAGTCTATCAACAAAACTCTTAATTGTTGACAAAGATAGTAATCTTACGAATAATAGGACATTTAATGTTGTATAGTAAGATGTATTTACACATTTGTATTTGTAGCTATACAATTGTTAATTGTTAATTAATGTAGCATTATCATCATCATATAATAGGTACTCCGTATATGTTTTACTACAGTTTTTTTTTTAATTTCATAATTTTTTTATATCGAGTCCCGTGTATCACACGGGTTTATAACCTAATATATTTATATGTCCTTATGTGTATACATGTAACTTCCTTTGACTTGTGATCGCTTAATTGGTTACGCGCCAATCCAACATGATTATGCATGTGTTAGCCCAAATCATTTACCAATGGGCGGGCTTAGCCGGTGATTCACATAAAATCCAGTTAATTACCACCCAAACAAAATTAATCTAATTGAAGCCCAATTATATCTATCGGCTTAAAAGCCCAAGTAGATATAGTGAATCATACTACCTTTGATTAAGCCCAACTAGTCTTTAGCTATTTTAGCCCATTTATGTAGATCGGTGAATTTACATTAGTTATATCATTCTTACCATTTATTTAGTTTGTATAATCAATCTAGTTGGTAATGATCCCTAGTTTAAGTGGTTGAATTGATGCACTCAAATACTCATGTGAAAAAATGGGAGTTATTAGGTTCAAGTCCTACTTATGACAACAACAAAAAAAAAGATCCAGGCCGGCCATTAGTCGGTTATCTTACTAAGCTAAGAATTGGATCTCCATACAAGAAAGTCAATAGATCTTTTTTATGGCTTTTAGTGCCCCTAGCACGAGATGGTTGAACTGCATTTTAATTAAAAGGTTTGTTTCATTGCTCGTATGCTTTAGGACTCTTTATTGAATGACGAATGACTAGTGGATTCAGGGAACGAAGATGGCCCTCTACCTACACATATACTGGACTCATGATTGTCAAGAAACTTTTGCTTTATGCCAATAAAGAATGACTTCACTCAAGGTGGTAAGTGGAAATGCTAACCGAACATGTCCAGTCTTGTAACGAGGCTAAACTTACATCTTGTGGGTTTTCTCCTAGGGTGGAATAAAGATGATCGAGTGGATCAATGCCCGCCAGTAATCTAAATGACCGTTTAAAAAAAAAATCAACCTAGGTAAAATAAAGAGTTAATTACATTGTGGGGTTTTCAAAACGACCAACTCAAATTTACATATTATATCCATCACGAGACTTTTTCTAACACTTGGGTACTACTACTACTAAAAGACCAAAAGCCCTTTAATTATTATTCCAAATATGTCCCAAGATTTTGATTTAAAAGTTTGGGGGGGGGGGGGGGGGGATGAAGCGTAATAAACATAAAATAGTAGACACTTTCGTAATATTCCAAGTCCTAGGGTTTGTGTTTGGCCACTATATAAGGTTCTCTAAGCCTGCATCGACCACTCTTCTAGCATTAATCTGGCTGCAACGGCGAAACCCTAAAAGAACCAGAGCAAAACAGCAATCATGGCGTCAACCAAGGCTCTGTTGACCAAGGAAGCCGACGTGCAGATGATGTTGTCTGCTGAAGTCCACCTCGGCACCAAGAACTGTGATTTCCAGATGGAACGTTACGTCTTCAAGCGCCGCAACGACGGTATCATTTCACACATTATTCTGTTTCACACTTTTATTCTGCATTCTCTCATTTAACCTGTTAATTGAAACCTTTTGATTCAGTATTTTTTTATTAGATAATAAGTTAGCTTAGATCAGCTTTTTATTATAGGCTGTCAACTGGCAGCTTCTTTAAGACTAGATTGAATCTGTTAATTTATAAAGTACACTGTATATATATATATTAATTTAGTTGAATAATTGAAATCAGTAGGCTAGGTTCCATTATTTCTTCTTATTGGTACATGAAACTTAAACGAGTCGTATTAATGTTTGATACTTGTTAAGGGCGTAGTTTTTAACCTGTTTAGCACGATAAGATGCATTTTGCCAGTTTTGACCAAGTGTACCAATTCAGTTGTTTAAAGCTTCTGAAATTTGCATGCTAACCTTTTTTTATAGACATAAATTTGAAAATTTATTTAAAGGATGTCATATTTGTTAACAAAGAAATACTTCTAAGTTTTTATGTGGGTTAAAATGTGATTTTTTTCTTAATTTGAGTCTATTTGATTAACTTAAATGTTTTTAGTTTCTTGTAGCTGACATGTGTGTTCTTTTTTTTTTTAATTAGGAATTTACATAATTAACCTTGGAAAGACCTGGGAGAAGCTTCAGATGGCTGCCAGAGTGATTGTGGCAATTGAAAATTCTCAAGACATCATTGTTCAATCGGCCAGACCATATGGTCAAAGGGCTGTTCTAAAGTTTGCTCAGTACACTGGTGCACACGCCATTGCTGGTCGTCACACTCCTGGTACTTTCACCAATCAACTTCAGACTTCTTTCAGTGAGCCGCGTCTTCTTATCCTTACCGACCCAAGAACCGACCACCAGGTTTGTAGCGTTTTTTGGTTTTTTTTGTTGTTATGGAATAGAAGATTGAAATTATGTTGTTGATTGTTACAGCCAATCAAAGAAGCTGCACTAGGAAATATTCCCACAATTGCTTTTTGTGATACTGATTCTCCGATGAGATATGTTGATATTGGTATCCCGGCAAACAACAAGGGGAAACACAGCATTGGATGCTTGTTCTGGCTTTTAGCTAGAATGGTCTTGCAAATGCGAGGTGTGATCAACCAAGGACACAAATGGGATGTTATGGTATGCAAGTTGTTTGATTTTTGAAGGCTAAATTAATTGTTTTTAGTTAACAAATAGTTTTCTGAAGAGAGTTTGTATCTGCGTTTGCAGGTTGATCTGTTTTTCTACAGGGAACCCGAAGAAGCTAAGGAAGAGCAAGAAGATGACATCGCAGCACCAGCTGATTACACAGATTATGGTGCTGGTGCACTTGGTGACCAATGGTCTTCTCAAATTCCAGATGCTCAATGGTCCGCTGATGTGGCACCACCACCAATTGCCGGTGCCCCTGTTGCCGGTGGATGGGATGCTGCTGTAGGTAAGTTTGATCATTTTTGGGCGTGCGTTGTTTTGTTTTGGGGTCTTTATATTTTTAAATTTGTTTTGTTTCAGCTCCTGTGGCAGGTGGTGATGGATGGGAAGCGGTGGCTGCCCCTGTACCTCAAGCTGAAGGTGCTGCTGCTGCTGCTTCAACCGGATGGGATTGAATGCAATCCACCCTTTGTTGAATTTTATGTTTTAGTGTTTAAAAGCAACGACTTTGGGACTAGTTTTTATGATGATGAATATTGGAATGTTTTGAAAATTTTTGATGGTTTTGGTATGGAAGAGTTTATTTTGCTTTCAGATTTGAATATGATGGTTGAAGATTGATTTATTACAATTTGCAAATGTGTGCTATAAATTTGTATAAAAACAATCATAAAAAAGTCTAAAATTCAAAAACTGGGTTAAATCATTTTTTACAAATTATGATACTTTATTATTTAGCCGCTTTGTTTAGCAGATCTTATTACATTTATACGTTAATCTAAATGATTGTAGACTGTAGTAATAACAAGATGTATGGCAATGTTTAGCAGATCTTATAACATTTATACGTTAATCTAAATGATTGTAGGCTGTAGTAATAACAAGATGTATGGCAATACGATTAAATGATTAATGGTCTAAGGTTTCATTCCTTTGAGGATGTGATTTGGCCACTCTAAAATAACTATGTTATATTTTTGCTTAGTTCTAGAGGTGTACAAACTACAAACCGAGTATATTTAAAAACCGAAACTGGATAGGAACCGGTTTTTTCGTGCATCTCTACTTATGGTTAGAACATTTGCAACGAAATTGCCCATGAGATAACTGCCATCAGAAATGCTTTTGTACACCTAGCTGCTGAACTTTAAGGTAGTGTTCGTTTCAAGGAATTAAATGGAAAGGGATTTTAAATCCCACGAGATTCCTGTGTTTGTAACACTAAAGACCGGAATCGGAATGGAGAGAGGATCCCGTCAAATCCCACCGTCATGGGATTCTGAAATCCCACATGTTTTTAAAAGAATGTTATACACACTCTGTGGAATGTTTCAAAACACTAACTAATGTAGCCTCTCTTCACTTCGCCACCAACACCGTCGACTCAACCGGCGTCCTCCTCCGCCTTGCTCCGCCATCGTCGTTCTTGTCCACCGTTGAGTTCTTCCACCGCTAGAAAGGTTTGATTAATGTTTTTTTAACTTCTAAAAGCAAATATGATTAATTGAACAAAGATTTTAAAGATTTTTTGCTTCATTGCTAATTTGGGTTTTAAAGAATTTGCATACACTCATTTATATCTTCCCGTATACAAATTTCTTGTAATGCTTCTGGTAATAATTAATAAAAAAACAATGTAAAATGGGGGAGTGTACGGATATTCAGGAAGATCAGTAAGAACCTCAAGACACAAGCAGGGCCGGCTCTGAGAAGTCGAATTTTTTTTGGGCCGAAGGCAAAAATTTTTTTGGGCATCAATTAAAGGAAACATTTTGTTGGGTTTAAACAATTTTATATTAAGTGGTCTTACTTGGTTATGATTTGAGTTGTGCAAAAAAAGTTTTGTATAAAAAAAACTTAAAAATGTCTCAAACAAGACTAGAACCCACAACCTCTTGGTTAGAGGCCATACCTCCTTGCCACTAGACCAAGATAGTAGTTATGTAATTATGTTGAAACATTGATTATGCATATTTTTTTTTCATAAAAATAATATAATTTTTTTTATAAAAAAAAAAATTCGGGCCTATGGCCGTCGACTACCCTGCCTCACCCCTAGGCCGACCTGGACACAAGGCGGAGCTCGGCTTGGAAATCTTCTGAACCCTAAGTGCTAGGCTTTCTAGACTCGAGAGGACCCTCAAACAACCCTTTTATAACGGAAAATATAAATAAGAAAAGACTCAAATGAATTTTAGAGAGAGAAACTAGAGAGAGGTTGGAGAGAAATATATAAGAAGATTTTTTTTTTCCAAGGATGAGAAAACATACAAGGAGGAACTCTCCTTTTTTCAGCATGGGGAACATGTGAGTTGTATGGACAGACAACTTTGACAGAAAATCTGCCATATAATTGACTAGCCAAAGAAATTGTTGAGTTTTCTTTTGTGACGTCAACTTATCTGGAAATTGATGGAGCTCTTTGACGATGTGTGTGGTTGGTACTTGCCTTCAGTAATCTTCATGCCAAGAAATTCGATGGAATTTACTCCTACTTCCATTTTCTTTTATGATAGCATAATTCCATGCCGTTGGACAATGGAGTGGAACTTTTGTAGCAATTCTGCATGAGCTTCTTCAGATTCTAAGAATAGAAGGATGTCTTCAATATAGACCAAAGCATTGGGAAGAACCGAAGAATGGTCCTTATTGTGTTACAAGATTCTCTTGGATGATAAATACGGAGAATCCCAAGTAATCCAGCACCAGCACACCAGACACCCTCATATCCTACCAACTTTGTTCATGATGAATAACCCTGGTCCATCCAACTCCCCAAATCCACTTGCAAAAGAACTCAAAGCCAAGAAAGTTCCTGAAGAGATTATAGAGGTAATTGCATATCTTACTTTAAATGAACGGTCCTTATTGTGTTACAAGACGTTCCTCACGATCATTATGAAAAAACATGGTCCATTCATGAAAGGAATCATGTTCCATCTTGATCATCCATTCATGAACATTTTCCATATCAAAGACCTTTACTGCCTGTCTAAAGAAGCTTTATGTTTTTTCTGGTATCTATTTGAGTAGCCCAAAGTATGTTTTGACTCTTGGAGTGCTACGAGTTAATTAAGAATGTCTTAAAAACAATTGCTTATGATATTTTTGTGTTGATTATGTTATTTGGTGATGTTGAATTATTAAATAGCCGCTTATGATATTTGGCCTAATTAAGTGAAGGTATAAAGTATGATCTTGAGAAAGAAAGAAAACAACAATTATCACTTTCGAGATTAAAAAATTACATCTTTGTCTCAATTGGAAAAGCTTAGAGCTATTGAAGAAATCAAAAGCGATTATAATAGGGTGTCGGCCTTTTGGGATTTGGGTGAAGAAGAGAGATTGGGCGAGGTTTTGGTTGTCAAAGTAAAAGTTCGGCTATGTCACATGTTCGTATTTTGGAACTACTTTTAGTAGTGGTGTTCACAACTTGTATGTTGGAACGACTTTTATTCGTATTTTGAAAACTTCCTAATCATATGTTTGAACATTGGTTTTAGCATATTGTTTTAATCAGTAGATGCGACAATAACTTTATTTTTGGTCTAGATGTATACAATGAAAAGGGGTGATAAGTGTGTTTGGACTTAACCGAAAGAATGTTTGTTTATGGTGTTTATTATGACGTATTATTGCATGACAAACATAAAAACATATATTTTTGTTTTTTAGATTCTGTGGAACGAACACAACCCAATTGCAACTTCGTTTTTTTTTAAATTCCATGGCTACAGATGCCTTTATTTGTGGCATACGCTTCTGTGTGACTACTGCAGATAGTCTAGGGCTTGCGATTTGGACACTTCATTGCATCATTTCTTCTATAACTTCACGAAAACATTATTTGTGGCATACACTTCTGTCTGTGAGACTACTGCAGATTCTTCTCAACCAAAAACTAAAATATAAAGCCGTTTAAGTAGACTACAAAAATAAACTCTATTTGGTGGAATGCAACTCCACTTCTGTGCATTTGGATACGAAAGTGTATCCATACAAAAAATATTGTTGCTAAAGAAACAGTTAAAACCAGTGCTTACCGCAATCGACAGAGACAAAAATAAAGTGGATACAAATCGTATTTGCATGGATTGTTGGGTCGTTATTCTGTCCCAACAACCTGAAAAATCATGTTTCATAAATAACAACCATACCTAATAAAATAATTAATAAATCACTAATAATGACAAGCAAGTAGGGTTAGATGAACCTAACCTTAGGAGGCTTCTTGACCTTTGTGGTCACAGAAGTTGAAATGAAACTGACAATTTTGCTCCTTCACACCACTAATTATGTTCATGGCTCTAGACCATATTATTTAATTATAAGGGCTGGGCAGTCAACCAAAAAACTGTATAATAAAAAATATACATGTATGCATATTTACAAAGATTCACATACCTAAGGTTTTTAACACAAACTACAACAATTTGTTCTTTTCCCCCCCTTAATTCATGAACTCCATACCTTAAAAACCTCCGTTTTACCTTTTCATGATACCATTTATTTCTCCACATCCTTTGGATGGGAATGGTTTCACTATCAAATTTATTGTTCCGTTGCAAGCAAAACTGGTCAAGTGAATAAAACACCTCCATGCATCACCCACTTCACAAATCCATCCGAGTATTCACCTCCTGTCACCTCTTGCTCTTTTCCCTAAATGTATAATCGAATTCCATAAGCTATAATCCTATAAAACGCCTGTATAAATATTATGAAAATTGTAAAAAGTAAGACTCACCTTGAAATGCTGGCATGTTTCTGAATCACATGATTGAGGCCCGTTTTCGTTGACCACATTCTCAGATGATTGACCGCATACAGGAGAGGAAATGGATATGGATCTGCAACAGAGAAGGTAAGTATTTTCAACGAATTTATGACACAATTACTACATTAGTATGGAATTAAAGAATGAATATTTCCATACCTTTCATATAGTTCATCTTCACATGAATTTGCAGATGAAGAAATCAGGTCAACATCAAGAAAATTTGAACAGTTGAAAGAATCCAAACGCTTGTTGTAGAATATGCGATCACTGTTTGAATAATCTTCAGAAAGAGCATCCAAGAAAAGTCGCCTACCAGACATCACAGGCGTATACCTACATATGTTAAAATATTTAAAAAAGATCCAGGAATACACAAGAATGACTATACATCACATTATACAAATAACACCAATCATAATATAAGATCGATGGACTAAGTCTAAAATTTTGGGACCAGAGCAGACCTTGGATAAGGTGAATCACTTTCACAAGTTGAGATTTCAGGTGATGATTCAGATAAGACTTTTCTATTATCAGCTTGCTTTTCTTCAGAGTATGCATGTGCGGACTCTTCATTCTCCTGCTGATAATCAATAGCTGAGCTGGTGTCATGAAGAATGTTGCCATCTGACATTGACCTTTGAAATGGTGCCCTGTATATGCAGAAAAACATGAGGTTCATCTCAAAAGTGCCAGTTTTATTTCCATGTGTATTATTATTATTATTACTATTATTTAAAATATATAAGCAATAACCTTGTGTTTTCCTCGAGATAACTAGAACCATGACTTCCAACATTGTAGTGTTGGTCAGAGTCCAATTCCCATAATGCAGGTCTACCAAGTTGTGGCTGATAATGACCCAAGAACCTGCTCAAACAATGACCGTTGTGATCCAAATTGTAATATCATCAGACATGTTAAAAAAAACCTTAAAATATTTCTTTTACTTTATATTTTAAGAATAAACACACTTTTATGTAAATATAAATGTGCAGATCAGGGCAAGAATGTTTTAGCTTACACATTAATGGCATCCTGCTTTTCAGCATCCATGTAGGCATTACTGTAGTAACGCTGTAGAGTCCTAAAGAATTCCTGGGATTGAGTTGCTGCTTTCCATTGACCTCTCCTTTGACTAAATATCTGCATATATAAGTTTCATTATTTTGCACTCACATAAAAGCGTTTTATTTGAGTTAAAAGAATTCAAATGTTCACAGGTAATAATTCACAAATTTAATACCTTATTGTGAGCTGCAGATCCACCATACTGATGTGCCAGGGTGTCACCCATTTTCTCATAAACCCCCATTAAATCATCCGCTAGAGGGGAATCCAGCCCTATAGTTGGGGAATCTACATATCCTAAAGCGTGCAGTTGATGGCCAAGTGCAGCCCAACCATAGGCATATTGGGCAACATTTGTTCGGTCCAAACAATCTATACAATTAGTTCTAAGAACACCCGTCTGATATCTAGGAGGTTTGACTGTGAATTTCCTACTTGTATTGCTGCTAGCATGACTAAATACATTATCTGACATGTCAGCATCACTGTTCTCAGTACCATTGTTTTGCAAACAGTGATCATCACCGCTTTCGTCCCTGCATCAACGGTTAAACCAAAAACTATCAAACTCATACCCTCAAATCCAAACACCCCCTTAAAACTGTTGAATCACAAAAAAGTCTATGCCATAAAAGAAATATATCTGGAGTAACTTACATCAAAAAATTTAACTCTTGAGACTTCGAATTTGGGATGACTTGACAGAAAAAGAAGCCAGTTAGGTCCAACGCATAAGTAGCCACTTTTCCCAAAAGTGCCAGCACGTTTGTAGATCTACTGAGAAACCAAACACAGAAAAACGACATGTTTAAAAAAATTACCTAAAAAGAACCAAAAATATGTGAAAGAAATCCAAAAATGTACTTTCTAGAATATTTGTTTATATCCCAGTGAAGAAACTTCAAGCGGCTTTCCCGAGGTAAATCTTTATTAATCGACTCGATAGCATTAGCAAACTCCATACGAAGAAGAGATTCCCTTGGTTTTTTTTCCTTGGTCTGAAAAAAATGGTGACGGATATAACTAAAAGAACTTGTGGCAAAAATGGCATAAACTGTATAAATAAGAGTCATCTTTACCTTAACTAAATTCAATATGATAATTGGATTACCGTATCGCTTGTAAAGATTCTGGAAGTGAAGCCTGGTGGCTTCATAAGTATGGTCCTTTTTTGACACTAAAAGGACAAAAATTACTTAGCAAATTACATAATAAACACTAACCAAACAATCTGAAAGTTGTTAGTTCTTACAAACGATATCTGGCTTCATATTCAATCTTGAAGTTTCTTGAGACCAAAACAAAGGTATTGAACCCCGGTTTTGGACAACAGAACTTATTTTCACAGGGGAACCTTCCGGAACATCTTCAAATACTATTTGTTCTGTTTCGACATCATTGGCAACACGACCCTTTTCATTCACCCCTCTTTTCAAGTATCTACACCATACATAGAAAAAAATGGGTAACAAGAGCCATAAGAAAAATAGAACAAAATTGCAAATCAAAATGTCACTCTAATATCATGATCAAAGCACAATAATCATGTTATTAACCAGTTTGAACCTAAGAAATGCTGCATAGTCATATATATAAAACATAGAAACATACATCATATGATTGCACTGCTAAATACTGCCAGTGGATTTGGACTAACATCAGCCATTGAATTTGCAGTCGGAAGATAAAAACCAAATGAAATTAAAGATTAATGGTAATCAAACCTGGTTCCAGCGTAATGGCGAGATCGTCTAGCAATGAGAGTCAGCTTGAATTCCTTATCAGATATTAACAGTTTGACCTTACCAAAGAATAAAAAAGAAACATGATATGGTTATAAGAATAGCTTCACAATCATCAGCATGTATTTAAATCATGCTTTTGCCCATTCCCATTTCCCTCTATGTACATGCTATGAGGAACATAAAAGTACTGTTATAAAAGTATATAGAGCACACAAGCATGTTTCTATTTCAAAATTTTTGCATATGATCATATAATGCAAATACATAGTTGCATTGCTTTAAAATTCCCTCATTTTAGAGAGTCCGAATAAACGACGATCAGAGAGCATTCGCTTTTATAAACATTTATAAAAAAAGACCAACAAAATCAAGATTAGAGAATTTATTAGAAGACAAGAAATTATAGTAACTGGGTTGGCCAATACTGGCACCACAAAAAACTTGATTAATACCAAAACATTAAATAATATATACAAGACTTTGATGTAAATAATCGTCACTTTTCAGGTTCTAGAATCAAAGATACCTGCTTGAAGAATCCAAATACTAATGCTACAGTCCAGAGTCTATTCTTGAGCTGACTGTGGACTGCAGTAGTCAAAAACTCATTCCATACAAACATCGTTTCATAAACGTGTTGGCCTGATTCCTGAGCAGACAAATTCTTTTGAAGACTTTGCATGACTTGGTAGGAGTAGCTAAAAAAGAAGTCCTTTGTAAGATCCACCGAGCACAGGAGCTTCTTGTATCTAGTCAAACAGAAAACATTAAAAGCAAATTAAATGCCAAGAAATCTGACTGAATGCTTAAAGATAAATAACTAAAAATAAACACAAAACCTGATAACCTTAGAAAGTTAGAAATTAGACATGAATATATAGTCACAATAAAAAAAACTGGTTTTCCTGTGAAACCCTGATGATACCTTGCCTTACTCAAGAGTTTAAACTAACATCACAACAGCAATGGACTTCGCCCCTGTAATTCTCAGGAAGTAAACGGGCAAAAACTCTTTCTATAACATGAAAGAAACTAGAGGGGTGTAAAAGAGGAAGCACTACATATTAGCTAAGATTTATCATTACAAATACAGCAAGAGAATTAATTGTAACAGATGGTTAATTTAAGAAGGGCAAGCTGTTTATGTAAAACTATCAGAATAACAAAAGAACATCTTGCAACGATCTAAGAGAGAGAGAGACATTAAACGTGCAGAAAGCCAATATTATGAGTAAAAACAAGAAAAGTAAATGGGACACAACCAAGGTTAAAGTCAATGGTTATCATGATACAATGATTAACGAGTAATTCCCGACTTCTACTAGCTTTGCGTCGCCTAAAAAATACCAAATACAGTTTACATTTACATGCAGAATTGACGAAAGACCTGTTCTCATTCTTAGAAAAAGCCACATTATGTGCATTAGTAGAACTGGGAACTGGCAAGATCTTGCTCTGGGCAATTGCATACACCGCATGACCACAAATTACACCAATCTTCCTTCTTTTTGTGATGATCAGCATGTAATAAGGTCCCAAAAACTTTATAAACCCTAAAATGAGAAAACAGACCGGTGAGAACCTTAATCGTTTTAACACGTACTCATTCAATAAAAACATCATAATAAACCATACCGACAATGCCGTAACAGGCGGTGACAAATTTAAGCCCCCCCGTGGACTCATTTCCAACATGGATACGGTGTAGCAACTCCGAGCATTCACTTTCTGTGTACAGTGTTGAATCTTCAGTAACACTCAGCTCAGAACCTTCTGACCTATCAATCTTTAGTACCCTCCAAACCGCTCGGTTTTTACTCCGTCCAATCATGTAAAAATTCTGTTGCAAAAACCGATGTCAGAACATTTAATGAGTAGTATCCAAATTTAGTAATTCAACCATCACAAAAATAGAAAGCTGCTATAATAGATCTAAAAATTTTCTTCAAGTTTTTAACGTTCCTCACATGCATAACCACCGATTACTTAGCCATTATCAGTCTCTTAACTCAAATGCACATATATGTTAAATGATATCTCTAACCTAATTTAAATATCACAAAAATTAACTTCATGTCAACCAACACTATTAAATAACCTAGCAACAATACACAAGCCATAAGATCAGAACCACAACATAATTTCACAAATTAACAACATAAACCAAGAGATAAGTAACCGAATTATACCGAACGAGTCTCGTAGAGCCTCGATTTGTGCAAATAGGCATTCTGAAGTTTAGGCATCTCTATGATCCAATCACGTTGATCGTTCTCTGAATCCATAGTTTTCGGAGACCCGAGCTTCAAGCCCGGGCTCAATCACACAAACAGAACCGGTTCGAGATCTTCAGCCGACGAAAACCTAACCTTCACAACGTCAAAAAAAGTCATAACTAACTAACTAACTAACTAGATTCAATTATAAATATATCAATCAATTAATCAAATAGACTAAAATTGGAATCGAAGTTGAGAGTTGTATGTATGTGTGTATACCTGGAATGAATCTATGAGCTGTGATGGTTGAAATGAAGTATAGATCAGAGAACAGTTGAAGATTATTATTATGATGATCCGGTTAAGAGAGAGAGAGAAGAAAACGAGATGCCCGGCGACTGAAATGTAATATAATCCACAGAAATGATGAAATGGGAATAATAAATTTAGGTATTTTTGGTATGGTTGTTGTACATTTATTTATTTAAAAAGTAAAGTAACATAACACCTAGGCTAGGCTAGGCTACGGTGTAAATGTAATTTCTATATTCTCGCTAACATTATTTCTCGCCTAATTCTATTCTATTCTATTCTATCCCCATTTCAACAAAACAATTATTCCATTCGTTTATTCGAATCTATACCTATTATTAATCATTACATATATATCAACTTGTTGTCAAAATTTTATATATTATCTATACAAGAGTATGTATAATAATCAGAACATGACTTGTTTAACTTATTTAGTTAAATGAGTTGACATATTATAGCATTTTCAGTCTATCATTCATCCTCATTTTAATTACACTAACAAAACATCATATTTTTCTCTCCTATTTAATTAAATAATATTCTTTTTATACTTTTATTATTACATTTTTCTCTTTCTTTTAGTCACAACCAATTCAACAAATATTTAAAAATAAATAGAGGCAAACTTTGTTTCTCCAAATTTACGCTCACAATCACCCAAAATCTCACCCTATAATTTGCAAACTTCCCTCACATAATTTTGGGGGATAAGATGAGAATGCTCTTATACATTGTTAAACAAGGATTTATTTGTAATTTATGTTTTATTTTTGTTTTTTACTAATTTTAAATGGGTTTAGTTTGCTTATCTACATGACTCGAACCACATGTATAACATGATAATGAAATAGGTTACCCATGTGACGACTATTTAGAGCATTCACGCCACATTTTTTTATAACTACTTAAAATAGATGGAAATTATGGGAAAAAAATAACTTTATCCCATTTTTTATACTTTTTCTTATTTATAATTTATATGCGATTGTATATATGGGTTGAGTAGTGATTTCTTGTATATCCCAACTCACTATTCATTTCATGTGATTCTTTTGTGAAGGAGATACATGTAAAAGTTGATTAATAGTGCATTGTTTAATTGAATAAAGACAAGTATAAGGACTGGGAGGTTGAAATGTTTTTATTAGATTTAACAATATTTAAGGTTAGTTGATTTTTAGTTAAATTATATGAATACAGATAAATGTCTGGATGTGAATGCTCTTACAACCTAAAAGCTTTAGATCCAACCTTAACATGTGATGAGTTCGTATCGTATTAGGAATTACCATCTCTACACGTATCTATTACATGATTTTTTGAATTTTAGTTATATTATGTAACAAAAACTAGCAATGATATGAGGAATATAACATGTTAGGGGCTTAGTTATCTCATCAAGTCTTGCCAAAATTAGATAAACTTCCAACTGCTAAGATAAGTGTTGTATCACTTGAATTATGTCATGTTAGTTCAAATGGAAAGGGAATGAATCATGAATGTATATATTATATTATAATTACGTTTTCTTCTTTTAGATAATAATTTTCTTCATATGATTTATCAGAAAACACAATCACAAGACATGATTTGTTGATTTAAGAAACTAACAAATAGCCAAATAGGAATTATTATATGAAATATATGTTTGGAAGTTGCAACAATTTTCCTGTTGGTTGGGGTTCTGGAACTACTTATACTAATATTGATGTTGATGTTGATATTGATATTGATATTGATATTGATATTGATATAATATTGATAATTAACAATTATTTATTTATTTAAACGTAATTGAATTGGTCAAAACTTGGGTGAAGCAATAGAATATTGAAACGTGTACTTTTCAATTTTGCTTAGCACCTAATTAACAAATGTCATTAAAAAATAAAATATTTAAAATTAGTAAATAAAAGATGCTACTAAAATCAGATGTTACCTTCCAAGAGACGAGGTCGAGGAAAATTTCTTGTTTGGAAATTTAGTTTGAGAGATGACATGTCAGTCATGATGCGGAAGACGTGTCCACATGTTCCAGCCGGATGTTGATGACGTGTCATTGTTTTGCTGTTTTTTAGTTGGCATGTGCCGCCAATCACTCTTTGCCAGATCCCATATGCTATTTCATTAAATTAATATTCCAACAATAATTGGTTTTTGAGTTCAACTTTCTTGAATTTTAAATAAGTCATTATAACTTTTCCAACACAATTCAGGTTCGTTTAACCAAGTCAAACAATACATGATAGTATGATACATGCGGCATGCCAACATCTTTGAATGTTCTTATCTAACACAAATAGCAGTACTCGACTCGTCATCCGACTTGATGCCGAAAAAGTGTTCATAAATATTATAAAACATTTTATATACCAGAGATAATTGAAAAAAAAAATATTATGCACTTTATAACTAAAAGAATAAAAAAACAAAAGCAGGATACGGTGAATGAGGATTTGTGTTTAACACGAGTCACTAAAAACATATTACGCATCTCCCCTTAGAGAGCGCACTTGTCTCTCATGTACAATAATCGAAGCGGTGCGTACTATCTGAGAATGTTCTAGCCCTAAAGTTATATTTGAAGCTAATAGCAATATATTACTTTAGATTGTTAGAAAGTTGCTTTTTCTTTTTATGAAAATGCACATATAACAACATCACGTAAATATCGGGCCAAAAATGTCAAAAATTCCAAAGTATAGGGACTAATTCTGTCATTTTCTAAATTAATATTCCAACAATAATTTCATTAAATTATTAATATTCCAACAATAATTAATATTCCAACAATAATTTCTAAAAGTATAGGGACTAATTCTGTCATTTTCCAAAGTATAGGGACTAATTCCAAAGTATCGGGCCAATCACTCTTTGCCAGATCCCATATGCTATTTCATTAAATTAATATTCCAACAATAATTGGTTTTTGAGTTCAACTTTCTTGAATTTTAAATAAGTCATTATAACTTTTCCAACACAATTCAGGTTCGTTTAACCAAGTCAAACAATACATGATAGTATGATACATGCGGCATGCCAACATCTTTGAATGTTCTTATCTAACACAAATAGCAGTACTCGACTCGTCATCCGACTTGATGCCGAAAAAGTGTTCATAAATATTATAAAACATTTTATATACCAGAGATAATTGAAAAAAAAAATATTATGCACTTTATAACTAAAAGAATAAAAAAACAAAAGCAGGATACGGTGAATGAGGATTTGTGTTTAACACGAGTCACTAAAAACATATTACGCATCTCCCCTTAGAGAGCGCACTTGTCTCTCATGTACAATAATCGAAGCGGTGCGTACTATCTGAGAATGTTCTAGCCCTAAAGTTATATTTGAAGCTAATAGCAATATATTACTTTAGATTGTTAGAAAGTTGCTTTTTCTTTTTATGAAAATGCACATATAACAACATCACGTAAATATCGGGCCAAAAATGTCAAAAATTCCAAAGTATAGGGACTAATTCTGTCATTTTCTAAACTCCATGGACTAAAATGAAAATTCTGAAATTTCTGACCCATTGCGCTACGCGATGGATCAGAGGAGCACCCCATCGCGTACCGCGATGGGGTATCTGACACACGGTAACACGTGTGCCACGTGGCAACGTCTGCCGCCACGTGGCAACACGTTCGCCACGTGTCGCCACGTGGAACGGCGCCTGCCACGTGTTGAGGTATAGGGTATGACTGGCCAGGCCTACGTCGCGTACCGCGATGGGCCAGCCAGGGGACCCATCGCGTACCACGATGGGACCCAATTTCAGCCCAATAAATAGCAGCCTCGGGTCTTCCCATTTGCACACCAAAAATCACACATATACTCTCTCACTACTCTCTCTCTAAACCCCGTAAAGCGTGTCCTTGAACCATCTCGAAATCCGTGCCCCGTTACCTCGTTTTCCGTGCCCATCATCTCGATTTCCGTACCACATATCCGACGTTTCTTTCAAGTGGTGTTGGTGTCTCGAAGTACGTGCCGTGAAGAGTTGACGTCTCGATAAGCGTATCAAAAGGTTGATCAAGCGTGTGTTGACAAGAAAGATAGAGTCGAAGTGCTGCCCAAGTGTAAAGAGTATATTGAGCCAAGCAAGGTAGGCATAATGCCCGACCAAAATTATAATAAAATCTTAAAGAGGCTTGATACCCCAAGTCGATATTATTCTCGATAAACAAAGAAAAACGTAACAAAGAAAATAAAGAAAAGAAAGATAGAATGAATATATATATATATATAGGTATTGGATCATTTCAGAAGTTTTTTTACAGCGAGAAGTGCGAGAAGTGAAGGTGTAACTCCATTAATCCCTAATTTCACTCTCTTTCTTACCTACACAACATTTAACCTACCTACACACATACAAACGTACCAAGCCACATTTAAACTTACATACATACACATATGCAAAAATACGTACCTACACACGTACATACGCACCTACACAATAAGAAAATGGAGTGAAATTAGGGATTAATGGAGTTACACCTTCACTTCTCGCACTTCTCGCTGTAATATCACTTCTCGCAAGATCCATCCCTTATATATATAAATATATATACAAGCATGTTCTTTGTTATGAAATATATTATTTAAGTGTAATGAGTATACTTAAATAATAAAGAAAGAAATATGTTTCTTAAAGAAGAAGAAACGTAAGGTTTTAATAAAACTAAAGGTTTATTAATATTACTTTTCAACTAAAGGTTTTAAAGTAAAAAAGAGATTATGAACTAAAGGTTCATCGAGATAAATAAGACTAAAGGTCTTAAGCCGGATCGTGTATCCGACTAGCAAAAGTTACACTCGTACTATAGGTGCGAGATAGCAAGAGAAAGACTCACGGACGGTGTTGGAAGCCGATCCCATTGAAAATGTGAATACGCCCCACTTTTATAAACTTGTTTTCAAACAAACAAACGTGTTATGTGTAAAACTTTACATGAGGCTATGTGTTTCTAAAAACATTGTAAATAAGAGTATAAACCTAGCCCTCAGGCTGTGGTATACGTTTGTCTGGATCCTTACATATGTGGTATGCGGTGGGCACATCGCACCACGCCTGGTCACGACCTCCAGCCACGATGTCCGAACCAAAGTATGTTCGAGTGAGAATGACCTTGTGTATATTTATGGTACCTAAGTACGTCGAAACACTGCGGTGTTTTGCTGAGGTGACCTAGTGTAGAGACTCGAGTTTATAATGATTGTTTAACTTAATTATTCCTAAGCCAAGATGGGCTGAGGCTTACGTGGTCTCGAGGGGTAGTTAAGTAAAGAAAATATTTTTAGCGTCAGCATATTCACCAGCATTCGTTGCTAACGTATTTTTATAACATTTTGCAGGTAATCAAGAATAGAGCTTGAGAAGACGAAGAAGCTCAAGAATCCGATGGCTCGGATAATTTTGTTTAAATATTAAAATATAATCTTTTTGTTAAACATATAAACAAGTAAATACTAAACGAGCCTTTCGTCTTGTCTTTTTGTAATGTAAATATTTATAAGAAAGATCCTTATGTTTTTATAAAGTCTTCCGCATTAACCCGCTACTCTGATTTATTTACAAATATGGTACCAACTAGTGATCACACTCCTAAGCCCGAAATGGGAGTGTGACAAAAATCAACTACCGTATCAACATTAGTTGTAGTTGAATCAAAGGAGAGTTGATTAAACAATAAATTTGTATAAACATATTTAACGCGGTTTATTGGGTTAATGTTCTAAGACCCTTTTGTTTCAACATCTCAACAATAATATAGCAACATCCACTCGTGTTGATGCGCATTAGCGTTAATCGCGTGCCTTTGGTATAAACTAGGCCTAAGGAACTACAATAGGAATCCACTAGTGAGAGCTGACATCATCATCAAGTTTATGTTAATATCCACTGGAATGAAATGTTAGCAAGAATTTCCTACTACGGAACTTCACGAGCAATAGCTCATCACCACCAACTAGAATATCAGTGATAACCTTTGTCTGCTTATTACTAGAAAAAAGTCAGTAACACCCGTGAAGGAGGGGCTTCATCCAAATACCGTCGCTTCAAGGGAATAATGGTGGGCCCATACGCCTCTCTCTCTCTCTCTCACACACGCGCGTGCGCGCGCGCACACATATAATATGGTAGGCTTTAAAGTCACATTTCCTGTGTGATGATAACGTGGAGGGACGATAAAGCCCCTCTACAACACATAGTCTAACCAACTATCCAAGCTTTTCAATAAAAGGTGATCCTAAACGCTTCACATGCAAACAACTTTTAAATCCCCAAACATAGTTCAATTTTCATGTTTTTTTTATCTCAGTATGCATGTTGTAAGATCATGTGTAGTGGTAAAGTTACGTGACACGTGACGTATGCGTCATAAAGGATGCTTTATGTGAAAATTGGTGTAGTGGTATAAAGTCCTATAACCTCATTTCAATCATTACACAATTATTGCTTTTCTAGTTTTTTTTTCCTAATTTTTTAATATAAATGTAAAGGAACATATGACTCAACCACGCGACTTCACCATAACTCCCAATGACATAAAAGCCCCCATAGCGCTTTAGTGGCGGTGTTTCAGGGCGCTATGAGGCTTTTTCTCTCAACAAAAATGCCCATTAGACGGTCTAAGGAAAAAAGAGAGTTGATACAATTAGAAATCCATTAAATGAAATTATTGTACAATAGCTATCATAAACAGAGAAAATCTATAAAACATAATCAATATAAAGATAGCAAAGTTATGACTTTTCAATATAATTTGTTTGAATTAACTTTTAAGAGATTTGCAACAAAGGAAAAGTAGACGAAAGTGGAAAAAACAATTGAACATTGCATCGTTTAGACGTCATTGATAAAGGGCATAAAGGTAAAAAGAAAAGTTAATTATAGAAGTATTATTCTAGAAACACAAGCACACATTTAGAAGGCTAGTTCCATTCATGCTCAAGAGTTAAGCCAACTCCTTAATTCTTTCTTTTTCCTTCTCCAAAGGCAAGTATTGTTTTATTCATGCTTTATGCCATATGTTACATAATACAAATTCAAAAAGACAAGAGCCTAATTTATTTATATCTTTTTTGTATTTTTAGACGGTTTAGATATACCAACTTGATTTCTAGGCGTTCTTGCTAATTACACAACTATGTAAGTCGCAACAGGGAACGACTTTCACTTTTTCTCTTGCAGTGTCCGTATTCAGAGAGCAACGTGTTTTTCCCCTGTATCCAGAAAGTCATTACAACACAATCATTACATGTTCAAACTTCAAAGCACCCCCCCCCCCCTTTCCCTTACGTTTTGCACAGTTTCCTCCAAGTCACTCGCTCCTTGTTGCTAGTTACCTAGTTATACATGTAATTGGCAAGGTGCGCGAAACCACCTAAATATACAAAAAAATCTTCGGTCCACTGCCACTTCATAGGTCTTCCTTCCGATAAGTTGGTGATCGTTTCCCTACCAACAACACACCAAAGTTGAAGAAACGAACATAAATAAACTTTTAAAAGGTCAGTGTGTACCTTGATGAAGAAACAGTGTCTTCAAATCGTAAGGAGCCGTGACGGTGGAGTCCCCGTCCCAAAAAAGCTCGGCAAATTGCCGGGCTGCAACTTCGGTATTATGATTAGAGTCAAAGAAAAAGTAGTCACTGATATTATCACATAAATCAAATTCTGTTACTCCCCTCTTCCCTCCACAGCTGTAAATGCATCCAAAAGGACCACTCCCACAACAAGCACTGTCTCCTATCTTAAAACCTTATTCATATCAACATTTATATCATAAACACCAACAATATTAATAATAATTAATAATAAAACAATTTTTATATAAATTTCCAACCAAAAATGAAATCTACCATATTTTGATGGGTTCTTCATTCGGTTGCTAACCTCCGTGTTGAGGTCGAATAACGAGTACATGAATCCTTCTAGCTCTTTTTCCAGTTCTACAAGTTTCTTTGAAAGTTGCTGATTGTGCATACTTGTTATGATATCAAGCTCTCCATTGCATGTATTCCCGGGTCGACCCGCACGAATGCTTGGCCAGCAGGCTAACGGTGACACTGTAGTGATTCCAATTTTTCTTCCTCCTTTTTCATGTATTCCCTTTTTAGGAAACAAGTTAGTTTTGTTACAAAAAAATAAATAAGCTATTAACTATTTGATACCTTGAACACATCAGTCATGTTTCCAATCACCATTCTTATGTATTGTTCATGTGTATACGGATAGAGAATACTTTCGTTGTTGCCAACCGGGGCTAAATAGTCGTTGCCACCGCAGCTAAACAAGTATACTGCATCGGATAGCAGCTGGTCCGTTTTCGAGTCACCTAATTTCTGCCTAAATTGTTTCTCTAAATCGCCGAAATACTGCAGTTGCGTTTTAAGATCAACTACCTACACCAAATTGTATTTGAAATCAGTTATTAAGAACATATTCCAATTCAATATTGATGGGATCCGATGAGATCGGTACGAAACCGAAAACACCGATACCAAATTAAAGGAAAAGTGGATACCCATAGGGATGAGCTCGGTACCGTACCGGTACCGAAAATACCGATCCCGAAAATCGCGAAATCTTGGTACCGGTACCGAAATATTCGGTTCGGTACCGGTACGATACCGGGATAGAACCGGTGCCGAGGGTAAAAATTCGGGAAATACTGGTACCGTACCGATCCCGAAACTCAAAACTTTGGTACCGATTCGGTACCAAATCAGTACCGATTTCAGTACCGGTACGAGATACCGGTGCCAATCGGCACCTGTACCGATTTTCCTCATCCCTAGATACCCGTCCCGCTAACAAATGTTGTACCAATAACAGATGTTGTAAAAATCGATAGTCACTAGTCAGGCGGTGGAGTGGGGACTAGCGATTAATCGGATCGGAATTTAATGTATAATTTTCAGTTTTATATATACACGCACTCATTTTTATTTGTAATTTCCAGTTTTATACATACACATACATATTTTGGCCGGAATCTCGCTAGAAACCGCTGGTTTTTGTTGTAATCTCGCCGGAACCGCTGATTTTGGTCAGAATCTCGTCGGAGACCGCTGATTTTGGTAGGAATCTCGCCGAAAACTACCAATTTTTGCTGGATTTGACCATTGACCAATTAATTGGCCGGCTAGCCCAAAATTAATCAGTGAAGACTAACGATTAATCAGGGATTAATCGGTGCTTAGTCGGGATTTTTGCAACAATGCCAATACTTGTACCAAAAACACGGATGTTACCAGAATTATGGAAAACTGGGTATCAGATACCGTACCGAATCTATTAGTACCTATAGCAAATTGTGAAAAGTGGGTACGGAATACCAAAAATGCTCTCTCTGTACGGTAACGTTACCAAAAATGGTAATACCACTTTAGACGTGATTATGGAAAAGTGGGTTCCAAACAAATACAAGTACTCCGTACCAAATGTACATAAGGATATATACTTACAAATCCAGCATGGGTTTCAACTAAAGCACCTGCTCCACCCGATGCAAAGTTAGCTCCATACACAAATTCACTATTCCGGGGGTCGAGATACGTCGGGATGATAGGCAGTCCCGCATACTCAGCTGTTCAAATATAGTATAGTATTAGAGGTTGAAATAAGAAGCTAACAAAAATAATATATTCTTACCGATGAAATCAGGGATGAGACGGCCATCAGAGAATCTGCCAGACGGAGGATCAAAGTATGAGATGCCGTACGGCCAGAAGTTGGCTTGAAACTCCGGTGTGGTGTTTATGTAGTTGTTGTTTCCGGGATCGTAAAGCGAGTCACCGAAGATGAAGAGCGCAACGTGTTCGACGAAATTATCCGAACTCGAACCCGAACCCGAGTAACCTCTGAGCATAAGCAGAAAAGATATAAGTAAAAATGAGATCTTTGCAACAACCATTTGTCTAAGCAAATTTTCCAGGAATATGAAATGGAGTGATGATAATATATTTTATTGGTTCACCGACACCAAGCAGCTTGTACTTATCTATATCAACAAAGGTGTTGCTGTAATCAATTATAGCAGGTAATTATTTTATTTTATAGCAGAAACAGTTTGGGCTAATGTTTTTTGTACATGTATTCAGGTGTAAACGAGCCGAGCTCGAGCTTTGTAAAATTAAACAAGTTATGTTCAAGCTTAGGAATGTTCTTCAATCTTTAACCATTATTTGGTTGTTCTTGCATATTGTCACTGTAGACTCCACTTTTGTATTTTTGGACTTGCTTTGTGTAAATAATTGTAATACTACTATACAGACTGATTTACGAGCGTATTCTATTGAAATTCGTGGTGCTGTTTGTTACCTTTTGTTATTCTCTGCAGGCAAACGTCTTGGTTCGTGTAGGCGTAAAAGGTCAAATCCTCCTATTTGATCCCATTTTCATTTGTAGTTATAAATTGTACTGCATTATTTTTCTTCCAGTGACATGTATAAATGTGTTATTTGAAACACTTGATGCTCTAAAAGCTATCCCGGTTGATAGAATGATGACTGTGAGATAAAAAAAACACTCATGCTGGAAAATAATTCATAAAATCCACCTCAAGTCAGACGACACACATTCGATAAGGAGAAGTCTAAGTGTGAATGATTAAGATGGTATTGCTGCAATGATAAATGATAATCTCATTCTTAATAAAACCATTTAGGAGGTTGTATGCATTTTGAATATACTTTAAGAGGTACGTTTTACCCTTTGACCCTTTCAACTATTTCTAAAGTCGATCATGTTTAAAAGCCTATACTGCTCCTCGGATTGTACTTGCTGCATAGATGTTAAACAAGAGGAACTGTTGAAATATGCAGAACCTCTTCTCTCTGATTTGTCAGGTGGCGTTCTTGCTGAGGAACCAAAGTCAGCTTATGTCGATGGTGATCATCAAGTTATGGCTGATACAAGGGTAAGTCTGTAAAGTATTCCACAAATTAACTTTCCATTCATCTTTTGTTTGTTGTCCCCTTGTAATGCAATCTCCTTGCGTTTCTATGTTCGAAACCATGCCACCGCAGCCCACTAGTTTTAATGATAATCACAGCTAAAAGTGTATAAATCTAACTTTCTTATATGTAGTTCACACATTATTAATTAATGTATATATCGAATAAAGGATACAGTGTATAAAAATGTATTCGGTATTATTACACATATTTGACTATTTGTCATTCTTGAGTTGAAACAAGGTCTTCAAATTGTAAGGTGCGGTGACATTGGAGTCCTCATTCCAAAACAACTCTGCATATTGGCCGCAGGCAACTTCATTGGGATGAGAAGAGTCGAAGAAAAGGTAGTCATCAATGTCATCACACAGTTCAAACTCTTGTATTCCCCTTTTTCCTCCACAACTATATATTCCTCGCAAAGGACCGCTACCACAACATGCTCTGTCTCCTATCTTGAAACCTCCACATCAAAACCAAAATCCAAATCATGAATAATAACAATAGTAGTTTCGAATTCAAAGCATGACTGAAAGTCATATCTGGATGTACCATATTTTGATGGGTTCTTCATGCGCTTGCCAACCTCGGTGCTGAAGTCGAATTTTGCATACTTGAATCCTTCTAGTTGATTCTCAAGTTCTTCAAGTGTCTTGGAAAGTTGCTGATTATGTAGAGTTGGTATGATTTCAAGTTCTTGGTTGCAGGTATTCCCGGGTCGTCCTGCTCGAATGCCTGGCAAACATGCTAATGACGGGATAGTAAGGATGCCGATTTTCCTCCCTCCGTTTTCGTGGATTCCCTTTAAAATAATAAATAATTTCATTGCAGCTATGAAAACTTGCATAAATACACAGACAACTTTTATTTGAATTTCAGTTGAGTTCATAAAATCTGAATAAATGTGAACATGACTATTTTCAAATTTCAACATTCAAAGTTTGTTAACTAAATATAGAAAATTTCAATCACTTTTTTACTAAAGTTGTAAGTTCTATTCATTGTAAGTTTTATTCATTTTAGTGCTGAAGTAGAAATGAAATATAGTAAATATTTGTTACCTTGAACACGTCACTCAAGTTTCCAATAACCATTCCCACATATTGTTCATAAGTGTAGCTATAAAAAATACTGTGGTTGTTGCCGACAGGAGCTAAATAGTCATTTCCAGTGCAGCTAAACAAGTAGACAGCATCCGACAGAAGTTGATCGGTTTTGGTGTCACCTAAATTCTGCCTAAAATGTTTCACTAAATCTCTAAAGTACTGTAGTTGTGTTTTAAGGTCAACCACCTACATCCAGTTGTAAAATCTTAGAACTTAATGCATATATAATAGTTATTAATAAATAAATCTTGGAAGCCATACATACAAATCCAGCATTAGTTTCAACTAATGCACCGGCTCCTCCACGCAAAGTTTGCTCCATACACAAATTCTTTATTTCGGGGTCAAGATACGCCGGAATGAGGGGCAGTCTCGCATACTCAGCTGTTAGAAGAGGGGAGGCTAATAAAAAAGCAAGCAAATTCAAGATATGATTGGTGGTCGTTCGAGATAATACTTACCGATGAAATCATTAATGAGACGACCATCCGAGAATCTCCCACTTGGAGGGTTGAAATATGAGATGCCATATGGCCTAAAGTTTGGCTGGAAGTTGGTTGTAGTGTTTATGTAGTTGTTGTTTCCAGGATCGAAAAGGGAATCACCGAAAACGAACAAGAGACCACAAACGTGTTTGTTGACATGCCCATGGGAGCTCAAGCAACCTGAAGAAACACTAACCGGACCCCGGGCAGATTACGGGTAACCTGGGGGTTAGATAGATGTTTCCCACGAGGGGTTGGACCCGGCAAAGATGGTTCTTCTGATAACCTGCAAAACAGACCGTGAGCTCGTCACTGAGAAGGGGGGGTTCCTCCTTGTGACCACCCTCCGGCGTGAGAATCAGACTAGATTGCTCTTTAAATATAAATGTATATTAAGAGATTGCTAGAGCAGATATCAGGTATAATATGTAATACGAGATAGTATATGATGATAAGATAATGAGATGATCATACCATTTGGGGTATTTATAGCCGAAGGTAGGTTTCCAAGAAGGTGTGGCCGGCTGAATAGTATTCCTGTTCTACCAACTGTGGCCTACGCACGTGCCCTGCTGGTAGTTGGTGGGTAGGCAGCGGCTGACAGTGACCAGGCCTGCTGTGTACTATTCCTTTTCCACCAACTGCCGGCTATGCACGTGGTATGACAGGAGTTGGTGAGTAGGCAGCGGCTAATAGTGACATACAGTACAAGAGCATGCTGCTCGCCATACTGTTGTCAATAAGCTGTCGTATCTTTGGTCAGATCTTTTGCCCATACCTCGTCAGGTACAGTACATAAGATCTTCCCGTATCGTACGGACTGGCTTTTGGGCGGGAGTATTCCCCCTCCCGCCTTTGTGCGGGATTGTTCCCGGCTTTGCTCATTCCTTCAGGTGACAACTGTGATTGAGAGCTAAGTGCCTTGTGCGTGTAGCCTTGCTGCGCGGGTGGCCTTCCCTGATGGCTTGTATCCGCAGCTGCGGGAACAGGCAGAGTACTTCACCATTGGGAGGCATTTCCTGCGGGAACAGCTTGCGTACTGCGCGTAAGGACGTCACGTCTCTGAGCATGGTGGGTCCTGCGGATCCAGTTGGTTTCTGCGCAGACGTCTCTCTTCAAGGTGAGTCTTGCGGGTCCAACTGGGCTCTGCTGGGACCTACCTCTTCAAGTCCCCCCAGTCCAATGTTCTTCTCATGAATGTTTAATAAAGTGAGGTGAACTTTTGGACTTAAGCAAAGGGTTTTGAAAAGGGTTTAGTTTTAAGGTTTTCCATGGGAATTCTTCCCGCGGAAGTCCTTATGTCACTTGCAGAAATTCCCGACTTTCCTGCTTGATCTTTGGGTATGATGCGGGTGGGTCTGTAACCTCCTCGCAAGTCAGGAGCGTTGAGTCCCACTTGTGTGGATTCTCCATGAGGTTTTGGTAGTTTTGAACATAGTGATCAATTATGTTAAAACCACCAATTCCATCCTGGAGCTTCAAACAATGTAGTTCTCGACGTTCCCGCTATGCGGGGATGTTATTTCCGTTTCCGCAAGCATTGCCCAGAAGATCCTTCTTGGTTTCAATTCCCTGCGGAGCGCTAGGTATGTGAAGGGTTTTGCCTTAACACTGTACCCGCGCTCGTCTTACGGTTACTTACTTCCAAGGTATTCCTGGCGTCAATTCCCTGCGGGTGCTAGGTATGTGAAGGGTTTTGCCTTAACACTGTACCCGCACCCGTCTTATAGTTACTTGGTTGCCAAGGTATTCCTGGCGTCAATTCCCACGGATGGTGCCAATGAAGAAACACTAACCGGACCCCGGGCAGATTACGGGTAACCTGGGGGTTAGATAGATGTTTCCCACGAGGGGTTGGACCCGGCAAAGATGGTTCTTCTGATAACCTGCAAAACAGACCGTGAGCTCGTCACTGAGAGGGGGGGGGGTTCCTCCTTGTGACCACCCTCCGGCGTGAGAATCAGACTAGATTGCTCTTTAAATATAAATGTATATTAAGAGATTGCTAGAGCAGATATCAGGTATAATATGTAATACGAGATAGTATATGATGATAAGATAATGAGATGATCATACCATTTGGGGTATTTATAGCCGAAGGTAGGTTTCCAAGAAGGTGTGGCCGGCTGAATAGTATTCCTGTTCTACCAACTGTGGCCTACGCACGTGCCCTGCTGGTAGTTGGTGGGTAGGCAGCGGCTGACAGTGACCAGGCCTGCTGTGTACTATTCCTTTTCCACCAACTGCCGGCTATGCACGTGGTATGACAGGAGTTGGTGAGTAGGCAGCGGCTAATAGTGACATACAGTACAAGAGCATGCTGCTCGCCATACTGTTGTCAATAAGCTGTCGTATCTTTGGTCAGATCTTTTGCCCATACCTCGTCAGGTACAGTACATAAGATCTTCCCGTATCGTACGGACTGGCTTTTGGGCGGGAGTATTCCCCCTCCCGCCTTTGTGCGGGATTGTTCCCGGCTTTGCTCATTCCTTCAGGTGACAACTGTGATTGAGAGCTAAGTGCCTTGTGCGTGTAGCCTTGCTGCGCGGGTGGCCTTCCCTGATGGCTTGTATCCGCAGCTGCGGGAACAGGCAGAGTACTTCACCATTGGGAGGCATTTCCTGCGGGAACAGCTTGCGTACTGCGCGTAAGGACGTCACGTCTCTGAGCATGGTGGGTCCTGCGGATCCAGTTGGTTTCTGCGCAGACGTCTCTCTTCAAGGTGAGTCTTGCGGGTCCAACTGGGCTCTGCTGGGACCTACCTCTTCAAGTCCCCCCAGTCCAATGTTCTTCTCATGAATGTTTAATAAAGTGAGGTGAACTTTTGGACTTAAGCAAAGGGTTTTGAAAAGGGTTTAGTTTTAAGGTTTTCCATGGGAATTCTTCCCGCGGAAGTCCTTATGTCACTTGCAGAAATTCCCGACTTTCCTGCTTGATCTTTGGGTATGATGCGGGTGGGTCTGTAACCTCCTCGCAAGTCAGGAGCGTTGAGTCCCACTTGTGTGGATTCTCCATGAGGTTTTGGTAGTTTTGAACATAGTGATCAATTATGTTAAAACCACCAATTCCATCCTGGAGCTTCAAACAATGTAGTTCTCGACGTTCCCGCTATGCGGGGATGTTATTTCCGTTTCCGCAAGCATTGCCCAGAAGATCCTTCTTGGTTTCAATTCCCTGCGGAGCGCTAGGTATGTGAAGGGTTTTGCCTTAACACTGTACCCGCGCTCGTCTTACGGTTACTTACTTCCAAGGTATTCCTGGCGTCAATTCCCTGCGGGTGCTAGGTATGTGAAGGGTTTTGCCTTAACACTGTACCCGCACCCGTCTTATAGTTACTTGGTTGCCAAGGTATTCCTGGCGTCAATTCCCACGGATGGTGCCAATGAAGAAACACTAACCGGACCCCGGGCAGATTACGGGTAACCTGGGGGTTAGATAGATGTTTCCCACGAGGGGTTGGACCCGGCAAAGATGGTTCTTCTGATAACCTGCAAAACAGACCGTGAGCTCGTCACTGAGAAGGGGGGGGGGGGTTCCTCCTTGTGACCACCCTCCGGCGTGAGAATCAGACTAGATTGCTCTTTAAATATAAATGTATATTAAGAGATTGCTAGAGCAGATATCAGGTATAATATGTAATACGAGATAGTATATGATGATAAGATAATGAGATGATCATACCATTTGGGGTATTTATAGCCGAAGGTAGGTTTCCAAGAAGGTGTGGCCGGCTGAATAGTATTCCTGTTCTACCAACTGTGGCCTACGCACGTGCCCTGCTGGTAGTTGGTGGGTAGGCAGCGGCTGACAGTGACCAGGCCTGCTGTGTACTATTCCTTTTCCACCAACTGCCGGCTATGCACGTGGTATGACAGGAGTTGGTGAGTAGGCAGCGGCTAATAGTGACATACAGTACAAGAGCATGCTGCTCGCCATACTGTTGTCAATAAGCTGTCGTATCTTTGGTCAGATCTTTTGCCCATACCTCGTCAGGTACAGTACAGAAGATCTTCCCGTATCGTACGGACTGGCTTTTGGGCGGGAGTATTCCCCCTCCCGCCTTTGTGCGGGATTGTTCCCGGCTTTGCTCATTCCTTCAGGTGACAACTGTGATTGAGAGCTAAGTGCCTTGTGCGTGTAGCCTTGCTGCGCGGGTGGCCTTCCCTGATGGCTTGTATCCGCAGCTGCGGGAACAGGCAGAGTACTTCACCATTGGGAGGCATTTCCTGCGGGAACAGCTTGCGTACTGCGCGTAAGGACGTCACGTCTCTGAGCATGGTGGGTCCTGCGGATCCAGTTGGTTTCTGCGCAGACGTCTCTCTTCAAGGTGAGTCTTGCGGGTCCAACTGGGCTCTGCTGGGACCTACCTCTTCAAGTCCCCCCAGTCCAATGTTCTTCTAATGAATGTTTGATAAAGTGAGGTGAACTTTTGGACTTAAGCAAAGGGTTTTGAAAAGGGTTTAGTTTTAAGGTTTTCCATGGGGATTCTTCCCGCGGAAGTCCTTATGTCACTTGCAGAAATTCCCGACTTTCCTGCTTGATCTTTGGGTATGATGCGGGTGGGTCTGTAACCTCCTCGCAAGTCAGGAGCGTTGAGTCCCACTTGTGTGGATTCTCCATGAGGTTTTGGTAGTTTTGAACATAGTGATCAATTATGTTAAAACCACCAATTCCATCCTGGAGCTTCAAACAATGTAGTTCTCGACGTTCCCGCTATGCGGGGATGTTATTTCCGTTTCCGCAAGCATTGCCCAGAAGATCCTTCTTGGTTTCAATTCCCTGCGGAGCGCTAGGTATGTGAAGGGTTTTGCCTTAACACTGTACCCGCGCTCGTCTTACGGTTACTTTACTTCCAAGGTATTCCTGGCGTCAATTCCCTGCGGGTGCTAGGTATGTGAAGGGTTTTGCCTTAACACTGTACCCGCACCCGTCTTATAGTTACTTGGTTGCCAAGGTATTCCTGGCGTCAATTCCCACGGATGGTGCCAATGAAGAAACACTAACCGGACCCCGGGCAGATTACGGGTAACCTGGGGGTTAGATAGATGTTTCCCACGAGGGGTTGGACCCGGCAAAGATGGTTCTTCTGATAACCTGCAAAACAGACCGTGAGCTCGTCACTGAGAAGGGGGGGTTCCTCCTTGTGACCACCCTCCGGCGTGAGAATCAGACTAGATTGCTCTTTAAATATAAATGTATATTAAGAGATTGCTAGAGCAGATATCAGGTATAATATGTAATACGAGATAGTATATGATGATAAGATAATGAGATGATCATACCATTTGGGGTATTTATAGCCGAAGGTAGGTTTCCAAGAAGGTGTGGCCGGCTGAATAGTATTCCTGTTCTACCAACTGTGGCCTACGCACGTGCCCTGCTGGTAGTTGGTGGGTAGGCAGCGGCTGACAGTGACCAGGCCTGCTGTGTACTATTCCTTTTCCACCAACTGCCGGCTATGCACGTGGTATGACAGGAGTTGGTGAGTAGGCAGCGGCTAATAGTGACATACAGTACAAGAGCATGCTGCTCGCCATACTGTTGTCAATAAGCTGTCGTATCTTTGGTCAGATCTTTTGCCCATACCTCGTCAGGTACAGTACAGAAGATCTTCCCGTATCGTACGGACTGGCTTAGTTGGGCGGGAGTATTCCCCCTCCCGCCTTTGTGCGGGATTGTTCCCGGCTTTGCTCATTCCTTCAGGTGACAACTGTGATTGAGAGCTAAGTACCTTGTGCGTGTAGCCTTGCTGCGCGGGTGGCCTTCCCTGATGGCTTGTATCCGCAGCTGCGGGAACAGGCAGAGTACTTCACCATTGGGAGGCATTTCCTGCGGGAACAGCTTGCGTACTGCGCGTAAGGACGTCACGTCTCTGAGCATGGTGGGTCCTGCGGATCCAGTTGGTTTCTGCGCAGACGTCTCTTTTCAAGGTGAGTCTTGCGGGTCCAACTGGGCTCTGCTGGGACCTACCTCTTCACAACCAGTAAGCATCAACAAACAAGAGACCACAAGAAGTTGGATATTTGCAACAGCCATTTGTCTAATAGCATTTTCCATCAATTATCAGCATATTTAATATACAACTAAATATCTGGTCGTATTTATGTCTTTGACCCAATCAACATACCTAAAGTCAAACCTTTTGGTCGACTCTATCCACAAGTTGAACAATATACACTCAAATCATAATAATAATATATAAGAGTTAATTGCAGTTATGTTCCTGTGGTCAACCCAAAACGCAGCTTTCAACCCCGTGGTGACCATTTCGCAGATAAGGCCCCTGTGGTGGTCCTTTTTTTGTAATCGAGACCCCGCCGTGAACCCAAAGTTTGTTTTTCTGCAAAAAGACCGTTCTACCCTTGCAATTTGCAACCTTGTTGTTTTAAATACATGCAATTTGGACCCTCGAGCTGTTAAAATATATTCCCTTCAATAGTTTTTACCAACTGAATGTTGACTATCTTTGACCTTTATTATAAGCGGCTTATTACAATCTACTAAACATAAATAATCATAATCTTGACTATCTAAACTGATTATTTGTATAAGATTAACCAAATTGACATGAAATCAAAAGTTTACATAGTTTCACAATATACATACACACTAATAGTTTGACTTTCCTAAGTAAAACTGTAACTTTCAACAAATGCAGCTGCCTAATATACTCAAATGCATACAATACATACACAGATACACACATACATACATATACACACAAATACACACATACACATATATATACAGATACATACATATACACACAGATACACACATTATATAATGCAATTCCTGTAACTTTTTATAATCTAATCTACTTTTCATTTTAGAGATTACTTATTTACTTATATCAACTGTTTAATCCACTAAACATTTTAATCTGCCTAATATACTCAAATGCATACAATACATACACAGATACACACATACATACATATACACACAAATACACACATACACATATATATACAGATACATACATATACACAGAGATACACACATTATATAATGCAATTCCTGTATCTTTTTATAATCTAATCTACTTTTCATTTTAGAGATTACTTATTTACTTATATCAACTGTTTAATCCACTAAACATTTTAATCTGCCTAATATACTCAAATGCATACAATACATACACAGATACACACATACATACATATACACACAAATACACACATACACATATATATACAGATACATACATATACACAGAGATACACACATTATATAATGCAATTCCTGTATCTTTTTATAATCTAATCTACTTTTCATTTTAGAGATTACTTATTTACTTATATCAACTGTTTAATCCACTAAACATTTTAATTTGTTTTGATAAATTAAGTAATGATAAAGAAAAAAAATTGTGATGACTTGGAAAATGTAAGAATATACAAGAATACTTGTATTATTGGAGGTGAAATTTAGGGGTTTTAAGGATCTGATGTGACAGTGACTAAGCACTAAGGGCGCCATTAGCAATGGAGACAGTCTAACAAACATCCCCAAAAAGTACAATTAATAAATCAAAAGTTAAACAAACCATTCCAAATGATAAAGAACTTGACAAATACATAATCCAGAAATTTAAAGAAGTTGACCTTAAGAACTTGATTTTAAAACCATATAGATTTATAGCAAATACAGAACAAGAGGTTAACTTTAAATGCGCAAGAACCTGACAATACATAATCCGGCAACTGCAAATCAAAATATAACATGAACTTGGATTCAAAACCATAATACAAAATACAAGAACAAGACTTTTAAAATCCATCAATTTATACCAATTGCAAATCCAAAGATGGCAACCTGCAAATCAAAACATAGCAAATTCAAATCAAACAAAAGTAGTAGCTGCATAAGCAATGAATTAAAATGAACGCTAGAGTTTTAGGTGATAATAGTTTGATTGCTAGGCTTCAAATAAAGTATCAATGATTTTGGAAAATTAAGATATTTAATAATTTTAGAATTTTATTACGTTAAATATTAAAATAAGTTTAAACTGTCATAATGTGTTAGGCAGGTTTTAACTTGTCTAGACACAATTTTTAACGTGTCATAAAAGTGTCGACTTGTATATGACACAAAACCTGCTTTAGTCGAACCCACACCTGTTTAACTTCATGTCGTATAACTCCACAGCATTGACCTACTCTTGCATGATCAGAAGGCTTTCCACACTTATAACAAAACTGATGGCCACACCTGCAACAACAAACAAAACTCATCATCATCATCATCAATCAATCAATCCAAAAATCATGTAACTAGAGCCAACCATTACCTGCAAGAAATGTGATTACAACCATCAACTCTTTCCACATAAAAGTTGCATTTTGAGCACTTCATCCATTTTTGATTATTCGCAAGATCCGTCAACAATTTCTCACTTCCCTTCCCCTTCTTCAAGCTCTGAAACTCGACGCAATTCATCTCACAATGCCATGCAACCTTACACTGCGCACAAAACAGCCGATGGCAATTCGGGCATTCTGATGGCGTTACTGCCACTCCATCATCATTCACCAACAACGCAGAGCAATCTAGAAACGGGCAGTAGAACTTATCAGATTCTGCAATCATAGACTCACACAGAAATTTCTCCCATCTTTCCAACACTTCATTTGGAACAGTGAACCTGCAAGCTTCGGGTTCGATCACTCCTTTGCAATTTGGGTCAGGACACTTAACCATGGCTCTATTCTCTTGGATTTTGGCAGCCACGTGTCCACGGATGCAGTCTAGGCAGTATAAATGACTACAAATATTGGTGTTTTCAAATATCTCGGACGCCGGCTTTGTGTCCATGCAAATGGCGCAGAAGCTATACGCCGGTGACTTACTTGCTTCAGACGATGATATCAAAGGCTGCTTCAATGATGATGATGATGATGTGTTTTGATTAGGTGAAGATGTTGAAGGTGTTATTGATGCTTTGCTGAAAAATAATGCCTCTTGAAGTTGAAGTTCTTCTGCGTATAACTCATCAGAAATAGGAAGGTTTTCATCGTCGCCGATAAGATCCATGACGTATAAATCTTCTACAACGGGTTAAATATCAGAACTTGAATTAGCAGTCATGTCCATTAGGCTGATACGCTTTGTATTGATCTGCTCTACAATTTATAATAAAGGGGCATGCGACACATACTGTCATACATATTGGGATATTTGCCAAACGGCTGTTTTGACCAACATTTTTCAAAGTTTGACTCCCTACTTTCAAAAACGGTCAGGGTATTTGTCTAACGACCGTTTTTATTGCCTACTTTCAAATGGCTGTTTGAATGTGTGAAATGTGAAATCAAAGGGAGAGCTATATAGAATGACTCTTTATAGATGCATATTTGCATAGGTAAAAGTGAAACCAACAGACATTATGGAATATGAACAGGTTACTGTTTTGTATGCTAGTCTATTCAGATTCCAAGACATTGATTATCATAACTTACGTACAGACAGAAATGAACTTAACTGATACGTTACAAAAAAATGTTTATAAGGGTTTATCTTATAGTCTGCAAGTAATTAATATTATTAGATATAATTTATTATTTTACATGATCACCAAGCTGATTATATAAACAAACTATCGACTCCAGTAAACAATTACTATTATTCAATGCAGCCATTTGAAAGTATATATTTATGTTTAGTATTTTGGTGAATTGTCGAGTTGGTATGTACATCGGCTTTATATGCCAATCATCATGTAACATTCGAAGTGTGTCTTGTTCAATCAATAATACAAGTTTGTGTTTCATCTCTTGTTATTCTTCTTCTATGTTATATTCTTGATTGATGAAATGGTTAAATCGTGATCTCGTGGGTCCTATAGAATTATGTAAAGCTTTTTTGTTTTTTTCTTTCTGTTACACATGTAATCAACTGTTACAGAATGTATCATCATGTTAATGTATGTCTAATACACACACACCAATACCCACACATGCCCAGACGATTTTCCAAAATACTAAACATAAATATATATATATATATATATATATATATGAATTAACAATTAGAAGTAGCTAGCTGCTTGATGATACATGATCATGAGGCTAAGGATTACAGATTGCCAATGAAGAACATAAGAATGCTTACCGGAATGCGATGAGGCTGAGAAGAAGTCTTTTTATTTTTTTTTAACACAAACTAATGCTCGATGATCGATTGATTGGTTAAGTCAACCTGTTTCACGGGTATTACTTGAGGGGTAACAGCTTTTCCATCTTATTCTTGTCTCTAACTCCAAAATTACATTAAAACACACTACATTTTTCAATTAAATAATTTTTTTATACATTTATTATTTTTCTATACATTTATTATTATCAAATATACAGAAAAATCCTACGTTTTCTAAAATACAAAAACTCTTCACTCATAACACTCTAAATCACTCTCTAATATATAAAAAACACTCTCACATAAAATAGGATGTTTGATGAGAATTCTCTAACACCTGGACCGACCCAATAACAGATTTGACATGAATTGTGGGGCCGGAATTGGATGTTGGCTTGAAAATCTCAAGCCAAATGATTTTGACATTTGGTTTCACGGGTCAGACGGATTTGGCTTTAAAATCTCACGGGTTAGATGAATTTGGTTTGAAATCTCACGGATTTGGCATGAACCCAAATGTCACGGGTCAGACGAATTTGACTTGAAATCTCATGGGTCAACGGATCATTATGGGATTTTTCAAAAATTTTGGCCTAAATTAGGGGTCTTTCTCCTCACTTGGGCTATTTTGGGAATTTTCATGTCAAATATCACGACAGAGATGAATTTCGAAGGATTATTAGTGGAAGTTTTGAAACTTGTAGCCAAATTTGAAACTCTATCCTTAAATTACCTATTTTGGGAATTTTCCCTAAATAAAAATACGGGTGTAGGTTTACGGTACGGGTCTAGCCACGGGTGCACGACCCCTTATATGCACATTCCTAATCAAGGGTAATTCACTAACTCTAAAGGGATGATTGGGTGAGCTTTTAAATTTGCTTATTTGTATATTTGTTTTTTGAAAAAGTAAAAGCCACTCTTGAAAAACTCCAATTTGAAGTTTTTTGAGTAGCTTTGTCAAACATATTTTGATTTTCAAAAAGCAAATAAACAAGTTTTAGAAGCTCACCCAAACTAATATTTATAGATATATTGTCAAATTTCTAAACAATTAAGAAAGTAATCAATAAAATGAATTTACCACAACTCGGGATGAGCTTATTAGAAAATCAAATAAAGCTAAGATGTATTACCATTTTTCATTTTCTTTTAGAATTCATTAGTTGGGTTATCCTATGCTCTTATCAAAACAGGATCTCAACGAGTTTTTTACCAAATTAGGTGGAAGGAAAAATTATTTATTAAACTGAGTTATTTATAAAGTATTTATTTAATTAGGTGATTTCTTAAATTCTCAATCTTCTCACTCCTAACCGTATTTGGTAATTTGATTAAAAAAAGTTTTATATCTAATAAAGCTAAGAAAAAGTTTCTAATAAATTTTAAACATTTTGTTGGACCATTATATTTTTATCAAAAGTTATTGTAATATTTTTAACTCTTTTTTGTAAACGTATAAAACTAAGTTATTGATCAATTAGATTTATTCTTTTTTTATTTCATTCCAGATTTTATACTCTTTTATAACTCCTTAATATTATTTAGCGTAAAATGAATTACAATATCAATATAATAATTTTATCACGTTTATAAAAGGTTTGAATGAACTCTATAATACATCAGAACATCGCCATTTGTAAAGGAGAATTATATTTATACATTGGTCGTGCACAATGTTGTTTTTTCCTAGCGTAAATTATATGTGTGGTGGCACCGTACAAACTGAACCGATTGTAACTAAACAACAATAATATCGGTATTTGTTTTTCGTTATATCACGACTTTATTTTTCCTCTAGCGAGTGGCGATAGCGTAAGGATATGAACCGATACCAAATAAATCCTCTTGGCTTGTTCTGAAAATACCGTGTTTTATTTACTACAAGAAACATCTTGATACAAAATCACGTTTAATAGAAATTACAAAATGTATTTTGTTTTATTTTGATATTTTTTCTAGAACATTATTTTAGATGAATTTGTATTTCTATTCTAAATGCCTTTTATTATTACATTAATTAAACATTTGGAAATGTTAATTAAAGTTATTTTTAAAATAAATATAAAATAAGAAAAACATTTATAAAAAATATTTTAAAAAAACCTATAAAGGAATTTATAAAGACTAAAACATTTATATTTAAAAAGAGTTTTTTTAAAAGAAAAAAAATTATAGATCTACCTATCTAATAAAAGAGTGGATTTTCAACAACCATTTTTTTTGTACTTTTCATCAAAACTCTTTAAATTGCCACATGGCATTTTGATATTTTTTTTTATTTTTTTCAATAATTTTAATTAAAATACTTTTTATCAAATCTTTTTAAATTACCACATGGCATTTTGACATTTTTTTATTTTTTCTTTTTTATTAAAATACTTTACATTAAATCTTTTTAAATTGTCACATGAATATTTTTTATTTTTTTCTTTTTGTTAAAATATTTTTCATCAAATCTCTTTAAATTGTCAAATGACATTTTGGCATTTTTTTATATTTTCCTTTTCATTAAAATTAAAATTCAATTCACATATAGCGGGTTATGTAAACAACCAGACTATGTCAAAAGCAATTCAATTTCTATCCTTCAGGAGTTCAGGCTTAAATCTAACAATTCTATATAATCCTCAACCTTAATTCTATAATGATTATATCATAATAAAAGTATAAATGCGATTAGACTATACATATTTAGTTAGCGATCGCCGTCTGCTTTTGCATTCGTCTTCTACATTGGAATTATAAGGTTTGTTTAATTTCTTCTTTTTACATTTGTTTCAATCGATATTCATCAAAATGGGTATCGATTTATCGAATACAACACAAAATTAAAACATTCATAGGAGATTCGTTGGTAAAAACATGGGTTTGGATAAATTAATTATATCCTTTTGGTTCTTTGCTTAAATCCAATTTATGAAATGAGACTTCTCAAATTTTATTATTTTGGTTTGAAATTAAAGAGTTCTATTCAAATTTCTATATAACTTTGTACAGCATGGCCTATATATATATAGTCTCCATGAAAGCTTACCAATAGAAAACTTTAGAGTTTTGTAACATTTGTTAACTAATACAAAACACTAATGTCTATTACGTGTATGCTATTGGTAATTTATGATATTAATAAAAATATTTGTAACTGTCTATATTATCATTTATTTATCGTTTTTGTTTTATTATTACACTGTGTACTACATGTGTTTTTTTATTATATATTTTTTATCAACCCGTGTATCACGCGGGTTTTAACCTAGTATGTTTATAAAAGAATGGAAAACATTTAAACCTTTCTTTCGATAAAATATAATGATCCAACCAAATGATTTTAATTTTATTAATAACCCTTATCTAAGCTTTTGTTATAGAACATTCTTTTATCTAATACGATTACGAGTGAGAGGATTAAGTTTTCAAGAAAAAACGTATTTTGGTAAACAATTTTCATACAACCAATTTTGGTAAATAATTTTTATCTCACCTTATTGTGGTAAAAAAAACTCGATCTCAACAAATTAAAACTTTAAGATTTAATTAAGCCATTTAACTTCCAACTTAAGATGACATGACAAAGATCCACAATTATGGGCGTATTAAAAGTCATCTGAATTTAAGAGTTATCATTGTAACATTCTGAAATTTCTAAAAAATAATATTAATTATATTATTTAATATTGGTGAGAAAGTTTACTCGGGTTAGTGGTGAAATAATAAAATAAAGTATGAGTTATATTGAGTCGGGTTTGTGTTGGGTTAATATGGGTAATGGACTTGGATTAGAAAGGAAGGAAAATAGACCATGGGCTCAAGCCCATGACCCATAATATAAATACTTTAATTATGTCTTACTCCATTCATTCTCATCCATTCCTTACACCACCCAAAACACACACTTAGCTCTCTCTCATCCTACCTTCTCTCTCTAGCCGAAATCACCAAGAAGAGCCGATCCCGACCAGAGGTAATGATAGTATGATATTGAAGAGACCCAAACCCGTTAGATCTAGTCGCGAAACGACGAGCCGACACCTTAACCATTAAAGTCACGAGATCCGGATGAAATCGGGTATAAACCGATCGAAAGATGAGCTTAGGGATCACCCTAGCTCATATATGGATCGAACGGGACGAAAAACGGTGAAAACGGTGGTGAAACAAGCGAGATCTCGCTTTTCCGGCGAGATCCCGGTTTTTCGGCGCCGGAAAGGCGACGCCGGAGAATGTGGTATGAGGTTAAGGTCTTGTCAGGGAATGTTCTGACCTAACCCTAGTTCGTTAGCGGGAACGTGACGAACTAACCCTTATTCGTTAACGGAGACATAATGAATTAGCAAGTAATTCGTTATGCCCTTTCGTTAAGCCGAGATGACGAATTAGAAACAGCTCGTTACGCAATTCGTTAAGAATGGATAACGAACTAGGGGTAATTCGTTAAGGTCCAGTTCGTTATGATGACCAGTTTGTTAAGGTCCGGTTCGTTGCGAGGACCAGTTCGTTATAATAGTCAGTTCGTTATAACGAATGGGTTCATTCGTTGAGAACCCCATTCGTTAAGGGCCGGATAACGAACTAGAATTTTGGCAGAATTACGGAATGGTCCCTGGACTTAGAAAGAATGATTTAATTACAAAGAAGCCCTCGAACTATTTGAGTTAACAAATAATATAATAAATTGGAATTCTAATGAAAAATGTGCTACGACAGTTAATAGAAATAAAATTTTTCCAAGCTGACCTGGCAGCTCGACCCCAACCAGGGACTCTGCCCCTTGGACCCTGCTAGGGGCTGCCGCCCCTAGAACCCTGCTGCCCCCAGACCCCCATTCGTTGCGGGTTATAGAAAGATAGAAATACGATATGAGTAGTAATAGTTAATTGATACATGTAATTATTATATAGTTAGCTGTGCAGAGCTCAAGAAAGGAATAATTATTAACGATGAACATAACCGCATTTAGGTGAGTTTCTAGCCCACCTCCTTGTTATGTTTTCGGGGTTGTGTGCATACTCGATGTGAAGTGTGAATACACTTACCTTAAGTGGTAAGTGTATGCTATAATGTTTGATATGATATATATATATATAGATATATAGATGTTATGAATAGATGTTTGTCGATGCGTGAACGATCTTCGGATATTGCGCGTACCGCCAATGGAAATGATCTCCAAGTGGTTATTAGTGTGTGTAAATGTTATGATGTAACTTGGTTATTATGTAAATGATGTAATGATAGAAAGTGTGTTGTAGACAAGTAGAGGTAGAGTGTGATAGAAGTGGCAAGGGTCTAGTAAGGGTGTTAGTGGCATGACGATACGTGGTAGGGTAAGCCTATACGTGCCTTCGTTATTAAAGTGGCATAACGTGAGTGCGTGGTTGGGTAAACCTATGCGTGCTTTCGTTATTAAGTGGCATAACGTGAGTAAGTGGGAGGGCAAGCCTCTATGTGCTCCCGTAAACAAGTGGCTAAGACGTAAGGGGCAGTTAAGTAGTTAAGCGGTAAGGTGAGCAGGTTAGACAGCGGACTACGTGTTTTCTGATACGTATATAATGCATGTAATGGTTGTTTGGTAAGTTGCTTGATTAACTAGAACTCACTCAGCGTAACTGACTTTTAGTATGCATGCAGGTAAACAGGTTAAAGGAGTCAGCATGAGGATGACACATGGCATGGATTGAATGGCTGGCATCTAAAGATATAAGAAATGAAGTTTTAACACAATGATTTATGTTATGATTTAAAGATAAGTTTGGAATGTTTTGCGACGTGTAATCAAAGCTTTATTTATTCCACGAAAGTTTTAATTAACTCTGATTCTACAACTGTGTTAATGAGTAAATCCGACGCTAAAGTAGGCTACCTGGATCGGGGCCTTACAATCATATTGCAATGACACCTTATTTTTGGGTTATTGTGCAACTTTTAAACCAATAGTTTCTTTTAAATCTCGGTGTTTTTTAATGATAATACCGTTCATTTGTTAGACTCCACGCTATGGGCGCCCTTGGGGGCCGAGGGCGCGGCACACCGTAGGGGGGCGCAGAAAGGGGGGGGGGCTTCACAACAATGGGCGACATTCTCTCTCCATCTTTTACACACACACATATATATACATATATATGGCGCTAAAGGGGCTTTAAATCATGGCGGAGCGTTATGAAGAAGGGCTTCGAAGCTCCGTTTTTTACGTGGCACTGTGGAGGGGCTTCGATGCCCCCACCATAGAGAACAACCTTACCAATGTATTTCGGTTCATATATATTGAGCTATTATAACCTTTTGTTTTTTTTCTTTTAATTTTTTATAGAGAAGTTTGTGATTATTTTTAAAATTTTTGTTTCTTTAAATTTAGTTTATTCTGATTTTTATGTAATGCAAATTCTGTGTTTTTTATATCTAGTTTACTTTTAATTTTATATATTTTTTTATTTACTTGTATTAATTGTTTATTCCATTAATTATATTTTTTTTTCAATGTAAGTGATGAAATTTAAAGAAAAAATGGGTGAATGCTAAAAATGTATGAATATATAAAGATGTTTGTATCATTGAAGGTGAAAATGGAGATTCAAAACGATTTGTAAGGATATGATGGATATGATATGACAATTGACTTAAACACTAAGAGCATATAAGGGCCAATTGACTAAACACATAGGGCATTTAAGGGCGCCATTAGCATTGGAGACAATATAATAAAATTCACCAAAAAGTACGATCTATAAATCTTAAGTTAAACAAAGCATTCCAATATAGAACAAGAGTTTCACTTTAAATGTACAAGAACTTGACTTTCGAAAACCATCAATTTATGCCAACTGCAAACCCGAAGATGGCAACCTGCAAATCGAAACATAGCAAATTGAATCAAACAAAAGATGTAGCTGCATAATCAACGGATTTAAACGAATAGTAGAGGTTTAGGTGATAATAATTTGATTGCTACTATTCAATGGGTTTAATCGAGTTAAAGCATGGAAGATTGCTAGGATTCATATAAAGTATCGATGATTTCAGAATTTTAAGATATTTAATAATTTTAGGATTTTATAAAATTAAATATTAAAACGGGTTTAAATTTGTCATAAATGTGTTAGGCAGGTTTTAACATGTCTATAGACACACATCTTAACGTGCCATAAACGTGTCTACATGTATATGACACGAAACCTGCTTTAATCAAACCCAAACCTGTTTAACTTCGTGTCGTGTAATTAATAGACTCCTGCACCACAACACTGCCCTACTCTTGCATGATCAGAAGGCTTTCCACACCGATAACAAAATTGATAGCCACACCTGCAACAACAAACAAAAGTCGTCGCCATCATCATCAATCAGTCTTAGGTATGCACAAAAATCATGAAACAAGAGCCAGCCAATACCTGCAAGAAATGTGATTACAACCATTAACTCTTTCCACATAAAAGTTGCATTTTGCGCACTTCATCCATTTTTTTTTCTTTGCAAGATCCATCAACAATTTCTCACTTCCCTTCCCCTTCTTCGAGCTCTGAAACTCGTTGCAGTTCATCTCACAATGCCATGCAACCTTACACTGCGCACAAAACAACCTGTGGCAATACGGGCATTCCGATGACGTTACTGCCACCCCACCATCACTCACCAACATTGCCGAACAGTCTTGAAACGGGCAGTAGAATTTATCAGATTCCATTATTACAGATTCACACAGAATATTCTCCCATCTTTCTAGCACTTCATTTGGAATAATGGATCTGCAAGCTTCAGGTCCGATCACCCCTTTGCAACTTGGGTCAGGACACTTAACCCTGGCTCGATTCTCACTGATTTTGGCTGCCACGTGTCCACGTATGCATTCTTGACAAAACGAATGACGACAAACTTTGGAATTTTCAAACATCTCAGACGCCGTCTTTGTGTCCATGCAAATAGCACAGAAGCTATAAGCAGGCCACTTGATTGCTTCAGACGATGATATCAATGGCTGCTTCGATGATGATGATGCGTTTTGAGTTGGTGAAGATGGGGAAGGGATTAGTGATGCTGAGCTGAATGTTAATACCTCTTGAAGTTGGAGTTGTTCTGCATATTTCTCATCAGAAATAGGAAAGATTTCATCATCGCCGGTAAGATCCACAACGTATAGATCATCTACAATATGACAAAGATCAGAGGTTTAATTAACAGTCGTCTCCCATATAAAATTTTATACGAAGAAAAATATGATATTATTCAACTGAATATTTCATAACTAAGTAGATGAGCCGTTATGACTTATGCGTGGTAAATGTGTAATGAGGATGTACTATTAAGTATTAACATCAGAGTCTGCACACAACTCACTCTTATCGTAGTTGCACCTTCTTTTTCTATGTTTCTTAGCTTGTGGTGTCACGTTCTCGCCGTCACTGTCACTTGGTATTTGTATGTATTGTGGTTCTTGTAAAGCCATCTACAACAAATAGGTAAATGTCTATATGCATGTTAGATATAGCAGCTTAAATTAACATGAAAACAAAACAGTATAATTTTTAATATGAAAGCATAATTCAATAATCAATATCACAAGTCAACCTAATCGAAAACCCTATAAGATATATAATTACTCAATTCAAACATAATACAATTTTTAACCTACTCCTAATAAACATACACTTACTGAAGGTTTTCATGAAGGATATCCTTAATCGAAAACACATAAGTACATGATGAACAGTTCGAATTATGAATGAAAATTCATGAATCATGACGTAGAATTATGTAAACTCTTTTTCTATTACACATACTGCTTTAAAATTACACATACATCCATACATGATGAACAGATCCATATTAGCAAACCATATTAATTTTCAATTCAAATTGCTATAGAATAAAAATACCCAAACTTAATTAAACCTAATCCCAGCACCCATTCATAATATTTGTTGACCATTTCACTAAATACATTTCGATTTATCCATGAAAACATAAATCCGACTCTCTTAACACCTTTATTCATTGAAAACTATTTTCAAACTATAGTTAAGCAACTATTCTCCGATAATGGAGGCGAATATACCAAACTAGCATCTCATGTTGCTTCTTGTGAGATCTCTCATCTTACATCCCCACTTCACACACCTGAACACAATGGCTATGCCGAAAGACGATATCGTCACCATCCATTAAAATATCAGTCTTTTGTATTCACCACCGCCACCTATCTAATTAATCGTCTTCCGACAACTACACTTAAAAAATAATTCTCCACACTATTGTCTTTTTCATAAACTCCCAAACTATACCAAACTTCCAAGTTTTGGTTAACCAATTTTATACCCAAGCCCCAATTTTGGTTCGAATTGAGGTAATAACTAGTTCCACTTGACCGATTTGATCCAATTTTGACCGACTAGGGCGGATTTTGGGCATTTTTACTGCTTTTGACCATAGCAGACAGTTTGACCGATTTTTACAAATTAAGTTATTTATACCCAGACGATTTTGAGAATAATTATTACAAATACGGCTATAGAATTATAAATACTGGAACTACTTGATGATACATGATGATCGATTACAGATTACCAATGAAGAACAGCCCTAATGCTTACCTGAATATTGCGATGACGATCGAGGTTGAGAAGAATCACAATCACAATCACAATCACAAACAAACTTATGCTTGACAAATTGAGTGATGATCGATGTAAATTAAACTTCAATATAATATAATAATATATATACTCCTAAAATGTATAGGTTTTTATGCAAACCTGTTTCCCGGGTTTTAATAGACCTCCGCTGGGTGATACCCGGACCGACCCGACAAACCGAATACACTTTCACGGGTCTAGCGGAACGGGTTTGACAGACACAACTATTCACAATCCATTCCGGAAACTTTGTGAGTGGATTTCAGGGGTGAGCAACTTAACTATTAAATGAAGTATAATCGAATAATCAAACCAATTTTAGCCAACAACCGATATAAATGGCGGATCGGTTTAGTGAATTTTTCAAAAGTCGTTAGTTACGGGTGCGTTTTAGTTAATGATAATTTCAAAACCGTCATAACTGAACTGACTCATTTATTTAACCGACATTATATTTAAGATTAACTTCCACTAAACGTATAGTCGGATTTTACTATTTTGATGTTTTTGGTTCAACGTTTATTATTTAATTAAATTGAATTTCATTGTTAGATTATATAAAGCTGTTCTTTTTGAATATTTGATATTAATATTATGGATTATATAATATTTGATACCAAACTTTTAGGCTCGGTTACATTGTTTTGGTTGTGGTTAACAACCAACCCATAACCGACTCGCTATAACTTTCAAAACCGACTAACCAAAACCACCATAACGGATCGGTTATGGTAATCCGTTAAATGACATTTGGTTATGGGTATGGGTTTAACCAAAAACCGTCCGAAACCAACCCATTCACACCTCTAGTGGGTTATGTATAAGAATATTATATGAAATGGTTGTGAATGATTGGTGGGCATAGTAGCGAAAAAATGTTACTATATATTCGTGTATTTGCCTATTTGGGAGACGCTGTTAACCCCTCAATTAATTTTTTAATATTATTTTTTAAAATGACTGTAAACAAAGAAATAAAGAAATGATAAAGATATAAAAAATTATTATTTAACTGAAAAAAAAAGTTGTAATTTTTAGTGTAATCGTTGGAAAAGAGAGGAGAACGGATCGGGAATACTCTAATCAAGCGTAATTCTAAATTTTTATTGATATTGTCAAATCTTGAAAGCGAGGAAGTAAATTAAGGAAATTAAGAAAGTAACTTTTTAATAGTTAAGAAAGTAGCGACACTGGTTTCAGGATTGAAATTCAAAACATTGCTTAAGGGTTTTCTTGTATAGAGGTATGTTTTCTTTTTTATAGTGTTTTTAGATGACCCTGGAGTGTTAAAATTAATATGAATTGTTGACATTCCGTCTTATAAAGGTTCACTAAAATATTAGGTGTAGCACCTACAAACGTTCTTAAAACACATAATAAATAACTAATCAATAAATTGAATTTACGACAACAAAGATTTGTTTATTAGAGATGTTTATTGGATCATAATATTCGTCGATAATAATCCCAACTGAGTTTCTCATCACAGATGATCCCAAGTTTAAAAAAAATTGGCTCTCAGTGATTCCCCGTTAAAAAAAGAACATAATGACGTTAAATTTTTTTCTTCTCGAATTTCAAACTAAATTTTTAGGGCGTTAGATCATAAGAAGAATACGAGTCGCACTACTAGAAAAGAGGCAATATTCCTACGAAAACGTCTAACGGATTTCCTACGAACAAAGTTTCCGACGGATTTCCAACAAAATTCACACGGAAAGGAAGACCCAAAATTTTCCAGCAAATTTGCTACACCTTAGCGACAAAAATATTTACGTAAGAAATGTGTAGGAAATTTCCGACGGAATGCCGACAAAAAAACATGTTTCGTCGGATTTTCCTACAAATTTCCTACAAGTCTTATTATAATTATGATCAATGAAGTTCTTTAAAAGGTCATCCATGGTGCCGTTGGAATTCCATCGGAGATTCCTACACATTTCCTACGGATATTATAAAAATATTTATGCATATTAACAATGTTGTTTTTTATAAATAGCCATCTTACATTTCCGTCGGAATTCCGTCGGTGTTTCTGACACATTTCCTACAGATCTGTTTTTTATTTATTAAACAATTATAAAAGTCTTCAGTACACGTTCCCTACTAAATATGAATTTTAATGTTTGTTTAGGTTTTATAACCCGCGCATCGGGTTTGTGTCTGTAATGTAAATGCTAATGACAAATATAATTGCGTGTTACAGCCATAAGTTTAACAACCTCCAAACGTTTTCTCAAAAGTTGAGTGTAGAGTAAATTATAACAATTGTAAAGGGTTGTTTCGACCACATCTCAGATGAGGGGTTAGCTCATCATCATCGAGTTAAATATGATTTTCCAATAAGATCGATGTTTATATAAAGTCAAGCTTATTATGTTATGCTCTAACACCATAAAATGTTGGACTTTATACATATTAGCCTCAAACAAACAAATGAGCCCGTATAGCAAATTAAGGAAGGCCTCAGATGAGCTTATGCTCATCATCATCATCTTCAACTCATACTATCTGTTTAATGAAATTGTATCTCACATGAGGGTTCATGATCACAACCTTCAAACCCAAAAGTGTTATGGCTTACGCATATTAACATTGTCAAGTCCATTGAGATAGCGTAACAAGTGAACACATACATATTAGAGGTGTACAACCTGGTTTTAAACCCAAACCGACCCGGTTTTAAACCGAACCGATTTAGTCAACGACTAGTCAAAACCGGTTTTGACCCACACCGGTTTAGAAGCAAGATAGGCCGACTTGGTCATATCGGTTCGGTCCGGTTCAGTTTAACCGGTTTTTCTCAAACTGGTTCGGTTTTAAAATCGGTTTGGTAGATCTTATGGGAACCAGTCCTGAAACTGGCTATTTGGGTCGGTTTAGGTGAGACCGGTTTTAAAAACAAGTAAGTGCTGAGTGAAACTTTCGTTTACTTTTGCCTGGTCAATTCAACTTGTCATTTATATTAGAATTCAAAATTAGGTTTGACAAATTCACTTCAAATTTAAACATTCAATTTGAAATTAATTTTGATTCAAGTTTGTAATTCAAATAGAACTTGAATTGATTCAATTTAAATTTAGCGAAAAGAATAATTTACTTCTAATTCTAATTTCAAAACTAGTACAAACTTGAATAGACAATCCTAAACTTTATGCTAAAAAATCATCACAGCCTAAAATATGCATATTAAAAACCAATATGAACTTCACTAATCGAGCTCAATACCCTGATCCTAAATGCTAGGGGTGCAAACAAGCCTAGTCGAGTCCGAGTGTGATCCATCTGCTCCTTACATGAACATGGCAAGACCCGAATATATAAGACCCGGTTATTTACAACAGGATTGGTTTGGGTGTCCTGATAACACATTAAACAGGCCCATATAGGTAAATATTACTAAAAAAGTTTGGATATAATCTTACGCTCTAACACCAATATAAAAGATAGGATCAATGATTATGAACGACTTTTATATTATGGTTTATTTCATTTTTAGTTTTAGTATTACGTTTTGGTTGTGTTATAACGGTTTTGGTTGTGGTATTATGGATAATTGTTTGTCGGAACTATACGGTACCGATACCATGTTTAGTGGAGATTTTCATAAAAAAAAGAACAAAGTGTTACCAAAGCAAGTACCGTACCCGAAAGTACATGTACCCGTACCGCACCATAAATTAAAGGAAAAAAAAGTATTGGGCGGGAGAGCTCGAAATTAATAGCTCTGTGGGATTTGAGTTTTGTACCGAAAAGCCAGAACGTGCATTTGTAAGTTATCTTTAACATTTTTCGTTTTTTTATAATTAGGTATAACATATCAACTAGGGGCGAGCAAATAAAAAAGACCGTTTCGAATTTCATTTTGCTTGATCTGGTAAACATAAAATCTGCCAACACTATAATTTTCGGTACATGTGGTATACACATAATCGGGTTGGTTCAGTTTATAGCTGAAAATCTGAATGAAAATTGCATACTTATTTTATAGGTGTAATATATAATCTGGTCGGTTCTGGTTCAGGTCCATCATGTTTAGCCTACTATCAACTTGTACAACAACAATCACTTTGTTTTGTTAAAATGTAGATAGAATACAAGACTGAAATGATCAAGTTGCACGGACCAGATCTCAATGAGCATCCGGATGATTATGATGTGTGGGCGAGAGCGGCAAGAGGTAGCAGGGGTCGGATATTAGGGATAGGATCAGCGGATCCTCATTTCTTGGTAACTGGGACACCGTCTACAACTTCCATATCTGCATCATATATTGGTGCCCTAACGTCTCAAGAGGAGGTATTATTTACTTCATATTTACTAATGTTTTCATAACTAGAATGGACATCGAACCGGACACGCTACTGGTTCACTGGTCGGACCGGTTGGCTCGGATTAAGAACCGGATAACACTATTAATTATTTAGAAATATACATGTAAAATATAATAAAATAATCATCATGTTTAGGGAAAGTAAGAAAACTAAAATACTATAATCAAATTATAAACTTATTAATAGTCCAGTATTACTAAATTACATTTTTTCACATTAAGTTTTTCTTGTTTATATATATTATATTTATTTATCATTAGTTTACATATGAGTATATATCTATAATAATATATAAATAGTTACATTCTCATAATTAATTTGTCAACCGGTTCTTTTTCACAACTCGGACCAGCTAAGGTGTCGATTCCCGGTTGAACCGCAGGACTGGCCGGTCCAGTCCGGTTTTAAAAACAATGATATTTACTTCAGTAATCAAAGTATTGCACTATGGATACAACATGTTCGGTTTAGTTTGGCATTAAGGTTTCAATGGTTTGATATTAGTTATTAAGAAAAAAATGTTACCAAATGTTTGATCTGGAAAATGACAAACCGGAACATGAACACTCCAATTAACCATGATAAACCAATGTTTTTGGGTTTGATTTATTCACATGTTACCTTTACAAGTTATGATACTAATATTTTAATAATTTTAGGTTCAAAAAGTTAGAACAGAAATGGAAAAAGAACTAGAAAATGAAAGGAAGTCAAGAAACGAGTTGGAAGAACGAGTACAACAACGAGAGCAACGAATGGAACAAATGGAAAAAGAACTTAAGGAAAAAGAAGAAAGGAGGCAAAAACAATTTGATGAGTTTATGAGAAAGTTTAAGGTCGGTAGTAATTAGTTGTAGTTTGCAATATTTTGGATTTATAACTTACTAGTGCATGTTTGGTAATGTAAACCCGTTTTGAATTTATGTTAATGTGTTTGGTTACATTTATAAAGTTATGTTTTGAAATATTTATATTGTGAGTTTTTAGCAGGCTAAAATTGATTTTTTATAATCTTTTTCAAAAATGTATTATAAATATGTTGGAAAAAAATAGAGTTTTGTTGGAAATGCGTAGGAAAAAAGTAATAAAAAAACTGATTTCGTTGGAGATGCGTAGGTAAATAAAAAACAAAAAAAGAGGATCCGTCGGAATTATGTAAGAAGCCTAAAAATTTTAAAACAAAATTTTGTTGGAAATGCGTAGGAAATTTGTGACGGAATTTTTTTGCAGGAAACACATAGGAAAATTGGTAGGAAAAGCGTAACAAAGGTTTTCCGACGAGGTCAATTCCTACTGCATGGTTCCGTCGGAAATACGTAGGTAAACACTCTTTCCTACGCGTTTCCGACGGAAAGTGGCGTAGGAAACACCCCAGTTTTCTAGTAGTGTCGATTGATGTAAAACTAAGTTTTATATCTATCAACTCGTATTATCTTTCTTATAAAAAGCCCAAAAAAATTCAATTTGGATTATTATCAGTTCGTAACCTTTAATTGAATTATTAAAATCCAATAAGCCTACTTAAAAATTCAAATCAAGCTAAGATTTATACAAGTTTTTGATGAGAATAAATTTTAGATATTTAGTCATTTAAATCATTATTATTTAATAGAAGAGAGAGTTGGTTAATAGAAGAGAGACGAAAAATATAAATTAGAAGTCGATAGAGAAAATAACAAGCACCATCTAGTTATATCATTTGGAAAAGGAAATGACAAGTAATCAAACTTAACAATGCGCCTGAGGTATTATTGTGTGACAAACAAATCTTCACAAACTTAAAGTAGGACATAGAACACCAACATCTACCGGCACAAACAAATACTAGAAATCATGGACACATATGACGTCCTTCAACATAAGGTTCTCCACACTGGTAACAAAAATGATACCCACACCTACAACAAAACAGCAAAACTCATCAAACACTTTAATTATGCACAAAAATAATAATGTATCAAATTAAAACACAAACCAACCAATACCTGCAAGATATATGGTGACAACCACTAGTTTTTTCCACAAAATGCTTGCACTGTGAGCACTTCATCCATTTTTTGTTCTTTGCAAGATCCATAAACAAAATATCATTCGGGCTTTTCTCGCCCTTCTTCAAACTCTGATACTCCACAAAATTCATCCCACAATGCCACGCAACCTTACATTGTGCACAAAACAGCCGGTTGCAACTAGGACATTTGGACGACGTGATCGCTTCTCCACCATCATCCACCAGCATTGCCGAACAATCATTAAACGGACAATAAAACTTATGAGACTCATTAATCAAAGCTTCACACAAAATATTCTCCCATCTTTCCAACACTTCTTTAGGAACAATGGTTTTACATGCTTCAGGTCCTATAACTCCTTCACAATTCGGGTCAGGACATTTAACCTTGGTTACATTCTCCTTGATTTTAGCTGCCACGTGATAAAATTTACAACATCAAAGGGCGGTTCGGTTGATCTCAAAGGGGTGGTTTGGAGGAGATCTAATACTCAATGGTTAAGTTTGTTTAATTAGTTTTATTTTATTGTTTAAAATAAAGATAATGTTTAATTTGAAATTTGAGTCGGTAGATGTGTTTGAAAAGGATTAGGACTTGGGGTATTATATAAACCCATTTAGTTGTTTCTTTGTTTTATGTATGTAATCTTTCTGTCCTTTTCTTCTTAATAAGAAAGACTCGAACAAAGTTGTTCAACGATCGGTGTGTTTTGGTTCTTGATATTTGCTTGCCAATTTAACAAGTGGTATCAGAGCCTTGTCGATCAAGACTCGGTTCTCGTAGTACTCCCATCTTGTTCGCAGATTGATCCCGGTCGAAGGCAAAAGATTTCCGATCGTAGAAAGTAACCGAACGAGATGGCAGAGATGCAATTAATTGGTGGAGTAAAGAAACTGAACAACCAGAATTATAATGTCTGGTCTACGTGCATGATGTCCTATATGCAGGGACAAGACCTTTGGGAAGTCACAAACGGGACAGACGTAAATGAGCCAAGAATCGACACCAACGGTGCCATTCACAAGTGGCGGGTTAAGGTAGGTCGGGCTATGTTCCTTCTCAAAACAACGATCGAGGAGGAACTGCTCGATCATATCCGGGACCTTGCGACCCCCAAACAAGCTTGGGATACACTCGCGTCATTATTCTCCAAAAGAAACGACACGAAGCTCCAGTTGCTAGAAAACGAGCTTTTATCGGTAAGTCAAAAAGAACTCGGTATACCGCAATACTTTCACAAAGTGAAAACATTGTGCAGAGAGAGAGGAGATCCGTAGGCCCGAATCGGTGATGCCAGAATGAAGCGAATAATCATTCACGGGCTAAGGCCGGAATTTCAAAGTTTTGTGGCGGCTGTACAAGGGTGGCTAGCCCCGCCATCGTTAACCGAACTCGAGAACCTTCTTGCTGGTCAAGAAGCTTTGTCTAAACAGTTAAGTACTGTCACAATCAAAGCCGATGAAGAAAAGGCTCTATATGCCAAGAAATCCAAGAAGGGGCGATACAACAAAGGCGGTTTTAAAACCCAGGGGAAATATTGGAAGAAACAAGATTACAAGAAGAACCGAGATAACCGGGATGTCCGAGATAACCCAAGAGGCGAGGAAGCGAGTGGTAAGAAGTGGAAGTTTAACAAACGGTTCCCTTTTGAGTGTCATAATTGCGGTCGTACAGGTCACATGGCGAAGGATTGTCGCCAACCCAAAGAAGAAGGGAATGTAGCCGAGGCAAGGGAAGATGAAACGTGGGATGTTGAGGCCCGAATTGCTGAAGTTCAGGAAGAGTGCGCCTTGTCGGCAACAACCGAATCAAAACGTGGTGATTTCGAGGAGTGGGTTGTGGACTCCGGTTGTTCGAACCATAAGGGAAGTCGTGTGGTTGTAATTGCCGATGACTCGACACCAAATTTCACATGTGGGGACTGTGAAGTTTCCCACAAGAAACGATCAAAGTGAGTTTATCATGGAAGACGTGTTTCATGTACCCGGTATGAAAAAGAATTTGTTCTCGGTACCGCAGGTCACCGCTGCCGGAAAGTATGTGTTGTTCGGCCCGAATGATGTTCAAATATTCGATAAGTTTGAAACAAAATCGACACCGGTAATTCGAGGAAAACCAACAGATACGGTATATGTATTGTCGGCTGAAGCGGCATATGTGGAACGAACTAACAAAACCCAGAACGCCGATTTGTGGCATAATCGGCTAGGTCATGTGGGTTATGATAAACTTGATATTATGATGAAGAAACAGCTTGCAATCAATCTACCACAACTGGAAGTAAATAAAGAAATCGTTTGTGCCGGATGCCAATATGGGAAGGCTAAAGAACAACCATTTGAAGATTCTAAATTTAAGTCTAACGAACCGTTGGAGTTAATACATTCAGATGTTTTTGGTCCTGTAAAACAACCCTCAAATACAGGTTTGCGGTTTATGATAACCTTTATTGATGATTATTCACGTTTTGTTTGGGTTGATTTTATGAAGGAGAAAAGCCAAGCATTCGAAAAATTTAAAATTTTCAAAACGAATGCTGAGATGATTACCGGGCAAAGCGTGAAGTGTCTTAGGTCAGATAACGGAGGAGAGTATCTAGCTCACGAGTTTGCACAGTTCTTGAAAGAACACAAAATTAGAAGACAACTTACATGTTCTAATACACCTCAACATAACGGTGTATCAGAACGAAAGAACCGACACTTAGCTAAAACGTGTCGAAGTATTATGCATGATAAAAACGTACCCGCTAGGTTCTGGGCGGAAGGGATGAATACAGCTTTGTATTTAATTAACCGACTACCCCAACAAAAACAAGAATTTGTGTCTCCATACGAGAAGCTTTTCAATGTGAAACCGAATGTTGGTCACCTAAAGGTGTTCGGATGTGTTTGTTACGTGTTTATACCGAACCAACTCCGAACCAAGATGGAAAAGAAAGCAATACGTTGCATCTTTCTAGGGTATGACCAAGAGAAAAAGGGTTGGCGGTGTTGTGACCCGACAACCGGGAAGTGCCATGTATCGAGACACGTGGTGTTCGATATTCCTCTTGGTGGTCGAATGAAAAGAAAAGTTTACCCGACTCAAAACAACTCCTTGAAGATCTCGAGACTACAAAAGTGCAGTTGGGTTTTGATGAGGAAAAGGAACCAGAAACTGAGGTTGAACCACAAATGAACTCAAATCAAACGTCATGGCAGACCGGAATTCACCAACCAGAACCGAATAATAATGCTGAACAAAGAAGATCTACACGAGATAGAAGGCCGAACCCAAAGTATGCTGCAAACGTTGCAATTGTTGAAGACAATAACTTAGAACCAGACACGTATGAGGAAGCAAGTCAAGATGAAAACTGGGTTCGAGCTATGGAAGACGAGATGAAAGCCTTATACCAAAACAAAACCTGGGAACTTGTCCCAAGACCGAATGAAGTGAGGGCTGTTACAAATAAGTGGGCATTTAAACTTAAGAGAAAAGCGGATGGGACTGTTGATCGGTTCAAAGCGAGGCTAGTCGCTCGCGGTTTCTTGCAACAAGTCGGAATCGACTATGATGATAGCTTTAGCCCGGTAGCAAAGTTAAGCACAGTGCGAGTAATTCTTGCCATAGCAGCATGTAAATCTTGGAACCTATGGCAAATGGATGTTAGTAACGCCTTCTTGTACGGTGATTTGGACCATGTGATCACATGGAACAACCAAGAGGGTTCGAGAGCAAAGAACATCCAAACTACGTGTGTAAACTAAAGAAGGCTCTATACGGGTTAAAGCAGTCGCCAAGGGCGTGGTTCGGAAAAATAAGCGAGTTTCTTGTTCATAATGGTTTTGAGATGACATCTGCTGATGCGAGTCTATTTGTTAAGCCAACTGGAACCAAAGTCGTTGTCGTCCTCGTGTATGTCGACGATTTAATTATAACCGGAGATGATGAAGATATAATAAATCAGTTGAAAGGAAATTTGTGTACTCGATTTAATATGAAAAATCTTGGTAAACTAAGCCACTTTCTTGGTTTGGAAATTGAGTACAAGACAAATGAATTTGTTCTCAGCCAAAAACGTTACTGCTATGACTTGCTAGTCAAGTTTGGAATGATTGATTGCAAACCATCAAGTACTCCCCTGGATACCAATATTAAATTGTGTGCAGATAAGGGCAGTGAACTAAAAGATGCTACCATGTACCGAAAAATAGTTGGAAGCTTGATTTATCTTACCTTGACAAGGCCGGATCTAGCTTTTGCAGTTGGTGTTTTAAGTCGGTATATGCAGAATCCTAGAAAGGCACACATAGAAGCCGCGCGACGAGTTTTGAGGTATGTAAAAACAACATAATTATGGTATTAGTTTTAAGAAACACTCGAAGCTAGAACTTGTTGGGTATTGTGACGCGGATTACGCCGGGGATCTAGATACAAGGAGATCAACAACCGGCTATGTGTTTACGTTGGGTGGAAGTGCTATAGTTTGGTGCAGTAAACGGCAACCGACGGTGTCATTATCGACTACCGAAGCGGAGTATCGAGCAGCCGCAATGGCTACTCAAGAATTGGTGTGGCTAAGATTATTAATGAAGAATCTTAACCAAGAGTTGGAGAGTGACGAAGTAAATTTATTGTGTGATAACATGTCTTCAATTAAACTGGCTGAGAATCCAACCTTTCACGCGAGAACGAAACACATCGAGGTTCATTTACCACTTTGTGTGAGAGAAAGTGTTGCAAAAAGAAGTGAACATGGAGTATCTTAATACTCAAGATCAAGTAGCGGACATGTTTACTAAAAGTTTACCGGGACCAAAGTTAATCGAGTTCTGCAGGAAAGTAAAATTGGAAGTTGATGTTGAGGGAGTGATAAAAATTACAACATCAAAGGGCGGTTCGGTTGATCTCGAAGGGGTGGTTTGGAGGAGATCTAATGCTCAATGGTTAAGTTTGTTTAATTAGTTTTATTTTATTGTTTAAAATAAAGATAATGTTTAATTTGAAATTTGAGTCGGTAGATGTGTTTGAAAAGGATTAGGACTTGGGGTATTATATAAACCCATTTAGTTGTTTCTTTGTTTTATGTATGTAATCTTTCTGTCTTAATAAGAAAGAGTCGAACAAAGTTGTTCAACGATCAATGTGTTTTGGTTCTTGATATTTGCTTGCCAATTTAACACCACATGTCCAAGAATGCAGTCTAGGCAGTACAAATGTCGACAAACGTTGATGTTTTCAAACATCTCAGAAGCTGTCTTTGTGTCCATGCAAATGGCACAGAAGCTATACCGCGGTGACTTACTTGCTTCAGATGTCATTAATGGCTGCTTTGATGATGATGATGAAGAAGAAGATTGGGAATGGATTATAAGTGATGCTGAGCTGGATATTAATGCTTCTTGCAGTTGGAGTTGTTCTGCATATTTCTCATCGGAAATAGGAAATATTTCATCGTCGTCGTGAAGAGCCGAGAAGTATAAATCATATACAATGAAGTAAAGATCAGAGGTTGAATTGACAGCCATGGAATGTGTATCGATCTGCTCTACAAGTAATTATAAATGCATATTGGATAGATAGTTAATTCAAATATATAGACGTTATGGGATATCAACAGGTTACTGTTTCGTATTCTATTCAGATTCCAAGATTATATATTGATCATAACTTCCGTACCGAATAATTATTCAATGCAAAGTTAAGCATATTCATAATCATATGAACAAATTCCTCAAAAACAACTTTTGAGATGTAAGAAAAAAATTATTATTTTATAAACCATGGTGTTTTCGCTAAACTAATAATGCATAATGTTTTATATATGTAACATTTACCTTTCAAGTTTTCTATCACCAAAAGAAGAATCGAGATTTGATGAGCCCTGTTATGTTTTACTGCATGGATCAAACTTTGTAACTTCGATTAACCTGTATTGGTTTTATGGAGTTACCTTCTTATCATCTGATGTTATTGCAAACTTATTACCACTTTTCATTTGACTGTTTGAATGTATGATATTATTGCTTTGAATCGCAGTGGTGTTTGAAATAAATATGTATGATTATATTTATAAACACTCTTGTTGTATGTTTAACAAAAAAAAGAATTTAAAACCATTTTCGGAAAACTGTAAAAGAAAAATGACATAATCGAGAATTTAACAATGACCCAGAGATATTGACTTAGTGTTGTAAGCAAACTTAACAGAACCGAAATGAACCAGACAAGGTTTTGTTCATCTTCATCCGTTAGATTTTATGGGACAAACGAACGGTTCATGACACCAAATCGGAGAGAAATCTTGTTTGTGTTCGTTAATTAAGGAAATTAACTTGTTTGTGAACGGTTCACAAACACAAATTAGCATAAACAATGTTTTATTTGATTTTGCTAACTGAGAATGGTTTTAGTCTAAAAAGTTTATTTTTTGCATATGAACCCTCTACGTTTCCCAGTTCTTGCCAATTACATCCAAATCACTAACCCCGTTAAATTTTATCGTTAAGTCAGGGTATACATGTCTTTTCACTCTTTCTTTATTATAATACTTATTTCAGTGAACTGCGGTTTTCGTCCCTCTGGTTCGTCCAAATCTGCAGTTTTAGTCCAGTAGTTTCAAATTTGCAATTTTCTTCGCTATGGTTTTATTTCACTTGCAATTAAACTCGAATTCCCTAAAATTGTTAAGTCTGGTCGTTAAACCCATCAGTGTGCCCTTCACGTGTGGGGCAGTTTTGTTCCCTTTTTCCCAAATACACCCCAACCCTTCACATGAGGGGGGTTGCGAATTAGGAATGAGGTTTATTTGAGAAGAAAAACGACAAAACTGATCGTCACATGAGGGAACACAAATGGGTTAACGACCATATTTAACGAGATTAGGAAATTCAGGTTTAATTGCAAGTGAAATAAAACCACAGGAAAGAAAATTGCAAATTTGAAACCACTTGACTAAAACTGCAGATTTTGACAAACCAGGGGGACGAAAACCGCAGTTCATTGAAATAAGTATTATAATAAAGAAAGAGTGAAAATACATGTCTATCCCTGACTTAACGATAAAATTTAACGGGGTTAGTGATTTGGATGTAATTGACAGGAACTGAGAAACGTGGAGGGCCCATATGCAAAAAATAAACTTTTTGGACTAAATTTGCATTATTTGTCAAACCATAAAGACGAAAATGGCACTTTACTCGAAGTCATAAAGTCATAAAGTCATAAAGTCATAAACACATAAACATTAGCGAACATAAACAAATGTTAACCAACACCTTATTGAATGTTCACGAACACAATTGAACGAGCATAACTTTTGTTCATGTTTAATATAATGAAATTCATCATTCATGTTTGTTCATTACTAAACGAAGGAACATAAACACACTTTCCCCCAACCGTTCGGTTTGTTTACCGCCCTTCATATTGTAACAAATTAAGAAAAAACAAATTCAAGAGTGAGACACATGCATGACATCGTCTAGACGTCTACTACCACAAACAAATAATCAAATTACTGATGTACAAATATGACTCTGTCCATTATCAGGCTTTCCACACCGGTAACAAAACTGATGCCCACACCTACAACAAAAAACAAAATTCATCATCAATCACTTAATTATTTATGGACAGAAGTCATGCATAAGCCAATTAATTTACCTGCAAGAAATGTGATTACAACCAGAAGTTTTTTCCACAAAAAGCCTGCAATTTGGGCACTTCATCCATCGCTTTTCCTTTGCAAGATTCGTTATCAAAATATCATTCGGACTTTTCTCGCCCTTCTTCAAACTCTGATACTCGACACAACTGATCCCACAATGCCATGCAACCTTACACCGCGCACAAAATAGCCGGTGGCAATTAGGGCATTCGGACGACGTAATTGTGACCCCTCCATCATCCACCAACATTACTGAACAATCTTTAAACGGACAATAAAACTTATGTGACTCGTTAATCAAAGCTTCACACAATATATTCTCCCATCTTTCCAACACTTGTTTTGGAACAATGGATCTACATACTTCAGGTCCTATCAGCCCTTTACAACTTGTGTCAGGACATTTAACCTTGGTTACATTCTCCTTGATTTTGGCTGCCACGTGTCCACAGATGCAGTCTTGGCAGTACAAATGACGACAAACGTTGGTGTTTTCAAACATCTCAGACACCGTCTTTGTGTCCATGCATATGGCACAGAAGCTATACCGTGGTGGCTTAATTGCTACAGGCAATGTCGTCAAAGGCTTCTTCAATGATGATGAAGATGGAGATGATGCTTTTTGATTTGGTGAAGATGGAGAAGGGGTTACTGATGCTGAGCTGAATTTCAACGCCTCCTGAAGTTGCAGTTCTTCCGCGTATTTCTCATCAGAAATAGGAACGATTTCATCAACGTCTCGAAGAGCTGAGAAGTATAAATGATATATAATATTAGAGCTTGAATTAACAGCAATATCCTTTAGTCATCTGGTTTACATTTATAAATGCATCTTGCATATTCTCACCCTTATGGCTAAATATCTTGTTAAAGTTGATTATTCTCTTATGATATTTCCAGTTGTAAAAGACAATCTTTGTTTGTTTTTAACCAAATAATAGGCAAGTATATCATGAGCAACTGTCCACCTTGATTGTATAATTAAAACTAGGACAAAGGACTTATTATCACATTTTCTTTCATAACCATGGTACTTTAACCTTGCTAATTTCAGGATTAATCTCACAACACATAGAATATGCTTACCTAATTAGGATGTGTCGTTAACATTAGAGTCTGCGCACAACTCACTCTTGACTTTTTTACGCTCCTCAACATTGAACTCCTCAAAATGCTCCGAAACAACAGAAGCGTTCTTTCTTTTCTTGGCTTCTTGTTTCACGAGTTTTTTTTCGATTATGGGCTTGCTTGACCTATTATTCTTGGCCGGTTTTTTTTCGTTTATGGGTTCGCTTCCCCTGTCATTTTTGCTACTTCGTGTTTGTCGTGCTTTCTATGAACCCATCTACAGCAAATAATTAAATTTTTATATAGCAACTTGAACTAACATAACAAAATGAAAACACTATAGTACACTATATTTTTTTGAAGATGAAACGGTGACAACGTTCAACATCACACATCAACCTAAACAACTAAATTAGCAAACCAACTTGATTCTCAATTCAAACATAACGCAACAAGCTAGGAACCTACTTTGGATATACACACATTTACTGAAGGCTTTGATGAAGGATATCCTTAATCGAAAACACGTAACTAATGATATATGAAAAACAAGATAATATGCATGAAGAATTACGAATGAAGATCTATATGTGAAGCTTTTATATTACAAATACTGCAATAGAATTATACATACATACATACATGATGAACATTTGATATTAGCAAACCAAATTGATTTTCATTTCTAACATAAAACAAGATGGAACCAACTGTCACAGAATATATCATCAATGATTTTCAATATCAATGATTTAAAGCATGTTTAATACACACACAAGAAGCAACTGTTATAGAACTATACACACATACGGAAGATGATTTTCAGAATGATTACATCAATATATTACACATACTACTGCTATAGAATTATACACACAAACATGATGGACAGTCCGAAACTTATAAATGATACATGAAGATACACGAGGGTTTGCATGATGATACATCAAGAAATGACTTGATGATGATATATACATCAATGAAGAATTAGTGAAGAAGAACCCTATTGATAATTACTACTCATTGCCAGTGAAGAAGAACCCTAACGATTGCTAACCTGAATGCGATGAGGCTTACAAGAAATCGGTTTTTACCAGAAACTGATGCTTGATGATCGACAGAAAAATAGGGTTTTTATGTCAATCAATCGTCATTTTAAATTTTATAGATCTTGTTAAATTTCAAAATACAGAAAGTTAATAACCAACTTATCGATAAAATGAACCTATGACAACTCAGGATATATATTATTTGAAAATCAAATCAAGACTGTCACGTTAATTTAAGAACAAATAAAGAAAGTCAAATCAAAATTAATGAGATACATTACCATTTTTTCTCTTGTCTTTTGGAGTCCACTAATTAGGTTATCATGGGCTCTCATCACAAGGGGATCTCAACTAGAGTTGTATAAACCCGGTTAAAAATCCTGAACTGGTTTGGACCGAATTTATTCCTAGTCAACCCACCATTTATATAGGAAGTGGTTTAAAGTGTGGATAACTGAGAACCGTTGAAATTGATTTGGGTAGAGGTTCGAAATTGGTTTTTAAATTAAAAATAATATTTACGGTTTTGGACCGTTTTCTAATGGTTATACAGCAGTTTGTGACCATTTTTGGACCATTTTACAACCCACAATTTAGTATAAATAGGTATTGGATGTTTAGGTTTGATTACACCATTTTTACATCTCTCAAACACTCTTTTAAACGCAAAAGCTCTCAAACCTCTCTACTTCTCCACCTCAAGTATCAATGGCAACTAATGAAAATGTCTCATCAAAACCAAGAGAGCCTCGGAGATTTGGAACCACTACGAGTTCTTGGCAATAGACGGAATCGTTGAGAATTTCTAGGCTTGTGTTGGAGAGTTTGCTGGTGAGTTGTAGAGCCCATGTGACTTGGTTATCATGGAATATGTTGGTTAGGATTTTCCACTTGACACATGTAGTGTTGTTGGTTTGCATGATATATAGTATGTAAGAGATCATTGAAAATAGTTTCATAGATCTATGGCTGGCAATTTAGACACGATATACGAATACACGATACGAACTTACACCACTTTAGTATGTATCGGGTATGCAGGGCCGCCTCTGAGAATTTAAATACCTCGACTGAGCCAAAATAAAAAAAAGGCCCGTAGGCTTTAACGAAAATTTTGTATTCGCTAGCGTATGTGGATAAAACTTTCATTGACCAATTTATTATAAGCAGAAACCATTCTAAGCATGTAATTATCTCATAAATTATTGCAAATAACCTTATTTTTAACACCAAAAAACATATATATGGTAATATGTATAAAAAAAAAAGTTTGTGTCCCTGAAACTTATGTGCCACGGCCGATGGTGCGGCTCGCACACCCTCCGAGCCTCCCCTGCGGGTATGGCCTAGTTGCGTGTAATAAACAAGTAGACACGAATCGACCATTAAATTTCGTGTTGGACTAGTAAAATACCCGTTTACCTGTTAAGTGGACATTAGTACCTTATTAGATTTATTTTATAAATAAAAATATATGATACTATAATATGTTATATACCCGAAATAGTTAACCATAAATTTTTATACCAAACAATTGAACATCAAGCAGACAGCTCACAAACACTTCTCTGATTCTCTCTCTCCGAATTTCTGGTAATCCGGTGGTTTCCCTCCACATCTCAGTTGGTTGCGACCCTTCGATTCTCCGATATATCTCTCCACATCGTCGATTCTCCGGTAGTCCGGCCTCCTCAAATTTGCAGCGCCAACGGCCACTGAATGACCAAATTCTTTTCTGAACCCTTCTAAGCAACTTGTTAAATATGTGTTTCTAAATAACTCTTATCATGTATACCTGGTATTAACAGGTTCGTGTTCGGGTTTGGGATACATATACACAATAAGTTTTCGTGTCATGTATATGTGTACATGTTTCGTGTTCCTGTCTTATCGTGTACGAGTATACATGATATGTCAACCCTACATAGGTCCATTGTAAACTGATAAAGTCAAGTCGTTCCCACTCATCAACAATATGTGGTCTAGGTTTTGGTAGTGCGTTGGGTTTTGATGGTGTGTCAGGTTTAGGCTCGAGCATGACACGGGGGAAAAGATGATCGTAGACTAAGAAGATTTTACTGTGAATCTTGAAAAGTTCGAACCATGAAGAAAGTTGTGTCGATTCCATCTCGAGTGTAACCGGTATGAAGTTTCTTATGTTGGAGACGGTGACGGCGGGATGAATTTCGGATTCCATCGGTATTTAGAGAGGGGAAGAGATGTGAAAGTAAGGAGAGAAATATCGGATTTCAGAGAGAGATGCGGAAACTGATGGTCAGCCGTGAGAAGATTAGGGTATGCTAGGTAGGGGTGAGCACGGTTTAGTTCGGTTATTGGGTGAAACCCTAACCGAAATCGAAGCTATCGGTTATTTTAGAATACCAGCCGATCGATTTTCGGTTATTTTTGGTTTTTTTAGTGTGAGTAGACATTACAAAAAATAAAAAAGAATTCAAAAAAATAGAGCACCTCATATATATTAAATTCAAAATACAAAAATAGGCACGTGTTACGTGGAACCAAACAAATACAAAATTGTTGTTGAGTAATAGAGTTTAAAATTTAAAAAAGTTCTTAATAAAAAAAACACTAAAAGTTTGGCCTGAATCTTCATTTATTATCTTATTTATTTTCAAAGTTTAGACTCAATCTTCATCATCTTCATAATCTTCATCACCGTCAATGGTAGATTCATTTGGTGTTTTGTTTTCGGTCATAACATTTTAAAAAAACACGTAGAAAACATAGGTTCGATTAATTGGTTCGGTTCGGTTTTGTTAAAATGGATAACCAAACCTAAACCCAAAAATCGGTTTTTCGAAAAACTAAAAATTAACCGTCGGTTAATGCTTCGGTTTGGTTTTTTTCGATTTGATTTTTTCGGTTATTCGGTTTCGGTTTTCTGCCCACCCTTAATGTTAGGTTTTTCTCTTGATACCATGTAAGAAATAATATGCCAAGAAATTGTTTCCTTTTCATTTAAAGTTACAATGCATAGTTTAATATCAAGTCTAACTAAGGTGATAATTTCAATTACAAATGAGAGAAGATATTATCAATCAATTCATATCTATTCTATACAAAATATATCATGTGCTATGAGTTTTGTCTTCATATCATTAGCATCGATAACAGTTTCATTCCGAGTCTTCTAAATTATCTACCGGTATATGAATATAATAAATCTCCTCACTTTTTAAGTTTGGGAAAATTAAAGAATGGATCCTAGTCAGCATATTTTTTGGCTTCACTACCATCGGATCGACAATATCCTACCATATCATGATCGATCTCCAAGCTCGTATAGAAATATGGCACATACCAAACCTTTATTGATTTAAATGGGTCCCTCTGTCTGTACTTCCTATTTTTCCAATGTTTTCCTTTAATAGAAATATCTTTTTTTTTCAAGGTCTTTGTGTAAGGAATGTGATGAATGTGTTATAAAGCATCAAACGATCAATCGTTTTTTTAGATATCGGTTTAATATAGTATTTGAATGATTTGAATATATAGAAAGACTCAACAACTATTTGAATTTTGAGTATCAGTTCAAGCACATTTTTTCAATAATGTGTTTTATTATAGTTCGTTATCTGGTGTATATTAATTATTTTTCCATATCCTATCAAAACGTTGATGTTTGGTTTATTATTTGACAAAAGGTTGATTTGTTTGTGTAATGTGACAAGAAATATGGGAATAAGTACAGATCATACAAAAAATATCAGTTTGAAATTGCTTTCACCCGGCCATCTAATATTGTGGTACGTTATTACTTATAACGTCTACCTAGCTACAATCCATACATGCTAAAAAAATCCTTAGTACGTCTTTATCTCCAAAATATCCCGCAATCAATGGTTTGTAAAAATTAGTGGCCTAGGCGACGCCATGGAGTTTTTATGCTGACGTGGATGTCGGTTTTTGCAACGGCTACCATTGAGAGATTGTCGTCTCATTTTTTTGACGGATATCTCGAGTTGTGCTACATCATCTATGTATATTTGTCTGCTCCGGCACTCTTCGCTGCAGAAACCTTGATCCCCTCTGAACACATATGCATATATCAATTAGTCTAATTAGACAATATTTAGATTAAGAATATATTATTGATGAATTAAGGAATTATGTATACCTATACATATAAACATCTTTGTTGATTGGAAGATGCTTGTGACAGAGAAAACAAGATTTGAGAAAACAAGGTGGAGGTGGATAAGATGGAATTTGATTCCTTTGGAAAATGGGATTGGAATGATTGTGTGTTTTGGTTGGAAGTATCTTCAAACCTACAGCTTTTGACTCCATTGAAGCTATTTGGAGTTTGATAGCCATAAAGATCTTAATATTATTATTAAGTTCCTTCAACTTCAAGTTCAATGAGAAAGGCCTAGAGATATGAAGGAGTTGAGTGATGGTTGTGGGTATTTATAAAAGGCACATATTAAAAAGAGGAGTGTCCCACAAAAGATGAAACTATATTTAATAAATAAATAAATGCTAGGAAGGGACCATGTTTACCATATGCTGATAAAGTATTCTATGGTTATATATTTCTTCTTTCTTCTGACTCATTTCCTTTTGTTTTTTTTGAACATGTCATGCATTGCTTTTTTAACTTTAAGAGGGCTCATGGCTAGAAAGGCATCATGTTTACCATGTGTTTTAACTGTTGATGATGAATGCAATACAAAATAATTAACATATGAATAAAAATAACAATAGTTGCAACACTTGAAGATTCTTATGGTCCTTTCGATGAATGTATGTTATAACGATATTAATTTTGATCGTTAATGAAATACGTATCGTGTGTATAATGTTTAATGTTTGTATATATATTGAGTACCAAGACAGGATGAGTTAACTTTGAAGATAGTTGAGCATATCCAAATATCTAAAGAGGTTTACTGCATGCTATGAGAGCAGTCATGACTACCACCGCCGTTCACTCCCCTTCTCGCTAGATAGGTTGTTAGAGCATTCACATTCTTTCTTCTATTTTTAAATTCAAAATTCCACTAAAAATCATTATGTTCTCTTTTTCATTTTTAATTAAATAATATTTTTTTTATAATTTTACCATTATATTTTCACTCTCCTCCACACACAAACACTTTCAAAAATTATTAAAAAATTTTAAGGTGTGAATAGGAAATTCGCATACACAAAAAATTCACTGCATTTTCTCTATATTATAAAAATCGCACTCATATTTTTTATGGATAGGAGCTGAATACTCTTAGTGTGTGTACATTTCTTTATATATTGTTACATATTTAATTTACATAAATTTATTACAAATTTTTTAAATATTTGAATTTACAGGAAACTCTAGCTACTTTTATTTATTTATTTTTTGCTATAAAACAAAACAACTATTACTTACGGTAACCTACCGTTAACAAATTGTTGGTGATTTATGTGATAATGGAATGAACACGTGCTGATTCTCCAAACACGATGTCTCATGCTTAGCAACCTTCCTAGACTCCGCTCTCAAAACCGCTTGTCCCGGTACGAAGCCACTGTCTCTCAGCCCCACCAACGGGGACACCCCAGTGAGGTCAACACACGCATCCTTACCCCCTGCCCAGCCAAACACAAGAACATCTGCAGGACGCAGGGTAGATCTTCCCTCACGCGGATCAGTCAAAAAGTTAACAGGTGCATCTTTCTTGGCTGAGATCCCGGCACGTTTAAGCACATCCCATAACACATCTCTAACCCAGTCATGACGATACTTGAATCCCGGCAATTCCTTACAGTGGAGGGCATGCTCACCGAATCTATCCAAACAAGCTTTTTTACAAATGGGGCATAATTCATATGGAGGGAAAAGGGGAATCATAAGCCGGTATTTAAGGATGACTCTGTATTCAACTGCCGACATCCGTTGCCCAAGACCTTCAATGGGCACAACAGTCAAAATATCCTGGGTATGAGCCCCCTTGAGACAAGCTAAAACTGCCTTTTGTCTCGGGGTCATATCGAATCTCTCCTCCCAATCATGTACGTGTTTATCATTAACAGCACTCGCCAAGGTTTGTTGAGGTTTCTTGGGGGGCGGTCTCCTTATCAGTAAAACCGCCTATATCAAGGTTCGGGAGAGTTGTTCCAATATTACCAAGTGCAAAAGAGTAGTCAGGATCTACCCCCGTAACACCAGCATTTCGCAGGACGTGGTCCTACAATTTCCACGACTGAGACCTGGAAGCCACAAATGCATATGCGGAGACATCCTCAGCCGAGAAAATTCCTAAGCCTCCGCAACGCATAGGGAAGGAAGCCAACCTCCACTGGAGGTCCCCAAAATGCGGTCCTCCACACACAACAATATCTTCAATTGCCCCCTGCAGGCTCGCATCAAAGATGGACACAGCCTCTTTGACATGTTCAGGTTGACTGGTCCGGAGCCCAAACACTAACTTAGCAACCCCCATGCACGAGCGTAACAAAAGGAGCTCACTTTGAGGGTCCCTCAGGTCCGGCAGGCGTTTCATAAATTCAACCGCCCTCAAAGCTCTTTTAGTTGCCAAAGACCGAATATTAAAAAATGTTTGACGAAAAGGACGCGTATGAATTGAGAGGTGGGCCAGTTGTGTTATAAATTTATAATAATAACTTGGTAGACAAAAATAGGCGTGGAAGAGAGGGGCTCACTCATTTAATAATACCAAAACGTGGAAGCCGTGAGTAGTCTAAACAAAATATATATTATCCTGATAAATTTAATAAATTACTTGGTAATTTGATTCGCTAATCCTCTTATGCAGAAATTAGAGAATTTTTTACTAAAATAGTGTAGTTGGTAAAATTATTTATCAATGTAGTTTTAAACATATTTATCAAAATGGGCATTTTTAGTGGGACCCACCACCCACTTACTCACTTCATCTTCTTCCTTCTAACCTAACCACTCTCTCTCTCTCTAGACCACCAACATACCACCGCCATGTTCATGACATTCTCCGGCGGCCTCCGATGCCTCCATCGGAAATGTAATACATGATGCCGTGGTGGCGTGCCGAGATAGACATCCTTGAAGTACTCGCCGGATCCTAGGATTGCACCGGACTTTAGTATTCCCATAAGTTTTCCGGCGTATGTATCCGCGCCGGCGATTCAGATTCTGCATATTTGGATTTCCCGGCGTGGATGATTCTTTTGTGGGTTTGAATTGAAGTGAAATCACTAACGGCGGAGTTGAATAATGAGTTCCTAGGTGAATATCTTCACGCAAAAATTGAAAGAAAATGCTGAAATCGTTGAGTTTGATTATTTTGATGAATAATCTTTTCTCGGCAGATTATTTTTATTAATAATTGATGTATTTATCGTGTTTTCTATTAATCTTTCCATCACGGCATCATGTATTATATTTCCGGTGGAGGCATCGGAGGCCGCCGGAGAATGTCATGAACATGGCGGTGGTATGTTGGTGGTCTAGAGAGAGAGAGAGTAGTTAGGTTAGAAGGAAGAAGATGAAGTAAGTGGATGGGTGGTGGGTTCCATTAAAAATACCCATTTTAATAAATATATTTAAAACTATACTATATTGATAAATAATATTATTTTACCAACTACACTATTTTAGTAGTAAAAAACTCGAAATTAGATAACATTGGCTGACAAACTTTTAAAATGTAATTACTAATCATGACTTCATGTTATTAATATATTAAATTCTGAAATCAAAATCAAAAGGCAAAATATAAGGCTGAGGGGGGTGGGGGGCTCTAATGGGGGCGCGAGTGGGGGCTCCAGCCAATAATATTGTGACGTGTGGCAGAGAGAGAAACTGGATAAGGGGGGTGTTGGAGCCCCTGGCCCTGGTGTGGAGGGGCTCCAGCGGATTTTTTTTTATTTTTTTAAAAAAATTCGGAGCTCCAACGGCTCTTTTGGGCGAGCTCAACGGCTCTTTCTCTCTCTTCTCCCGCGACCACACTCACGCCTGCCTGGGGGCTCGCGCCCTGTTCGCGCCCCGGTTCGCGCCCCGGTGGTGTGGGGTTAGCGCCTGGGGGCGCGAACGGAGGGGCTCTCGCGCCCAGGTTAGCGCCCCACACCCCTCAGCCTAAATGTGTACGCGTTAGTGGGTGGCACTTTTAAAACAATATATTATTATTTACTTAATATTTTGGCTATTTTGACTTTTTTGAGTTGTAGTTGGGAAAGAAACAGTGAGTATTTTAAATAAGCCACTTTTGTTTGATTTTGTCCACCAACCAAATCATGAATATGCATGCGGCTTAATTGTAATCTTAATCCAAGAATTGAATTCATGATATAAACATTAATTAAACAATGCAAGAATCATTTTGTAATGCGAAGTTGGAGGGAAATAAGAGATATTTTATAGGTAAAATCCAAGTAACATTAAGTCATTAACACATTACACATGCCGCATGTTGTTGGGCACTAGAAATCAAATACGGAGATAAGTCACTTGAAGCATGTATAACTAATGGTGCAAATACTAGTCAACCGGTTTCTTAACTTTAACCAAACTGGTTATTGATCAATGCAATCAAAACCGGTTATTCCAATAAGGCAATAATTGGTTGTGACTTACGATTAGGTTACAACCATAACCTATAAAACCGATAACATGTCTAAAACCATAACCTATTTTATATTAACAGAAGGGGCAAAAAGGTCAAACCGGCTTTGAATGGTTATATAGCCGTTTAAAATCGGTCAAAAATCATATCCAAGTGATCCCTAACTTATGGTTAATATCGGTTACAAACCAGTTACTACTATACTGATTACCAACAAGTTTTGGTTTCGGGTCCTAACCAATTTTGGTTCAATAACCGATTAGAATTTACACTATGTATAACAATTGCTAGGTCATGCATTGCATAAAAATAGGGGTTTTGGTGAATCACACCACCTCATATCCTATGTTTCCTTTACTATTTTCACATGTTTCATTCACCTTTTTCTATGACCAATCATAATGAAACATTTTTCCTATGACCAATGCCTCCATGTTGTACATAATTTGTCGTTGAGCTCATGGAGCCATGGTGGTTGTAACACCATTTTATGCTATGAAGACAGGCATGTAATAAAATAGACTGACTTGGCTTTACAACCGTGAACCTACGATGTTATAAAGGAAAAAGTATTCTCAATCAACAATTTTGTACCTTACGTCTCTTGTCGATAATTTTGTACCTTACGTGTCCAGCCAATAATTTTGTATCTTACGTATCTGATCATATCAGGTATGGATCTATCTGTCACTAAGGGACTTGGAATCAATTATTTGTTCGTTAAGCATAATAGAATTGAGATTGTAATCTCGATACATAGTTATGATGGAAGAAACGTTATGTTGCATCAATACATATCTTTGTTTTGAAACCTAAATGACCAACACCAATCAAATGGAGTGTACATGATAAGCTTGAATAATTCTGAATAGTTTGTATAGTATAATAACATTATTAACACATGACATAAATTTTTGAGTTAATTGCACAAATAGCATTTGTGCTTTGATCATATTGCATGTCTACCCTAAAGACTGAAAAGTTACAAACTTAGTCCAAACGTTTATGAGCAGTTAGCCATATCCCCCCCCCCCCCCCCCGGCGATAACAGAAAGTGACCCCATGTGCCACCCATATGAGAGTAATTCATATTTTTCAAATTGTAAGCCCCAATAAAATCTCTTTCTCCCTACAAACAGTCGTTCATTCAACTTCCATCAACACGCCTCATGTTCATTCAACTTCTTTTAACACACCATCACGTTGTTCGACATCCATCATCACAACATCAACATTTCAAAATTATTAATATTATATGACAAATATACCCTCTCATGGAATGCGTTTGTTACATAACCCCAAAAAACTAACGAGCAACGAAGTTAGGGGCTAAATGTGCAACTCACTCAAAGATGATTAGACCATGTTTGCAAGTTTTCATTTCAAGGACCAAACATACAATTTGTTCAAAGCACAAGGGCCATATGTGCAATTAACATTATATTTTATTTTATTATGTTATCATGTTTGTGAGCAGATAAAGGGGGTGTTTGTTTTTTCTTCAAACATCTTCAAGGGAGCTAATGTCTGCAGGCGCGCAGACATTACCCTTGAAGACTGTTTGTTTTTTTTCTTAAAACAGATCTGAAGTTATCTTCTTTCATCTTAAAAGAAAAGCAAGGAAATCTTGCTTAAAACATCTTCACAAAAAAACCCTACTCTTCTCCCTTTGCAGCCACCCTCTCATCCACTGCTCCTACCACCGTCCGCCAACACCACCACCCACCGTACGCCGCCACCACCACCCCCGTACCCCGCCGCCACCGTCCACCACCATCCACCGTCCACCACCCACCATCCATCACCCCCACCGTCCACCACCCACCATCCATCACCACCACCGTCCGCCACCACCACCATCCATCACCGCCACCACCACCATCCATCACCCGCCACCACCACCATCCATCACCGCCACCACCACCACCATCCATCACCGCCACCACCACCGTCCACCACCCACCATCCATCACCACCACCGTCCACCACCCACCATCCATCACCACCACCGTCCGCCACCACCACCACCATCCATCACCACCACCGTCCACCACCCACCATCCACCACCACCACCATCCATCACCACCACCACCATCCATCACCGCCACCACCACCACCATCCATCACCACCACCGTCCACCACCAACCAAAACCATCCATCACCACCACCCATTGTCCACCACCACCATCCACCGCCACTACCCACCGTCCGCCGCCACTACCACCATCCACCACCACCACCTTCCACCACCCACCAAAACCAAATCGGCATGGCAAGCAAAGACTAAAAACTAGATGTAACTTGAATAAATGACTTCTATCTTGTGAGATAAGTTTGACAGTTATGCAGACAGTATCAGCTTATAAAAACAAACAGTCTTATATTTTCAGCTTGCAGATCTTCAGACCACATCTTCAGTTGCAGACATGAAAACAGATGAAATCAGCTTGCAGACAGTTTATGTCTGCAAAAACAAACAGCACCAAAATGAAGCACTCGTAATCATACAATAACAATAAATATGTGGGGTTGAGGGTAGGTTACATCAAGATGTAGAAAGGTTACGTGGCCAAAGTCTGATAACAAAATAACATGTTCATGAGCTGTATGACAACAACAATTTAATTATCCTGTTGTGTTTTTAAAATACAAGTTAACTTCATAAAGATATTATATAAAAAACAATCTGAAAGTTAAAAGCAATCTTCCATCCATTACAATATTATCAAAAAAGTAAAAGTTGAATGTCAAAAAGGATTTAGATTACAAGTAAAGCTGGATAAGCTCATCACTAACCACAGACGGAGTCAACACACCCAAATCTGTGAAAAGCAAGGTAAGATATTGAGGCGGGGTGTAATCCCGTGCAGATGTTTCCACCTCAACCTTTGATGGTATCGGTACACCAAAATCAATTGGTCGTACAGCTGGCACCATGTCCTTTTGATCCAACGGATACAAACGTGCAAACTACAATGTAATGTGCTTTACAACATCAATGACCATTTTAACTTTTAAGTTAGTTTCTAATGTGATCATGATAATAATAACAATAATACCTTGTAGCTCTCGGCTGCAACATAAACAGGTTTGTCCATGGTTTTAGCCACCAATGCAATCTGATAAGTTCCCATCATGTTAATAATACCTCCACTTTCAACAACTCCATCTGCCCCAACAAAAACCATGTCAACTTCATCCATACTGTATGCTACAGCCGAATCAATCAACAGTTTCACAGGTACATCAACCTTTGCCAGCTCATTGGCAAATCGTAACCCCGTCCTGTCTGGCCGCCCCTCTGCATCAAACCATCACTATCAACTATCATAATATGCATTGTTTTTATATAAAACAAAGTTAACAGTGTGCGATATTTCATTTTAACTAAATAGTCATATAATATAACTATCAGTTAACCAAACTAAGAAGTAGGCCTGTAAACGAACCGAACGTTTAATCAACTGTTAGTGAACCTTTCGGCGGGAAGTTCGTTCATGCTCATTCATTTAATAAACAAACGGACACGAACACATGTGTCGTTCGTTCATTTATGTTTGTGACCATTCGTTTATGTTCGTTCATTTATGTTCATCTATTTATGTTCGTTTGTGCTCATTTTTTATGTAACTTTGGATGACTCATCTACTTAATGTTTTATATTTTTTGTTTGTGCTCATTTAAGTGTGTTTGTTTATATTACTTTATGTTTATTTGTGTCCGTTTACGTTTGTTCATGTCATAAACGAACATGAACACAAATATTTGCCCGCTTAAGTGTTCGCATGCGCTTTCGTGTCCGTTTAATATTAAATAAACGAATAAGAACATGCCCTTGTTCATGTTCGTTGGTTCATTTACAGGCCTACTAAGATGTTTCTAACACTGTAAACTAAACAGACCTGTGCAGAGAACCCGGAAAACTTTCCTACTTTCTGCTGCGGTTTTCAAAATTTCAAGAACAACTCTTGAGAAACCATGAACCAGGATTGTACAACCATTAAAAATAAAATCTTGACCTAACATCGCAATGATTTTTCGAGCCTGGAAAAGTAAATCTTGATTAAAAGCTTTATGTGTATTTAGATGCATACATTGACTCAAGTAAAAAGGTACAAACCTTATATGAGATTTCCCCAAACTTCTCTGCACGCTCAAGGAAACGAGATTTAGCTGAGTTAAAATCCTCATATTCAAAAGCCGATGTTCTAGTTATGTAACGCATAAAGAGATCACATCCGGCTGTCAATGAGATAGATGTTGTGTCCCATGACTGGAAATGTAAACGTTTAAAAAGTTAAAAAGTCTTCTCAAATGACCATAAAGTCATACACCCAAGTCATAAGCTTCAACATTGATCACAAATATGCAGAATAAACCCATAAAGCACAAATAAAGAGAAGAACCACGAGAACAATTGTTAACATAAACAACAGAACGCACGCTGCAAAGTACTGAATCTAAGATGCAACATTTTACTGATCAGATACTTGTTTAACATATGGCAAGTAGAAACTTATTTTCTAAATGTATATTCAGTCCATAACATTCTAAATGTAGACCCATACTAGACCTGATTAATTTTAATATTGATTGATACAAAAAATAGGTGTTACATATGTTCTGTTCTCACTTCAATTTGACAATAGTCATTCGTGCGGTTTTTCATTTATCAAACAAGCTTAAACAGGTTTAACCGTATCATCCGGTACGTACACGATAACTCTCTACGGTAAACTATACTTATGTTAATAGTTATGTCTCTAACTATCTGCACTAACAAATTAACAACAAGATAAAACCCTAAATTAACAATAAAAAACACACCTTGAGAGAATCCGAAGCCGATTTGAGTTCACTCTGAAGCTCGGCAATAGTATTAGCCTCACTAGACCTAATAACCGAAGCCAAAGCCCTAATAGCCGCCACAGCTTCAGCCAAATCAGGCTGTTTCCTCCAATTATTAAACTCCTCAATCACACTAAACGGCTTCTCAGAGCCGCTAGACCTAGCTGAAGTATCCAAATCGGACGGCTGGTCACGGCCGACGGCGGCTTGAGCCTGGGCGAGCCAGTCGCTGGTGACGACGCCGTGGTGGGCGGCTCGTGTCTGGTAGTAAGCGGAGATAGGGTTGGGGTTAGGGTTTTGGATGGTGGTTTCAGCCATGTAGGATGACGGCGGAGTGAGAAGACGGCTTTCGGGTTTAGGGTTTGGGTTGTCATGAAGGATATTGTTGTTGTTGTCGTTCCGGTCAAGAATAAAGGAAGCGGATCGCCACCACATTTATTTATCAAAAAGGTAGTTGTTCTCCGTTCGTGTAAATGATAATATGATATTCGCACCAGATTCCGGTGGGAGGATTATTATGTGTTAAATTTGTTTTTCTCTTAATTAGTGGCTTAATACATTACTATATGGTGATAATTTAGGGGGTTCTGGTTTCGAGTTTTTCAGGTTGTACTAAGTCCAAGTGTGTAGTGGGGCGACAAGCGAGCTACAACACCGCCCCCAGGCTACAAAATGGCGATGGGGTGAGGGGGCGGCATGTATTTGTCGTGGTGTGTTTTGGGTTTAATATTATTATATGATATGTGTGTAATATATATATATATATATATATATATATATATATATATATATATATATATATGTGTGTGTGTGTAATGAGGCTACAAAACCATTACACTCATAAAATAAAATTACCCATTTGCTGGCATGGCGCCACGTGTTAAAAACTGCCCCCAATTTGTAGTCTTCCACTACATATTGCAAAATTATTTTGTTGAGAGAAAAACTGACTAGATAATCGACGCGTTTATTTTTCAGGGTTTTCGGGTATTCTCTAATTTGGGTTCGGGTGGGTTTTGATCTGGTTCAGCATACTCGTATAGTTAAAAAATGCACCCCTAGCATGTGTGGGTTGGTTTTACGTTTAATAGGAACAATAACGGAGGGTTACTTACGATGTATGAGGATTTTGTTTTGGTTAATTTCGTGTGAAGGGATTTGGTTAACGTGTGTCGAGTCTAAGTTTTGGTGTGGGTGTGACAGAATTGACTTAAAATACTATTGATTTGGATATGGCAAGATGGAATGATGGATGTTTGATTTTGGGCTTGAATAAGTTGTTTGGTTTTAGATGTCAAAACTAATGTAGATGATCTTGTTTAGTTTTAGTTTTAATAATATTAGTTACATATTTCTTGATGCTTAAGCAAAAGTAATAGATTAGGAAAGAGAAAAGTTAAACAAAAGGATTAGAAATTAAAAGGTCATCACCAAGATGTTATGATTTGACTAAACTTGTCCTAACAATTTTCATGTCTTTGCAATTTTTGTTTATGATATTATTAGCGAATGACTTTACAATTCGTCCCAATCTTCACATTTCCTGAAATAGTCATTGCATGTTTTTTTTGGTTTTAAGTGTTAAACAAGTTAAAAAAATATATATATTAATATCAAGTAACTAGCTTTAGAGCCCGTGTAACACACGGGATAATCACAATAATTAAGTTACAAATAAAGTAATACATAATATATATGAAAAAAATGTACTACGTCTATGTTTATATCATTATACATAAATTGATTTTATTTATATAAAAAAATGATATTTTCCAAAATAAAATAAACTTAATAAAAAAAATACTGCACCTGCAAAAACATCCCCAAGAACACTCCATCTATTATATGAGAATATTTCTCATAGAATAATATTTTTGAGCTACACTATGAAAATTTTTTATAAGTTTGAGGGGTTTCTCGACTTTGTCAATTGACAAAAAAAAAATAATAGGTTAACCCATTCAATTTTGTAAATGTTTTGCTTCACTTGAGCATAATTTTGTACGACATAATTCACATACAACATTATGATCACTATTCAAGGAAAAGTCAATGCTGACACAAATGTTTTTAATTTGATATAAGTTAGAAGCATTGATAGGTCTAGAGGTGGCATGTCGGAAGTGTTTGTCCTTTTTTCTTAAATTTTAATAGTCATTAGAAAAATACTCAATGTGCAAAATCTCTAATCTTTTGAATATTTAAAAAAATGTCATTAAAAATAAATTCGAAACTCAATCACAATTAAAATTCTAACTTTCATGTGTTTCAATTTCAAGTCAAAACTTTGAACCCGTAACACGTTTGACGATAAATCTATTTGCACTCTCAAATTTTTAAAAGTATTCAGATTACCCCTATTTTACATGTAACAAATTTGAGCCAAATGTAATTAATTTGTACCAAACGATCTATCTCTCAACTTTTAACCCGTAACATCAAATTTAAGTTTTACAAAAAACCCTAAGCAATCCTTGATAAAAAAAAACCTAAGAAACTAAATATGATAAAGTTTTTTATATTTAAAAGTGATTGGTATATACTATCCTTACAATTTAACACATATTCTATTATATTTGAAAGTGATTGGTATATACTATCTTTACAATTTAACACATATATGCATAGTTTACTAAATTAACCGAAAAAATAGATAGATTTAAATCATATATTTATAATTTATAAATTTATCTGACAATGTACAAAAAACCAATAGATAATGGATTTATTTTTAAAAAATGGATCAACTTTTAAGCATATATTTATAACTTAATGATTAAAAAAAATCACTTCGTAAATTGAAACATATTAGAATTATTTTATTTACAATTTTCATCAATAATCATAGTATAATATGTTAATGATAACATTTAACATTTTATTCTTTTCAATATTTAACAAACACGGTTTGTTGTTGATTTTTGGATTTCACAAAGTATGTTGTGAAATATATTCTATCAATGTATAGAAGTATAACATGTAAATGTTTTTTTTATAAAAGTGTATATATATAATATAAAGAGAGTTTAAAGAAAAATAAATAATTTAATCATGTTATAGATATAATATAAATGGCGTGTTAAAGGAATGTGAATAATTATTGATATATGACATATATAAGTTTTGGAGGAAAAAAAATTGTAAGGATTAACCACAAACTGACATTTGTCACAAATATTTTACTTTATTATAATAGGTAGATAATAGCGTAATATATATATATATATATATATATATATATATATATATAAATTAAAACGCTGGCTGTTGCCAATTTTAATTTAATTAATATTTTCAAGTTTTAACAACAGTCTTTTGGTTGTAGGCAAATAACACGGGAATCTTCTAGATTTATTGGTGTAATTTTATGCAACGATAGCTAATTTAGGTATTGAAAGACGAGCTTCTCGAAAAAGAAGGCTAAAAGTTTTCATACTATTTGTCTTATTTCGATGTGTTGTCTATGGAAGGCCCGGAATGATGTGGTGTTTAATTGGAAACTGATTCATTTGAGTAATGTGATGGGGAATATAAAAGCTTTGGGTAACTTCTGGGTGCGGTCGAGATCGAACATGTGTTGAGGTCAATATAGGTCCTAAAAAACTTTTGTTTATAAATAACACTTACATCTACTGATATACATTATGTGTCAAGCTTCAAACATTACAAGAACAAATCCATCCAAATTTGGAACTAAAGTGGTGCACTTGTTTGTTAACTCCAAATAACGTTGTATCTATTGAAACATTTACAAAAAGGTAAGCACTTTTTAAATGTGACGTTCTTGTGTTGCTCTGAGTTATTGATTACAAACCATAACAAAGTTTGTATTTGTTGGACCTAGATACCCAAGTAACAACATATGACAACATATGACAATGTTGTTACTGAGGTTTGATCCTAAATGGTCGCACAACGAACAACGATAGTTGGATAAATTGTTTAATGAGTTTAAACGTATTAACGTGATAGTATTATATTGAAGGCGGCTGATTGTTCTTGGGTTCTTTCGATTGGGTCTAAACCAAATTTCGGGTTTTGATCGGTTTTATCGACCTTTAGGTCTCGCTTGTTTATAGTTTTCTCTAATACCAATTCAAGTAGTGAGTTCTAACCATGGCTCGTTTTATATAGAGTACCTTTAACATGTAGCCAAGACATTACCAAGGTAATTAGAACGCAATTAGGAAACTAAACCAACTTTGATCAGTTTGTCAGCATTGGTCCTTCAACTTCAACGACTTGTAACTCAGATTTGGAATTAGCATCATAGTTTGGGTGCATATGCATATGTTCAAACCCTTACGTAATTTTCTTATTTCTTGTAGTTGATTTGTAGATGCTAGTTACACAAATATAATGCATATTGATGATGAAAGACAGTGATTTAGTTAAAGACGAGGCATCAAAATTAATCTTAAGGTTGTTAAAATAACGCAATTAAAAAAAAGTAAACTTGCTCCGAATGTTTGGAAGAGTTCTCTTTTATAAGATGTAATTTATTTTATCACCGTGCATATGACAAATTGATCAACAAAACATATTGGTCATAAGTTTTTATATAATGTGTTTTAGATGCAAGAAATAAAACTTAATGAAGAACATTTTAGGGAGTTTTTGTTACACGCATTGGTTAGACAACATCCGCTAATAGTTAGACATGATCCACCCCATAATCGTCGTCATTGTCTCTCCGCGCTCACCATGTGTTGCCACCAACATGTTGGTGTCACTGTAACGCCCATCACCACCACCCAGAGACTTCTTTCTACTCAGCTTCATTTTGGCCATACCCGTTATGACCTTAACCAATTTGATACTTTTTTATAACAACCCGTTTTTACTCTAACTCATTTTGCTCGGAATTTGTTTTGACCATAACACATTTTGACTCGTCACCCCAATCCGCCCGAGCCATTTGGTTTGTCAGGCTTAAATTACATTGTGATTAAAAGTGATGCAAGTAAAATTATATTGATTTAACCCATACATAAATATTTAACATTATGAATATTATTTTAATTAAAAAAAATGACATACTCACATGACGCTAGATCATATTTCACAAAATGATCGATATATCAACTTAACTAACTTGCATGTTTATCCTGTTGGATGGAATCATGAATTTCTGTGGGGTTTTTGCATGTGATATCATAACATAAGTTGGCCTTTTTCTTTTGTCTGAAAGTATGTGTTACACAAATAATGATATTCCTTGAATTAATCAAACACGTATTTGACGATCATGGAATCTACGGCTAGCTTCTTCAATAAAAACTTCGACCGTTTTGTAGTTGTGATCAAATTCAAGTGATTAATGATGGAACAAACTTGTCTTGTTTTGAACCTTTTGTAACCGGTGAATCAGCACCCACACCAATCAGTCTAAGAAAAAATAAATAAAAATGTTTATTGAGAGTATAAATAAATACGAGCCTCACATATAGAATTATTATCAAGAGACATGTACGATTAGTCGATTATCTTGTGGTGGATGCTTTCGTTTTTGTAACCCATATTATATAATAATGTAGTTGGACATGCATAAATTAATAGTTAAATCAAACATAATTCCCTTAAACACATAAAATAGCTAAATCAAACAGATTAAATCATTAAGCATTTTTTTTCTTTTTAAATAAACACTCAGCTTGATATACATTAATTAAATTCCTTCACTAGATCATTAAAATTTTGGTTAGGCGTTAGTTTGCATGTGATATACTTTCGGCTAACACTAATTAATTCACATGTTAATTAATGGTAGCTAACATGTAAATAGGTGTTATTTTAATGTAAACCATTTCTTGACATAAATTTTAAGGTTCGGGATTTGGAATGTGACTACTCTATAAATCAATCATACATTATCGTTACAAAAGAAACTACTGTATAATTCTTGTTTTAGAACGTTTAAGCATTAAATATTCGATTCACCTATGTTATAAACACATGTCTTCAGCCATCTTAACACGTGAATGATTACAAATGTGCTTTCAAACACCTAATCTTAAAAATTATCAACAAATCATGTGCTAATTCACGCGTGAAATTGCTAGTTCACAATCACATGTAAGCACTATTTAGTAATTTCTTATCAAACACATCTATAAGATTGAGTATTTAGCCTTTTCATGTAATATAATATAAGGTATTTGAAGCCCGAATTTTTGTTGTAGCGGTATTTCTATTAACTTTAGAATATATTAGGACATCCCTAAATAGACCACGATGGATACTAGTTCTCAAAACACCATCTAAAATTCTTTTAGTTTTATTTTTTAAAAACATGATGAAAAATAACCACACTAATTTTTTTTCCCTAAAATATTTATATATTCTCATTAAACTCAAACGATTACAATAAAATAAAACTACACTTTAAAACACCAATACATTAATTTAAATTTCTGTTATATCTCCTCAACGAACCAACAAATAATATTTCAAGATGTGTATCTCCATCTCCCAAAATGACTAGGAAATTTGTTAATAATGTTGTATTGATTATCAACAAATAATTTAAGTAACAAAAGTTTAGGAAAATATGAGAAAAAAAAAAGATAGGCCTTGAAAGTGCCTAAGCCAACATTTTTATATACACCTATATGCTCAGAAGTCTATTTTTTAGGGTGAACAAATTGACAGTTAATCGAGTGTAATCGAACTAATTGAACAAACCGAACTAAATCAAATCGAAATAATCAACAAAATCAAACCAAACTGAACACATTATTGATAGTTGAGTTTTTAGTTTTGGTATGACAGAATATTTTGACCGATTTCGATCAACATACCACGCAAAGTAGATTAAATCGATCCAAACTGACTCCACTCTCCAATTTGTTCCAACTTGACTCATTCATAGTGATTCTAATTTTCTGCATGTCTAATTTGTGTGAGGTGTTTGCAAACATGGGTGCATATGAAACCGAAATAGGAGAACCGTAACCAGAATTGCCATTGTAACTAGACCGAATTAACCTCACAATAAAAATTTGGTGGTTTGCTTTTATGGTTTTTCAAAAATGGGTTTTCGATTTCAGGTTTGCTATCAACCAAAAAACCAAGAAACAAACTTTAGGTAATTTATAAAAATAAAAACTGGTGTACCCTAAAACAATTTTGTCCAAATGGGTAATCATAGGTTATTCAGTAATTAACAAAAGTAAAGATAAACAAATAGGCACATGTTTCAAGACCACAAAAATCTTTAATTCCAAATGGTAAAACTTTAACCGAACCGGACCACCCATGGTAAATCTAAAACTAAAAATCTAAATCGAACGGTTTTCAAGTGGATCATCAATTAATTGTTAGAGAATGCTTCACGAGCCGGACAACTGAAGGAAACCTTAGAAAAGCAGCAACAAACCCTTAAGTTAAGCCAACTATACCTACTCAAAGAACTGATTTACTAGAAAAATGATTGATTACCTTTTTTATAAAACAAAAATGGTTCGATTTTGGTTCAAAAACTAAACTGAAGTATCCATTACATGTGCACACACTCATAAGTCATAACCAATTATAGGAGGTATCTCTCTCTATTCTTGGAGGTTTAGTAGTCGTCTGCTTACATTTATATTCGTTTAATATTAATGTTTAGAATAACAAAAATATGAAAAATTAAAATAATGATGTCTAAAACACTAAAACAAAATTACACACTACATTTTTTCTTTTTTTTTCAACTAAATAATACTTTTTTATACATTTATCATTACCATTTCTCTTTAATTCACTTACAACCACTTTCAAAATATATTAAAAAATGATAAAGGGTGAACAACAGTTTTTCAAATATACAGAAAAATCACTATATTTTATAAAATATAAAAACTCTTCACTCACAACACCCCTCCCTAAATCACTCTTTAAATTATAAAACACACCTCACATAATATGAGGGGTTAGATGAGAATGCTCAAAGATAAGTTCTCTAGTTATTTAAGGATATTTGATTACAAGCATATTCAATTTGAATCATTGTCTTATTTTGTAATATTAAAAATAAAAAGTTTTATACATAATTATGTAAGTGTAAAAGAGTATTTATAAAAATTGTTAACATTTAAAAGTTTTATACAAAATTGTTTGATGGATGTTTGATATTTTAAACAATAATGGTATCACTTTCCATTCCCACCTCCACACTTTAGCTGTTTATCTTTGTTGATTCAAATGTACCGTGTGAAATACGAGCAAAATGTTACTTAATTTGAAATGTGAATTTTAAATTATAAATATCGGTTACATGCAGTCAAAGAAGAGTATTATCTAATGTTATTTCCACAGGTAGAGTTTGATCAATTAGAAAGTCTATTCGGGACAAGTCTTTTTGACGAGAGTTTACTCAAATACGCGCACTAAAAGTATGCTCTGATGGCCTCTAAATCAATCCCTAAATTAACGGATGGATGTTACATGGGGATTATGAAGACTATTCATTAACCCCATGATTGGTGAATCCATGTCCGTAAAAATGTTGCCCATGCTAATAAATGATATATCTTTTTCAAAATATGTATATAAAAGAAACATGCTATAAACTGACATTATATAAAATATCACATGATCCACAAATGACATGATCCTTTGGTTCGTTGATGTAAATGTCCCGATGCACACCTAACACACTATTCGTAACTGACAGCCTTGTACAACAACTCTTGTTTTGAAATAATAATTTTAATAAGAACTCACCACTAACACATAAAAGTAAGTTTTTATTTTTTATTTTTGAACTTTGAATGCATCCAAATTTTGTTATATAAAAAGTTTTCATCAATAAACATAAGTCAGTTTTGAAATTGAAGTTGATGCCATTCTTTTTGATGCCATTCTTTTTTATGATACACATTGTGGAGAGAGAAACACCCAAACAAACACTCATGTTGTCTTGTGATAGGAAATATGACTCATATGATTCCCATGACACTCTTTATTCGATCACCATATTTTAAAGAATAACAAACTTTAAACTTCATCTCGAAAACACTAAAAAACCATTTGCCTAGCATGCATATATGAGAATAAACATGGAAAGCTGACAAAAGAGATGTCTAAAACCTCCTAAGAATTTTTAAGATTAACTTTGATCTTTTCCAAATTAACATACTTATACAAGATTAATATGATCTACTTAGAGCACCTATAATGAACTTCAAATCTCTAGGTTTAAATCTATGTGACATTCATTGGACAAGCCCCATCACAAACTTCACAATTATAGAGGAAGTTTGTCAAACTGTAGTCTTTGACTGCAAACTTGTAACAAACAACAAAAGTGAGTCTTAATTTCCCATCTCTCTCTTACACATATATAAAGGCGGACCTATGTATTGAATTGGGGAGGGGGGCACCTAAATTTTTTTTAGTGTTATTTATCTGTGAAAATCCCGATCGCCCCCTTACAATAAGTGTTAAGTTCTGATGTCGCCCCTCACGAAAATAATTTCTAGATCCGCCACTGCACATATATATACACTATATACATATATAGTTTTAATATTTTTAATGGGTTTGTAGAGGTTTGTTATTGTAGTCAAAAACGAAGTTTTTGAAAAAAGTTTGAAATTTGATGTGACGATAATATGTCGGTTTGTATGAGTTTATTGTTATATACAAACTCTTATGAAAGTTGACCAAAGAGGTGTCTAAAATCTCCTAAGACTTTTAAGATTTACTTGATTGTTTTCCAAATTAACAGAATTATACATACAAAAAGGTTAACACGATCTACACGATATAATGAAAAAAGAAAAAGAATTATATTATAAGGTAAAAGTAAAACTTGGTACAACAACATTATTACAAAGAAAGTTCTTAGAAGCTCACGTCACAAATATCCAACTCATTTCATAAAATGATAAGGTGAACCATATGTACTCACGGGGTTAACCTTTTCTCCTCTCGCAAATCCCGTAAACTGATTGATTTTTACGGGAATAATAATAATAATAATAATAATATTTATATGTTACTTTTAGACTAGATTAGGATGAGTATAGCTGTATGCCTGTATAGGTCAAAATAGAAGAATCGTGTACTGATTTACAATAAATAAATAAAGGGTCCTCCTAACCAAACCTCATACCCTACAAGACGCTGCGTTCAGCCCTTACCGGTGCGGTTTATTCGACGTGATTGATTTGACGACGTCGACGGATGATTTGATTGGTGAAGTCTGTCGTTGTCCTAAAATACGCCGCGTTTAGACCTTAACGTGGCGTTTACAACCATCAATTATTTAGGCAGTTTCCCAGAATTGTGGTGGTATACATTAGCTACATTACATACAAAGTAAACATTAGCTAGCCTGCAAAACATAAATTGTTTGCTACATTACATACAAAGTGTCCTTATTCCCAACTCAAGAAAATGTCTTGGATGTTTGACGGTTATTTTCCGAGCCCGCCGAGGACAAACGACGAGGCAAGTATTCCGGATTTGAATCTTGCGCCGCTGGATTTTGTAGATTATGACGGGGGGCGGCGTTACCAAATTTGAACCAGGTATCGTCACATGTTTATTTGGGTTACCCGTCGTCATTAATTTATGAAATTAGATTTGTTAACAGTATATTTTGTTAGGAATATTTTGTGCATGACCAACCGGATTGGTATTTGGCGCCTAGCAGCAGTTCGTACTTGTCACATCCTGAACATGATTACGGGCAGCCGTCATACCATTTATCAGGAGACCCGCATTACGTTGCCCAACCTTCGTACCATTTTAATACCGAGGAGCCGTATTCATGTAGTCAATGTTCGTACCCATTACCGGTAGGTGATGCGTATCGGTCACAACCAGAACCAGACCATATTCTTGAAACCCCCCACGAGAATGTTGATGAAGATTACGGCAGACATAATTCTGACGACGTTGGTGATAATTACATTCGCGAGGCTAGGGTGTCATATAAAACGGATATCGTACGAGCCAATTTGTTTTGTTTAAAAGTATTTTGTAATTAGTAGTTGGGTTGAACTTGTTTTAAATTTGACGTTAATACTGTTCCAGCTATTTTCTTCCCGTGAGGAGCTGGAGGAGTGGGCGAAGAAAAGAGGTCGGGAACACGTGTGTGTTGTTGTTGTCCAGCGGTCTAGGCCAAGAGCCGTGGATCTTGGATGCAATCGCGGCGGCGAACCAAAACTCACCGCCACAATCAGGCGTACAGGCAGTATAAAGAAGGGCTGTCCGTTTAAGCTAAAAGGAAGGCACAACCGTGTTGGTAATTTTTGGAAGCTTGAGGTCGTAAACGAGACGCACAACCACGACCCGTTCGTATTTAAGGAGGGTCATGCGTATCTAAGGAGAATGACCGACGAGATGGTTGATATGGTTGCGAGGTTACACACGGATGGCTTGAAGACATCAAAAATAGGTCCACTGTTACGCAGACAGTTTCCCGAAGCCTGCGTTATTGACAAGGACATACACAATCTTATAGAGAGCTGGAGAAGAGAAAATACAGTTGGCGATACCCCAATGCAGGTTCACGTTTTTGAATTTGATTTATTGCAATGGATGTTCAAAATAATATATTAACGTCAAATAAAACCGGTTGCAGGTATTTGAAAGCTTCCTGATTAATAACGGGTTCGTTTATCACACACGGGAGAACCCTGCCACAAACCGCGTAGAGGACGTATTCTTTTGTCATGACACGTCGCATGAAATGTGGCGTGCGTTCCCCCATTTGCTTCTGATTGACACCACTTACAACACAAACATGTACAAGTGGCCGTTTGTGCAGTTTATTGGCGTGACGTCGACGTCGAAGTCGTTCTGTATCGCGCACGCGGTTCTACTTAGGGAACGCCAGACGGATTTCACATGGGCCCTCGAGCACCTGAAAGGTATGCTCGAGGATTCTATTGAGCCGCGCGTCATAGTCACCGACAGAGACTCGGCCCTGATGAATTCTTGTAAACAAGTATTCCCGAATGCTACCAGAAACCTGTGCCGGTGGCACATACGTGAGAATATAAAGAAAAAGTGGAAGGGTATCTATGATAGCGAGGCAAGAGAAGATTGCGCTCTATTATGGACGGTCTTGTGTGAGTCTCCCACGTTCGATGAATACGAATATAACTGCTTAAAGTTGCAAGAAATGTTATTCAAAGTTGGGAAAGAAAGTAAGTCGTTCTGATTATTAATATACAATAAGTGTTAATCTAGTAGTACATTTCATAAGTTTAATTTTGTTTCGTTTTCAGAGGTATGGGACTATATCCATGATAGCTGGCTGTCACGAGACAAGGAAAAGTTTGTATCTTGCTGGATGGCCGATCGGTTAAACTTCGGCGAGAGTACAACAAACCGAGTCGAGAGTCAGCACGCGAACTTGAAAAGGCACCTTAACGGGGCCAACAACACCCTCCAAGCACTTGCGGCTTATACCCTTGAGCTTATAGAAGCCCATAAGATTGAAATCGGAGCAACATTTGAAAAATCCCGGATTACGTTGAAGAGAGACCATAACCTTCAGGTTTTTTACAGGCTACATTATAAAGTGTCGATTAAGGCTCTTACACTACTAGAAAAGGAGTACGGAAAGCTTGACAAAATGATCGTTTCGGGATATACGTGCCGACACCAGTTGCGAATGTCTATGGGGTTGTCGTGTGCTTGTGAGGTGGAGCGTCACCTTGATACTTTGGTACCTATTCCACTAAAATCGATAGACCCGTTCTGGAGGAAGCTTGACTTCAATCCAGTGGTCCCACAGGTAGAAGAAGAAGACTTCGAGGCAGAAATGGAAGAGCTTAAACAGACGGTTTTGATACGTAAAGATCGAATACAGAAAAGAAGTCTTTTATCGAAGATTTGGTCCGTTCTTCCCGGCAACTCAAATAAAAAAGAGCCAGAGAAACAGGAGGACCCTCGCGGGTACCCAAACCTAAATCAGCAAACAAAAAAGGTCGAGGCCGCCCGGCACAGCTCGTATATCCCTTCCTCGTACCCCACTTCGTCCTCACAGAACACTGACCAAACCCCCTCATTCTTGGAGCATTCGTGGTCGCAGTCCCATTCACAGCTTAAGATGCCCCCTCCTAAACCTTCAAAACGGTCGTCTAAGAAAAAGGAGACTGGAGCTGCCATAGGTTTTCCTATAGTTGTTTATCCGGAAGATGTTGCAGCGGTAAATTGGTATAAGGGCCTTGTTCCAAGCTGGAGTTACCCTTACATCTCAAGGATCATAGACGTAAAGCCAGACGGTAACTGCAGTTTTTGGGCAATTGCGGAAGGTTTAGGAATGGGTCAAAGTTGTTGGAGGGAGGTTAGGGTTGCCATGAAGAATGAGATGGATAGGAACCCAGATTGGTGGAGGGAAATATAAAATACGGAGCACCCGGAGTTTTTTGAGACGACCCGTAGCCGGTTAGATTTTTTAGAAACGGTTCAAGATGCGCCCCACAACCGTTGGTTTCAGTTACCCGCCCATGGATACGTCGTTGCTCAAGCATTTAATTGCGTTCTGATTCTCATGGAGCCGCATAGCAGCCAGACCTTTTTCCCGATGAGAGAGGGACCAGATCTGTTTCGTGGTCATCCGGTACTGGCCATTGCTAATGTTACAGATACTCATTGGCTATATATACAACTCGAAGGGGATTTCCCGGTGCCTTTGCCGGTTCGTACTTGGGCGAGATTTGCAAAAGAAGAGGCTTACGGCTGGAGGGCCTTGTATGAAAATCGTATAAATGACTACCTTAGAATCATGTCAAGTTGGCGAGTCGAATGTGACACAGTTGATTTAACCGCTTGATTGAATATTTAAATCGATGTATCACAGCCACATATTATACGCACTGTGCGATTAAGTTAACATAAAAATATGTAATTTTATGTACTAATCGAATATCATTAAATATGAAGAAAAATCGAACACGATGACACAGTTGTCCAAAATAGCATCCACACGTCCACCATTAGTAGTCTTCGCACCCGTTTTCTAGTAACGTTCACACCTAGTTTATTCGAAAATGTTTGGTATTTGTTTTGGTGAAACTTGGTGAATGAGTTTGGGAGAGAGGTATCATATGGTTTATGAGGTGGTGGGGGTGGGGGTGACAGGTTGTTCAGATGCTTTAAATGTATTGGCTTTGTAAACTGGAAAAAAAAAATCTCTAACCGCCACGTTAAGAGGTATACATGACGGTTTATCCCATTATTTTCCGACGTGTCATGTCGGTGCGTTACCAATAACCCCACGTATAGTCCTTGACGTGGCGTTAGTGTTCCACTATTTTTAGCCAGTCAAATATTGTTTCCCCCTCTTTCAGTCTATATTTCTTGTTCAGCCGACCGATTCCCCTCCTCCCCGTATTATTCCATCTTCCGGCGACAGTTTGAGGGATGTCTCAATCCAAGTCTAGTCAACACTCCTCTGGGTCATCTTCGAAGCCTTCCCGTGCAGATGACCTTTGCGTGAGATGCCCATGTGGAGCCGCCACATGTTACCGGATATCCAGGACCGATGCAAACCCCGGTCGTCGATTTCTGTGTTGTGTAAGTCTTTAATTACTAACGAATTAGTGTTTATGTCTGTTAATCTAAGACGATTCCTTTAATTTGGGTTAGGTCAAATTTAGGTGTTAGTGTTCTTAGTATGTTAATCGAATTAGGGGTTTTTGTTTGTTGATATATTAAGTCCATTACAGAAAGGGAGTTGTGGATGGCTAAAATGGGCCGATGATCCCACATGCCCTAGTTGTGGAAAGGTAATTCAAGCAATGGTGAATATGATGAACAAGAAAGATGAGTTTGCAAGAATGAAAACCAAAGAAGTAACAAGGTTGAAGATGTTGCTAGCTATTAGTTGGTTTTTGTTCTTTGTTTATGTTTGTGTTTATTACTAGCTGATAACATCGTATTTGTAGTATGGGATACTGTAACCTTTGTTGTTGTTGTTTAATGTTTAGAGTTTCATGTTTCATCTATTTACTTTCCACATTATCAGTCATGATGAAAATGAGAAGGATCAAATTGAGAATGTTGTGAATGTAGTTCAGTTTGACAATGAAGCAAGTCAAATGGAAGACAAAGAATGTCAATTGGTAGAAGATGAGTTGATTGCTTATTTGGTGCAAGAGGATGAATTATTTAGACCAAGTGAGGAGCATGAAATAGATCCGGGTGATGATTATGACCCTGAGGTTTTGAAAGCAGCTTTCAACTACACCAGTGAGCCGGAGGAAGCTTACTATCATGATCCATATGAAAATGATCCGGTGTGGGATTCTGACTGGTCAAACGATGATTGTCATTGGAAGTAGTATTGTACGTGGTTTGTGATGCTTTATGTACTGTAATGTGTTACTTAAATTCTGCACGTTTAAATGTGTTGTAATGTTTGTATGAATTTCTAGGTATCGTATTTATATTAAAATAATCATCAACCGTTTGCAAACAGGGTATAGTGAAACGAAGTGGCCGTGAGGAAAACTGAATTTATAATTTTTAATTAATAATGATTTTTGTCTTTTAATCCACGTGACGAATGTTATTGTGTAATCATCTCTATGTTGAATCTATTGCGTTGACGAAAATAAGGATGGATGTTGTTGCTACGGAGGTCATTTATAAGACCATTCTCGTTCGTGAACCTTTTAGTAGTTTGGTTGGCACCTATACTTAAATAAAAATAAAAAATTATTGTTTGGCAAGAATTTTTTATATTTCACCTATAAATTGATATTTTGTCTATAATTTATAATATTTAACATTTCTAAAAAAAATAAATATACAGTTTTGTTTTATATTTCTTATATGAGATAAAAACTAATCATATTACATATAGGTATAATAAAAAATAATTAGTTGGGTTGATTTGTGAATGAGTATGAAAATTTGAGTACCTGGTAACATATACCCGATTAGTTGGGTTTGTTTGGGATAGACTTTCATAACCCGGTATGGGTTTGGGAATACCAAAACCCGACCCATTGCCAATCCTAACTTGGGTTTTTAAGTGTTAACCGCCACGATAATATCTTCAAGAACCGTATAATGGTAACGTGGATCTCTAGAAACTGTGATTAGCCTGTAAAAGCCTTTGCGTGCAATATTGTCGGCCTTTACCTCTGCTTAAAGCTCTTACCGTTGCGTATATTGATTGCCTAAATATCTGTAACCGATGCATTAAGAACTTAACGTCGCGTATTTAGGTAAGGGGCAAATCTACAAACTCTGAAAAGCCTGTAACTCACCTATTCACTTTGAAGAGAAACCTTGTGTTTGCATGTGGAAAAAAGTGGGTATGTCTTAACCGTCACGTTTAGACATAAACGCGAGGTGAAATATTAATAAAATTTTTGACCCCTATAAAAAGTTGCAAAGAAAGATATTTTTCCTAATTTGTAGTTCAGATTTGATGACAGTGGAGACGATATAGGTTGTCGAGGTCTGTCTTTAAATATATGTATGACAACATATTATTTCGAATATGATATTTGTTGGGTATTTTTAACCCTATTTTTATCGATATCGTTCATTGTTAATGCGATATATATATACATTGTATTCCAATAATAAATGCCGATAAACATGACCTCGTTTGAAGATGCCACTTTTACGTAATATATAACGATACTTTAATCTATAGGTGGTGCAAACTAGTTTTCAAACAAATTAAACATTGAGATATACATTGCAGTAACAAAATAGCATCTACACATGACGGAGACAAACAACAATTGCTTAAATTTCGAAATCCACCTGCAAATTTCTAGTTAACAGGTAATAGTAATATCAGACACCAGTCTTTACTCATAGCTGGCCTTGGATGTTAGATACCCTCATTTGATTTCCTTTTTGAGTTTTTGGGGCACTTTTGTGAATTATAAAGGGGGCCATCTAGGCATCTTCATCCCCTAGTTTTATATTAATATTAATAAAGACTCCAAAATAGCATCTACACAGCTACCGATATCTGCTGGACAGCTGCCGTAAAGTTGACCGACGATACCGTATTATATATTAATAATAATGTACTCCAAAATAGCATCCACACATCCACAATTTGATCGTTTATTTCACGCCGAAATTTCTGTGGCTGCGTAGAAGCTATTTTCGGGCTACATTGTTATTATTTTGCAGGGTAATATATTGTTGAATGGGTGGAGTGGTGTTAAGGCCTAACGATTTATTGTGGTATTGAGCCATAAATTATCGGTTGTTATATAGATGGTCTCTGAGTCCCTTATCCGCCACGTTACGGCCTTGACGTGACGTATGAGGGTAACTCGAAATCGACAAAATCTGAAAAGGCTGCAGCAGGAGCGTGTTATCGGCAACGGTAAGCTATTAACGCGGCGTATAACACTTACTCCAATATTGAATAGAACGGGCTTGGCAAGATCATTTGATTTAAATTTCTAAACGATTACATTAGAAAATAGTATTGTTAAAATTTTATATCTCATAACGGCATGGAAAAAACATCATAATCGTTGCTTAAAAGTTACAAACGATTACAATTGACAAAACTAATACAACAAGATATTAACACATATTGTAGTTTAAAATAGCATCTACGCAGCCTTGTCTGCCACCTTCTTTGCTTGATAATCTAATGGCACGTCAATTACGGGGTCCTAGCAATGCACTCTCTCTGTTCTTGTTTTCTTGTTGTTCTTCCAACAACTTAATGCCAACACCCCACTGTTGATCTTAATGACAGCTTCTATCCCAAAGAATAATAACTAGACCAAAATAACATCTACACGGCCAACGTTCTCTCTTTCGGTTGACACATATTTTCCTCTTAATCATTGAAATTAGAGTTTGGGTCATCATAATAATTATCTATGTATTGGATGGATAGAGGCTTAGTGAGGCTTCGGGCATAATTTATAATGGATTTTTTTGAAACAAAGGCACGTATAGTCCTCAAAGCGGCGTTTTAAGATAACAAAGTACATATAAAATCTGGCAACATGTAGTAACCTGTCGTCCTAAACCGCTGGGTTTCGTACCTAACGTGACGTATACAACCTCCAAATTTTGTCTACAAAAGCCTCTCCGAATTTCCATTCGTTCAACCACACCCTCATTAATGTTTTCAATAAAGCCTTTCACAATGTTTCATGTGGTCGGTACTATTAAAACTTATTGTTGGTTGTGTAGATGTTATTTTGGAGTGACAGGCAGGGGTGGGGTTGTCGTTGCCCGATCGGAATGTTAGGTTTCCCTCGTCATAAATCTCAACGGCGCCGTTTACAGGCACTGTGGCCGCCATTAAATGATGGAGGGAAGAGTTTGGGCATTTCTACATACGGGTTCCAATGAACATCTAAAAGAACCACCCGAGAAGCGCCATAAAGATGAGTGAATTCCTTTAAAAGAACATTTTCATATATGTCAACAACATCTATAAATGTAATATTATGTTGTGTAAATGCTATTTTTTGAATGTAATATTTGTATTGTGTTGTTAATTAAGAGTGTTTTTAAGGTATTGTACCTTTATGACTGAGAGTTGATGACAGTGAAGACGATGATGGTTGTCGTGACTTCACTTTCAAAATATGTACGAAAGAATTGCGTTTGATAAGAAAATATTATTGTGTTCCTTGTGTAATGTGTTATGATTTTTAAATCTAATATTTAAAATATTTAGATTACAATATTTAATAAAAGTGTTATGATAAACAAGTAAATGAGAATTAACAACTTCAAATTAGCATCAACACAAATTTGATGACAACGGCCACTGCTCGAACATGTAGGTTCCCTGGACGGATCACACGAGATATCCCGATATACACAGGTGCGGAATCTCTGTGTAGATCGTTACGGACGTAGAACACAAACACACGAACACACGAATACGATACGAACAAACACACGTTATATTAATAACTCAACACGTGATATAATCACAGTTACAGACTCTCGACCTCACGTCACTTGACTCACGAACAATAACTGACTTACACGAACAACTTGAACTCCTTCTAAACAATAAGCCGTAACCTATATAAATACACGACAACTTCGCCTCAGGCGAAGTTGTCCATAACTTCACTTGGTTAACAAGTTCGCCTAAGCGAACTTGTCAACAACTTCGCTTGGTTAACAAGTTCGCCTAAGCGAACTTGTCAACAACTTCGCTTTAAACAAACAAATACATAAACAATATTACAGACTCGATTACAGACATTAGACATATGAACTACTGACATTTATGCACCAACAGACTCCCCCTTGGCAGTAGCTTCATATCTTGATCTTTCAGCATCTGTCTTGTAATCCTGTATCTTCACGCGTGCACTCCTTCTCTAACACACACCGACACAACTCATTGATACTTTCTTGCTTCGTCCTTCCAAGCTGGAATATAAAAGATTTTCTTCTCGTTAAGCACCTTCAGATCAGCTTGCGATAAGTTAACAAGATGCATCGGATCGTAAACTCTAAGAATCTCTTGTTCATCCTCATCTTCCATCACTGCCTCCGCTGTCTCACAATCAACGAACCACCACTTTAGGTCTTTGAGCACATCCTTGGGCATAAGCTTCATCAGTACTTCTTTAAGGCACCGGATTGGTTTATACTTCATAACCATCCAAGGCTTTCCATCAGCTCTCAAACCTCTATCCTTGTCGTCAACAAGTTTCCCTTTCTGTGGTTTCAACAGCTCAAACTTCTTTTCCTTTATGCTCTCTTTCCATACGATTTTCCCTATGACTCTAGCCATATTATCATCACTTCGATTGATCAACCCCAATCTGGCTAAGTCTTTAACCTCACATTCAGGCAGTGTGTTTAACGATCTCAACATTCTTCTAAGGTACTGAACTCCATCATATCGTTTAATCACGAAGAGCCGCAACTGCTCATCATAAATCCAGCATATAATCCCTTTCTTTGCTTCAGCATAGCCCTTAATATTGTAACTCTTTTTGAACATGGTAGGGACTGCCGGTTTCTTCGTTTTGACGAACCATTGAGCGTATCCTTCCTTCCACCTCGGCTGCTCTTCCCATTCAGTATCTTCAACTGCCGTCTGATCACCCATATCGGCCTTCTCAACCTCTGGAATGTCATGTTCGACATTTTCCTCTACTATCTCTCCTTCCTCAATCTCATTCTCAATCTCAATCTTCTCACCGATCTTCTCAATCACATCACTCGGCAGCACATCCTCATCAAACAATATATCATCGCTGAACATATCATCATCTAGTTCTTTCAACGCATCAATCACGTCATCACCTATATTCTCATCATCAACCAACACCACATCATCACCACCAGAACCACCAGCCGCGTCGGCAGACTCCCCCTGATCTGTGGAAGTACCAAGAGCTAGAGTAGTTCTTGGCAACTCACCACCTGCATCTTTCGATGCATTGGGATCATCGTCTTTGTCATTCCTTCTTTTCGTCCTTAGCTCGTCGCCTTTACAGCTCATCTCCCCCTGAGATGCCAAGAACTCCTTCAAGGTATCTATAATTTTCCCATGCTCAACCAGGAGGGATGACTGTAGTTGATTTGCTTCTACTAGGCGTTGAATAGTCTTAGATTGCTCTGCCACGATCCGCTCTAGTGAAGCTATTCTGTCTGAGTCTGAAGTAGGCGTAGGCGAGACATCAGAAGCAGGCGTAACCGCAGGTGGTACCATACCTGATAACCCTGCAGTAGTGACGACCGTTGACTCTACAAATCGTGCAGCAACGACCGACTGAGTAAGCGTTGGAGGTGGTAGAGACACAATCTCCGGAGTCGACATCTGGATAGTAGTGGTAGATGGAATGCCAGCAGATGATGTAGCCACCACGGGAACATCCGCAGTGCTTATACTTGTAACCTGTACAGAAGTAGGAACGATAGACATACCAGACAGTGCGGCCGGAGCGAAACGTACCCTTCTTGAAGTCTCTCCAGCTCCCATACCAGCACCTGTCCTTTCCCGTCTTGATCGTCTTATCAGCTTATGTATATCTTCTTCCTCTTCTGACTCATCATCATCCTCCGTTCTCTTTCTCTTCCCAAACGTTCTCTCTCGAGACACCATCAACCGTCTCCCCTCATTCATGATCTCATCCAAATCTGAGTCAGCCATCGACGTTGCTGCTCTAGTAACACTCACACCCGAACCCTGTGCAGCAGAGACCTGCACCTCTTCCAGCGGATCAACTCGGTCCATATCAAAGTAATCTTGACCACCAAATACTTCATCAAGATCAATATTCTCCTCAGCCGTCACAACAGGCACAGCAGATGCAGCTTGAGTTGCTCTTGCCTGTTGCGGTTGAGGATCTCTGAACTCGTCCCCACCAGCAGGAACATACTCTGGGTTGATTAAAAACCCAAACAGTGGAGTATGCCTTGGACGCAGCTCAGGCTTGCTCCTCGCACTCGAAGTGCGGCATTGAGCGAAGATACGCTTGCTCACAGATTCCACGTATCTGATCGGGCGTCGTTGAGGTAGATTCGGAGCCACATGATCCAGGATCATCTGAATGAATCTCGGATACATAATAAACCTCTCACGAGCCATCGCTCTCCTCTGTCTATCGATCTCGTAATAGACCATCTGACTAAAACTATAGCGTTTATTGTAAGTCAGTGCAGTCATTGCGGACTGCATGGTCGCACCCATACCGTCAGTGCCCGCCTTCCTCCCAGACATGCAAACTATCATAACGTGCATGAGGAAGCGCCACTGATCAAGCAGAAAACCCTTCCGTCTCTGTGTATCGCCTAATGGACCAGAATAGCCCATTCGGAGAAACGCTCCATCACGAAACGGAGCCACAAACTCAGTTGGGTCGTCCCTCGTTTCTTCTCCAAACCGTAACGCCACCCGAATCTGTTCAGAATTGAACTGAACCTGTTGATTGTTCACAGTCGCTCGCATGACCGGGGGCTCAATACGACAATCGTATTCTACCGTCTGCCAAAAGTCTTCGATATTTGGTAAGGATATCGGCAGAGTCGTCGTGATAGCATGAAAAATCCTCGAGCGTATGAGGAAAGTAATAATCTCGCGGTAATCCTCAACGCCGCTCGCTTCCGGGTCAAGGGTGATGTACATATTGTGACCCGGGAAAAATTGCCTCTGATTGTCACCGTCGTCTCCTCCTGCACCTCCAGCACCAGCTACTGCGGCCATATCTGCAACAAACAAACCAAGTTAGTTAAACATTAAGACTTAGCACAATTTCGCTTTGTTACCATGAGCGAAGTTGTGATAAACTTTTTATAGGCGAAGTTAAAGGTGGGGCGAAGTTGGGAACAACTTCGCTTCAGCTTTAAGTTCGTCTATTTAACATTCAGTAAAATTGATCTAGGCGAAGTTAATGTTAACTTCGCCTCATCACAACATCGCCTCAGGCGAAGTTAATGACAACATCGCCTCAGGCGAAGATAAGCCTCAGGCGAAGTTACGGATAACTTCGCCTAAACCTTAAGTTCGCCTGAATCAGAATCGGCGACAGTAAGGATTATGGAACAACGTGCAGTTGATGATTTCGTGATTAAGGAATCCGGAAAACATGATGTTAAGGTTATCTAGACGATCAAAGTGGTTCTTAACACGTAAAAACAAGTTTTTGAAAATCGGTTGAATGGCCGACGATTCGAGGTTAATAACCGGGTCGAAACGACCTAAGATTAATGCCCTTGTACATTGATGATATGATATAATTGCATCTCGAACCTTGAATCGGTATGAAATCTGGGAAAAAATAACTCGGAATCGGAATAAACACAAGTTCGCCGGAAAATATTGGATAAGTTCGCCGGAAAAGATGAGTGAATAAGTTCGCTGATTTTGAATAATGAACACTGTTGACCCTTAAAATCCTTTATATAGGGGCGGAGTTATACAGGCGAAGTCACCCTGAATTGACTTCGACCCATAGTGTCTGATTAAACTTGTAAGTACTCTTCATCTGCTTCCCGTTCTCTTTCTTACTCCATGATTAAGAAGTCTTGATATGTTGAACTCTAAAATGTTTCAATAACTCATATATATATATATATAAATATATATATATATATATATATATATATTTTTTATGATAAACTTTACATAGACTTCAGAGTAGTAACCAACTGCAAGTCCCGAATCTGGATCACTGCAGTTTCTTCAAACGCTATCTCCACGGGAATCAGAACACTTACGGGCTCGTGTATGACTGGGTAATCGCTTTTCTGCCTATCATTTGGAAAGATATATATGAAGACATGCAGAACTCGTAAGGAGTTTCCATGTAAAATCAAGTAGTTTTAGTTTGTATCACATCTACTTTTACGCACCATAAAAAGTTACCATGACATACAATGACTGTCCTAAAGCCTTTTAAGCCTAATAACTTCACTAGTTAAGCACACAAAGTTAGTATATCTATCATTTTCCAAGGTTGGATCAATTTTCCGTTTAACATAGCAAACGTACTTCTTACGAAGTAGTAGACTTGAAAAATAATTTCATTTCCCCTTTTTTTTAAAAAAATTTAACATTAATCGCCCCGACCAAAACAAAGTCTTCAGGTAAACGGCTATCCCGAAGATCCAATGGATCAGCTGGACCGACCACATACTAGTATGTGTCCTTATAACTAAGTATGATCGACTAACTTTTCAGCGAAAGAATGAAAACTCATCATAAACCGCCCCGGTCACTGTCAGTCATTTGGTTAATGGCTATCCTTATATTCTACAAGTAGAAATGAGGACCAAACATATCCTAAGACATGTCCTTCAAACTGAGGTAACCGACATAATTTTAAGCGATAGTGACGTTTTTTTTTTTTTTTTTTTTTTTTTTTTTACGAACAAAAAGCATGGTTACTCGGGATTGATCATCCCATTTAGTTCAATAAGGTTTTGAAATCTGGATTTGTCAAACGCTTTAGTATATAAATCAGCGAAATTATCAAGCGTATCCACCTTTTCAAGAACAATCAGTTTCTTCTCAGCACAATCCCGTATAAAATGATGACGTATGTCAATATGTGTGACACCCGGTAAATTCCCAATCCCTTAAACCAAGTAATCAACCTAAATATTAGGTAATTATGTTATGTGCGCCCTGCGCGAGCGCGCCATGTTAGTCAGCGCGTGCATTTGTTATGTGCGCCCTGCGCGAGCGCGCCATGTTAGTCAGCGCGTGCATTTGTTATGTGCGCCCTGCGCGAGCGCGCCATGTTAGTCAGCGCGGGCATATTATGTGCGCCCTGCGCGAGCGCGCCATGTTAAAAACCAGCGTGGGCATATGTTATATGCGCCATGCGCGAATGTTTTGGCTTTATGTTTTCATGTACCTTAACGTTATGTTGTCTAATGGGTTGACCGTCACGCATGATGCTAAGGCGGGTGCACCCTAAATCGTTTATGCGCGTGCGGAAGGGAACTAACCTCCCCGCATGGCGGGAACATTGAGAGCTAGTTTGTCTGAAGCTCCAAGATGGAATTGACTTCAACATAACTGATCACTATGTTGAAATACCAAGACCACCTGGAGAATCTACAAATGAAACTCAATGTCCCTAACTGCGAGAAGGTTACGCACCTACCCGCAGCAAAGAAATGTCCTTCACGCAGAAAGCTATGCGCACAAAGTGATACGCACGGAACACTTAGTCTATTCTCCAGACGTAAGGAGATTACTCCCGCCCAAAAGGAAACAGTAGCGTGTTTCAGAGATTTTCCATTTTTTTTACTGTACACTGACAAAAGTACCTGAAAAAGCACACTGTAACACGAAAAGTCAACTGTCAGCCACCCTATTCTCACCAACCCCAGACCTGCATGTCCTGACCAAATCAAAATCAAAATCTTTTATCCACTACTCCACTTTTAAATAAATAATAATAATTTCCATACTTTATCATCATTACCCCTAGATATGAAAAGATTACAATCCCCTAAAACAAGGAATTGTGTTCCCTTGAGTTTGCCTATAAATATGTAACCTAAATTATCACCCAAAACACACTTCAAAGAACTGCAAACTTGCACTAATCCCCTCCCAAGCATCCGTTGTTTTCATTTCCGATCCTGTTACTAGGTAAGCCGAGAATATAACCTTGAGATCTACTTTCCAACCCTTATATTCTCCTATTTCTTGATCTTAATATATATACTTCTTGTTATTTAATCGTATTCTAGACCTTCGATTCCGAGGCCAACACCAAGAAAACCCGAATCTCGATTAATCCCTTAACAAGAACCACAGGTGAGTCTCACAGCCCCTATTTTCACTGTTTTCACTATTTTTAAACTGTTTTCGGGGCGAGGGACACGTACTTAAATAATGTTTTATCATGGTATACTTACAAGCTATGCAAGCGATTATGTGTTTAAGTTATGTTTCATGATGAGCAATGCAAACGGTTATCTTTGGTTTACGATGTATGTGCGCCAGAATTCGAGTAAGTGATCACTTTACCATTGGAACTCTAAGGGTAGGGACTGCTGGTTTGATCCACCCACTCGTAGGGGTCGCACCTCTTTGCATGGACGAGTGCCTAGTATGGTCATGGGGCAGTACTATGGGTTTGAGCCCGCTCGTAGGGGTCGCGCCTCTTTGCATGGACGAGCGCCTTGTTTTCCGGCACAACGTCCGCGCGTAACCCGCGGGACGGAATTATTGATTAGCTCGTAGTGGCAGCGCCACTTTGCATGGACGAGCACATTTTCCTGAAACGTTCGCGCGTAACCCGCGGGACGGTATTACTTATTTTAGCTCGTAGTGGCAGCGCCACTTTGCATAGACGAGCACAGTTCCCAGAAATGTTCGCGCGTAACCCGCGGAACGATTTTATCAGAATATGTTGATAGAACTATGTTTTACCAAGCATGTGTTTTAATGATGCTATCAGAATTATGTTTCAGAATGATTTGTATCAAGATTATGATGCAATACGATTTATCAAGTTACTAAAACTTGTGAACTCACTCAGTTTATACTGATTCAAATGTTTTTACGTGTCTTTCAGGAGATAACTAGGTAGTGCATGGAGTCACAGTTAGAGCACCTCACGCTGAACATCTAAAACTAGCTTTTTGGAAGATTTTAGTTCTATCCCTTCGATGCGCGTGGTTGTTCCCGCCGCGCAAGGGGATATGGCGTGGAAATCTTCAACAGTTTTTATACTTGGATGTTTTTATGAAATTTTTAAACAATGTAATGTATTTGTATTAAACATTTCATGCGCAATGAAAATCTTTGAATGTTTGCAATGGCCCGTGCTTAATTATCAATCCCTACTCGCGCGCGCCCGGCTGTTTCCGCCGCTCAGGGCCGGGTGTGACAGATTGGTATCAGAGCACTGGTTATAGCGAACTAGGAAAAGAAGTTTTAACCTAGACTATAACCGTTGGGGAATCGCATGAAATATTTTTCAAAGAAAATATTTTCAAAAGAAACTATACACACACTTAGGAACACGGGTCACACAGTGTAGTAAATAAAGAAAAACATTATGTGCTCAGAGTACATGCGCTAAGTTTGATATATTTTCATTCTCTTTTAAAGCGAGAATGCCTCCAACTAAAGCCAAAGGAATTACCATGACACCCGAGGAACTCGCGGAAATAATCGCGCAAGCAATCGCAACACATGAGGCCAGCAAGGCCGAATCAAGTCAGGGTCGTCAGAATGAGACCCCAGAACCCGAATCAGGAGCCTTGGACAAAGGATGCTCCTACAAGACATTCATGGCCTGTAAGCCTTGGCCATTCAAGGGTACCAAAGGGGCCATTGGGCTCTACAACTGGATTGACAAGATGGAGACAGTTCTCTCCATTAGCGGATGTAGTGAGAACCAGAAGGTCCTTTACGCGACCTGCATGTTCCAAGAGGCAGCTTCGTCTTGGTGGAAGCTTCAAACGAAAACATTGGGGCGAGAAGTTGCTCTCCACAAGACCTGGGAGGAACTGAAGGAAATGATGATGAGAAAGTTCTGCTCTCGCGCAGAAATCCAGAGTCTACAACAGGAATTCTGGAACCACACCATGGTAGGAACGGATATCGACGCCTACAACAACCGGTTCAACGAGCTTTGCCTGTTGGTGCCAGACATGGCAAACACGGAGGAAAAGAAGATCGAGAGGTATATTTTTGGGTTACCTCCTGTTGTTAGGGTTCCGCTCAACGCCGCAGCGCCTCCAACCTTTGATGAGGCGGTAGCGCGGGCCATCACCCTTACAAGGGATACGGTCCGTGCGGGTATGTTGACTACGCGCGGAAACGAGCAGCGAACCTCTGACTCCAAGAGGAAATGGAACTCTCACCACCGAGGGTCCGACTCCAAGCAGCCACCGTTCAAGAAGCAGGAGAGCGTAAGGGCTTACGCGATCCAAGCCGCGGAGCCATCATGGAAAGGATACAACGGGCCTCGCCCATGGTGCAACAAATGCAAGTATCACCACGAGGGTGAATGCGCAAGAATCGAATGCGCCAAATGTGGCAGACCAGGGCACAAGACGATGAATTGCCGTGTCAGAGAAGCTGGAGCAAGCGACAACTGCTACGCATGCGGGAAGCCAGGGCATTTTAGTCGGGATTGCCCGCAAAAGGGAAACCAAGCTCGCGGGAGAGCTTTTGTGATCGGCGCAGGCGAAGCTAAAGAAGAGCCGAATGTGGTAACCGGTACGTTTTTGCTTAACGGCCATTTTGCATCTGTCTTATTTGATACTGGCGCTGACCTAAGTTTTATATCCGCTGAGTTTAAAAACTCCCTAGGCTTAGCAACCAGTAGGCTAGATACGCCTTATACTATAGAACTAGCCAATGGTAGGCAGTTATGCGCGAACGAAAGAACTGAACAATGTGTTATAGTCATGGGAGGTCACGGGTTCAATATTAACTTGTTACCAATAGACTTGGGAAGTTTTGACATTGTGGTAGGTATGGATTGGTTAGTCGAGAACCGCGCGGAAGTTATTTGCCATGAGAAGCAGGTTCGGATCCCACTGTTGAACGGAGAAACCTTGGTAATTCAAGGGGAAAGAAGGGGAGTTGCGACGAAACTGATTTCGTGCCTAAAGGCGCGTAAGTGCCTAAGGAAAGGGTGCTACGCCTTCCTGGCGCATGTAGTAGAGAAGAAAGGAGATGAGCGAAGAATTGAAGACTTACCAGTAGTGCGCGAATTTCCAGAAGTTTTTCCTGAAGATTTGCCCGGATTACCGCCGCCGCGACAAGTCGAGTTTCGTATTGATTTAGTCCCAGGAGCTGCGCCAGTAGCTCGAGCGCCTTATCGATTAGCTCCATCTGAGATGCAAGAGCTATCCAATCAGCTACAGGAACTATTGGATAAGGGTTTCATACGCCCAATCTTCTCACCTTGGGGAGCTCCAGTGCTGTTTGTTAAGAAGAAGGATGGTTCCTTCCGGATGTGTATTGACTATAGGGAGCTGAACAAGCTGACAGTCAAGAATCGGTACCCCTTACCGAGGATTGACGACTTATTTGACCAGTTGCAAGGATCCAGTTATTATTCGAAGATAGATCTACGGTCCGGATACCACCAACTTAGGGTCCATGAGGAAGATGTGCCGAAAACAGCCTTCCGAACTAGATACGGCCATTATGAGTTCTTAGTGATGCCTTTCGGGCTAACTAATGCGCCGGCTGTATTCATGGATCTGATGAACCGCGTGTGCAAACCATACTTGGACAAGTTTGTGATTGTGTTTATAGATGATATTCTGATTTACTCTCGGACCAAGGCCGAACATGAGCAACACCTGAGATTGATTTTGGAATTGTTGAGGAAAGAAAAGTTGTATGCGAAGTTTTCCAAGTGCGAGTTTTGGCTTAGAGAAGTTCACTTTCTCGGTCACGTTGTAAACGAGAAAGGAATACACGTTGATCCTTCCAAAGTCAAGGCCATCGAAAACTGGGAAGCGCCAAAAACCCCAACTGAGGTGAGGCAATTCCTAGGACTAGCTGGCTACTATCGACGCTTCATTGAGAACTTCTCCAAGATAGCTCTACCTCTGACCGCGCTAACTCAGAAAGACAAGAAGTTTGTTTGGGGCGAAAGTCAGGAAGCAGCGTTTCAAATGTTGAAACAGAAGTTATGTAGTGCGCCAATTTTGTCTTTGCCAGAGGGGACGGATGACATCGTTGTTTACTGCGACGCTTCACATCAGGGACTTGGATGTGTCCTTATGCAGCGAGACAAAGTCATAGCGTATGCCTCGCGCCAACTCAAGACCAATGAAAAGAACTACACAACGCATGATCTGGAACTTGGAGCGGTTGTCTTCGCGCTAAAGATTTGGCGCCATTACCTCTATGGTACAAAGTGTGTAATCTTTACGGATCACAAGAGCCTTCAACATATATTTGATCAAAAGGATTTAAACATGAGGCAACGAAGATGGGTGGAGTTGTTGAATGATTATGATTGTGAAATTAAGTACCACCCTGGAAAGGCGAATGTGGTAGCAGACGCGCTAAGTAGGAAGGAGCGAATAAAAACGCTACGAGTCAAGGCTCTAAGGTTGACCATTCACGCAGATCTCTCTACCCGCATCCGAGACGCTCAGCAAGAAGCCTTGAAACCAGAGTTTGTTAAAAACGAATCCCTTGGGGGTATGATTAAGAGTTTGGAACTTAAAGAGAACGGCAATCTATATTTCGCTAACCGCATATGGGTCCCTCTCAGGGGAGGATTGCGCGAGCAAGTACTAAACGAAGCTCACAAGACGCGGTATTCCGTACATCCTGGCGCAGACAAGATGTACCAAGATGTTAAAACGCTGTATTGGTGGCCCAATCTTAAAGGCGCCATCGCGACGTATGTCAGTAAATGCCTGACGTGTTCGAAGGTGAAGGCTGAATACCAGAAACCATCAGGGTTGCTTCAACAGCCAGAAATTCCCATGTGGAAGTGGGAACAAATCTCTATGGACTTCATCACCAAACTGCCAAGGACACCTGGGGGTTACGACACGATCTGGGTTATTGTGGATCGGCTAACTAAGTCAGCGCACTTCCTGCCGATCAAGGAAACCGATAAGATGGAAAAGTTAGCCCGATTGTATATTCGAGAAGTAGTTTCAAAACATGGAGTCCCAGTGTCCATCATTTCTGATAGAGATAGTCGGTTCACATCAAGGTTTTGGAGATCGTTACAAGGAGCTCTAGGTACTCGCCTTGATATGAGTACAGCTTATCATCCTCAAACGGATGGGCAAAGCGAGCGAACAATCCAGACATTGGAAGATATGCTGCGCGCGTGCGCAATCGATTTCGGAGGTAGCTGGGATACTCATCTCCCATTGGTTGAATTTTCTTACAACAACAGTTATCACACAAGCATCAAGGCTGCGCCGTTCGAAGCTTTGTATGGGCGCAAGTGTAGATCCCCACTGTGCTGGGCTGAAGTAGGTGACAAGCAAATGACTGGTCCAGAATTGATCCAAGAAACAACAGACAAGATTTTTCAGATAAGGGATCGCCTTAAGACAGCGCGCAATAGACAGAAGAGCTACGCAGATGTGCGAAGGAAACCATTGGAATTTCAAGTAGGGGATAAAGTACTTTTGAAAGTCCCTCCATGGAAAGGAGTCCCCCGTTTCGGCAAGCGAGGAAAGTTGAATCCGCGCTTCATCGGACCATTTGAGATCCTGGAAAGGATCGGTCCGGTTGCTTATAAACTCCGTTTACCCGCCGAACTCAGTGGAGTTCATGATACGTTTCATGTGTCCAACCTCAAAAAGTGTTTATCTGATGAAACGTTGATTTTACCGTTGGAAGAGGTTCACATCGACAAACAACTGCACTTCGTAGAAGAGCCTATAGCCGTAACCGATTGGAAAGAACAAAAGTTACGCAGAAGCAGAATCAAGTTAGTAAAGGTTCAATGGAACTCGAGGCGTGGGCCTGAATTCACTTGGGAAAGAGAAGACCAGATGCGCATGAAATACCCACACCTCTTTCAGAGCATGGCTTCTGCCAGCAACGTCTCCTAAATTTCGGGACGAAATTCGCTTAACAGGGGGAGAATGTGACACCCGGTAAATTCCCAATCCCTTAAACCAAGTAATCAACCTAAATATTAGGTAATTATGTTATGTGCGCCCTGCGCGAGCGCGCCATGTTAGTCAGCGCGTGCATTTGTTATGTGCGCCCTGCGCGAGCGCGCCATGTTAGTCAGCGCGTGCATTTGTTATGTGCGCCCTGCGCGAGCGCGCCATGTTAGTCAGCGCGGGCATATTATGTGCGCCCTGCGCGAGCGCGCCATGTTAAAAACCAGCGTGGGCATATGTTATATGCGCCATGCGCGAATGTTTTGGCTTTATGTTTTCATGTACCTTAACGTTATGTTGTCTAATGGGTTGACCGTCACGCATGATGCTAAGGCGGGTGCACCCTAAATCGTTTATGCGCGTGCGGAAGGGAACTAACCTCCCCGCATGGCGGGAACATTGAGAGCTAGTTTGTCTGAAGCTCCAAGATGGAATTGACTTCAACATAACTGATCACTATGTTGAAATACCAAGACCACCTGGAGAATCTACAAATGAAACTCAATGTCCCTAACTGCGAGAAGGTTACGCACCTACCCGCAGCAAAGAAATGTCCTTCACGCAGAAAGCTATGCGCACAAAGTGATACGCACGGAACACTTAGTCTATTCTCCAGACGTAAGGAGATTACTCCCGCCCAAAAGGAAACAGTAGCGTGTTTCAGAGATTTTCCATTTTTTTTACTGTACACTGACAAAAGTACCTGAAAAAGCACACTGTAACACGAAAAGTCAACTGTCAGCCACCCTATTCTCACCAACCCCAGACCTGCATGTCCTGACCAAATCAAAATCAAAATCTTTTATCCACTACTCCACTTTTAAATAAATAATAATAATTTCCATACTTTATCATCATTACCCCTAGATATGAAAAGATTACAATCCCCTAAAACAAGGAATTGTGTTCCCTTGAGTTTGCCTATAAATATGTAACCTAAATTATCACCCAAAACACACTTCAAAGAACTGCAAACTTGCACTAATCCCCTCCCAAGCATCCGTTGTTTTCATTTCCGATCCTGTTACTAGGTAAGCCGAGAATATAACCTTGAGATCTACTTTCCAACCCTTATATTCTCCTATTTCTTGATCTTAATATATATACTTCTTGTTATTTAATCGTATTCTAGACCTTCGATTCCGAGGCCAACACCAAGAAAACCCGAATCTCGATTAATCCCTTAACAAGAACCACAGGTGAGTCTCACAGCCCCTATTTTCACTGTTTTCACTATTTTTAAACTGTTTTCGGGGCGAGGGACACGTACTTAAATAATGTTTTATCATGGTATACTTACAAGCTATGCAAGCGATTATGTGTTTAAGTTATGTTTCATGATGAGCAATGCAAACGGTTATCTTTGGTTTACGATGTATGTGCGCCAGAATTCGAGTAAGTGATCACTTTACCATTGGAACTCTAAGGGTAGGGACTGCTGGTTTGATCCACCCACTCGTAGGGGTCGCACCTCTTTGCATGGACGAGTGCCTAGTATGGTCATGGGGCAGTACTATGGGTTTGAGCCCGCTCGTAGGGGTCGCGCCTCTTTGCATGGACGAGCGCCTTGTTTTCCGGCACAACGTCCGCGCGTAACCCGCGGGACGGAATTATTGATTAGCTCGTAGTGGCAGCGCCACTTTGCATGGACGAGCACATTTTCCTGAAACGTTCGCGCGTAACCCGCGGGACGGTATTACTTATTTTAGCTCGTAGTGGCAGCGCCACTTTGCATAGACGAGCACAGTTCCCAGAAATGTTCGCGCGTAACCCGCGGAACGATTTTATCAGAATATGTTGATAGAACTATGTTTTACCAAGCATGTGTTTTAATGATGCTATCAGAATTATGTTTCAGAATGATTTGTATCAAGATTATGATGCAATACGATTTATCAAGTTACTAAAACTTGTGAACTCACTCAGTTTATACTGATTCAAATGTTTTTACGTGTCTTTCAGGAGATAACTAGGTAGTGCATGGAGTCACACTTAGAGCACCTCACGCTGAACATCTAAAACTAGCTTTTTGGAAGATTTTAGTTCTATCCCTTCGATGCGCGTGGTTGTTCCCGCCGCGCAAGGGGATATGGCGTGGAAATCTTTAACAGTTTTTATACTTGGATGTTTTTATGAAATTTTTAAACAATGTAATGTATTTGTATTAAACATTTCATGCGCAATGAAAATCTTTGAATGTTTGCAATGGCCCGTGCTTAATTATCAATCCCCACTCGCGCGCGCCCGGCTGTTTCCGCCGCTCAGGGCCGGGTGTGACAATATGTTTAGTTTTACTGTGTTTAACGGGATTATTAGTTACTGAGATAGCAGCTGTGTTATCAATGCAAATAGGAGTAAGTAAGAAATTCAGACCATAGTCGCGCAACTGTTGTTGAATCCAAAGAACCTGAGAGCAGCAGTTGGATGTTGCCATGTATTCTGCCTCACAGGTTGAAATTGCGACTGAAGTCTGCTTCTTGCATTGCCACGACACCAATCTGCCACCAAGAAACTGACATCCTCCAGTTGTAGACTTCCGACTCTGATTGCACCCTCCATAATCAGAATCCGTGTAAGCGACCAGCTCCAAGTCTCCTCCTCTCGGGTACCACAACCCCAGCATCGGCTTGCCCTTGAGATACCGCAGTATCCTCTTCGCACCCTTCAAATGAGATTCTTTTGGATTTGCCTGAAAACGTGCACAAAGACAAACAGCAAACATTATATCAGGCCTAGAAGCAGTTAAGTACATTAAAGAACCTATTATAGCCCGATATTGAGTTGGGTCCACATCTGCATCACCGACTGATTCAGCACCCAATTTGTGATTGACGCAGATTGGAGTTTCATATGGAGAACTGTCCTCCATCTTGAAGCGTTTGAGCACATCATGAACATACTTCGTCTGATGAATGAACATCCCGTCCTTCTTCTAATCAACCTGCAATCCTAGAAAGAAAGTTAGTTCACCCATAGCACTCATTTCAAACCTTTTCTTCATGACGGCCTCAAAATCTTGACACATGGAGACTTTTGATGCCGCAAATATAATGTCATCCACGTAGACTTGCACCAGCAGGAAGTCGCTTCCATCTCTTTTGAAGAACAACGTGCTATCAATTTTCCCTCTTTCAAAACCATTTTCGAGCAAGTAATCTGATAAAGTTGAATACCAGGCACGAGGTGCCTGATGTAATCCATATAACGCCTTGCTCAATTTGTACACGTGATCTGGAAAGTCTGGGTCAGGAAAACCCGGAGGTTGCTCAACATACACAACCTCATCAACTTTCCCATTCAAAAACGCACTCTTCACATCTAGCTAAAATACCTTCATCTTTTCATAAGCAGCAAACGCCAAAAACAATCTTATGGCTTCCAAGCTGGCGACAGGAGCGAACACTTCATTATAATCAATCCCCTCTTGTTGATTAAAACCTTTAACGACTAGCCTCGCCTTATTCCTTATAATGATCCCCTTATCATCTCTCTTGCACTTAAACACCCATTTTGTGCCTATAGCATGCACATTCTTTGGTTTTTCAACCAAAGTCCAAACTTCCATCTTCTCGAATTGAGCCAACTCTTCTTGCATGGCTTCGAACCACGAGCTGTCCTTTAAAGCCATTTGATAATTCTTCGGTTCAATCTGGCTTATAAAGCAGGTGTACAGGCATTCATTGATTATTCCTGTCTCCTTAATGCTTGTATAAACACAGGTGTGCTCATTCAAGCTACTTCTAGTTTGTACACCGGAGGACACATCACCAATCACATTCTCCAAAGGGTGATCTTTATGAATTCTCGTGGTTGGTACAGAACCGACATGCAAATTGTCTTCCAAGTTAGAAGAGAGCTCGTCAATGGTTGTTTCATGCTGAGAGTGAAATGGATTGAAAAATTCTTCTTCAGTCGAGGCAGCAGGGGTACCGATAGTGTTTGATGAGGAAGGTTGACATTTATCAATCAGCTGTCTTTGTAATAGAATGTCTTCCTCATCAAGGATCATCTTCGTTGCAAATCTCTCTTCTTCTTCAGCAATATCCAAAAACGGTACGTTAAAAGACTTGAAGAGTTTAATATAGTCGAAAAACTCAGCAGGTCCGTTGCTTGGTTTTGGCGGTTGGTAACTTGTGATGTCAGTGTTACACACCACCTCAACCTTGCTGGTCGATGTATTGAAGACACGTCTGTTAGGAGTCCCAACAACATAACCGACTAAGATTCCTTCATCGGCTACTTCACCAAATTTAGAATTTGTCTTCAAAATCGAACAAGGGGACCCGAATGGTTCAAGACCACTCAAATTGGGCTTTCTCCCATGCATAAGCTCGTAACACGTTTTATTAAGCCTCTTAACCGTTAAGACTCTGTTCAGGACATAACAGGCTGTAGCAACAGCTTCAGCCCAGAACACCACAGGAAGCCTCGAGTCAGCCAGCATTGTTCTGGCTCCTTCTATTAACGTTCTATTCTTCCTTTCAGCCACTCCATTCTGTTGCGGTGTATACGGAGCGCTGTATTGGTGTTCAATCCCTCTCTGAAGGCAGAAGATCTCCATCTCAAAATTCTTGAACTCCGTTCCATTGTCACTCCTGATGAACTTAACTGTTTTACCCATGACGTTCTCAACTTTGGTAATCAAATTCTTCACCATTTGATCCGTCTCATCTTTCGATTTCAGAAAATATACCCACGAATATCGCGAGTAGTCATCAGTGATCACCAAGCAGTAAGAAGTACCTCATAGACTTTTTGCATATACGGGACCGAAGAGATCCATGTGAAGCAATTCTAGAGTACTGGCAATAGAGTTGACCTTCTTGGTGAGATGGGATTTCTTGTGTTGCTTTCCCTTCTTGCATGCTATACATTTGTCTTCAAAGTTAAAACTTTTCAAGGGAACGCCCATCACAAGTCCATTCCTGACAATGTGGTTCATCTTCCGAAGATGAATGTGCCCCATCCTCCTGTGCCACAGTTCGGATTCCGATTCGCTTGCTTTCGTCATTAAACATGATTCTTCCGTGGCCATTTCAGTAGACCTCATATCCATCACATAAGTATTTGTATCACGTGGAGCTTTCATCACTATCCACTCGTCTGGTATCTGAAAACCAGGCTTCAACACGATCGCCTCATTCTTCGTGAAATGAACAGTGTACTCCTTATCACAAATCTGCGACACACTCAGCAGATTGTGCTTCAACTCTTCTACAAAGTTCACATTCTCAAGAGTCATTTTTCCATTCGACACCGTTCCTCTTCCAGTAATTTTGCCACCACTTTCACCGGCAAAGCTAACTCTCGCTCCTTGAACAGGTTTTAAATCGTGTAACAAGTATTTGTTACCCGTCATGTGCCGGGAACAGCCGCTATCTACAACCCAAAGATTGTGGGCAGCCCTGTTCAACTGTTCCTGCACAATAAAGCAAAAGATTAGAATTTTGGGACCCAAGACCAATTGGTCTTGGATCTATACATCCCGAACTTTGGCTTTTCACAGTTAGTATTCGTATAATTTCTGTAAGCCCTATTAGGAAACTACCTTGGAGATTGAGTGTGGGACCTTCCAAACCTAAGTGAATTGAAAGAATTATATCTTGTGGTTTGGTTATTTGCATTGTAAAACTGAGGTTTGTTTCTGTGAAAACCTGAATTAGTTACATTTCAAAATTTTGAATGGTTTTCATTTTTAATAGTATTAGTCTTATTCTCAGTTTTATTAGGCCTCACACCTCTGAATCGCGGCTTCAGAGGGCAATCTGCAACAAGATGTCCTAATTTATTACACCTAAAACAACACCTATGCTCCACTTTCTTTTCAAAGGTTGTTTTGAATCTCGAGGCTGTGTTACCGGCCGTTCGTTTCACATAAGGTGGGACGTACGGGTTTAGTGGAGTACCTTTCTTATTAGTTTTATCTTTTTCTCCACCATTGAGTAACACATTCTCCTCTTTTGTCTTACCTGATTCGGACGACTTCTCCGAATCTGATGAGACTGGACTTGCAACAGAAATTTTCACACTTGAAACAGGCGAACTTGTTTCGCCTTTACTAACAATTGGTTCTTTACTCGAAACCTTGATTGGAACTGTCTGAGGAACTTCAAAATCAACAGATTTCTGAACACTAGGGTTATAAGTATAATTGTGGTTATAAGGTGGTGGAACCTCGTGATAACCAATTCCTCCCTTCTTCGCAGAGGTACCTTGATCACTAACAAGGTGATCAAGAATAGCTGAGGAATTTCTGAACTGCTCAAGTTTTCGGTTCAGTTCCACCACTTTCACCTGGTGGTCAGCAATCTGTTTTTCTCGTTCAGCAATAAGTTTGGTCTTTTCTTCCAAAACCTCATAACTTAGATCTATCACTTCAATTTTTTCAGCAAGTTTTGTTTTTATGCTTTTAACATCTTTTTCACACCCTTTTATTTTAATTTTGTAACTGTTCTCTCTTGCTTTCATAAAGTGATGATCTTCTTTAAGAGTTTTAAATTCAGCATCTAAACGAACATACTGATCAGTTATGGTAGCAAGTTGCTCAGACAAGTTCTCACATTTAGTACATATAGGTTTAGAACATACCTCGGAGGACTGGTCCTTGAGATCTGTCATGAAAGCTTTTTCCTCTCCAGTAGCTTTCACTTCTCCGGTGACCTTCTCACATTCTTCATTCTCAACCTTAGCCATATTTGCCTGCTCAAAAGTTTCATCCGAATGCAGGTTCCAGTTGTATTCACCTGCTTCTCTAGACATCATGGCACTGAAATCTTTACTACTCCCATTGTACTGTGCAGACCTGCCTTGACCACGTTCAACTCTCTCGTTTCTGCACTCTTTAGCAAAGTGGCCGTTTTGTTGACAGTTATAGCACCTCACCTTAGTCTTGTCGAACCCAGGCCTGCCACCAACAAACTTTCTCCCTGTCTTCCTCATAAACCTCTTCACCCTCCTCACAATCATGGCCATCTGCCATTGTAGATCCATCTCTTCCATATCATCAGCATCTATTTGGTCATAGTCTTCATCCAGCATCGCTGGATCAACAACCTTCCCTTGAATATAGTTCTCATATGAAGCAATAAACGAAGCATAGAGGCCAAACTGCTCTTCAGCAGATTTGACGCTCATTGGCATCTTAGAGTAGTTATTGCTTGAAGAACTTGAAGAGCCACTACTCTGGCTTGCTGTCTGTTTATTACCACTTGATCCACCGGCTACAAAGCAAACATCCCCATTTGAGTTTACTGACACATGCCCCTCATGTGAAGACTTGGCACCCGACTCACCCTTCGTGTAGTAGGCGGCAGAATCAGTCTTTGAACTTGAATTGGAGTTTACTTTAGCACCGTACATGCCTGGATCTTGAACCTGATCCATAGATGTTTCTTTTCTTACCATATTAAGCTCAAAAGTTCTGAGCTTGTTGACAGTGGTTTCAAGATCATAAGTAGGGAAGTCCTTATCTTCCCTCATCAGTACAGTATACATCTCCCATTTTGGTGGGAGGGCATCGAGAAGCTTCTCAACTATTTCTTCTTCTCGGTAGGAAATAGAATAGTTGCTCAGCTCAGTCATTAGATGATAATATCGGGTGATAATATCATCTAGAGATTCGTTCTTCAAAAATTTGAAGACGGAAAACTGAGTTTTGAGCAATTTGATTTTTGAAGCTCGAATTCCTACATTCCCTTCAAATCTGTTCTCAAGAGCTTCCCAAAGCTCTCTAGCTGATGTGTATTTTCTGAATGTATGGAGGATCTCTTGTGGAAGAGCCATTGTGATTGCAGCATGGGCCTTGCTCTCGGCCTCATACATCTTCTTCTCTTCCTCTTCCATCTTACTGTACTTTTTGATCTGGTCCCTACCTTCGTACTCCATTACAGGTGGAATATAGCCATCTTGGATGCACACCCACATTTTCGCATCCTGGTACTTTACATATTGGATGAACCGATCCTTCCATGCGACAAAATCGGTTCCCTTCAGCAACCTTGGGGCCTTTGTAGTTGACCCCGCTTCAACTTCCATCTTTACAAGCTCCGAGATGTTGATCGACGACATCCTTCTTGAAGAGAAGAAACCTGAAAAATAATTTTTTTTTTTAATTTAATAAAGTACTGTAGGCGAAGTTAAGAATAACTTCGCTTAAGTAATAACTTCGCTGGATCTTTCTTAAATTCGCGTGACTGGGCGAAGTTGAGAATAACTTCGCTTAGGGTGAGCGAACTTAGGAAGTAGGCGAACTTGAAGAGAACTTCGTTGAGTTAGGCAAACTTGAAAAAGTAGGCGAAGTTGTGAATAACTTCGCCTCTCCTTATATCTTCGCCGAAACCCTACGTATCCTGACGGCAACTTCGCCTGATGAACAACAACTTCGCCTGACGAACAACACAGTTTCTGCAGATCTGTAAAACGGATTTTAACGAGGTTTTTGACGGTTTAAAGGCTTGAACACACTGGTAGGAGGTTAGAATGAGCAAAAACACCGAAAACACGTCCCGCGAAAAGTCGAAACGGGACGAATTCTACACCCGCGTGAATATCCCGAACCACACAATCGAGCAAAAGCTCTGATACCAATTGTAGGTTCCCTAGACGGATCACACGAGATATCCCGATATACACAGGTGCGGAATCCCTGTGTAGATCGTTACGGACGTAGAACACAAACACACGAACACACGAATACGATACGAACAAACACACGTTATATTAATAACTCAACACGTGATATAATCACAGTTACAGACTCTCGACCTCACGTCACTTGACTCACGAACAATAACTGACTTACACGAACAACTTGAACTACTTCTAAACAATAAGCCGTAACCTATATAAATACACGACAACTTCGCCTCAGGCGAAGTTGTCCATAACTTCGCTTGGTTAACAAGTTCGCCTAAGCGAACTTGTCAACAACTTCGCTTGGTTAACAAGTTCGCCTAAGCGAACTTGTCAACAACTTCGCTTTAAACAAACAAATACATAAACAATATTACAGACTCGATTACAGACATTAGACATATGAACTACTGACATTTATGCACCAACAGAACATCGAAATCAACGTACTACATTTTTTCCTTAGGGACTACCAATTTTCCGAGTCGCATATATTTTTATATGTTGAGATGCTGATTTACATTAAAATATAAAATATAATTAACCGGTATGTATAGAACATAACTCTGCCTATATTTGGTCCACTGGTCTCCGATATGTCAGGAATCTTCCAGTACTGAAAGCTTGTCTTTGTGCACCCCACTTTTGTGTGTAACATATATACCAACATGACCATTACATCCAACACACCAAAAAACCGCAAAATATGGAGAAAAATAACGACGGGTTTTTCTATTCTCAACCGGCTCCAAAATCTGCAAAAATCACGGACAAAAATTGGAGGCGTGTAAGGAGGCCGTCTATCGTAGACGTTTCTGGCACGTCGTCATGTACTCATTCGGGAGGTCCAGAAGAAGAAGATCATGTCGAACGCCTCCAACAAACAAAGATATTTGCGGTTGAAGTTGAAGAGTCTAGGAACTGGTCAAAGGATGCCGTTGATTTTTATAACAATGGGGATGCACCGTTTTTCCATACTCGTTTCATCACCAAACCTTTAGATCGTAACTTTTGGGGTGCCTTTCTAGGTTTCGAGTCCAACGGGTGTTTGTCATCTCTTGTGAGTGACTATTTAAATTTAAATTATATTACAATAAATTATATAGACCATGTATTATTGTTACGTATTATTTTTATATCACAAAATTGTACAGCATGTTGAAGCGTGGACACTTAGAATGATGCGTGTTAGACAGTCAAGGCTATTAAAATATCCAAGCGAAGAACAACGTTGGACGGTGTTGCCTCCTGATTTCTACGTTCATATAAAAGATGCGAACTCGTTAGCCGCTAGGGAGATGGCCGGTGAAAAAGAACCGCACCCTCCATTTTGGGAGGTTGATTACGTTTATCTCCCATTATGGATTCAACAATCGGACTGGCTCCTCGTTCGTATTGATTTGCGGACCATGGTAATTACCCAATACTGGACTGACACGAGGTGGAGGAATGAAAAAAGACGTTATGTTGCGTACTACATTGAGATGATAACTTTGTTTTTCACGTGGTTTCTTGATGATATTCACTATTGGACCAGGTCTACTCACCACATGAAGTATGAAATGTCTGTTGGCTTGGTTGAGATAGATGTTCCTCAGGATAACGGTAATGTTTCTACTGCCGGGGTTCTTGTTTGCATGATGATGGAAAACCTTGTTAGAAACAAATCTCTACTGATAGAAGATGACGTTGAAGAGGCTTGTGTTAGATACCGTCATCACATGGCAAACCAACTTTATAGATGGCGTTGTATTTGATTGTAGTATTATATTCACATTTTATTGACTTATGTTTACCACCCCCATTCACAAACCAACCCTAAACCAATCCTCAGTCATATAAGTGTTTAATTGTTTTTTATTAATAATTATTGTGTTTTTTTAAGGGTGTTTAACAATATAAAAAATAACTTCTTTATTTGTAATTTAAACAATACAGATATGTATTATTTTTGGCATGGTATTATGTCTAGGATAAGTAATTAAAATAATTTCTTTATTTTATAGATTTTTATAGATGGTTTCTATCGGCCTTTACCTCTGCGTTAAGAACTCACCTCGGCGTATATGGGTAACATGGAAATCTACAAAGTGTCGGAATAAAGTCGGGCTTACCGCTACGTTGAGGGAATACCGCGGAGTTTAACACCTGAAAAAGCCTGAAAAACCTGTAAAGCCTTTAAAGCCTGCGCAAATAATGTCGGTGAGAACCGTTGCGTTATGTCACAACCGGGGAGTTGAATGATAATGTCGATAGGTCACAACCGATAGGCAACAATTGTAATAGAATAGTCAACTTTATTTAAGTGTTTTTGGTGAATATAAATATTTTTATATTAAATATATATTGTTTATTTTTAAATAAAGAAGTTTTTTTATATTTCTAAGCACTTTAAATAATTAAAACAACTATTATTAATAAAAAAAACAATTATAAAACTATATTTATTTAATAAAAAGTACTGGAATGACAAATAATATGAGATTGTGCAAACTTACGGCGCATATATACGCCTCATTATGGTGTTAACGCGGCGTTTTGTGAACCAAAATTTTTGTCTACAAAAACCCCACTAGGTTTCACCATTTTTTCAAACACTAAATATTTTTGTCTACAAACACACCCTCCGATTCACTATTTTTTCTAACACAAAACTTAAACATAAAACACACCGTACTCCATGTTTATCATAAAACCCTCCTCCATGTTTCCTCTGTACGTTTATGTCAGCACACAAAAAATTGTTCATTACACCTTCATGTTTAACTCATGAAGTTGGTTACTATTAAAGGCAGATGTTGGCCGTGTAGACGTTATTTTGTAGTTACATGTGGTGGTGAGGGTTGTTGTGGCCTAATGTAGCACCCAAATTGAGGTCGTTGTAGATCTCAACTAGTAATTCTACCAACGGAGGAGACTTGTCTATCATACTTCTCCTCCGAGGTCGTGCCAGAGCAACATCTACCACTGTTCCGACATGTAGGTCAACGGAGGGGACCTGTCTGACGCACTTCTCCTCCTCAGTGGTTCCAACAGGCATCTACTGGTGTTCCGAGAGACAAGTAAACGGAGGAAAACCTGTCTGTCGTACTTGTCCTCCTCGGTCTTGTTCGCCGTCAGCTACTTGCATTCCGACATACCTGTCTGTCATACTTCTCCTCCTCGGTCGTGCCAGGCGTCATCATCTACTAGTGTTCCAATAGACGGTTTCCACACGACATTCTAAAGAACCACCCGAAAGGATAGAAGAACCTTTCGTAGATGTCAACAACAATTTTAGAAATTTTTTAAACGTAATATATTTATAATTTAAACTTACAGTTATATGTTCGAAACCGATCATCATGTAATGTGTTATAATTATAATTTAATCTTTAAATTACAAAATATAATAAAGATGTTACAGTAAACAACTAAATGAAAAGGTGTTCTAGTAAACGAGTAAATTTAATCATAATTTAATCTTTAAATTAATCGATCCAGTGGTACAGTAATGTATCAACATGCCTTTAATCTCACTCTCAGGACTATCATTTACATTTACTTAATTGAAATCGATCATCATGTAATGTATTATAATCATAATTTAATCTTTAAATTACAAATACAATGACCCATAAATGTTCATCATGTCCGTGTTTGAAGAAAGGCTCCAAATTAACATCTACACAGCCACCAATATCCGTTGGACCAACCGAGCTATATTGAGCAACGAAACCATATTATGTATTATTTTTGGCATGGTATTATGTCTTGGATAAGGAATTAAATCATGTTGTATGGGTGTGGTGATGTATGGGATTGACTAGTTTTGCACCTACCTTGTAGTTTATTAATTGGTTTATAGATGGTATCTATCGGCCTTTACCTCTGTGTTAAGATCTAACCTCGGCGTATATGGGTAACATGGAAATCTACAAAGTGTGTGAAGTGAATTCAACCTCTCTGCAAAGCATGCAAAATTAAAGTCGGTCTTACCTCTGTGTTGAGGCATTACCGCGGCGTATATGGCCTGACAAGGCTGAAAAGCCTGTAACAACTGTGACGACTGAAGCAATAGTCAAAAAGTCTGAAAAGCATGCAAAATTAATGTCGGTTATAACCGCGTCGTATAATGCTATCTTTAACACTTACCGTCTCCTGAAGCCCTTAACGCGGCGCCTCACTTTTGGCTATAAAAACGACTACCATCAACCATTTACATAAACACTTTAGTCTACCATACACCCCTAAAAAATGTTTCTTACCAACGATATTTCCCTCTCGACCTACAATTTATTCAAAAATCATCGACCCTGTTTAAATTATTCAAGCCAATATGATTAAAACCATATAGTGGTTGTGTAGACGCTATTTTGTGGTGACATGTAGTCGTAGGGGTAGCCATGGCAAGGTGGAACTCTAAATTAGTCCACCTTCATATATCCCATCAGTGCCGATTACAGGCACATTAAACTCCATTCTACCTTGGAGCGGGGAACACCATGCACGAACCATCTCAAACTACCTCTTACTTCACGAAGATGGACTGATGCTTTTAATGAATTCGGTGCCACCTCAAAAATACAAGCATGAAGTGATCTCACATGGAATTCTACCATCTTACAAGTGGGATATATGTTGGGTGATTTCTTTTATAAAACACGCAGAGACGTACGGATTGCAATGTTATGACATAATAATTGTATTTGATAAGATGATATCATTGTGCCAGATACTTGTCGTGTATATGTTATTTTGTAATTCTATTTCATCCCCTCGTTTTATAATTATTTTAACATATAATTATTAAAATTGTGTATATAGGTCACGTGGAAAATTGTGTATAAAACCCTGAACCCCCTATCACAAAAAACCAAACACTTCTAACATATTTGGTGTTGTGTACACATATAAATGAGATTTATAGACAAGAAAACATAACTTATGGATGTCGGTTGGATGAAATTATCATTTATATTTAATTTTAGTTATGAGATATTTATTTCATTATTAAAAGATTAAAACATTGAAAAAGAAATAAAATTACCCAAAACTGGGCTGGCCAGGGCTCGAACCTGCGTCTCTGGCCGGCTGAGTACATAGACGCACACCTCACAACCCGCTGAGCCATGGTCAAATGTTGATTAATTCATAACAACATAAATTTAAAAACCCAGAAGTCGATTATCACTTAATTGATCTTATAACCCTAACCATTAAAATCTTTCAATCCAATCTATGTTCGTTCAATTAACTTTAGGATTATTGTAGGATAGGTTAGAGCGACCAGAAGGAATGAATCAATTACCATAAACTAAGACCAGAAGGAATTAAAATCGTTCAATCTATGTTCGTTAAATCTATGTTCGTTCAATTAAGTTTAAGGTTATTCATATACGCAATAAGCATAATATCGATCATGGTTTTCAAAATTCGATTGTCGGTATGGCCGAATTAGGAATGTATGTTATGATGAATGATTTGATTCCAAAATTGAGGCGAGAATTAAGGTCCAAGCTAACAAAACGGGTCGTGGGTTGTCAAATGGATACGGGTAAACGGGTAAGGGTTTATGGATCAAAAGGCATAATATAGCAGTTTGGTCCTTTGAATATAGAGATGGAAGTAAATTGGGGTAGTAGTTTATGTTTTGGTCAAAAATGCCAAGATTTGAAAGTTTATAAATATGTTTTAATATAATTAATTAAATAAATAGTTAATTTACTCGATAAACGCGGTTTTTCATTGATTAAATTCTCTAAGAAAATCAAAATGGTTCGGGTTACGGATACAATCTTAATTGGAATTCTCGAGTTCTTACAATAATATCGTCTCATTTCCGATATAACATATATATATACAAAGTATACTAATATTAGATGGCGATGAATATGTCCTTTTTTCAAACGTTTCGTCTTTTACGTAATATACAATGATAATGTAATCTTTAAAATGTGAAATATAATAATAGTCTTACACAAGTTACGATTACATTAGAACGAACGAGTGACTAATTACAAACTAGTCCTAAGATTTTTAAAATAGCATCTACACAACAAGAACATTTACAACAATTGCTTCAATTGTCAAAATCCGCCTGCAACCTTTTGTTCACGATTAATAGTAATGACGCACACCATTCATTACTCCTAGCAAACCGAATTCAAAATTCCCTTAAACCTTTTGGGATTTTCGGGACTTTTGGGATTCATGAAGGGGGGCCTCTAGGCACGTTCATCTCCCTCCTTTTATATTGATTTTAATAAAGACTATAAAATAGCATCTACACAGCCACCAATATCCGCTCGACCAACCACGTTAAATTGACCGACGAGACTGTATTCTATATTAATAATAATGGAATCCAAAATAGCATTCACACAGCCACAATTATCTTCTTAATTTCAGACCGAATTTATCGTGGCTGTGTAGATGCTATTTTCGGGCTCCATCGTTATTAGTTTGCAGGGTAATATATTGATGAGCGGACTTAAATCGTAGATCGATGAGACCGTTTTCTATACTAATAATAATGGACCCCAAAATAGCATTCACACAGCCACAACTTTCTTGTTTATTTCAGACCGAAATTTTCATGGCTGTGTAGATGCTATTTTCGGGCTCCATTGTTATTATTTTCCAAAGTATTACGGTAATGTATGGGTGGGTGGGGGATTAACAATTTTTTGTTGTATGGAGCCTATAGATTTTCGGGTGTTTATATAGTGGTTTCTGTGGTCTTCTAAACGCCGCGGTTCGATCTTAACGGTGCTTTATGAAGGTTACTCGAAATCCCAAAAAGCTGTAAAAGACTGTTAACCACTGCAAGAGGAGCGTGTTAACCGCCCCGGTAAGCGTTTACCGCGGCGTAGAATGATGATGATGTTAATATAAATGCTTTTTTAAATGATTTTTATATCATATATATATTGTTTATTTTTAATTAAAGAATTTATTTTAACCTATTATAAACATATTTTTTTAAAAAAAGTGAACAATTATTAATAAAAATATTTAAAATTTATTTTTATTTAACATACATTAATGAAGTTTAGTTTTGTTGGCTTAAATTGGTTGAAAATAGAGATATTAGTTTTATAATAAAAATTGGGTTTGTTGGACTAATTTGTATGTGAATGAAATTAGTCTAACAAATTATAATAATAATTGTGATGGATGATATGATGATAAGGGGAAGGTTCATGTACATTTTGATCTTACATGAGTACGTAGGAAATAATGCAAATTTATTTAAAAATGCCAACGTAAGAAACAATATCAACTACAATACCAATCTACACAAACAATGACTTATAATAACAAATAAAAGAACCTAAAAACTCATGATGATGGTATGATTGTAACAACTCGGGTTTTCCATCTAATATATTATATCCATTACTCGACTTATTTGTGTTTTTGTTAAACTAATCATTAAAATATTATATTATTAATTATACTTTAATATCCATTTTAACTTTGATTAATATACACTTTTCACCCCTTAACTAGCTTTAACCCAACCTTGCATCCACTTATAATTTACAAGGACTAAATATGCAATTTACTTATATTAATCCAACCCATTAACCCATCACCAAACCCATCTACCCAAACCCGTATCCATTTTGTTTTTCTTGGACCCGAATTCACAAATCCATAACTTGGACCTTAATTTTCGTTTGTATGATGTAATTGATATAGGAAATTGCGTGTTATTACCAATTTCGGCCTTAACCGACAATCCATATATGTTAATCGTATCTCTTTGATTCATTTTTCCTTTTTATCTTAGCCGAGACTATTGTAATCTTGTTGGACACGAAAATAGATGTTATAATCCAATTAACTGCGTATATACGATCGCTTAACCCTAACTAATGTTAACCCTATAAATAATTGCATCAGTATCACCATTTAATTGCTTGTTCATTCATCTTTTACCGCCGGCATGTCTGCTTCCGTTTACCCTCTTCTGGTCGCATTAAGAGGTAATTGTTTGTGTGGTTTAGATGGAGACATAGGGTAGATCAATAGCCCTAAACTTGATTTGGTTAATTGTAATCGGTTTGACCAATTTGAATTTCTAGGGTTCTTAATCAGTATGGTCAAGACCTCTTGTGTGTTTATAACTAAACGAGCTGGACCTAATTTGCACGTCGCCATTGGGGCCAGTTGGTTAACACATGTTACTTTGGGGGCAGAGGTCGCGGGTTCGACTCCCTGCACCCCGTTTTTTTTGGGAATTTCCTTGTTTTATTTTATATAAACCATTTAATCCTTATATTTATAATAATAATAACTAAATAATAATTATTTCACTAAAACCGATTTTGTAACACTCGTTTAACTCTCGTTTTCGTTCTCGTATACACATAAAGGCTTATACACGTATATGTAAATATAAATAAGTATATTATACTTTAAAGACTATATATAAATATATATATATTAACTTAAAATCTAATATTTTTATATAAAATTAAGTAAACTATAAAAGTTAAAAGTAATATTTATTACGTTATTTTCTTTATAAATTAGAATAATTACTTTATTTTATAAATCTATATATAATATTATAGTATTATAATATTTACTTATTAATGATTATCGAGTTGTTGTAATCGATCTTAAATCTTTACTTAAGCGTATCCGTTACTCTCGTTTCTTTTAGGATTTATCGTTCGCGTGTGACTTTTTCCGTCTTCTCATTTTCTTAATCATCCTTTGTTCATCTATCGAGGTGAGTATCACATTCCCCTATTTTACCGCTTTCAACGTTTTGGGGACATATGCGTAAATATATTTTCTCATACATACTTATATTTAAAACTGCAACTTTGTCTTATGTGTTAACAACTTATACCTTACTTGTTTATGTGCTTATTTGCTTTGTATGCTTTCGCATTCGGAGAGGTCCAACATTATCTCAGTCTAGTATGATCATACGCCAGTCGTTATAGCTTTGTGCTTCTCGACATCTCAGTTATACTTACTCATTTGGTTATTTTGTTATTCTCATATGACTTGTTGCAAATATATATTTTTATTTATACTTTGAACTGGTGTGTTGCTCACTCAACCTTGTGTTGACAAAACTATATGAGACATATTGTAATTGATTGATATATGTATTTATGTATTTGAATTTTGTATGGATAGTTGTTATTTGGAAATTTATTTAATAGATATCGACACTTTTAATATTGCATGATAGTACCTTGAGAGTCGTGACAATCAGTTCGCGCCCCGACATTTCCGCCGTAGGTTGGGGTGTGACAATGATAATGCTGGTATGATGATGATGATATGAAACTAATATTATGATGATGATGATGATGATGATATGAAACTAATATTATGATGATGATATCATAATGATATGATGATGATGATGTTATGATGATGATGATGTTATGATGATGATGATGATATGAAACTAATATTATTATGATGATATCATAATGACATGATGATGATGATGATGGTATGATGATGATGTTATGATGATGATATTATGATGATGATGATGATATGATGATGTTATGATGCTGATGTTATGATGATGATGTTATGATGATGACGGTATTTACAAAGTCGGGTTTTAGTGAAATAATTCATATTTCGTCATTATTATTATTATTATTAATATGATTAATTGTGGCTTAAAGGAAATAAAAACAAAACTTTCCAACAAAAACGTGGTGTACAGGGGTCGGACCCGCGACCTCTACCCACAAAGCTTCAAGTGTTAACCAGCAGGCCATAAGGCGACGTGCATAAGCAATCTGTTTCTATGATTAATATATAAAGGAAGTTCATCTCAAATTTGTTTCATATATGTGACAGTGAACAGATATATATTTTGTGAATGAACCCATATACAATCGGGAATACTGGTATGGTGGTAATACTCCTCCATTTAATCCAGCCAACACTCCTGTCAACCCGGGTTCGACTCTCATCTGCAACGCCTTATTTTTTTATTTCCATTTTTTTCCTTTTTTTTACCCAGCAAGTTATGTTATTTATTTTTACCCAGCGATAACAAACAAAAAAATCACACAACTTCCCTTCCCCACCACAACTGCAGGTCAAACCCTAACCCACCACCACCGCCGACCATCTCTCTTTCAGCCACACCGTCCGCAACCTTCCTTTCCATTCCTATTGTCCATCTCTCCTTCACTCCAGTCTTCACCAATAAGGTATGTTTTAATGTTTTGGTTCAATTATTATTTTTTTGTTTACTAAAATTACAATTAGTAAGAATGATTATGTTGAAGTTTGTTAAATGATTATGTTGAAGTTTGTATGGGTTGACTCTCGTATATATTAGAGTATTTAATCGGGTTAGGGTTTGATAATCAAGTTATATAGGTATACTTGAGCGGGTTATTTAAGGGTTTGATAATCAGGTTATATAGGTTTGATAATCATGACTGTGTTGACCTTGTTAGACGACTTAACTCGGGGTGTTCAAGGCTCGGTTTTGACGGTTTTTGGGTCAAACCAAACCCAAACGGTTTGCAATTAGCCAAAACTAATAACCGAACCGTTGAGATTTAAAACCAAACCAAACCGAACCATTATTAACGGTTTGGTTCCGGTTTGGTTTCACGGTTTGGGGTTTATACAATGCACCTTTTTTTTAATAAACTTAAAGAAATACTATATATTATGAAATATTAAACAGTTAATATATACGATTAAATCTTTCGTCCGGTACGGTTTTATACGGTCGGTTTGAAAATTTGAAACCAAAATCGTATTTGTTTCAAATATCCATCAACAGTTGTGTTTATTGAGAAAACTAAAATGTGGCTTTTAATATATATATATATATGATAAACAGATGGACATCATAGAGGAAGACATCATCTACCAGCAGCATGAGGATGAGGAGGTTGGGCAGCGCCCAAGACGGAGGCGGCGGAGAGAACAGCCGCCAAAACCTATTGAAGGGGATGATGTGTTGGTGGGATACCCACACACACAGTTTGTTCTCGGGACACTCGAGCACGACCGGTACATCCAGCTCCGATTGATGAACCCTATGCCGAATACCATGGCTCGGTTTTATGGAGTCGGTTGGCGAGGACCAAAGGATGTTAGGGTTTGTCGGCAACGACACGCCGTGGATGAGGATGTTTACGATGAACTACCCCGCACACCGGGAGCTTACGCTAGAGGTTTATTCAACATTCCGTTCCAGGTGTTTTTCTTTTTACTTTAACTTTGTTTTCCGCCTACACATTACTTTAATATATTCAAAACATTTTGTTTATTTAATTTCAGGCCACGGGAGGCGGGGAGGCTAGAGGTGCCGATGAGAGATCAGAACCCAGTGGGTCGGGTGTGGGAGGTTTCGTTCAAGATGTTTGGGGTCGGCCGGTACTTTTCATTGGAGGAGTTCGCTGTGGCGATCGGCTTTTACACCGAGGAGGAGGTCCGACAGCCGATCTACACCGCCAGCGTCCGCAGGGCCGCGGACGATTATCTGCGCGTTTGGTGGCGCGCGATTGCGAGTAACCCTTTCCCTAAAAGTAGCCAAACAAAAGCCTCCTACATCATTGACCCGTTGTACAGGTACGTGAACCTATGTTACTTTACATTACACTACATTGTAATATATTACGCTACATTATATTATATTTACCTTATATTATATTTCGTTGTGCAGGTACCTACACAGGCTGATAGCCTCGTCAGTACAAGGTCGTCATCAAGGTGCTGACCACTGCAAACTCTCAGACTTGTTCTTTCTGCGGTGCCTGTTGACGAAGATCGATTGCAACCTCGCCCATGGCTTCGCCTACTACATCGCCACATACCCGCACAGGCAGGGAAGAGGATCGTTGCTTGGTGGCCCCTACGTGACGCGCATCGCGCATTATTTGGGACTTGAAACACAGGTAAATAACCTTACGATCCCGACTGTATCCCCCCGCGAGCTCGCCCGTGGTAGCGCCCAGGGCATGCGTATTGTTCTCAAGTTTAGGGACCCCGACGGGACAAGAAGAGACCGTCTCGTCACGGACTTCGGTATGCCACCGTACATACCGGTGCCATTAGTCGAGCCTCCACCATTGATTGCCCCGGAGGTGCACGTCGACGACAACCACGAAGAGCAATCGGGGGACGAGTACAGAGGGGAGGGGGAGGATGAGGCGGCGGATGGAACGGAGCAGGTTCAGGTTACTTTTATAACTCGTTTACATTTATTTGTTTATGTCTAAATATTAACATTTAATTCTCACTTTAATGTCAGCCACGGGTGCCGCAGCACGCACCGCGCACCTATCGCGTTATGCGTTTAGACCATGCCACTGATGCACGCTTACGGAGAGTCGAGGCCGCGGTGCTACGGATGCAACGTCAAATGGATTGGATGATGGAGAGGGAGGCCAGCCGACAGCGCAGTGAGGATTACACATTACCTCCCCCACGCTTTGATCACGAGGCTAGCACATCAAGGGCCGGCGCCTCAACTGACAGAGACGAAGACGGGGACACGGTAGTGTAAATATTGGTTTACACTACTTTTTAATATTCTATCAAACTTTAATATTTTGTATGTTATGAAGTTTTTATGAACTCGTTATGAACTTTACAACTTTTATATTTTGTATCACATGGTTTTATGTTTTTTTTGCTTTCTAATATTGAAAGGTAAATCCAACCAGGTAGATAAACATGATCATAATATTAGTTTAACTACATAAACAAAAACGAAAACGAGGAGAGCTTAGATTCCAAAACACCAAAAATCAAAGCAAAATGAAGATGTTTATTTCATTTAATATTTTTTTTAAACAAATAGCCAACACCTCATATTATATTCCTCAAGTCACTTATTTTATATTTATTTAAATATATATCATTTTTTATCATAATAATCATAATCATATAATTAAAACAAATTTATATTTAAATCAAATTCTTATAATTATCAACTTAGGTTAATATCATTAATATTAATATTAATGATAATAATATGTTGATTTGAAATGGTGAGATGATAGTTGATTTGATTGATTGACCACATCATCGTACCCCGCCGCGTTTACTCTTTAACGTCGCGTCTTGTGCGGTTTTCTAACTACACCGGCGGTGTGGTTAGAATTGCCCTAAATAAATAGTAAGTCGTGAATAAACCCGGTTTCGGTGTGGTCGTGTATGTATAGGTTGGTTCGATAAATATGGTTGTTATTCCTCCGTCCGATTGAAAAGAAAAAGCGGTGACATTGATTAATAATAATAATAATAATAATTATAAAAGTCGTCTTCTTTCAATCCATCTACGGTCCCTCACAGTCTCCATCGATCTCTTCCGTTTGTACGATTCAACAATTGCCAACCAAACAGGTTTTCAGTTTTCAAACCGATTGCAAAGGTAATCTTATTCTTATTAATCTTAATCCTATCAATCCAATCAACCCCCTTTTGTTTTCAACTTAAACCTAATTCCACCTTTTCCCTTCACGGGACTTCCCTTCACTCCTTATTCACTTTCCTCTCTTTCGATTTATTATTATTATTATTCTTATTTTGCAGATTCAAGAACCACCCAAAGTTAGATGCTTTACGGATCAACTCCCAAATTCTCATCTGGGTTTTGTTTTAATTAAGCTGAATTGAATTGGGTATTCTTTATTTGATATGATTGTTGACATATAGATGAGTATTTGTATTACACAATGGGTGTGATTAGGTATAGTCCATGGATGCAACCGACAACCCTTTATCTGATCTGTTAGGTGCTTTGAAATCTTGGGGGGTCCCTCGGCGGTCTGACCACCCCGTTAACGTGTCGAGGGACTTTTGGATGCCCGATCACAGTTGCAGGGTATGCTACGACTGTGATTCCCAGTTTACCTTGTTTAACCGCAGGCATCATTGTAGGTTTTGTGGTCGTGTTTTCTGTGCCAAGTGTACGCCGAATTGGGTCCCCGCGACACCGTCCAGTGATTCGAGTAGTGTGAGGGAAGAGTCGGGGAAGATTAGGGTTTGTAATTATTGTTTTAAGCAATGGCAGCAGGGTGGTTTAGCTGATCATGAGATCCAGGCCGGGAACCTGGATCTTAGCACTTCACCTTCTGCTGCTAGTTACATCAGTACCAAGTCCAGTGCCACTGCTGACAGCAGCTGCGTAACGTTTACGACTGCAGTTAGCTCCTTTCAACAAACCCCTAATCATTGTCAGTCTTTAGTGATGGAATCGAATTTTGATGAGCAAAACACCGTAGCAACAAAGAATGATGAACAACGCGTTGATTTGGGAAGTCATTCTCCTACCCGAGCTGCGTTCGACATGAACAGGTTTTCTTTTATAGTTACATTTTGTTTCATCGCTTTTTCTCTGCTTGAAAAATGAACCTTTTTTTATTTTTTAAATTATGATATATTTATTTGTGAATGTTTTATTGACACTAGGGGAGATGAGTTGGATGATGACTTTGCTTATTCAGGACAGCTGTCGCAGGTTGATAATGCATATTACGATGAACTACAATTAGATGACTATGGGTCCCGCAAGGTGCATCCAAATGGAGTGGCTGCTGATTCAAGCAGCTCTTCATTGCAAAACAGTTTCGAGAAAAAAGAAGACGAACATGATGCTGGTGATGAATGTGAAGCATCATCGTCCTCGTTATATGCTGCACAGGAGATTGATTCTGAACCTGTGGATTTTGAGAACAACGGAGAGCTATGGCTACCTCCTGAACCTGAAGACGAAGAAGACGAAAGGGATGCTCTTTTATTTGATGATGATGACGGAAATGATAATGGTGATGGTGTTGGAGAATGGGGATATGGCAATTTGGGGAGTGGAGAATTTCGAAACAGGGATAGGTCAAATGAAGAACACAAGAAAGCTATGAAGACTGTAGTTGATGGACACTTTAGAGCATTAGTATCTCAGCTGTTTCAGGCTGAGAACGTTGCTGTAAATGATGAAGAGGAGAAAGAGAATTGGCTAGAAATTATAACATCACTTTCATGGGAGGCTGCATCAATGCTAAAGCCAGACACAAGCAAAGGCGGTGGGATGGATCCTGGTGGTTATGTCAAGATCAAGTGTTTAGCTTCTGGACGTCCTTGTGACAGGTACAATTTTTGCATCAATACTATATATATAATTTTGTAGATGCATTTTAAGTTGATTGTATTGAGGATTTTAGCTGAGCAATATCAGTCATTATAATTGTGGAGTAGTTCATAGTCATGCGTGATATACTTGTATTTTTTTGAATATGAGATGCTATTCGTCTTTCTACATTAAGATGCTTATCATATTTTGTTTTTCTCGAGTCTACTGTAGTATGCCAATTACAACATTAATATATAGGTTCTGTCTTTGTGTATTGTTTTGTTTATTTGTGGCTTACACTAATCATTTTGAGATAAGAGGCTTCTTCTTGTTGTCTCAATTATTTCATTATGAGGAGCTGACTTTTGTTTCAACATGATTTTGCACTTCTCTTTATCTTCTTGTAACGTTTCATCTTTTTTCAGTATGGTGGTCAAAGGAGTTGTTTGTAAAAAAAATGTGGCTCATAGAAGAATGACATCAAGAATAGAAAAGCCAAGGTTTTTAATTCTAGGAGGGGCACTGGAGTATCAGCGAGTATCTAACCTTCTATCAAGTTTTGATACTTTATTGCAACAGGTTGCTGTTTTTTTCTTCTTTCCGTCATTTTTCATTGTTCATCCTAGAGTTTGTTGAACTGAGTTAGCACTTTAACATTTTACATAATCTTTTTGTATAGGAAATGGATCATTTAAAGATGGCGGTGGCTAAGATAGACTCACACCAGCCTGATGTTCTTCTTGTAGAAAAATCAGTTTCACGTTATGCACAAGAATACCTTTTGGCGAAAGATATATCCCTTGTTTTGAATATAAAAAGGCCACTTTTGGAGCGAATAGCGCGTTGCACCGGTGCTCAGATAGTTCCTTCAATCGACCATCTTTCATCTCAGAAATTGGGATACTGTGAAATGTTCCATGTTGAGAAGTTTCTAGAAGAACATGGAAGTGCAGGGCAAAATGGGAAGAAATTGGTCAAGACATTGATGTACTTTGAAGGCTGCCCGAAGCCATTTGGTTGCACGGTAAGTCATTGCCATTTGGTTGCATTGTATTTGGAAGCCACCCATGTATTTGTTTATAACGAATATGAAAAAAAACATGTCTAATGACGAAAGACAAGAACACCATTGCATTTCGCTATCAGTAAGCAAATTTTCAATGCAAAAATAACGTTTTAATGTGTGTGACAATTTGTTATTTTGAGTTTCTCAGATATTACTACGAGGTGCGAGTGGCGATGAGCTGAAGAAAGTGAAACACGTGGTTCAGTATGGAGTTTTTGCAGCCTATCATTTGGCTTTGGAGACATCTTTTCTTGCTGATGAAGGAGCCACACTTCCAGAATTACCCTTAAATTCTCCACTAACCGTTGCGCTTCCGGAGAAGGCATCAACCATTGACCGGTCCATTTCAACAATACCTGGTTTTACTCTCTCCATGAAAGACAATGAACCACCTAGGACAACTAGTCTTCCTATGTCAGACGTGTTTACATCCATAATGAATCAAAAGTCACAAACAATGCTCTTGCCCCTTGGGGAATCTAATAATCGTTTGTCTCAAAACAAGCCTTCTACTTCCATGCTTGACAATTCCACCCCAAATTCAGATGGCTCAGATGCACCAAAGGATTTCTCCGAAGCAGTAATGACAAATGGTGAAATGGTAAACGCCTCACAAATTGGTGATGACATGGACAATGCTGACCAATTTTTGGAGGGAAAGAATGGTGGTGGTTCAAAGGAAGAGTTTCCTCCAACACCATCGGATCATCAGAGCATTTTGGTATCATTGTCATCTCGGTGTGTGTGGAAAGGGACCGTGTGTGAACGGTCCCACCTATTTCGCATCAAATACTATGGGAATTTTGATAAACCGTTGGGACGTTTTCTTCGAGATAATTTGTTTGATCAAGTAAGTTACTAACATGTTAAAATTGTGTTGTTATAAAAATTAGTTGCGCTTTGAGATTTAACGGGAATTGTGATTCTTTGTTGGTAGGGATATAGATGTCCTCAGTGTGAGATGCCCTCAGAAGCACATGTACAATGTTACACACATAGGCAAGGCACACTTACCATATCTGTGCAGAAATTGACGGGATTACCCTTACCAGGAGAAAAAGATGGTAAGATTTGGATGTGGCACAGGTGCTTGAGGTGTCCACGGGTTAACGGGCTCCTCCCTTCAACCCGGAGAATTGTGATGTCAGATGCTGCTTGGGGTTTATCGTTTGGAAAGTTTTTGGAACTTAGTTTTTCTAACCATGCTGCTGCCAGCAGGGTGGCCAACTGTGGCCATTCTCTGCATCGTGATTGCCTTCGTTTTTATGGGTGATTATCTTTTTATTTTGATATCAGAATTATTAATAAATGTTTTTATGTCATGAGTACTTGTGGTTTACAGGTTTGGAAAAATGGTTGCTTGTTTTCGGTATGCATCAATTAATGTCCATTCAGTTTACCTTCCTCCTTCCAAACTTGTTTTCAAATATGAGAATCAGGAGTGGATACAAAGTGAAGTGAATGAGGTTTGTTTGAAATAACTAATACTTTGGGCTGCGACTGAATTAGGTGAAATTTTGTGTATTTTAATTGTATATAACGCATGTGCAGGTTGTTAGCCGGGCTGAGCTATTATTTTCTGAAATTCTTAACGCATTGACTCAGATTTCAGAGAAGAAATTTGGGAAAAAATCATCCAATAATAACACAAATATGACACAATCAAGACGCCACCTAGCAGAATTGGAAGAGATGCTACAGAAGGAGAAAACAGAATTTGAGGTTGCATATCCTACTTTTTTTTTAACAAGTTTTGCTAGATTTATGGCTCACAACTATGATATATCATATATGTAATATTTGCAGGAGTCGCTTGAAAAGATTATAAATCAGAAAAGCCAAGGCATGATTGATATTTTTGAGATCAACCGATTGCGAAGACAATTGCTGTTTCAATCTTACATGTGGGACCACCGACTGGTGTATGCAGCTAGTGTTAGTAGCAACAGTTCTCGAGGTGATCTGGATAGCTCGAAATCTGAAAATTTGGATAAACTAAGTGAACAAGTTGCTGATTCAGATATTAGTGAAACTGTTGATGTGAAGCAAAGTCAGCCTGAAGTAATGGTGGATTCAAGCCCTAAAGACGAGAACAATTCTGATGTAGGTGTTCATAGGGTGGTTTCTGAAGGGCAGTTATCAGTTATGGCTAGTTTATCGGACACCCTAGATGCTGCATGGACCGGTAACCCGCCGGGTTCTGATCTCAATGATTCAGATGATAAGGTAGATCATGCTGAAGACCATACACCGTCATCACTTCCGTCTCCTACAATGTCTACAAAGGGTTCTGAAAACGTGGAAGATTTGTCAAGCTGGTTTAGTATGCCGTTTTTAAACTTCTATCGTTCTTTAAATAAAAACTTGTTACCGACTACCCAGAAACTTGAAGCCCTAAACGAGTATAAGCCGATTTATATTCGTGAATCAGAACTCCAAGGCGGGGCCCGGTTGCTTCTATCTGTGGGCATCAATGACATTGTTGTCCCTGTGTACGATGATGAGCCAACAAGTATCATATCATACGCGCTGCTGTCCCATGATTACGCTTCCCAGATGTCTGATGAAGTAAAAGAAGGGGAATCTATTTTTTCATCGCAATCTGCTGACTCAGCAATGTTTCAGTCATTCAACAGTTTTGATGATGCGACACTTGAATCTGTTAAAAGCGGTGGTGATGAGAGTTTATTATTATCCATGTCAGGATCTCGTGGGTCTCTCTCTTTAGACCCGCTGTCATACACAAAAGCGTTGCATGCAAGAGTTGAGTTTTCAGATGATGGTAAAGTGAAGTATGGTGTTACCTGTTATTATGCCAAACGGTTTGAAGCATTAAGGAGGTTGTGTTGTCCTGCTGAGCTGGATTACATAAGGTCTTTAAGTCGGTGTAAGAAGTGGGGCGCACAAGGTGGTAAAAGCAATGTTTTCTTTGCAAAAACTTTAGATGACCGGTTTATAATTAAACAGGTTACGAAAACAGAACTGGAGTCGTTTATTAAGTTTGCTCCTGCTTACTTTAAGTATCTTTCTGAATCAATTGGTACTGGTAGCCCTACCTGTCTTGCAAAGATTCTAGGCATTTATCAGGTATCTGATTTTTTTTTCTCGTTTTCTTTTGTTGTGGTATGAATCATTGTCTTTTATGTGAACTTTGTTTCTATTTCGTGTAGTTTTGCCGTTTGTTTATTAATGCGTGAGTATTTGTTTTGCGGTTTGTTTATTAACGCGTGAGTATTTGTTTTGCGGTTTGTTTATTAACGCGTGAGTATTTATTTTTGTGTGTAAAGGTGACTAGGCAAATGAAAGGGGGAAAAGAAATGAAAATGGACGTGCTTGTTATGGAGAATCTTTTGTTTGGAAGGAATTTGTCGCGGCTTTATGATCTTAAAGGATCTTCAAGGTCGCGTTACAATCCCGATTCTAGTGGGAGTAATAAGGTTTTACTTGATCAGAATTTAATCGAAGCAATGCCAACTTCTCCAATATTTGTGGGAAATAAAGCTAAACGGCTGTTGGAACGCGCTGTTTGGAACGATACTGCGTTTCTTGCTGTAAGTTTGTTTGATGATATAATATGTTTGTGAACTTTATATTAGATATGAAGATGAAGATGAAGATGCTATATTTATTGTTTTTGATTTGCAGTCAATTGATGTGATGGATTATTCATTGTTGGTTGGGGTAGATGAAGAGAAACATGAACTGGTACTTGGGATTATTGATTTCATGAGACAGTATACATGGGACAAGCATCTGGAAACATGGGTGAAGGCTTCTGGGATTCTCGGAGGGCCGAAAAAACGCTTCGCCGACTGTGATTTCACCCAAACAGTACAAGAAAAGGTTTAGGAAAGCAATGACAACATACTTCTTGATGGTGCCAGATCAATGGTCTCCGCCTGCTGTCGTGCCTACCAAGTCCCAGACGGATCTTTCTGAAGCCGGGAATGAATGAATGAATATGTATGTATATTTTGATGACTGCCAGTTATATATATCTATAGTTTCTTTACAAATCATTTTTGAGCATCAATCAGTATTTTCTAAAAAGATGGATGTTATTTGTTGCTTGCATGCATGCATGGTGGTGAAGAAGAAAAAAAGGGCATGAAAATTGTTATTAGGCCAAGAAAGTTTTGTACATTTGTGTTTGTTTATGTTGGTTCAATGTGTATATTTGATAGTCAATATTGCTTTTATTGTTTTTAATATGGAGTGTTGCATTTGCATGCTAAGATTGTAGATGAGAATGATGCTTGGGGTATTTCTAGAGTGCCATTTATTTAGATTAGTAATGAATCAAATATCTTTTCTAACTATTTTATTTTGGGAGACTGAATACATAAAAACTACAACTAGTGGCACTAACTTTTTAATGGATGAAGCAAGAGTTTGAAATCTGTTTTCTTTCTGGAAAAAAACAATTTAAGACATGTGTTGAGTGTTTTTTAAATTCTGTTGCTAATGATATTAAGTTTAGGCCTGTAAACGAACCGAATGTTCAGTGAGCTGTTCATGAACCGTTTGACGGGAAGTTCGTTTATATTTATTTAATAAACGAGCGAACATGAACAAAATTTTTTTGTTCGTTTAATTAAACGAACGAACATGAATACATATTTCGTTCGTTCATTTTTTCATATATGTTCATTTTTGTTATTACAATTATATTCATTTATGTTCGTAAATTGTTTGTTTAGATTTTAAACAAACGAACATAAACAAAGACGAATATGTTTAACATTTTAAAAATAAATGATCATGAACACAAAATATTTGTTCGACTGAGTGTTTGTGTTCATTATTATTAAATGAATGAACACAAAAATACCCATTCGGTTCGTTTACGGGTCTTAGCACAAATTTGTTGGAAGTATAAGAGCATATTCTATTTGCATTGTAACTCAAAACTAGGACAACCTTGACTACTTGGTTCCGAAAAGATAACAATAAATGTCATGATGTGGCGTCCTTGTCACCAACCAATTCTCTTTCAAATAAAATAGTTTCTTATAAAAACTAATTAAGATAAGATACATGTAGTTGTCAGATTACTCAATCGATCTCTTGTTTATTATATCAAAATGTTACATCCATCACTCTTTAGCCATATATATATCAAGCATTAATTTATTACTTATACATATTATTATTAATAACTATAAACCAGGCCAAAAGGGAAAACCAGTAGATAGCAACCGACTCCAACCATAAAGAAATTTTGTGACAGCAAAAGGTTTAGCCTCATTCCTATCCTTGATCACACCCCACCCTTTCCACTTAACCCTCTTCGACGTATCCGCCCCAGGCCCCTTGTTTTGGTACTCGCGATAATACAACGTATCCAACGCAAAGTCACCATCCCAAGGGTGCCATCCTTCCTTCTTTATCACGTCACTAATCACCGTTCGCATCACCACAGTTCTCGAAAACTTCTTCCAAGGCCTTCCAAGATACGTTGGAAAATTCCCTTGAACCGGTTTTAAGTCAGCAGTCGCACCAATGTTGCACTTTTGAATCACAATGCCCGTGTCCTGGTTCTTATCGGTTCGCCCTTGTGCTGTCACCATGTTAGCTTGACCACTATTGGGCTTGCGGGCCATGATGTCACAGAACTGGAAGAATGCAGCCGCATTGCCGAATATGAAGTCAACCGTGCCTGTCACCAAGCACTTGACGTAGAATTGGCGGTCAGTGTGGACGTAAAGAGTGTCTTGATAACCTTCCATGCTACATTTGTAGAATGCAGATTGATCCGATGAAACACGTAGTGCCACCGCTTGATGCCCTGAAGCCCCTGCTGTGTTTTCAAATGTGATATCGCGTGCCAAGAATCTATTGCCCATCACCGCTGCATGTATGCATGCCAATGTCGTTATTTTTTGGGTTATGCTATAGCTACATCACCCCATCTGATTTCACACCATTAAATGGCCGTTCGTAAAAGACGGATGGTCGATTTGACCCAAAAAATCAAACTTTTGAAAAATATTCGTCCAAACGGCGTTTGAACAATACTCAAAGGGCCGTTCTAACCATTGGGTCAAGCTATTCGTTTTGAACTTATGACCATAGATGGTCAAATTTTAAATTATTATTTTTTCTTTTGTTAAAACGACCGTCCACCTCTAATCCTAACTGTTGTTTGAAACAATATGTGATTAGATGTCAGACAGTGTGTATATTAAGCTAATTACCTATGGTTGCGGAGTTGAGGGTAGTGGTACCGTCTTTGCTTGCCACATTCTTGTTCCCTGTTATAATGGTTTTACCTCTTCCCGCCCCAACAAACATGATGTTTTGTTTGCCTTTTGGAATTTGGATATACTCCTTGTATGTAGTTAGAGAGACTATATTAGTTAGGGTTTATTGATAAATATATAGATATAACTATATTAGTTTTTCACTTTGTTTTTTAATTATTTTTACCGTCGTGCTATAAATAATTACATCGAGAGTTTCATTCGAGTTATATTTTTACCTTTGGTGGGTCTTCTTGAAAAACTTTAAAAAACCAGTCTTTTGGATAGTTTTAGGAACCTTTTCATAACTAGGTGATACATCCGCAAGTACTAGCCGACGTGATGATGATTTGGCAAGCTTCCATATGGCATTAGCGAGTTAGCAAAAAGTAAAGGCATTCACTCAATGTACTAGCAGAAATGGTGTCAACTCTGATCCGCATCACCACTTCCGTTAGTCCAAAACTAAGAGCACACACAACATGCTACCTTCTTCAAGGTTTGGATGACGTGACATGAGACAAACTAGGTGACTCCATTCATTGTGGAGCAAAGTTTGTGAGTTAATTTAGGCCTTAATTGTGGGTCCCAAAGTCATTCCCTCTCACATACTCGTATACATATTATTATATATACATATGTAACTTTAATGTTTTTAATAAGGTTTGTGGAAGTTTGGTGTTATGAAAGAAAGTGAGATTTTTTTAGAAAAGTTTGAAATTTGATGTGAAATTGATTCGACGGTTTGTTGTTGTAGATGCGGTAACACATGCCTTCACTCTATGCTAAATCATCCGTAAGCTTGCCAAATCATCATCAGATTCAGTTCCACTAGTATAGTGGATCACCTATATATGTCCAAAAATAGATCCAAAAACCACCCAAACGCCATGCATTTTCATGATCACCCACCAAACCAAAAAAACAAGTTCACCATATTCTGTACCTTGTAAGTCCCTGCCATTATCTTAATCACGTATCTCTTAGCACTTTTGTTTGGGGCAGCCTCCACCGCTTCCGCCACCGTCTTAAAGTTCCCCTTCCCGTCTTTCGACACAGTTACATTCGCCTTCACGCCTTTAAACCCCAACAATCTCCTGTCTCCAGCCGATAACCATTCCGGCCACATGATTTCATTTTCCCTCCTTAACTTTCGACCCCGATTACTTACCTCCGGGTTATTGGCAATGTCTATATCTGTCATGTCCTTAATCATAGCCAGCACATTGCTACACATCTTTCCCCCATGCTTCTGGCCTTCAATAACCAACTTTCGTATCCGCTTAATCACATAATCATCATATGATAACCCGTCCAAACAAGTTTCCTTATTGGTTATAGTGGTGCTCATTAAGGTTTTGAGGTCACCCGCATACTCACGAAGAGGCTTCTTCGTTGGGTACTCCCGTAGGTAATCGATGACAGTGTCGAGTTGTTCTAGATTTGCAGCCTCCATATCTAAGCAGTCATGAAGAGCCATTTTGGCACGTTTGGTGAGATTGGTTATGGTTGTGAGGTTGGTTATGGTGTGAAGGCTGGCTTCAATGGTTGCCTTTGTCTTGTCGATTGTTAGTTCGATTACATCTTTATTAGTTGCGATGTTTTGGGTCGCATCTGAGACGGTCGAGTAGCATATGTCTGGATACAAGGTGGTGGTGCATGAAGAAGTGATAATATTATTAATGTTGGAGCTTGAAGTTCCATGGCTAATGGAAGTTAGTAGTAGTGAAGCATAAATAATTAAAAGTGGCATGATTGTTTTGCTTTGAAAATAGCTTGTTTGATTGTTATACTGTTATCATATAACTAATAATGTTATTATATTTTATTTTGGAGAAAATGAAATGAGAGGTGTTTTACTAGAATAGTTAAGAAAGTGGGTAAAATCAGTTAATAGTTTGGGATAGGAACCGTTTCCGTAACATGCATGTTAATTTCTTTTGATTAATCACGTTTTTCATGTTTATGTTATGAATAATAGTTATTATGGTTATCAACACCTAAAATAGATTTGGCTTATTCTCCAAGTTTTCTCATCCCTATATAATATTCTATTGTATCTCATTGTATTATATACATCTTATTAATGAAATCTCCCTCTTTCTCCCTACGTGTTCATCTCTTACTCTTTTGCTATTAGGTTAGTTTCACAACACGTTATCAGCACGAAGCTATGACAATTTATTTGTCACCGTTTCATCAAAGTATTTTATGTTAAGTGTATCGTACAATTATCTTCGGCCATTTGAATGATTTATAAGGTACGTCAATTGCAACTTATACATTCTTTGTACTTGCCTGCAAATTTATATATTTTATTGGTATTGGGTTGCTAGTAGGGCAAAAGCGGCTTAACTATCCTAAACTTCAATTATGTGAATTGAATTGGTTTTGGTTGTAGTACTTTTCTTTTCTTTTTTTTTTCTAAGACAAGTCACTAAATAGATTGGTGTTCAATAACTAATAGGAAGATATTGCATCTTTTCGTTGAGTTTCAACCATGTAAATTAAAAAAAAAGATATAAAACAAAAGAGTAAGATACTGTGTGAAATAACTAATAACCGGATATTAAGAATATTATGGTTTTGAATCAATCTAATTTTATTTGCTATGCTTATATATATAATAAATAGTATTTTTTTAGAATATATTTTTCTTAAAGTTGTCATGTACAAGTTATAAAGATTATTCAAGTATATATCATGTTGACAAATTAAATTCGGGAAGTTTCTTTTGAAATTAACGTATAAAATTTTTAGGATTCTTGAATTTAAATATTGTTTATGTAGAAACATGAAATGAATCTGACCTGATCCATGACGATGTTCCCCGGTCTTCGAGATGAACGAACCACGACTCGATCTTCTTCTCCGGTAGCTTGAGATCTGCAATGGCTTTTTGGGGGGTGTGGAGGTGACTGCTAAGAAATCTCGAGGATCTCTTGTTTACAGACACAAAAATGGTTATGGTGATGGCTCTTATTGAGAACAACAACCTTTAATAAGGAGGTGGAGACCTCCTTATATAGGGAGCCTCATGGCCACCATCATGGTACCCTAATGGGCCTAGCCCAGTTAGGGTTACCTCCACAAAACCCCCTCAGCCCAATAATATTGTATTAGTCCATAAAATAAAATAAGCCAAACATAATAAATTAAGGTCGTAAGCTGGGTTTAGTACCATACCCCTACAAGCCCCCCAAGTCCAGTGTTGCTCCTAGGCGTGCAAGCGTTTAGGTGGAGCGCTGGACTTCATAAGGTGTGTTAGGATATGAGGCGGTTTTTCCCCTTTCTTCGGCCTTGTCTTTATTGTCTTTGAGTTTTGAGAGGTTTTCTCCATAATGGTGACATGTTGTGATCCTTATGATGATGATGGTGCACTGGCATGAATAGGATATAACACGCATCATAACAATAGTGGCGCGGGGCCTGATAAAAGATAGAGTGCGCATCTCGATAATAATGTAATGCAACTTGCGCGCGAGGCAGCTTACGAGCTATGAAAATAATGAAGCTTGCGCGCGAGGCGACTTACGAGCTATAAAATAATGAAGCATGCGCGAGTTGCGGCTTATGAGCTATAATATGATGATAATGATTGGCCCACAAGGGCCTCTTCTACGCAGGATGACTATCCCAGCTTGTCTTCAAAATAATAATGGAGGCTCAAACGGCCAGATAATAATAATGATGTCATAGGTGCTTGCGCGACTCGTAGCCGAGCCTGCAAAAACATATAAACTAACAGTGGATGTATTACAAGGTTCCCATCCTCGGGCAAATTATGAGGTGTGCCCAACCTACGTTGGCGCGTGGCCGTTTTGGGATATTATTAGGCTCCCGACCTTTATGTTTGGCGCGTAGCCGTATGGGTTTATGAGGATTCCCAACCTTTAAGTTTGGCGCTATAGCCGTATGAGTTTATGAGGATTCCTAAACTTTAAGTTTGGCGCGTGGCCGTATGGGTTTATGAGGATTCCCAACCTTTAAGTATGGCGCGTAGCCGTATGGGTTTATGAGGATTCCCAACCTTTAAGTATGGCGCGTAGCCGTATGGGTCTATGAGGACTCCCAAACCTATGTATTCGGCGCGTAGCCGTGTGTTCTGCATTAATATAAGCACAATTTTTGTGCCATTTCATGCAAATCTTATATACTCATACTTTTCGTTTTGTTTTATTTTGATTGTTAAACCAAAATCAATATAGGCAAAAAGTTTGAGGTTTTGTAAAAACTTGTGAAGTAATTCACTTACTTGAGGAATTTGTAACCAAGCATGTGCTATTGTTAGCGTTCTGGGATTTGGCCGCGAGGATTCCACGCTTCCGACACGAGTGTTCCGTACCTCTGACGCGAGAATTGTTTTCGCTTTGCCATGAGAGTTCCACGCCTCTAACGCAAGTGTTCCGCGCCTCTGACGCGAGACTTCTTTCAGATCGCGGAAGGTTTCCTTGTTATACTTGTAGAGGGGGGTAAATGTCAACAGCTTAAATCCTTATTTTGTTATCATAATAAATATGACTCAAGAGTTGAGGGGGCTGTTTTGAAAATTTGGAAATTAATTCCTCCATCAAGACTTTGTTGTCATGTGACATGTGATGATACTGACAATGCTTACGTTGCACTACTGACATGCTATAATATTATTTATTTAGCTAACTGTTTCTTGTTCGAAGACCCACAAATTTGTAAGGGATGCCGTGTCGGAGCAGAATAAGACCTCCGCCCCAGTTTGTCGATTTTAAAAAGTTGCGTTGCGAAGATGTATGCGTTCTTTAGTGATCGGTGTTGGTCTAACGGAGTGTTGATCTGCGGTGCGCGCATGCATGGAGGCGGAGTGGTGATCCAAGGTCGCGTATGCATGGCGGCGGAGTGGTGATCCGCGGGCGCGCATGCATAGCGGCTGAAAGTTGAGCGCGCATGCAAGTCGGGAGTTGAGCGCGCATGCATGGCGAAGGGTTCCGTGCGCATGCATGGCGTTAGAGTCTTGACCCTCAGCACTGCCCATGCATGGCGTCGGGGTGTTCCTCCGATGCGGCGCATGCATGGCCGGGAGAGTTCGTCCGCAGCGCACTTGTATGGCGTCGGAGTGGTGATCCGTGAGTGCGCATGCATGGCGGCGGAGTGTTGGTCCGCGGGCGCATGCATGGCGGTGTGTTGTGAAAACGAGTAAATGACTTAGAATATATTTTCTTGCCTGGCTCCAACTGTGGAGGTGGTGTGGTATTTATAGTATTAGGGTTTCCAATGATTGGGCTCAGACCCAATTAGGGCCTTTTTGGCCTCCTCCTATTGCTTCGCGCCACGTGTACTTAGGACACCTGGTGCTTTTTCATTGATTATTCTTTGACCAAGGTATTTCACCTGACCCATGTGCCATCACGTGGTGGCACATGGGTTTTGCTGAGTTGTCCACCCTTCATTGGCATCTGTCAACATCAGCACATTCTTTATTCCTTAAAAGATACCTTCTGGAAGGTTGTCTGATGAGTACAGTCATGGTTGTCTTTATCCTGATTTGGATTAGACTATTGTCTCATTTGTTGTGTTGTCCTTTATGCGCCTATCCCGGGGACGCGCAAGGTCTTCTCTTTATTCTCACGCGCAGATGTTTCATGCGCAGATGTGATATGCGTGAGCATGTGATATGCGTAAGCATATGTAATATGCGTGAGCATATGTGATGCGTGAGCAGATGTGATATGCGTGAGCATATGTGATGCGTGAGCATATGTGATATGCGCCACGCGCATAGGTTTTGGCTTTGTGTCTTCATGACATCCTGATTTCAAGCCTCTTGTCTATATCTTGTGGGTTGACCCGCCCCGCTCGATGTTAAGGCGAGTGCATACCCCTTCATGCCCCCCCAGTCTAATGTGTGTCTTGTCTCGCGCGAGCGAGGTAAGATAGATATTAGACTTAATAGTTTGCTTTTTTAATAGGGCTTGTTTTTTTCTTTTTCTTTTCTTGTACGCGCGTTGCGCGAAATTCCATCCCTTTGGTTAAAACGAATCGTCAATGCATGTGGTTGGTTGGTGTTGACATGTGTGACATCTGCCCCGATCCGACCCGACCCAGGTACCCGTTTCTCTGACCCGAACTCTTTCTTTTATGATTTAATATTTATTTATACTTATATTTTACTTTTAATAATAATAATATACTTTTCCTTCCCGCCTCTTTCTCTCTCTTTCTTTCCGCCGTCCCGTCCCTCTCCTTCTCTCTTTCCGCCTTCTTTTCCCTCTTGTCGCCGTCCCGCCCTTACGCCTTGTTTCCCTCTTTTTCTTCTAACTCTTTGCTTGTCCTTTGTTCCTTCCCGCCTAAGGTTGTCTGCGCAGCTCCACGCGCCAGACTCCCTTACAAGGAATCCTGCGTGAAGACCACCTGTTTCAGCGATACGCGAGACGAACTCTTCTTGCAGCGCGTTAAGAATTGTAATTCTTCTCGCAGTGCGCGAAGGACGGAAGTTCTTCCCGCGACGCGCTAAGGATTTGTAGTTCTTCTCGCAGCGCGCTAAGAATCGTAGTTCATCCCTCGACGCGCGAAGAATTATAGTTCTTCCCGCGGCGCGCTAGGAATTTTAGTTCCTCCCGCGGCGCGCTAAGAAATGTGACTCTTCCCGCGGCGCGCTTAGAAATGGTAGTTCTTTCCGCGACGCGTTAAGGTTAGTTCTGTCTGCCTTCGCGCTCGCGCTCTCTTGACCTTCTGTGTCAGCCTTCTCGCGTCAAACCCTTTGAGTTTTCTTCTGTTTAAGCTAGCCGTTGCTTTTGAGTTGTCTTATCTTTTGAGCTGTTGACCTAATCTGCTTTATGTCTGAAAAGTTACTTTCGGCGCAGCATGCGCACCAACCCCATTGGTTGACAGATAAAGTGACTGACATAATCTTTTGAGATCTGCTTTTGCCATGCTTGACCTGTACCTTTATCTACCCGCCCATGCTTTTTTTACTGTTCCCTGACAGCTTTATCTTGCCTCTGCAGCTGCCATATCTTTCCATATCTTTTGCTTTTGGAATCTTTTGCTTTTTAAGATCTTTTCCCCTTTTCTAGGGATTATGTCTCCTAGGGTTTTCCTATAAATAATAATAATATTTTCATAACACATCACACACAAACACTTAATCTCTCCTGCTCTCTTGCTCCTTGCTCTCTCTGCCGTCTTCCTCTCTGCCTCCGTCTTCCTCCCTGTTCTGCCCTGCTTTTCCGGTAATATATATTATATATAATAATTTACTTATTAATTATGCTAACTTATAATCAAGACTTGAAACAAATCATTAAAACAATAATCTTATTTATAGGTTAACTTGTGCTTGTTTAAAGTTGGTTCTTGCTTTATCTTACACCGCATCGTTTATCATGTGAGTAATCTCGTACCTAATCCCTTTTTATTTTTAATGTTTTGGGATGTTCATGTGTTCATACAAACTTAGAGTCTTAAACTTGTTTATGAACTTTAGTCGCGCAGTATCCCATGTGTTGAGGACGTAGACTTGGCTGTTTATTTGTATGTGTGGATCATTAACCGTCTTGTCGGTCTATTCCGCAGTTTTCATGGTACCATTAGATGAACACGGGAGAACTATCGTTTATGATTTTCTCTTTTGTTTACACATGCACAGTTTGTCTTGTTTGTGAGCTCAATTGTGAGCACTGGCAGTCTTATGAATCTTAGAGTTGGTCCCGATCAGATTACACCCTTGTTGAAAACCAGACATACACATGTTGCGCGCAGATTTTATTGTTATCTATGTATTGTATTAAACTTGATTTCTCACCAACACGCAAGTGTTTGACGTTTATTTTAACACATGTTCAGGTTTGCAGTAGCTGTTTTGGAGCTTGTGGACACATAGGACGTTTTTACTTTTGGACCTAGATTAAAATGTATCAAGACAAGTTATTGCTGTTCGAATATTATGATTTATAATATATTGATTTATGTTGGTTTATTTATATCTTGTGTTTACGTTGCGCGTGCGCGAATAAATGTATTTATTAAATATTGACACCCAATAGTGTCACGAGTAATGAAACAATATGTGGCGCCCCGATGTATAATCCGCCTTTGGTCGGGGTGTTACAGATTGGTATCAGAGCTCGTTGACTTTAGGATAGGTGGTTAGACGTAACGGCCTAGAATACCTAAGAGTCCCTTCTCGCGCATGAGAGAAATCTCATGTTTGCGCGCTTATTGTTAATTACTCGTTATTTATGAATATGCTCGCGCTTGCGCAGTATATGATTTTATGTTTTATTTCGCGATATTTCGATTTTTGTTGAATTTCGATTTTTATTGATTTTACTTACATATTCGTTTGTTGGGATTGAAAATCCGAAAAGTCATGGTGATACATGAATAGTTGATTTTCAATTTCCATTTACGATTATGTTCTGAGGTTGGAGACTTGAAAAGTCATGGTGATACATGAATTGTCAACCTCCAATACTCATTTTCTTGTATATTCTATATTGAGGATTGAAAAGTCATGGTGATACATGAATTGTCGATTCTCGATTCGAATTTGTTACCTTAATTAAGTCTGCATTTAGGGTCATTTAATCTACTTTAACTTTTGATAGTATCTAACTCTGCGAAACCAAGCTTTATAAGATTAAAACTTTGCGCTAAAACCAAGATATTAACTAAAATTAAAATTTTTATAGAATGCCTCCGCTATCTCGCCGATTTCAGAGAAGAGAAGCCTCGCGCATGCGTAGACAGCAACGTTCCCAGGAAATGGCCGCCGCGATAGCCCAAGCCTTGAGCCAAAACAATACCAACACCTCTGGTTATAACATTAAGTCCTTTAACGCGGGTAACCCTCCAAAGTTCACAGGTCTTGAAGGAGCCACCGTGATGCTCCAATGGCTCGAGAAGATAGAAAACACTTTCCTCCACACCCAATGCCCCTCAGACAGACGAACCCTATATGCTTCCAGTGTCCTGGAATCCAGAGCGCTTACATGGTGGAATGGAGTAGCTCATGCGCGTGGCGCAGAGGCTGCTTCTAGCATGACATGGGAGGAATTCAAGGAAATTCTTACGCGAGAATTCTGCCCTCCCAACGAAGTTAAGCGCCTGGAGGAAGAATTCTGGAACTTGAAGCAATACAGTGGCGAAGCGCGCGAGTACGCGACGCGCTTCCACGAGCTAAGCTTACTGGTCCCTCACCTTGTTACCCCTTCACGCCGAGCAATCGAGAAATTCCTTGGGGGTCTCCCCATGGAAATTCAAGATTCTGTATGGGCCAGAAACCCAGTTACCCTCTCTGACGCCATTGAGTTGGCCGCTGTGCTCAGCGACAACCATGTCAGAGCAGGAACCCTGTTCCTGCGGGGAACTGAGAAGACCAAACTCACCAAGACTGCCCCTGAACCAACAGAAACCAAACCTGAACCCTCAAACCGTAACAACCTCAAGCGCAGGCGCAAGGCCTATGCGCTTACCAACCCGCCCATTGTCCAGCAACCCATTTATCAACCTCCAGTTTACATGCCTAACCCTCTGTCAGCCTACCCAACACCTCCTGTAGTTTATAACTATGCCTTAACCAATCCAGCACTCCCTGCCCCGCCAACTAAGAAACCTTACACAGGAAACCATCCCTTTTGCCCAACCTGTAGATTTCACCACCCAACCCAAACCCCGTGTCGACTTTGTAACCGATGTGGCCGTACTGGTCACACTGCTGAAAACTGTAGAGTCCTTCCCGCCAATCCAATTGCGCCAACACCACCAGTCTACCCGCAGAACCCACAACCAACCTACCAAAACCCACGACCCAGATCGTGCTTTAACTGCGGTGATCCCAGTCATTTCCGGAACGCATGCCCGAGACTACAAGTGCAAATCACACAAGCGAATCCGGTGAACCAGATTTCGAACCAAGTAACGCGTGGACGAGCTTTTAATATAACCGCGCACCAAGCGCAAGCGATTAATGACGTAGTTAATGGTACATTTTTGCTTAACGGATTTTATGCTTCTGTACTTTTTGATACTGGCGCCGATCGAAGTTTTATTTCTCGCGCGTTTGAGCAGAAGCTTGCGCGACCGCGCAACGATTTAAAAGAAGATTTTTCAGTTGAATTGGCTAATGGCGAAACTGTTTATATTAACTCGGTGATTAAAGATTGCACGCTTAACCTTAACGAAAACGATTTTCTAATCGACCTCATCCCTATGCCTCTTGGAAGCTTTGATGTTATCATTGGTATGAACTGGCTCTCGAAGAATCGCGCCGAAGTTATTTGCGCAAAGAAGATGATTCGCATACCTCGAGAAAATGGTGATCTTCATATCTACGGCGAAAAACCCTCCCGCGGTCTTAAGCTTATGTCTTGCGCCGAAGCCCAAAGACTCTTGCGGAAGAAGTGTATTGCATTCTTAGCTCATGTGGTTAAACCTGCTGAAGAAGAGAAGCTTCGCGATATCCCTGTTGTGCGTGATTTCCCTGAAGTTTTTCCTGATGATCTTCCTGGTATCCCTCCCGCTCGTGAAGTCGAGTTCCGTATTGATCTTGTCCCTGGTGCTTCCCCCGTTGCTAAATCTCCTTACCGTCTTGCACCCGCTGAGATGCAAGAATTGGCAAGCCAACTTCAAGAGTTGACTGCTAAAGGATTCATTCGCCCTAGCTCTTCGCCCTGGGGTGCTCCGGTGTTGTTCGTTAAAAAGAAAGATGGATCGTTTCGCATGTGTATTGATTACCGCGAGTTGAACAAACTCACCATTAAGAACCGGTATCCCTTACCACGTATTGACGACCTCTTTGATCAACTCCAAGGTGCCTCTTGTTTCTCGAAGATTGATCTCCGCTCTGGTTATCACCAGTTGCGCATCCGCGATGAAGATGTTCCGAAGACTGCTTTTCGAACTCGTTATGGCCATTTTGAATTCTTGGTCATGTCCTTCGGTTTAACCAACGCACCCGCCGTTTTCATGGATCTAATGAATCGGGTGTGTAGGCCTTTCTTGGACCGTTTTGTGATCGTGTTTATCGATGATGTTCTGGTGTATTCTAAGACCAAGGCCGAGCATGAGCAACATCTCCGATTGGTATTGCAAAAGCTTAGAGCCGAGCAGCTCTTTGCCAAGCTCTCCAAGTGTGAATTTTGGTCTGATGAAGTACAGTTTCTTGGCCATGTTGTAAACAAGATGGGTATTCATGTCGACCCATCCAAGATTGAAGCAATCAAGAACTGGATTACGCCATCCTCTCCTTCCGAAATCCGTTCCTTTCTGGGCTTAGCTGGTTACTACCGGCGATTCATTTCGAACTTCTCGAAGATCGCTTTGCCTTTAACAGCTCTGACGCACAAAGGTAAACCGTATATTTGGGGCTCGAAGCAAGAAGAAGCCTTTCTAACGCTCAAGCGTTTGTTGTGTGAAGCTCCTGTTCTTGCGCTACCTGAGGGTAATGATGATTTTGTCGTGTATTGCGATGCATCCAACCAAGGTCTCGGTTGTGTTCTTATGCAACGAGGCAAGGTTATCGCTTACGCATCAAGGCAACTTAAGGTTCATGAAAAGAATTATACAACTCACGACCTCGAACTTGGTGCAGTTGTTTTTGCCTTGAAGATCTGGAGACACTACCTTTATGGTACTAAGTGTATCCTCTACACTGACCATAAAAGCCTTCAGCATATCTTTGATCAAAAGGAACTTAACATGAGACAACGCCGATGGAACGAACTCATCAGCGATTACGATTGTGAGATCCGGTATCATCCTGGTAAGGCTAATGTGGTAGCCGATGCGCTCAGCCGAAAACCCTGCCAACTTAACTGTATCTTGCCGCGCACCCAGCTTCACTTCGCGCCGATTCAAAGCAACCTAGAATCGCGCATTCGTGACGCGCAACGCGCATCCATCAGTAATGGTAACCTTCGCGCCGAGTTAGCGTGTGGCGCGGAAGCACATTTTGTCCCTAATCTGAGTGGAATTCTCTGCTATCTCAATCGCATCTGGATTCCCTTTGATGAGAATCTTCGCGCTGATATCCTGAGTGAAGCGCACAAATCTCGGTATTCTATTCATCCTGGCGCTGATAAGATGTACAAGGATTTGCGCATTACTTATTGGTGGCCCGGTATGAAGAAGGATATTGCTGTGTTCGTAGCTAAATGTCTGACTTGTTCTAAAGTGAAAGCTGAACACCAACGCCCATCTGGTTTGCTCGAACAACCAGAAATTCCTATGTGGAAATGGGAATGTGTAGCGATGGACTTTATTACCAAGTTACCTTTGACAGCAAGCAAACATGATAGCATTTGGGTAATAGTGGATCGATTGACTAAGTCTGCTCACTTCCTGCCCATTCGTGAAAACTACCGTGTTGAGCAACTCGCGCAGCTTTATGTCAAGGAAATTGTCTGCCGCCATGGTACTCCTTTGAGCATCATATCCGATCGCGATGGCCGTTTTATATCTCGCTTTTGGAAATCTCTCCAATCTGCGCTAGGAACTCGCTTGGACATGAGTACGGCATATCATCCTCAGACTGACGGTCAGTCTGAGCGAACTATTCAAACTCTTGAGGATATGCTCCGATCTTGTGTTCTTGATTTTGGAGGTAATTGGGATTCACACCTGCCTTTGATTGAGTTCTCTTATAATAACAGCTATCATTCCAGTATCGGTATGGCCCCATTTGAAGCACTTTACGGTCGTAAGTGCCGCTCCCCGATCTGTTGGAGCGAAGTGGGTGAAACTCAATTCACAGGACCCGAACTTGTTCAAGAGAACCGATAAAATCGCCAAGATCCGTGATCATCTGCTGACTGCCAGAAGCCGACAGAAGAGTTACGCAGATCGTAGGCGAAAGCCTCTCGAATTTCAAGTTAGTGATCTTGTTCTCCTCAAAGTGTCGCCCTGGAAGGGTGTTGTCCGCTTTGGGAAGAAAGGTAAGCTTGCTCCTCGTTATGTTGGTCCATTCAAGATTCTCGCGCGTGTGGGAAAAGTTGCCTACAGACTTGACCTGCCGCCCGCGCTCAGTAATGTGCATCCAACGTTCCATGTATCCAATCTCAAGAAGTGTTTAGCCGACGAGAACCTTCACGTTCCACTTGATAAAGTTCAAGTTGATGAAACTATGCATTTCGTTGAGAAGCCTGTTGAGATTATGGATCGCGAGGTAAAGCAAACCAAGCGCAGTCGTATCCCTATCGTGAAAGTTCGTTGGGAGTCCAAGCGCGGAGCCGAGTTTACATGGGAAAGGGAAGATCAAATGAAGATCAAGTACCCGCACCTGTTCTCTGCGCAACCTACTTCGAGATAAATTTCGGGACGAAATTTCTTAAAGTAGGGGAGACTGTGACATCTGCCCCGATCCGACCCGACCCAGGTACCCGTTTCTCTGACCCGAACTCTTTCTTTTATGATTTAATATTTATTTATACTTATATTTTACTTTTAATAATAATAATATACTTTTCCTTCCCGCCCCTTTCTCTCTCTTTCTTTCCGCCGTCCCGTCCCTCTCCTTCTCTCTTTCCGCCTTCTTTTCCCTCTTGTCGCCGTCCCGCCCTTACGCCTTGTTTCCCTCTTTTTCTTCTAACTCTTTGCTTGTCCTTTGTTCCTTCCCGCCTAAGGTTGTCTGCGCAGCTCCACGCGCCAGACTCCCTTACAAGGAATCCTGCGTGAAGACCACCTGTTTCAGCGATACGCGAGACGAACTCTTCTTGCAGCGCGTTAAGAATTGTAATTCTTCTCGCAGTGCGCGAAGGACGGAAGTTCTTCCCGCGACGCGCTAAGGATTTGTAGTTCTTCTCGCAGCGCGCTAAGAATCGTAGTTCATCCCTCGACGCGCGAAGAATTATAGTTCTTCCCGCGGCGCGCTAGGAATTTTAGTTCCTCCCGCGGCGCGCTAAGAAATGTGACTCTTCCCGCGGCGCGCTTAGAAATGGTAGTTCTTTCCGCGACGCGTTAAGGTTAGTTCTGTCTGCCTTCGCGCTCGCGCTCTCTTGACCTTCTGTGTCAGCCTTCTCGCGTCAAACCCTTTGAGTTTTCTTCTGTTTAAGCTAGCCGTTGCTTTTGAGTTGTCTTATCTTTTGAGCTGTTGACCTAATCTGCTTTATGTCTGAAAAGTTACTTTCGGCGCAGCATGCGCACCAACCCCATTGGTTGACAGATAAAGTGACTGACATAATCTTTTGAGATCTGCTTTTGCCATGCTTGACCTGTACCTTTATCTACCCGCCCATGCTTTTTTTACTGTTCCCTGACAGCTTTATCTTGCCTCTGCAGCTGCCATATCTTTCCATATCTTTTGCTTTTGGAATCTTTTGCTTTTTAAGATCTTTTCCCCTTTTCTAGGGATTATGTCTCCTAGGGTTTTCCTATAAATAATAATAATATTTTCATAACACATCACACACAAACACTTAATCTCTCCTGCTCTCTTGCTCCTTGCTCTCTCTGCCGTCTTCCTCTCTGCCTCCGTCTTCCTCCCTGTTCTGCCCTGCTTTTCCGGTAATATATATTATATATAATAATTTACTTATTAATTATGCTAACTTATAATCAAGACTTGAAACAAATCATTAAAACAATAATCTTATTTATAGGTTAACTTGTGCTTGTTTAAAGTTGGTTCTTGCTTTATCTTACACCGCATCGTTTATCATGTGAGTAATCTCGTACCTAATCCCTTTTTATTTTTAATGTTTTGGGATGTTCATGTGTTCATACAAACTTAGAGTCTTAAACTTGTTTATGAACTTTAGTCGCGCAGTATCCCATGTGTTGAGGACGTAGACTTGGCTGTTTATTTGTATGTGTGGATCATTAACCGTCTTGTCGGTCTATTCCGCAGTTTTCATGGTACCATTAGATGAACACGGGAGAACTATCGTTTATGATTTTCTCTTTTGTTTACACATGCACAGTTTGTCTTGTTTGTGAGCTCAATTGTGAGCACTGGCAGTCTTATGAATCTTAGAGTTGGTCCCGATCAGATTACACCCTTGTTGAAAACCAGACATACACATGTTGCGCGCAGATTTTATTGTTATCTATGTATTGTATTAAACTTGATTTCTCACCAACACGCAAGTGTTTGACGTTTATTTTAACACATGTTCAGGTTTGCAGTAGCTGTTTTGGAGCTTGTGGACACATAGGACGTTTTTACTTTTGGACCTAGATTAAAATGTATCAAGACAAGTTATTGATGTTCGAATATTATGATTTATAATATATTGATTTATGTTGGTTTATTTATATCTTGTGTTTACGTTGCGCGTGCGCGAATAAATGTATTTATTAAATATTGACACCCAATAGTGTCACGAGTAATGAAACAATATGTGGCGCCCCGATGTATAATCCGCCTTTGGTCGGGGTGTTACAACATGCATCAGAGATGGAGACGTTATGTGTCAGACCTTCGTGTGCTCGGCGCCAGCCCGCATGCGTGATGGCGCGCTGCTGCTTCATGGCGGTGGAACTCATGCATGGTGGCATGCACCATGACGGCCAGATGGTTATCCGCGGTGGCGTGTACGCGTGGTGGCGCAATGACATTACGCGGTGGCGAGGTTCACTTGTCGTGGCGCGTATGAATGTTGACGGAAGGTTAATCCGCGACAGTGCACATGTATGGTGAAAATGTATTGAACCACGGTGGCGCATGCGTGGTGGCGATGTACTGAACCGTGGTGGCGCATGCGTGGTGGCGATGTATTGAATCGCGGTGGCGCATGCGTGATGGCGGTGTATCGAACCGCGGTGGCGCATGCGTGGTGGCGGTGTATCGAACCGCGGTGGCGCATGCGTGGTGGCGGTGTATCGAACCGCGGTGGCGCATGCGTGATGGCGGTGTATCGAACCGCGGTGGTGCATGCGTGATGGCGGTGTATCGAACCGCGGTGGCGCATGCGTGGTGGTGGTGTATCGAACCGCGGTTGCGCATGCGTGGTGGCGGTGTATCGAACCGCGGTGGCGCATGCGTGGTGGCGGTGTATCGAACCGCGGTGGCGCATGCGTGTGCTTGCTGAATATAAGGTATGCTTACACATTGAAACTTGAACAAGGTTGTAAGGAAATTATTTTTACTTAATCCTTAACAGTTGTCATATTTCAAGTTATTTTGCGATATTCTGAATATGCTGACACGTGCCTTGGCATTTCATTATTCATCTTTTGCGCGACGTTATCGTGCATTTATTATAGGGAATTATGAATGAGTTTTTTAGCCTTTACGTGTCAGTATGTGTTACTCTGCCTATATCCATTATAATCCCATGCACGGCCCCGACCTGAGACCTTAACAACTATGCTTTGGCAAGTGTTTTGCCTTAGTTGTGCTTGGGTATTTTTATGGTCCAGCTGCGCAATACGTAGGATGGATGCTATGAGTAATTTGAGCTAAGGCTCATATTATTGGGCTAAGGCCCTGACGTTTTAGAGTTAAAACTCGTCAACGCGTCTGAGCTTGGGGCTCGCGCATGTATGTTTTACTTCGTTTTATTTTTAGTTTGATGTCAATACCATGTTGTCATATTACTCAAAATTAATAAAGGGAAGTGTGAAACATGTATGCAAAAGGTAATAGAACGCATATTAGTTTGGTGAGGGGAGTCCATATTCTTGGTAAAGGTCTGTTAGGCTCTCCGCCGCCTTCCTTCTTGTCACCTTCTCCGCGATTAAGAATGTCTTTTTGGGGTTGGGCGCGCATGCATGGCGGGAGTTGAGCGCGCATGCATGGCGGGAGTTGTTTCGCAGGGCGCCTGTTCATAGCGGCGGAATACATCATCCGAGGCGGCGCGCATGCATGATGGCCGGTTGTTGATCCGCGGGGTTGCGCATGCAAGGCGTCGGAGTGTTCCTCCAATGCGGCTTCCTCCGAGGTGGCGCATGCATGGTGAGGAGTGTTCCTCCGATGTGACGCATGCATGGCGAGGAGTGTTCCTCCGATGTGACGCATGCATGGCGAGGAGTGTTCCTCCGATGTGACACATGCATGGCGGCGGAGTGTTGATCCGCGGGCGCGCATGCAAAGCGGCTGAAATTTGAGCGCGCATGCATGGCGGAGAGTTGAGTGCGCATGCACGGCGAAGAGTTGAATGCACATGCATGGCGTTGGAATCTTTTATAGGTGGTGGAGTGTTGATCCGCGGCTGCACGCATGCATGGTGGTGCATCAGCCGCGACGCGCAGATGCATGGTGACGAAACCTTCCACGGGCGGTGGAGTGTTGATCCGCGACTGCACGCATGCATGGCTGCGGAATCTTGATCCTCGGCAGTGCGCATGCATGGCGGCGGAGTGGTGACTCATGGGCGCACATGCATGGTGGCGAAGTCTTGATCTTCGGCACTGCGCATGCATGGAAGCGGAGACTTGATCTCCGGTGGCGCGTATGCATGGTAGCAGAATCTTGATCCTCCGCAGTGCCCTTGCATGGCGGCGGAGTGGTGACTCGCGGGCGCGCATGCATGGCGGTGAAGTCTTCTGCGCAAAACCAAAGGCATGGAGTTGTCTTCCGACCCGCATGGTGGGTTTTTGCGGACGCGCATGCATAGCGGTGGAGTCTTCTGCGCCAAAGGCATGGAGTCGTCTTCCAACCCACATGTTGGTTTCCGCGGGATCGCATGCATGGCGGCGGAGTGATGACTCGCGGGCGCGCATGCACGGCGTCGGGAGTCTTGTTCGCTAGATCTATAACCTAGATCTAGATCTGTAAACCAGATCTAGATAAATCTGAAGCTCGGAGTGGAGAGAATTTAAAACCATCATAGATCCGGAGGCTTGACCGTCCAAATCAGGTAGTTTCTTTTTTGGATCTACAAATCTTTTTCAGCTTCATTTTTGCACAGATTTGGAAGCATCTTTTAGATCTATGGATCTTTTTGAGCTTTAATAGAACAAATCTTGAAGCATTTTTCTGTAAACTTCCAGATCTGGATTTTTCTTGGATGAACAGATCTGAGAACCGAGACGAAAATCGAAGGGTAGCTCGTTGCCGTCCCACGGATGGCGCCAATGTAGAAACATGAAATGAATCTGACCTGATCCATGACGATGTTCCCCGGTCTTCGAGATGAACGAACTACGACTCGATCTTCTTCTCCGGTAGCTTGAGATCTGCAATGGCTTTTTGGGGGTGTGGAGGTGACTGCTAAGAAATCTCGAGGATCTCTTGGTTACAGACACAAAAATGGTTATGGTGATGGCTCTTATTGAGAACAACAACCTTTAATAAGGAGGTGGAGACCTCCTTATATAGGGAGCCTCATGGCCACCATCATGGTACCCTAATGGGCCTAGCCCAGTTAGGGTTACCTCCACAAAACCCCCTCAGCCCAATAATATTGTATTAGTCCATAAAAGAAAATAAGCCAAACATAATAAATTAAGGTCGTAAGCCGGGTTTAGTACCATACCCCTACAGTTTAAGTAACAATCAAAATAGTTCTAATTTGTAATCTGTATAATGGTAATCGCCTAGGCTATTAACAGTGGATAATCATCTTAATAAATTTTTTGATGAAAATTATAAGTTTGAAAGCTTAGTATTCTTAATATACATTTTGAACCAGTGTTGTTTTTGGCTTTGAATCCACCATATGAATATTGTAACTTAATTGATTTTATATTTGGTTTTTTTTATCTACCTTGATATTTGTATATGTGTTTATATCATAACTTTATTAATATGATATATGAATTGTATATGATTCGATAATATGTGAGGTAAAATATATATTTGCAAATTAACTTTACATCAAGATTTATTATTACAAACTAGATTCTTAATATATTTTGAAATTATTTCTAGATCTTATACTAGAAATACAATTTTCTTTTGCCAAAAGAAAAGCACAAATAACTTAAGTAACGTTTGATATAAAAATTATAATGTTAAATGACTTTCTTAAAAAGAAAAGAAATGTTTTTTAAGAAAAAATATTTAAAATCTCCTATTTGATTGGTAGTGGGTTACTTAAATATTTGATGGTGATGATTTTTACTTATTCTAAAGTTTAATTTAATTAATTATGTGAGTAATAGTATATTGGGTTGGGTGCTTGTGTTGTAGTATGCCTTCATGTCCATACCCTTTTCAAAATATAAAATAGGTTGGTTTTCTATAATTAGTCGAAAGAGATAGTATGTTCTCATTGAATTTTCAACCATATAAATTTGAGTAAATATACGAATTGTATTAACCATAGAAGTAATAAATGTGAAATATATAATTGCCACGGCTATCCATATGTGAAAATTTATAATTCGGTTTAATAAGAATATAAGAATCGTAAAAGCTTTGGAAAATTTTCAGGAATAAAGTTCAATTGTAATGATATGTATAAGTCTACTTTTTCTTGGCACACAAGTATCAACCAAACATATATTTTTTTGTTTAGAAATATGAACATATATGCACATGATTTAATTTATAATATATTTTATAATGTAACTCAATAACTTGTTTGTTACAAATTAGTGGGATATTATTTTGGTATAAATATGAGGTTTATACAAATCCGTAGTAACTTTAGACGATGGTACATCTTTTATTTAAGTAAACTCAAAGTTTATGTTATGTATATATATTCCATAAATATGATATTTCTTGAGTAAACTTAGTTTATTTTCAAGTATGTGTATGATTCATTAGTAACATTATTTATGGCGCTGAATTTTACTAAAATAAACATATGACTCAATTAACGCAGTGGTGATCACTTGGTATTGACATATGTATCTTTGTAATATATGTTATTGTTTTGATTGCTAATTATTGTTGATTTAATAAATACTTACACTTATTTTGTTATAGAATTCTTTTGTATGATTATCGTATTATTAACTATAATGTTATTGCATAGAGCTTTATTATTACTCGTTTTGTTTGGTGAAATTATAGTGCATATTATAATCATAATTTCTTGTATTGCATAATTTGTCCTTTTGATATATGTTGTTTTCAAGATGTTATACTTTATTAAATGAGCATCGAAAAAATAAAGTTGCATTTACTACCACTATCATGAAGTATTATAATCATATTTGGATTATAGTAAAAGATCCACTTGTTTACATATGAAGTGGCATTCTTCATAAATCTCATTATTGAATGTTATACAATATTAACATGATCAATCTTATATTATCCGTTCATGTAATTACTTCTCAATACTTATTATATAAAGAGAAGATTAATTATGAGAAAAAACCGGATAAGACTATTTTTCATTTGTCAAACCTCATATATGCTCCTGAAGTAGCATATCATTAAATCGTATGAAACATTTGAGGTGATTTAGTATCAGTGTTCGAGAAACTTAATTATGAATAAATACCATTCCCTGAAGTGAATGTGATTTTGTATAGATCGATGCGACCATGGACATGGATCGGCCATTTATAATTATGGTCATGATAATAATGAGATCGACCACTACAAGTGGCAAAGTTATTGATCCTATATGAGATGAAATTTGTAGAAATAACAAAGTGAAATAACATGATCACTTGAAACGATAATACAATGTTATCTCATAGTCATAGTCTTTCATTAAAGAAGCATAATACATATACGATCATAAACTTGAAGTTTATGGATCATGATTATCTAATGGCACGGCCGGTTAGACCACACCGAGTCAATGATGTGAAATTTGTTAAGGAACCAAAAGATTCTTCATAATAATTATACATGTAATATAGCTCTCTAGGGAAATCATTTATTTACCAACTGAATGAGGGTGTGAATCCTAGATGTTATGGAATTGAGAAAATGATACACATATCCTAACATGATACCATTTAGTGTTTTCAAAATCGATGCATTGTCTAAATGGTTATCAAGATCGCAACTTGAAGTTTGCATGATCTATGGCTTATCTAATAAGATAGCAAGCATATTATTCCATATTGATGTATTTACATTCGGTTATAATTTGATTCCCAAGTTAATAATGATCATTGGAATAAGTGTTGAACTTCATAACGTATTATGTTCTTACATAAATTGTTTTGTTAAAGACGATTACCCAACGTCTATAATTTGTTGCAAATACAATATCACAAGAACAAAGGTTCATGTTTGAATTTGAGTACATATGATTTTACATGTCTTAGAAACTAATTCACATCAAGCCAACAAGTTATAATACTTCCTCCCCATTATAATTGGTTTTTGGTCAGTAACCAAGCAATTCTCATCTAATATTTCGTCTGTGTTATATACTTAAATTAATCCACCATAAAACACAAAGATGAGGTCACAAAGGAAGTTGGGAATTTATGTCGGTATTAAATATTATTTATGATTATATACTTAGAGCCACTAATGAGATATTTGTTTATGGCTCATTAGTTTTCACTTTAGTGAATCAACATTCTCAACATTAGGGGGAGATATAAAGCAGTTGGAATGAGTTATCATTGATCCTCAAACTAAATTATATAAACTAAAAGTTCAAAGGATAATTCATGAATAAAGATTAACGAATGAATTACCGGACGATTCACTGACCAAAAGAGAATGTCTAGCTAAGACACCTATACGAACTGCTAATGCTCCAATTAATAAATGTCCCAGAAGGACAAACGCATATTGCTAATAAGTCTAATGCACACTTGTAGCGTGGTAGATTGATCGGTTCCAAATGTAAAATTTCCTCGAAAATTGGAGCAAGTAATAAAGATGGTTAAGTCGAGGTGCAGTAAAAGGTCTCTTGAAAGAGATTAGACATGATGGTTCTTGAAAAACCTCAGGTACCTGAAAACAAAGAGCTCTCAATAAATTATATTGTATCATGTCTAAAAAGATATATGGAAGCGAAATAAAGTCGACGTCACTATTCTTATATATATAATTAGCGCTTGAAATGATGATGAGGATCAAGATTTTAAATATGCTTATAAAAAATGATTGGCCAAAGCGGAAAGACGCAAACAGGGCAGAGTTGAATTCTCTAAATAACGGAAAGTTTTGGACCAACAGTCCGTACAACTAAAGTTGTAAAATGTGTTAGATACAAACGGGTATTGTATATGAGTTATGAAAATTCATCAAGTGATATAAGGCAAAATTGATGCAAGACCCATTATTAATTATGATGAGACACATTCTCCAATGGTGGAAGCAATGACTTTCCGATAACTAAACAGTCTGGTAATATAATGAGAGAATTTATATGCGTCTAATAAATATTGTTATTCAGTTGATACTGAAAGTTCATAAGAAAATCTATGAAAGATTTGAATTATCAAATCATGTAAAGTAAGTTCTCGAGAACACAATGATTGTTGTGTATAGAGTCATATTTGAATACTTTACGATTATTGAATATGTCGAACATAAATGGAACTCCTGAAGAGTTTCCTAAGGTAATTGAATACTTGAAAAGTAATTGATTATTTGCATCAACAAGCATATACATAGAAGAGAATGTACGTGATGAGTACAATATCTCAATAAACAAATAAATCATACAATATGGATTTTTGATATGTGATACAAAATGATGTGTTAATGAGAAAATTATGCAACAAAAATCCTTGAAAAGTGAATGCGTATGCATATTTGTCATAAAAAGAAGTCCATGATGGATTGGTGAATGCATGGATTTATGCTTATTACGTATGGAATAAATTATACGAATTGAGTTTGACACAAATCAAGAGATATTTTGATAAGGAGGGAGATAAGTTGGATGTCATTAGCCATACTTTTATCAAAATTTTACTCTTAAAGGTTCATATAATCACAGTTTACAGTGATGATGTATACATCATCGAGAGAAACTGCAGAACTTTTAAAAGAAGAATTTTTGAAATACCTTGACACGATGTGATTATTGCTCGACCTGCAGTTTGAGTATATGTGTATCAATCTATCAAAGTCCATCTAAAATTGTTGAGACAATTTACCAAAGACAAGATTCATTCTTTGAGTATGTTAAAGGATGTCCAACAATGCACTCTATATCATTTCCTATCATAATATGAAACATTATTGGTTCAAAAGTATCATAATTTAATGCATATACACATTAATATGTGATGCTAACTATACATGATTTTTATATCTTTTATTTATATTTATCGGCATCTGTCCAGCTAGGAGACATCAGAATGAGTTAATACATATATTACATGTATGAAATAATTGAGTTTATATCTTACTAATCCACCAAAACAAGTTTGGTTAGTCTTGTAGATACAGAGAAACACAACAGGATCATGAATACAATTGTATATGTTTACGAGATGAGGTGATAGAAGTTTTCACGTGAAGATCATGCAACATTGTTCAACTTCAAGATTCGCATGTCATGGGACCAAGACACAAATGATTGAGTACAAAAGTTACGAAGCTTTCACATAAGATTTTTACTTACTATTTTAATTGATATATAAATCAGGGGGAGACAATACACGCTGCACTCTTTTTCCCTTAGCTATGGTTTTGTCCTAATGGGTTTTTCTAGCAAGGTTTTTAATGAGACAGCATCCCGAAGCGTATGAAGTTGATAACCAAGGGGGAGTGTTATGAATAATAGTTATTATGACACCTAAAATAGATTTGGCTTATTCTCCAAGTTTTCTCATCCCTATATAATATTCTATTGTATCTCATTGTATTGTATACATCTTATTAATGAAATCTCTTTCTCTCTACATGTTCATCTCTTACTCTTTTGCTATTAGGCTAGTTTCACAACAGTTTCTTGCATCTTATTAGTTATTAATTAGTTAATTAACCATGAGTATATATTAAATTAAAGCAATGTAATGTATCATTTTTGTGTGTATATTTCTAGGTTAGTTAATTTCAAATGCATTAATTATTTATGTCGATTGTTTCGTATGGCTATATATCTGGGGTTTGTTGATTAGGCCAACATTCATTTTTGGATGTTTTAAAATGGAAAACTTCCTCATAGTTACGTGTAGATACAACATTTGATGATTCTAATTGTTGATTAAAGTAATTCAAGTGACACCAAATCTTTAGGAAGGTAAGTAAAACCAAACCAAATCGTACATGTGGTTCCCGCTATGCCTTGGTATTTTGGTAAAGGCATACCCACAGCCATACTTCTGATAAGGGATAATCAACGAATTCGCGTCTAAAACCCACATCACCGAATTTACAGCGCAATCATCCCTCGTTGATAGTAAAATGTTTGTAGTACTACTTAACAATTACTTTTATGCCTTGTAGCTACCGAAATGTGATTTCAGTAATAACTAAAACTATGAAAATTAATGAAATTCATGAAAGAAAAACAGCGAAAACCAGTTTCGGATTCAACTGTTGGACCACCACGTACATCCCTAGGATTCCCCCACGTCGCTTCAACTCGAATTAGGACAAAAGAACCTATTTAGGATTCAAACATGTTGATACCCATATTCACCCTGTGTTTAGAATGCATGCTTCATGTCCTTTAATTTCACACACATATTAAGGTATAACTACGATCTTAAAGTTGGTTTCTTGACTCGAGTTGTTACCGGTGATTGACCACTGGTTTATGTGTTGCATATTACGTGTTGTGTCTCTTGTTTGTTTGTATTTTTACCTGTTTACTTCTTGCTTGGCATCATGTTTGGTTCTATATATTCACGGCAATGATGGATCTAATAATGCGGGGTCTAATCATGAGGATATTATTAATAACCTACTTAAAAGTCAAACTCAAATAAGCAGCTTAGAATTTTGTGATTCTCTGTTCTTGCATCCTAGTGATACAATATTAATATTGTTATTGTCACTATTAAGTTGAAAGGAACAGAGAATTATATGTTTGGGCTAGCTCTATGGAGTTGGTTTTAAATGTAAAATACAAAACTGGCTTTATAAATGGTAAATCTATTAGATCTGTGTAACAAATGTTGTGTCAAAGAACCAATGGGATAGGTGTAATTATGTGTTGTCCCATCCTGGATATTGAATTCTGTATGTGAAGAGTTGTATGCTAGTCAAATTTTATCTACTATTCTAATATTTGGAGTGAATTAAGTGAAGCTTATTTTAAAATAGATGGTTTTATTGTATATAACTTACATAAACAAGTCAACTCTATTACTCAAAATGGTTATCCCATATCCATATCTGATGATTATTACAAATTGAATTCTCATGAAGCTTGCTAAATGTTTTTGGTGTGCCCCCCATTAGATTAGATCAATGAGTTTAATGATAGGATTTAACTCATGCAATTTCTAATGGGGCTTGATGACATCTATCAACCTATCAGGACTAGTCTATTGACCAAAGATCTTTTTCCTTCCATTAAGGATATCTTTGCCACTATCTCTAGTAAAGAATCTCACAAAGGTGTGGTAGCTTCTTCCAAAGACCAACCTGTTGCCTTCAATGCTAAGTTTGTGATAGAACCCGGAAATTATAATATGAGATTGATAGGTTAATCCAATTCGAGAAGGATTAGGTCTCCGATTTAGACGATTCGAGATGGCAATTCTCCAAATACAAGGTTAACAAACCCCAATATTTTTAATATATAAACATGCATATCCATAAACTAAAACATGAACACTTATATAGACCTAATTGTAGTAATTATGGAAGCGGTTACTTAGACTATTCGACTTCCTTTAGCTCTTCATCTTCCTTGAACCCTTCAGCTCCCTTGGATCCGAACGGGTTCGTATCAATACTTTCGACTCGGAAAATCGACTTGTCCTCAAGTCGGAAATTCAATAATAGCTGTGCCAAGCGATCATCCATTCAATTTGTAGCCGCACACGTTTCATAGACCTGCCTCATAGAACATGAGTATTATTGTCACCTCCATTTAGATTTGATAACCAAGCGATTAGCCATTCAGTTGTAGTTTTACCGACTTTCTGGACCCCGCAACTGTTTAGAACTGTATGAAGTTGAAGATCGGTTTCCCAATCTTTGATAATCGGTGGGGAGGAACTTATAAATGTTGTTGGGACTCGAACCCATGCGTGTTTCAACATGGCTACACGAAAAACCTGGTGAATCCAAGACTGGTCGATCTTTGGAATGATGTGATTAGGACCGAGAAATCTGGATGACAGTTTTTCAAGACATCTATAGGGCTGAATTTGTTGAAGGACCACATCTCCAACATCAAAAATAAGTTCATGATGTTTTAGGTAGGCCTGAGTTTTTATCTGATTTTGGTTTGTTTCCAAATCTTCTCTGATCTTCAATAGAATACCACCTCTTATAGTCAGCTTAGATAGATTTCTGTCATCACCAGGGCTATCGTCTGAGACTTCCTCTCCAACCAAATCTGGTATTTCTTGAGATTCCAAATTGGTATGCAACAATTTCCCGGGATCTTGAGCTTTTTCCCAATCTTCAATCTTCAACTGAACACCAAAATCATGCTCAGATCAATCTTCGTCAACGATAGCGCTGTTGTCAAGGGTTTCTTTGTTCACTGGATCTTGATTATCGCACAGGAGTGGTGTTCCAAACATCACAGATTTGATTTCTGCAACATCACCCTTCAATTGAAAGACTATGGCATCGAGCTTAGTGGCGATGGCTGCCAATTGAGCGGCGATTTGATAAGATGTTATACTACTACCATCGCTACCTTCCTTCTGGTTATACCGGGACTGCACCATCTTGTTTCCCGGCAATGGAACCAAATGACAGAACCCGGAAATTATAATATGAGATTGATAGGTTAATCCAATTCGAGAAGGATTAGGTCTCCGATTTAGTCGATTCGAGATGACAATTCTCAAAATACAAGGTTAACAAACCCCAATATTTTTAATATATAAAACATGCATATCCATAAACTAAAGCATGAACACTTATATAGACCTAATTGTAGTAATTATGGAAGCGGTTACTTAGACCATTCGACTTCCTTTAGCTCTTCATCTTCCTTGAACCCTTCAGCTCCCTTGGATCCGAACGGGTTCGTATCAGTTTGTTGACAACAAAAGGAAACAAACTAAGCAAATTCCTAAGTGCACAAGTCCTTTGAGCTAATTGGTTAGCCACCTAACTATAAGCTAGAAACCAAATGTTTTTAGAAACCAAAGTGTTTCTAATGCCTCCTCTAACTAGGAATGCCGAAAGGACATTACCAAGTCTATATCTCAACCATTTACTCCTGAGCAAGTTGGTAGAATTACGACTTATATCTCACAAAAATACTATTGGATTCTTCAACTAACATGTCAGGTAAGTGGTTTAATCCAGTGAGTTGGAATTCAATTTTCTCTGTCCGTAGAGAATTACTACAATCCAATAGTTGGATTGTTAACTATGGAGATAACCAACATATATATGCTTACGTTAACATGTTCAACTGTTTGGATGTTTTTGATCTAATGTTGTCCGTGGGACATCCTAATGGTACCAAAACAAAAATTATGAAGATTAGGAATCTATAGGTTAATAATGACATTGTTTTAAAATATATACTTGTTATACCTTAATTTTATTATTAATCTTATCTATGTAAATAGAAGGCTAAACAAAATAAAATGTACACTTTATTTATTGAATCACAATGTAGGATTTGTTACATCAGAAACTTGTGATGACTAGTAAAGAAATATGTGGTCTTTATGTGTTTAGTTCTGTTAGTGGAGACGATCAACCAATAAGTGTGCATAATAATGTTATCTCAAATCTTAATTTTGCTGAGTTGCAGCACAATAGACTTGGTCACCAATCAATCCAGTCATCTAACCCTTGTGAGATATGTTATGGCTTAACAAACTAGATTGTCATTCTCATCTGGCAACCGTAAATCCAGTGGATTAGGGGACTTAATACACATATATTTATAAGGCTATTTAAGGTGACTAATCAAGATGGGTTAGATACTGAAGAGGTAGGTCCCAGCAGAGCCCAGTTGGACCCGCAAGACTCACATTGGACAGGGACGTCTGCGCGGTTGGACCCGCAAGACTCACCTCGAAGAGAGACGTCTGCGCAGTTGAACTCGCAAAGACCAACTGGATCCGCAGGACCAACCATGATCAGAGACGCGACGTCCTTACGCGCAGTACGCAAGCTGTTCCCGCAGGAAAAGCCTCCCAATGGTGACATATTCCGCCTGTTCCCGCAGCTACGGATACTAGCCATCAGGGAAGGCTACCCGCACAACAAGGCTACACGCACAAGGCACTAACTCTCAAATAATTCAGTAATGTCACCTGAAGAAGGAATGAGCAAGCCGGGAACACTCCCGCCCAAAGCCGGGAACACTCCCGCCCAAATGAGCCAGTCCGTACTGTACCTGCCAAGGTATGGACAAAATATCTGACCAAAGCTGCGACAGCTCACTGACAACAGTACGACGGGCAGCACGCTCTAGTACTTAAAGTCACTATTAGCCGCTGCCTACTCACCAACCCCTGTCGGGGCACGTCCATAGCCTGCAGTTGGTGGAAAAGGAATAGTACACAGCCGGCCTGGTCACTATCAGCCGCTGCCTACCCACCAACCATCAGCATGGCACGTGCGTAGCCCACAGTTGGTAGAACAAGAATACTATTCAGCCGGCTGTACCTGCTTGGAAACCTACCTTCGGCTATAAATACTCCAACACCTTGGAACGGTATCATATCTTAATATCATATCTTCTCTCTAGCTATTTCTCTTAATATACACTTATATTCAAGGGCAATCTAGTCTGATTCTCACGCCGGAGGGTGGTCACAAGGAGGTACCCCCCCCCTTCTCAGTGACGAGCTCACGGTGTCTGTTTTGCAGGTCATCAGAACAACCATCTTTGCCGGAACTAACCCTCGTAGGAAACATCTATTTAACCCCCAGATTATCCGTAATCTGCCCGGGGTCGATTAGTGTTTCTTCAGATACTTTCTCACAATTGTGGATGACTTCTTTAGGGCACTTTGGATATACCTTTTAAGATCAAAAGATGAAACTTTCGACTCAATTTTCTATATTTTAATCTCATTGTTAGAGTACAAGCTAGCGACTTGCCACCTTTTGGCTATTTTGGTAATTTAAGTGTATATGAGAGAATCATCAGTGTCAAACACCTGATTTTGTTTCAAACCGTCAACTTGGTATGCTACATCATCAGATTTTAAATCAAGCAACAAAAGCCTTTATTGCTCCTCCGATGGTTATTACCTGTTTTTGTTTCAAATTGTCACCTCATCACCTACTTTTTCCTTTATTTAATCTATATGCTCTCTTTGAGTTATGTTATCTACTGTCACACCCCCATTCTAGGCCTAGGAGTATGATCAATAGTTGGTACCATATTTGTAAATAAATCAGAGTTGCGAGTTAATGCGGAAGACTTTATAAAAACATAAGGATCATATTTATAAATATTTACAATACAAAAGACGAGACGATAGTCTTGATTAATTTTACTTGTTTATAAGTTTACAAAACCACCATATTTTAATATTTACACAAAATTATCCGAGCCATCGGATTCTTGAGCTTCTTCGTCTTTCAAGCTCTATTTTTGATTACCTGCAAAATGTTATAAAATACGTCAGCAACGAATGCTGGTGAATATGCTGACGCTAAAAATATTTTCTATACTTAACTACCCCTCGAGACCACGTAAGTCTCGGCCCATCTTGGCTTAGGAATAATCAAGTTAAACAATCATCATAAACTCGAGTCTCTACACTAGGTCACCTCAGCAAAACACCGCAGCGTTTCGACGTACTTAGGTACCATAAATATACACAAGGTCATTCTCACTCGGACATACTTTGGTCCGGCCCATCGTGGCTAGAGGTCGTGACCAGGCGTGGTGCGATGTGCCCACCGCATACCACATATGTAAGGATCCAGACAAACGTATACCACAGCCTGAGGGCTAGGTTTATACTCTTATTTACAATGGTTTTAGAGACACGTAGGCTCATGTAAAGTTTTACACATAACACGTTTGTTTGTTTAAAAACAAGTTTGTAAAAGTGGGGCGTATTCACCTTTCAAATGGGATCGGCTTCAAACACCGTCCGTTGAGTCTTTCTCGCTATCTCGCACCTATAGTACGAGTATAACTTTCATTAGTCGGATACATGATCCGGCTTAAGACCTTTAGTCTTATTTATCTCGATGAACCTTTAGTTCAATATTTCTTTTTACTTTAAAACCTTTAGTTAAAAAGTAATCTTTAAAAACCTTTAGTTTATTTATAAAAACCCGACGTTTCTTCTTCTTTAAGAAACGTATTCTTTTCTTTATTATCTAAGTATACTCATTATACTTAAATAATATATTTATAACAAGGAATATTTATACATATATATATATACTCATATATATATATATTATTTTTCTTTCTTTATTTTCTTTGTTATTCATTTCTTTGTTTATCGAGAATAATATTGACTCGGGGTATTAAGCCTTTATAATATTTTATTATTATTTTGGTCGGGCATTATGCCTACCTTGATTGGCGTAAAAAAATACTCTTCACACTTGGGCAGCACTTCGACGCCGCTCAATCAACACTCCTTTCTTGTAAACTCTTGCTCCTCACTTGGCACGCTTTTCGAGATGCCAACACTTCTCGGCACGTACTTCGAGGTAAACTTCGGGACGTCGGGGCAGCACTTCCTCCTTACTTGGAACGTCGTCGGTAGGTGGTACGTATATCGAGGTAATGGGCACGGAAAACGAGGTAACGGGGTACGTTTAACGAGGTGGATTAATGGCACGTTTCCCAATGTGTAGAGAGAGGTTAGAGAGATAGTGGTATGAGAGATTTGGTGTAAGAATGGCATGAACCCGTAGCTGCTATTTATAGGGCTGAAATTGGGTCCCATCGCGGTACGCGATGGGTTCCCTGGCTGGCCCGTCGCGTACCGCGACGTAGTCCTGCCCAGTTATACCCTAGACCTGCCACGTGGCGACACGTGGCGGACGTGTTGCCACGTGGCGGCAGACGTTGCCACCGTGTGCCACGTGGCACACGTGTCAATATCTGTCAGACAACCCATCGCGGTACGCGATGGGTGTCTTTCTTGACCTGTCGCGTAGCGCGATGGGTCAAGAAATCAGAATTTTTAATTTTGGCCCCTGAAGTTTAGAAATTGGCAGAATTGGTCCCTTGACTTTGAAAATTGACATTTTTGGCCCGATATTTACGTGATGTTACATCTACAAAGGGTACAACGAAAAAATAGATTGTAAAAATATAATATAATGCATAGCATAATATAACACAACAATGAGTTAACACGTATTGAAGAAAAAAGACATAATGTCGAGAAAGAAAAACACATTGGCGAAAATAAACAAAAAACACAATGATTAATAAAAAGAGACAATGATCTGAAAAAAAAAAACCTAAAATTTACAAGCTAGGAATCGAAAAACGAAGACTTAAAATCTAATATCGAAGAGTTCGACGAGACGGTTCTATTGTTGCTAGTTTGAGTTCAATCGGAATCCGTTTAATACACTTCCTACGACTTCTCATTTTTAGAAGACTATGCATTTTTACCTAACCTTCTTTTATTAGTAATTTGAATATGGCCCATCTCAAGTGTTTGTTGTTTGTGTTTACAAACTTTTGGAAGAACTTGATACTACTCCAATGAAGGAGTGGTTTGTAAGAAGTGTTTGTAAATTCAAACATGTGCCACATCACCCATTGAAGATGCTCATGATTATTTTTATTGATTAAAATCAGTAGCACGACGATTTTAGGTAAACCGATTATAAAGAAATAACATATATGGCACAAGTTTAATAAATAAGAAGTAGTGGAAGTTTCATGGCCAATTGGCCACATATATATAAATTACCAACACCACACTATATTTATCAAATCCTGAATCAAACTTCATTGTCGCCGGATCAATGTTCAACTTTCGTTTAATCCTTTTAGCATCATTAGTGCTAACTTCCGTGGTCCATGGAACCACACTACCATCCTTAATCAAATCAACATGTTCTGCCACCTTATACCCACAACTTTGCTATACCACATTCTCCACCACCATACTTTCCACCAATTCAACTAAAAAAGACTTGATCCAAATCACCATCAATAGAGCTAAACACACCATCCAAACCAATCTCCAAACCATAAGCCACATACTCACAACCGATGTTACTCTCACCAAACGCACCAAAATCGCTCTCGGTACCTGCCTAGAGCTAGGATCTGAAACCATAAGACGAATCGACATGGTGATCCAAGGCCTCAAGGAGTATCCAAACAAGAAACCTATACGCCAGCATGCTAACAATCTTAAAACCTTCATGAGTACCACTATCACCAACAAGGAAACTTGTTTGGATGGCTTATCGCACGAGACACCCTCCTGGCTGTTACGCAAGTTAGTTATTAAAAAACAGGACAAAGGAGGAAAGATGTGTAGCAATGTACTAGCTATGATTAAGAACATGACGGACTCGGATATTGTAGACCAGGAGGAGGTTAATATTAAAATGTTAGGATGATGAGAATATAGTGATGTGGCTCGAGTGGTTGTCTGCTGGAGACAGGAAGTTGTTGCAGTCGGGGACAGAAACGGTAAACGGGACTGTGGCGGCTGATGGTAGTGGAGACTATACGACTGTGGCGGCTGCTGTGGCTGATGCACCGTCGAGAAGTGGAACAAGGTATGTGATAAAAATAAAGGCGGGTGTGTATAGGGAGAATGTTAATATTCCAAGCAGCAAAACAAACTTGATGTTTATCGGGGACGGAAGGAAGAACACGATTATTACCGCAAACGAGAGCGTTGCAGGCGGTAACGATACCTTCAACTCAGCTACCGTAGGTCAGTAATTTGTTCATTTGCAAAAACATATAAATAAAAACATAATCCTCTAGCTTAGGACCATTTTCATTTTAAATGTAACCAAATTAAATTGACTAGATCACTTGCCTTGATTACGAGAAACCAAACTTATTGCAAGGTGTGGAATCTTTGTGCTTCAATTTAAAAAAAAATCACATGTCACAACGTATTATTTGCCCAAGATCAACAGATTATATTATTATTTATGCCAGGTACCTGTCAAATATTTACATATACAAAGATTGAACGTGACAATAAAAAATTTATTATATTAATATGGATTAATAATGTATCAAGTAAATCACAGAGTGAATCAATATGTATAATATTACTATACGATCTCTATCATTATTTTATTTTAGTTTCAAATATTGGTTAAATCTTATTAATATATATAGAAATGATTATCATGGAAGAAACTATTAACTGTTATCTTTGATAAATATAAGTTCAAATCATTATACTTGTTTGTGCCTGTTGCAATCTTAATGGCGTATCAATCGTTCTGTATGAACATGTGATCATGATCGATGTAGCTGCGGTGGGTGATGGATTCTTGGCACGGGACATCACATTTCAAAATACAGCAGGGCCGTCAAGGCACCAAGCCGTGACGCTGCGTGTTGGATCTGATTTCTCAGCATTCTATAAATGTGGTATGCTAGCCTACCAAGACACCCTTTACGTTCACTCCAATCGCCAGTTTTACTACGACTGCATGGTAGTTGGCACGGTCGACTTCATTTTTGGCGATGCACAAGTTGTTTTACAAGAGTGTGACATCCAGGCTCGTCGCCCGAACCCCAAGCAAAAGAATATGGTCACAGCTCAAGGGCGAACTGATCCTAACCAAAACACGGGCATCGTTATTCAAAAGTGTAGAATAAATGCAACTTCTGACTTACAACCTGTTCAAGACGATTTTCCAACGTATCTTGGAAGGCCATGGAAGGAGTATTCGAGAACAGTGGTGATGCAATCATCTATTAGTGATGTGATCGACCCTGCGGGATGGTACCCGTGGGATGGGGAATTTGCACTTGACACGTATTACCGAGAGTATCAGAATACAGGGCCTGGGACTGACACGTCGAAAAGGGTGACATGGAAAGGGTGGGGTGTGATTACTAGTACCGCGGAGGCTGAGAGTTTTACTCCTGGAAGCTTCATTGACGGAGGTAGTTGGTTGCAATCTACAGGTTTCCCTTTCTCGCTTGGTTTATAATGCTAATGTTGATTGATGCTATAGCATCATGACCTTGTGATAGTACGTAATAATTTTTTCTGAAAAGTGCCAATGTGCCATTGAGCTTCATTTGTTTGGAATGTCTCATTTTCATATTTTAAATTATGTTATTTTATTTTCAGGGGGAATGCCAATATTTAGAAAGAAAAAAACTAAACAATTCATTTAAAAGTAAAATTTGGTCTGAATATTTAAAAAATGTAAACATACAAACTGACGAACATGTTAGTATTAATCTTATTTTTAGAGTAAATAGCCTTCATCATTTACCCTCGCAACTACTCTACTCTAGTATTGACTACATGAAAATGTTTTTAAAATGATAATTGAAGCGAATAATGATTTATAAGGCCAAAAGAAACAAAACAATTAATTGTAGGCAATAATCATAAAACTCATATGATCATATTTGGATTAGTAGCTGTAACATCCCAATTTTTCGTTCGGATAATAATAATAATAATAATAATAATAAATATGATAGGATAAGTAGGCTTTTAGATGGACTTAATTATGGACCAAAAGGGAAAGATGGGCCGTAGGTTCATGGGCTTAAAGAAGTATAAATACCCCTTAAACCCTAATCCTTTCCATTATTATCAATCTCTACACCATAGCCTACACCTTAGAAAACACACACAACACCGTCTTACAATTCGAACCAAGATCCAAAGGCGAGAACCCGAGCTTGTTGGTGCTAGATCGTCGTGACGAACCAAAGCAACATCAAAGACCAGCTCGTGTTCGTAGTTCGACTCGTTTACGGTACGTTTATATCGAGAACTTGTTCGTTTAGGTTTGGATAGTCTAGAAATGATAGATCTGTGTTTGTATGGTAAAAACGAATCCAACAAAGCTAAACTTACTGAAAATGGTTAAGATTTGATGGGTTAATCGATTGATAAACGAACCCGTAACCCTTATGCCTAAATCGCACCCTTAAAACACGAAAGTTTGGCTGATTTGATGGTTAGGGTTTGTAGGCGCTGGTCAGACGATTCCATTGATACCAAAATCGTGAGATTTGGTTAAGAAACGAAGGTTTAATTGCAGATCTAAGATCTGTTGACTAATCTGTGTTCTTGACGATTTTGACTTTGACCCTTGAGTCAAAGTCCGGATAAGAACTATTGGTGATTCGTTATGGGTGATTCTTTAGCTAGTTCGTTATGGGAGCTTAGCGAATCAGAGGGTGATTCTTTAGCTAGTTCGTTATGGGAGCTTAGCGAATCAGAGGGTGATTCTTTAGCTGATTCGCATAAGGAAGCCTAACGAACTAGGCTTGATTCTTTATCCGATTCGTTAAGGAAAAGGGTAACGAATTACCCTTGATTCGTTAAAACCATCTGTTAACAGAGATAACGAATTAGAAAGTCCAATTCGCTAAGACCAGAGTAACGAATTAGAAGCTTAATAGAATGACAGAATGGTCCCTGGACTTAGAAAAGAATGATTTAAATTACATATTAGCCCTTGGACTTTGATAAATTATGAAAGATACCTTTAAAAGGTTAACGAGTAACGTTTAACTAACCGGTAATGATTCAATGAAGTAAAACCGGCTTAGACGCGTAAGACTGATTAAGTAGCAATGAGAGTGTCTAGAGTAGTATTTGATATTCAATTATTAAACAGTTAGACGCGCACAGCTCGAGAAGGAGTAACCGTTAACAGAAGAAGTAGCTGAGATCAGGTGAGTTTCTAGCCTCATTTCCTTGTTATGTTTTCGGGGCTGTGTGCATACTCGATGTGATCAGTTAATACACTTATCCTAAGTGATAAGTGTATGCCCTATGTGATATATGTGTACGGTATGAATGATTGCTTGTCGGTACGTGTACGATCTTCGGATACTGCATGTACCGTTAGGTTATAAATAATGATATGCATATTTTATGAAATGCAGGGATGATTACTTGTCGATACGTGAACGATCTTCGGATATTGCATGTATTGCCAAGGATAGCTATGATTGTCTCCTTATATGGATATTAAGTGATAACTTATATACAGAGTTCCCTATACGGATAATATACAGAGTGTTCCTTTAATGGAAAGCATAGTGTTCCTTTAATGGAAAGCCCTGTGTTCCTTTGATGGAAAGCATAGTGTTCCTTTAATAGAAAGCATAGTGTTCCTTCTATGGAAGTATATAGGATGTTCCTTCTATGGAGAATATACATATAGAGTGTCCTTCTATGGAGAATATAAATAGTAGGGAAATAGTAATAGTTCTTTTAATAGATATTATGTGACGTCCTCTTATGGATAATTATACAAGGTTAAGATATGTATGTATGTAATATATGTGTATGTATTGTATGTCGCCTGATTAACTAGAACTCACTCAGCGTAGCTGACTTTTAGTATACACGCAGGTGAATATGATTAAAGAGCTAGCATGAGGTTGGCACATGGCATGGATCGAACGGCTGGCATTTGAAGGTGGAAGAAATGATGTTTTAATGTGATGATTTATGTTATGGTTTTAAAGAAAAGATTAAATGTTTTGTAATAAACAGTTACATTTTTATATTCCGCGAAAGTTTTAACAAACTCTGATTTATAGAACTGTGTTTATGAGTAAATCCGACGCTAAAGTAGGGCTACCGGTAACGGGGCCTTACAGTAGCCTACACACTGATCAACAAGACTATTTCATCTGATAATACAACCACAGAACACACTAGTATGAAGTATCTTTGCTCAGTTGTATGTATGCCTACTACTAAGTCTGTAGTAACCATCTTACGACCTTTCATCCGTAAAAAAATGTATAGATTGAATCCAACTATAAGCGCACTTATGAGATATTGGTGATAGATAAGCTTCAAATCTTCAATAGTATCGTCAATAGCTTTAAGAAAAATGCGATCTTGATGCCAAAATCCATGAAAAAAAGATATAGAACGGTGTAGAATGTAGCGGAAATCACATATCTGGTCTTCTTTGCTTCTAAATTTCTCGATATAAACCCAAAATGATCCGAAAATATAAAAAAGTTTGATCTAGCAATGATACGGATCAATCCGTCTTGTAGATTTGCACACTTAAAAGGTTGAACCATAAAGAGTATGAATCTAGTAAAGATAAAACAACATTGAGTGTGTGAAAATATGATTGTATTCAAGAGTGCTTTGGAGTCTTGACAAGACATGACTATTATAGTTTAGGCCGCATAGTTTCATAATAGGCCCCCCATAAGCTGCCAATAAGAACAACAAACTAATACAAACCGACACGTCATCATCACATCAAATTCCAAACTTTTTTAAAAAATCCTCACTCTCTTCCACAACAACAAACCTTTACAAACCTATTATAAACATATTAAATATGTACATATATGTATATGTATATGTATATGTACATATAGTATGTGTGTGTATAAAAGATGTGGGACCCACACTACATGTTTCTTGCAGTTTGAAGAAGGCAATGGTTATTCACATACCTTTTTTGAATATTCACACACCCTCTTAACACACATATTATCTCTATATACACCCTATAAAGGGTGTATGAATAACACATCCCAAACTTGCCACAAACTTCAAAGCTCTATAATGATTAATTTTAAGTCTCCTCAAGTTTGCTTGTGTCACATAGACTCAAACTTTAAGATATGTAGCACATTGTAGATGCTCTAAGTCGACTTTAAATATTTAAAGGTAAACAACCAAATAAATGTTTCTATTGTTACATAAGCCTACTAGAATTAGCTTTACAATAAGTTGTGTACGCATGTGTATGGTAATATGCTAATTAACTTCGGTTATATTAGGGTTAGGGTTGTGCAACGGTTCAGAACCGCGAGAACCGAACCGGAACCGAAAATGAGTGAAAAATAAAACCGGAACCTATTATAGTAAACCCAGTTCGGTTCCAGAACCGCCAAAACCGGTTCTTGCTAAGCGGTTCTGGCTAGAACCGGTTCGATCATTTATTTATCAAATGAGTTATGCAAATTTTGCAAATTGCAAAACAAGTTTATACAATTGTATGTCTTCTTTCACGGTAAAACTAATTTAGATTACAACATGAACATCCGCTTTTAAAACCTAAGTGTTGAAGTTAAATAAATCATTAGCAACGATAGATTAATGGAAGATCATCGCTTAAATCAAAATTAATCATGGTTGCTAGTTCTTGAACGTAAAGAAAGAAGATTTGAATTATAAAATGATTGAATGGATGCTGGTTAAAAAGTTACTCTATAAAAAATGGGGATTGGTAAATTTATTTAAAACGTTTTGAATATTCCGGTTCTTCGGTTCCAAGTCTAGAACCACCGGTTTTACCCGGAACCGAACCGGGAACCATTTAATGCAAATTCTGAGAACCGAGAACCGAACCGGTACACACATTAGCGGTTCTGAGGCACCGGTTCGGTTCCGGTTCTGACGGTTCCAAACCATTTTTTGCTCACCCCTAATTAGGATAGTTATTTTGAATCATTGTATATGCCTTGTGTAAGCATCGCGATGTTCAATATGTATTTATTCATGTAATTTTCTGGCCTTAAAAACTAATTAACAATTCACACAATAAAATAACATAACTTATATTATAAAACGATGCAACATGAACAAATTAAGCTCCATGGCTTTTATTAAGAACTATTACAAAATATTACAAGTCACCATGCAACAATAGTAGCAGTAGCAGCAGCAGCAACAACATTACAAATCAAGCGAGAAAGGGAAGCCAGTAGACTGCAACCAACTACCTCCTTCAATGAAGCTTCCAGGAGTAAAACTCTCGGCCTCCGCGGTACTAGTAATCACGCCCCACCCTTTCCATGTCACTCTCTTAGACGTGTCAGCCCCAGGCCCTGTATTTTGATACTCTCGATAATACAATGTGTCAAGTGCAAAATCCCCATTCCACGGGTACCATCCAGCAGGGTCGATCACATCACTAATGGATGACTGCATCACCACTGTTCTTGAATACTCCTTCCAAGGCCTTCCAAGATACGTTGGAAAATCGGCTTGAACAGGTTGTAGGTCAGAAGTTGCACTTATTCTACACTTTTGAATTACAATGCCCGTGTTTTGGTTAGGATCGGTTCGTCCTTGAGCTGTGACCATATTCTTTTGATTGGGGTCGGGGCGGCGAGCCTGGATGTCACAGTCTTGAAAGACAACTGCTGCATTGCCAAAAATGAAGTCGACCGTGCCAGCCACCATGCATTCGTAGTAAAACTGGCGATTGGAGTGAACGTAAAGGGTGTCTTGGTAGGCTAGCATCCCACATCTATAAAATGCTGAGAAATCAGATCCAACACGCAGTGCCACGGCTTGGTGCCCTGACGGCCCTGCTGAATTTTGAAATGTGATGTCCCGTGCCAAGAATCCATTTCCCACCGCGGCTACAAGCATCATACATCAAAGAAAATGATTGATACACCATTCGAATTGCAAAGAAGACAATGCTACATGTATGTTTGTACATATTAATTAATTGTTTGTTAAATTTTAAAAAGTGAAAAGGGTACGTTGGAAGTACTCTTTAGAAACAGGACCATATGCCGGCCAACTAAACCGGTACATGTCGTTGGCTTGCTTAGGAGATAATAACACTATTACAGGATCGAACCGACATTTTGCAAAACATTGATGGGAATTAGTAGGGTAAAGTGGTTTTGCTTTATAGTATTGTATTAGTTTTTTTTTGGTGAAAGTAGTTTTATTTTGAAGAAAGCGAAAATATTGAAATTGAGTGAGATACTGAGATGATTGGAAATTAAAGTATAGGGCCAAAAGATCCGAAAGAGGGCCTTTTCTTTTTCTCATCTTAAATTTTATTATATGACGTCACAAAAATATATTATTATAATGTACGGCAAAGAATAAATAAATGTATTGCGTGGAGCACTACTTTACTACTTTATTATTTTTTAAATTCGACAGTTTGAATTTATATTATAGATTCTCTGCTGGATCTTTTTAATGCACATTATTTATCCAGGTTATTGTATATTTTTTTAACCTCCCATTCTCCCAACATGTTCCGTCTTTTATATGAAATAATTAAGAAGAAAGCTGATAACCTGGCTAATGTAAAAATATTCTCTTGAAGTTGGCAATATATTGTTGAGACATAACCTAACATGTGATTATTTCTGATTTGAACCACAAAGATTCCGTAGTGGTTTGTTTACGGTCAATGAGTCAACAAAGTCGGAGTTGCCTTACGACTAAACTACTTTAGACTTCAATTGCAATAATTTTCGTAATTCAAATTTGTAGATTACCATCTTTTGAGAAAAATTGAGGCAGAAACGTGTCAAGTTAAGATGTTAATTTTGGTTGTATTATTCAATGAAAAGAGGATTTCTTTTTGGGAACATAAGAAAATATCCATTTTAACCACTAGATAAATATAACCTTTTGAAATTAAAAAAAATAGCTATATATATAATTTTTTGGTTTCATTAATTTAAAAAAAAAATTATAATGCTTACATCAAAACAGAAGGCAAAATTCTTCTGCGTTAAAATGAAATCTCCTGTACCACTTTCGAATTTCATGTGTTACGTTTTAACTCTAAAGAAAAAATAGACTTTCTGCGCCTTTTTAAAGCTACTGTCTCAAAAGATCAAATACTTTGTGCCAGTTTGAAATATGTTGATTTAGATTGAGATTCGTGGCCCCAAAATACATTGACTAGACACCTAAGTCAAAACAAAGTTAAATACAATTTTGTTAGTTTTCTCGATTATAATCTACATTTTCTGATTTTAGTCTAAAACGTGTGAAATCCTAAAAGAAATCAGCAAACTTTGATTCATTACTGGATCAGTTAAATAAACGAACACTTCACTAACCTACGGTTGCAGATTTGAAGGTGGTGTTCCCGGCCGCAACGCTCTCGTTCGCGGTAATAATCGTGTTACTCCTTCCGTCCCCGATAAACATCAAGTTTGTTTTGCTACTTGGAATGTTAACATTCTCCCTATACACACCCGCCTTTATTTTTATCACATACCTTGTTCCACTTTTCTTCGGTGCAGCCTCCACCGCAGCCGCCACAGTCGTATAGTCCCCACTACCATCAGCCGCCACAGTCACGTTCACCGTTTCTGTACCCGACTGCAACAACTTCCTGTCTCCAGCAGACAACCACTCAGGCCACATCACTATATTCTCATCATCCTTAAACATTTTAATATTAACATCCTCTTGGTCTACCATATCCTTATCCGTCATGCTCTTAATCATAGCTAGTACATTGCTACACATCTTTCCTCCTTTGTCCTGTTTTTTAATAACTAATTTGCGTAACAGCCAGGAGGGTGTCTCGTGCGATAAACCGTCCAAACAAGTTTCCTTGTTGGTGATAGTGGTACTCATGAGGGTTATAAGATCGTTAGCATGTTGGCGTATAGGTTTTTTATTTGGATACGCCTTAAGGTCGTCGATCACCGTGTCGATTCGTCTAATGGTTTCGGATCCTAGCTCTAAGCAGTCATGGAGTGCGAGTTTGGTGCGTTTGGTGAGTGTGGCATCGGTTGGGAGTAGGTGGTTTATGGTTTGGAGATTGGTTTGGATGGTGTGTTTAGCTTTATTGATGGTGATTTGGATCAAGTCTTTTTTAGTTGAAGTGGTGGAAATTGGGGTGGTGGAAAAGGTGGAGTGGCAAAGTTGTGGGTATAAGGTGGTGGAACATGTGGATTTGATTAAGGATGGTAGTGTGGTTCCATGAACAACGGAGGTTAGCAATAATGATGCTAAAAGGATTAGGCGAAAGTTGAACATTCCGGCAACAATAAAGTTGTTTGATTTTGGATTTGATAAAAGTAGTGTGGTGTTGATGAGTTAAAGTGTGGTGTTTATATATTGACATATATGTATGGCCTTGGGCCGTCCACTTTTTCCTACTTATTAAACGTGTCATATATATAATCATCATGTCAATTAAATAATTTTTGTAACTAGTACTTTTAACAATGAGATAAGATTTGATACTTTTTAATTTACTTACACTCATTTTTAGTTCTCTAGAAATTGTGTTCAAAATTTAAACGTTTGAAAAACCGGATTCCCTAACATCCTGTTCTTGAGTTTTTTTAAAGTATGAAAATGAAAGGAAAACTAAGGATAATTAAAAAATGGGTGTTCTTGAGTTTTTTTATGATGGAAATGAAAGGAGTAGGAGGAGTTAGGAGGGATTAAATTGATGTTTTTTCTTAATAAATTATTCTCCCAAAAATGGGATGATTACTAAGGATAAGTTTTTTCCTAATAAGTTATCCTTTCTTTTCCTCCAATTTCCTTCCAACTCAAGAACACACCTGTTAAAAAAATTTCCTTCCCTTCCCTTTCTTATCCTTCCCTCTCCTTTCCTTAATTAAAAAACTCAAGAACAAGACGTAAAGGCGAAGGAGGAGGGGGGGAGGGGCGTCTACAAGTACTATGATGTGGGTATATATGGTAATTTAAAGAGAGAACATTGCCGCCACATGTTGTTTAACCACAAATTGGTGTTGGAGTTGAAAATTGTCCTAGTTTGATTTTTCAAGTCTTTCTTGTTTAACTTTGACAGACAATATTTTTGTTTGTGTTATATAATATTTGATGTAAAATATATAAATGGATTGGGTTTTAAATGTATTTTACATTGATATAATTTTCATCAAGTATTATATGACAGGAACAAAAATATTTACGGTCAATGTTGTAAAAGAAAGACTTGAAAAGTCAAAATAAGACACTTATAATGGGACAGAGGGAGTAGTTGTTTATGCGTCCTCAATCTATCATTCTATCATACCCTATAATTAGTCACCTTTTAATATATTAATATTAAAAAAACAATGGTTTTAGGGTATTTGAGAGTAGTACGTGGTGTCTTTGGTTTAAAGGGTTTCGGAATAGCTTAGAGCAGTGGCGGATCTAGGATTTTTGTTCACAGAGGTCGGAAATTTTGGGAATCGGTTGTCTATCGTTGAATATATATATATATATAGGTAAAGGATGGAATACGAAAATCGATTATCATACAATAAGTACGCGAGTGTCTGGAGCGTCCATCTTCAATAACCAAATTACGCGAGTCGGCCTCCTTCAACCTCTTCTCCCGTCGATTCCGTCCACCTTCACCATCGCCATTCAACGATTCCGTCCACCATCCACCTTCGCGACCACCATCTTCTTTCGACACAACCATCGATCGTTGCTCACATGTCAGTTGATTAAATTGCCCAATTGAAATTGAAATTATTGAACTAATTGATCAATTAAACTTTGAAATTGGTCTAATTAATCATTAATTTGAAGTTTCAATAAATCAATTTTGAGTTTTTGAATAAACCCAGTTGCAGACGTTTCATATTTTGTTCATATGGTCGAATCAATGATCAAATTAATAGTCGATTGATGATTGTTTGATGATTATGAGATTATATGAAGTGATTTCAGTGTTCAATTTCATGTTTACATGTGTTTAATTTCTTTTTTTTTGTTAGTTTTAGAAGTTCTGAACAGCCGGAACTTCTTAGAACTTCTAAACGGCCAGAACTTCTTAGAACTTCTAAACTTTTTATCAGAGCTTCTAAATTTTTTTGAACACCCAGAACTTCTTAGAACTTCTAAATTAAACAACCTGAACTTCTTAGAACGTATTAGAATGTTTAAAGATGTTCAATTGTTTTTGACACCCAGTGCTTCGTTGAATGTATTAGAACGTTTAAAGATGTTCTTTTTTGGTCAGAACATTTAAAGGTATTCAGTTATGTTTCAGAACGTTTAAATATAATATTTTGAACCCTAATCAGAGCTCGATTTAGTGCGTTATTTCTGCAATTCCATAATTGATTGATGAATCTAAATGCTTCTACACATCAATTCGATTGACTAAATCATCATTTTGGTGTTTATTTTGGTCAGAACGTTTAAACTTTGAGCAGAACGTTTAAACATGAACCCTAATAAGAGCTCAATTAAGTGTGTTAATCTGTATTTTCATAATCGATTGATGATTCTAAAGCCTCTTACACATCAATTCGATTGATTAAATCATCAATTTTTGATCAATTTGAAGATTTTTAATGTTCAGTGACGTTCTTTTCAATTTTGGGTTTTGACTTTTGAGATTTCATACTGTAAGCTGTGATTAGAATTTAGAAATTGGATTATATTGAGCGACAAGTTCCGAATTTGGATCAGAGTTGATTTGTAATCGACGAATTTTGATAACGAACTACTGTTGGGTTATTTACGAAATTGCCACCGCGCGTTTTTTAATCAAACGTTCTGGAATGTCGCGTACCTAATGTACGATAAGCCCTTATTGTACGTTAACCCACCCCTATATATATATATATATATATATATATATATATATATAAATGGTATCGGGTCGGGTCGGGTCACATAAAAAAAAAGATACAACAAAATGAGGTTATAAATATAAAAAAACTACGTCAATCACGAGACGCATTGAAACACACTGATTTACGTATGCGATAAAAATATGAATAAACTCTATATGTTTTTTATATAAACGCAACGAGAAAGCAAAAACTCTATATAATTTATATGTGTGTGTATATATAATACTTTTATGTAGAGTAAAATATATAAAATAATAAGAAAACAAAAAAATAAAAATTATGTGAATAAAAATCAGCTAATTCAATAAAAAGAAAAGCTAAAAAACGTGTACTTAACCCACAAGACTAAAAAGCAATTGTTTTAGTTAATCTATGCCCTATTATCATTGGAAAGAAAAAAATATTAAATTAGAAAAGACAAAGGGAAAAGGAAGTGTGCAAATAGTACACATCTATAATATCAATTAATATCAACAAGTTTTTTTACTCGCGCGGGCGTTTTTGGTTCGTCTTCCTGTAGTTTAAAGTTTATTCTAGCTGGCTTATGTGTCGAAACACTTTTGTATGTTTATATGAGGAACATAATGTTTTTTTGGTTCAGCTTCCTGTAGTCAACTCTAATAAGAGCATTTCTTCATGATCATTATCTAAAGAAGTGTTGGGAGGCCGTAAGTGTTTATGTTGTGTTCCCTTAACTGTTGTATGCAGGTATGCTCTGTGTAGAAAAATCACAGAAACATTATTAATATAACACTATAGAAAAAAGTAATTGCGTTGTTTTATAGAAAAATTAATATAACATTATAGAAAAAAGTTTTGTAGAAAAATCAAACATTCTAAATCACTTTATAGAAAAAAGATTTTATTAATATAACACCATACAACTTTTGTCACTATAACCACACACTAATTTAAAAAAAAAATATTGAAAATAATGAACACAAAGCATCTCATTTACGCACCATTATTTATAATTAATTGCGTTGTTTTGCATAACATCACAATATAATATACACTCAACTATGATTGTAGCAACCGGCTACAAAGGTTCTATATATATGGCAACAAACTTACCAAATTAGCAAGTCAACCTTGTCTTTCAGTCAAACTTTTTATAGTTCATTTATATAAAAAGTAGTTATTATTACTTAAAAACATAGAAACTAAAAAAAATGAAAAAAAAGACAAATATAACATTCTAAACTGCTAATATGGTAAAAAAGTTGTTCATATCCTATAGAGTATTATCACTCTTAGTTGCAGGAGTTGTAAACCTGAGACATACACTACAAACAAAATGCCATTTAGCGGCATACATTTTTAATGACATTTAGCTTTTGTACCACTAATTAAACTTTTAATGGCACTTTGTGTATGCCATTGTTGCTTATATCAAATTTTTAGTGACACTTAGTTTTAATGCCACTAATGTATGATTTTAGTGGCACTTTGTGTATGCCACTAAAAATCTAGTGTCACACGTTTTTAATGACATTTAGCTTTTGTGCCACTGATTTTGGTTTTTAATGGCACTTGTGTATGCCATATTTGCTTAGCACAAAATTTTAGTGACACTTAGTTTTAGTGCCACTAATTTTGATTTGTAGCATTTTATGTATGCCACTAAAACCTTATGGCACATGTTTTAATGACATTTAGCTTTTGTGCCACTAATTAAACGTTTAATGGCACTTTGCGTATGCCATTCTTGCTTATATCACATTTTTTGGGCACTTAATTTTTAATGCCACTAATGTATGATAGTGGCACTTTGTTTATGCCACTAAATCCAGTGTCCCACGTTTTTAATGACACTACTAGAAAATTGAGTAATTGCTACCAAAATTTGCTACCGAAAAAAACGGTAGCAATCCGATTTAGCAAATTTGCTACCGAAAAGCGTAGTTACTTGACACGGTAGCTAAGCGGTCGGAGTTTTTTGCGACCGGTGGCTAGGCGGTCGGAGTTTTTGCAACCAAAGACTAGACGATCGGACTTTTTGCAACGGTGACTAGGCAGTCGAAGTTTTTGCAACCGATTTTAAGCGGTCGGTAGTTTTTTGCAACCGGTGGCTAGGCGGTCGGTGTTTTTACAACCGAAGGCTAGACGGACTAGGCGGTCGGAGTTTTTGAACGGTGGTCGGAGTTTTTAAGCACACTTTACATACAGATTATCTGATTAAACTTGGTGCACATTAACCTATCAATCACAATCTACATATGCACGGAGCACTTAACCACACTTTGAACAATCGCCGGATCCCTCGCCATCTATCCATGCTCTCGATTCAACATTAGAGCCTCTTCATCTTCATATGTAATTATTCAAACCCTAATTTTCATCTGTACTCTTATTTCTTCCTACTTCTCATCATCGTTGCTCTATAAACCCTAATTTCGTTAATTATTTGATTTCGTACTTTATTTTGGTGAAATTGAAGCTTCATGTGAGTAATTCGTGTCTAGAACGTTCGTCGATTCAATTGATGAAGTGTTTACTGATTCTGTAACCCCTAATTTCGTTAATCATTAGATTTAGTGCTTTAATTTTATGAATATGGAGATTCGTGTGAGTATTTGTGTCTAGAACCACATTTCGTTAAGCTTTTGATACTGTAAACCCTAATTTTGATAATCGTTCGATTCAATTGTTTAACATGATGAAATTGAAGCTTTGTGTGAGTAATTCGTGCCTAGAACCTTTGTCAATTGAAATCATAAAGTGTTTAGTAGGTTTTGATTCAGTTTTAGTAATTAAGTTCTGGATCTCAATAATTATTTGATTTGGTGCTTTAATTTGGATGAAATTGAAGTTTTGTGTGAGTAACTCATGTTGAAATTAGGTCTCACATATATTAGTTTGTATGATTCTTTGTTATCTGTGTTATGCAATGTGTTACCTATTGAGATTCAGTGCATTAAATATAAGATTAACTAGCTTTTTTTAAAAAAAAATTAGGCCAAATATAGATATCTTCTTTTATATGATTCCTTGTTATCAGTGTTATGTGATGTGCTATCTTCAACTTGCACATCTTCATTTGTATGCTATTGATATGATATTAGAATAGATTTGTGTTTCAATTCTTCTCTTAAAACTGATTAGGTTTGATTTTTAGGAAGCACAGTTTGATTAGTATTGGCCTGTTAACAGAGGATCTTCTTCCCATTTCTTTTACATGCGGATGAAATGTTATAAGAAGTAGAAGATGTGGATAAGGATAATGAGATGTTCTTATGTTATGTACTAATGAGATGTTCATGTATTTAGAAGATATCTCAATGCTCACTGTACAAAGTAAATCTCATTAAAAAATTATTACTGTTACTTGATTTAATATATGCATACCACCTGTTCGATGAAATGCATGTGAGTATTTGAGGTGATTTTGGGATTTATGATCTCTGTTACTCAGGTTATTAAAATGAGTTTTGGTAATGTGATCATCTAACATGCTCTCTATATATTAAACCTATTAACTCAGATTTCTTCTACTTTTTTGATTAAAAAAGTTCACCTTTTAACTTTATGCAGCCGTATACGTTTCAAATATCCATCCTAATAATAATGACAAGGTTATTTTTCTAACTTAGCTTGAAGTTGCTTAATTATTCTTTTCAGTTTAAATATTTTTAGTCATGTTTTTGTTTGTGATATCATAGTCATCCATGGAAGCTTATATACTCGGTGTAATCAACTCCTCAACGATGGCATTATGAGGTAATTTAGTATCAGATTTTTTATGCTTCTATGTTTTAATAGTTTTTTTATATAATTCAAGAATCTGAAAATGAACCGGGATCACTATGTGTCAAGGATGACATCTCTGTGGAGCAAAACTGGTTCTTTCTCTTACTAATTTTTAGTTCTGTAATGGTCCGAGTTTTATAATTATTAGGTGTAAGGGAAAAATATTCATATAACGGGTCGAGTCTTAAGATTACTTTAAATCTATAAGATGTGACAGATGTAGTTGGGAGATGGCTATAACAGGTGTATGGTTAGATTGTCAAGTGATGATAGAGATCGTGTGGTTCTAGTTAAAAGTTTGATGAATAGTAAGAGGAAGAGATGTTCCTTTTTAATATATATATAATTTCTTTTTCCCAAAATCAACTTCAGAGCTGCCGCTGCAACTCCACATCGCCGGAGATCTTTCCGGCAATATTTTCTTCTCCTTTCTATCTTTTGTCCTTCTTTTCTCAGTGTTTCACAAGGGTCGGTGTCAAAATTTTACTAGGGTCGGCCATGATTTTTTCGTATATATAACACTAATATTTTCTTTATCACAGGGTACGACCGACCCCTGCGCTCAAGATAGAGGTGCACAAATCGGGTTCAAATGGAAAACCCGAACCGGTTCCAAACCGGTTTTTTTACACCGGGTTGTAAAATGGCACCGGTTCCAATCAAGAATCGGTTCGGTTCCCGACCCGAACCGATGCCCAGATATGCGAACTTTTAAGAACCGGGTAGGGTATGAACCGGAACCGGTTTTTACGTAAAAACCGGTTCCACCGGTTTTTTTTTAAATTTAAAAATTAGAGCCGTTAGTAACCGGTTCCAACGGCTATATAGCCGTTTTTGACCGTTGGAACCGGTTTTTTAACTATAAATAGGTTATTTTCTTACTATGAATAGCAAGGTTTGTTTGTTTACTTGTTAAACCACTTCCAAAACTATAAAACACACTCCAAACCACAATTAACCTTAAACCGACAACAAATGGCAACCAATGATGACGTTGTTATGGTGATCGAAACAACAAGATGCCCCGATGTTTGGGTTCATTACGATTTGTGTCTCATGAACCGGTTCCAACGGCTAATTGGTGTCTAAAAAACCGGTTCCAACGGCTATATTACCGTTGGAACCGGTTCCAACGGCTAGTTTGACTTTTGTTTGACCCTTCAAAAAAAACCCGTCGGAACCGGTTTTTCCGGGTACGAACCGAACCGGTTCCAATTAAGAACCGGGTAGGAACCGGGTTGGAACTGGTACTGACATACAAATAGGAGAACCGGGTACGATTTTCGGGTACAAAAATACCCAAACCGGGTATTGTTCCAACCGGGTTGGAACTGGAACCGGTTCGGTTCCACCGGTTAGGTTCCGGAACCGGTTTTTTTGTGCACGTCTAGCTCAAGACGTAGGTCCGCCCCTGGTTTAGAGTGTAAATGACATGACAATGTACTATTAGTAAGACTTTTAGTAGTTGACAAGAGCAACCCTCCCTCACTAAATTGATATCAGTAGCTCGTATTAAAAGGTTGTAACTTAATTGTCATTATTTTGAGAAACTAACTTGAAGATCTTATCGTATGAAATGTGTGTTAAATGAGATATGCATTTTACGTAAACTCGATTTGTAAATTAATTAATTAGGTATAGATAACAACGTTGGCTAAAGAGAATGAATATAACATATCATATTATCAATTCAGTTAATTAATGACTTAATGTGAGTGATCAGTTGTCGTCTTATTAACAGTAGGTATCCATTGGTCCCAATAACCCTGTTTGGTTCGTACTAGCATAATATAGGTGGTAAAAATACTCTATCCCCTTATCCTGTTACTTTTGACACACCAAGCCTTTCTACTTGTCACATAGTAATTATTTCATTTCAGAAGTTTGACTTGACGCTTGAGGACACTACAAAAATATAGGAGGGGACCCATATCATACATGCTAAATATAAATCATATAAAAGTTGGCTTTATGTTATGTTATAAGAAATTTGGTTCTTTAATTGGAGTTTACCAAACGCACTTAAATATAGATTGTGACATTGAGTTCAAATAACTAAATTATGGTTGGAGCGACTCGATTTAATAAGTTATTTGGCAAATGATTTCAAAGCATATTTTCAAACTGTTAGTTTATATAAAACCAATTATCAAATACATTGAAATTCCTAATTAAGATGATGACTTCAATCTCTATATGACTGAATTTGAGTTTTGCTATTAAGGTTTAATCCTCGGGTTTTAAAACAGTGTAACTTGATCAAAATCAAATATATAACTAGTTTAAACAATATATAGTTCTTGGTAATTTTGGCCCAAAATCAAATAAGCACAAGATCACAAACAATGTTTGATCAAAATCAGACCACGCAATTACAAAAACCCATGGGCCTGGAAAATAGCAGAAAATAAATATTAATAAATTAGACGGGTGTCCGCGCGATGCAGTGGGTATACAGACATTGGTAATTACATTATGGATTTATGGGGTGTTCGTCGTTTCGTTTGTAACTGTGAAACCATTTATTGGTATATGTAGATTCGTAGTTCTTATTTTAAACTTATTTTAATATCGAAGCACAAACGAAACGGAACCTAATCATTGTTAATGGATTTTGTTGGGTAATTTTCAACGGTTTAGTTTCAGTTTTTGGCGACCAAAAGCCGTTAATAATGGCTTGGCTCATGGTTTAATTTAAGACCATTAAAACCGGACAAAAAAGTTATAACCGTTTAAAAATCGTTGGGGTATTTGGGTTAAAAATGAAATTATGACTATTTCTTAAATTTTCAAAATATGATTAAAGTAAAAGGGACATTCTTGTAACTATTTTGGAGAATAATGAAACACATGTGAGATTTAATGTTAAAATGACCAATTTGCCCTCATTTTAAGTTGTACCATGTGCTTGAAAGTTTGTAAATCTCTTAAAATTCACCGTCTTAATTTGTTCATCTTTCCCTCGTTATTAATAGTATAGATATTATTAATGTTATGTTAAATTTGTGTCTTGGTGTTCTTTTGTGGCTTTTATTAAGAGTATATCCAACTGTTTTCCACAACAAACATCTGTTGCTAAAATAAATATTAAAAAACCATTGTAATTGAAGTTGCAGATTTGAGCAGTAATGCAAGAAGATGGCCCCTCTAGGTCAGATCTATCTTAGTGGTGGTGCAACGTGGTTTTCTATCATCTTGGTCGGAACGGTCAATTATTTGTCTTTGCGCCATATTTCTTTAACGAGCTTGCTCCACGTAAACTCTCTATCTTTTAAAAAAAAATTATAAACACATCCCAAAAGCATAATAATTGTATTAAAAACCAGACTCACAGAAATTGATGGGTAAATTGTGAATGCTCTCACACCTTGCCAAATAATAGCAACTACATAGCAAGATGTGAAGAGATGATATGCGGTCTCCGTCGCGTCACCACATAGAGGACACATATGAAGGGAGTCCAATTGGACGTTTCTAACACGTAGTGCAACCAAAGTGGGAATACGGTCCATCTCCACCCGCTAACCAAAGATGTTGCCCTTGCTTGGTACCACTTACACCAATTAAAAGCATACGTGTCTCCGGATCCATTCAACTTGGCCTGAATATGTTTTACGGAATTTACCAAGGACAACTTCGAGCTATCCCATTCCCGAACCCACTTATTTTCTGAATGGAGCTTTGAACATGATTAAGAATGGCAACGCATTGCTGCCACTCGCTTAGTTCAACACTCGATTAGGGGCGTCTCTTCCATCTCCATTTCCATATGAGATTTTGGTTTTGTAGAGAGTACACTCCTATATATGGCATTAATTCCTTTTTTTTCAGCCGAAAAAGATTGGGAAATAATGATCTTAGCAGCTCATTCGAGACACATGGATCAAGCCAAAACTAACCTTATGTAATTGGAAAATAAAATGGCATCCAATTTCATACTTAAAACTAACCTTGTGATGTTGTTCCAAGCCCATGTAAGAGACCTTTTAAGAGGTACCACGGACCAAGAGAGTCTGGAGTTATGAAAACCGATACCACCTGTCGGCTGCCACCAAAGACTTTGCTCGTTGGATTTAAACCGTCAAGGTCATTTAGCAAGTAATGCCTTGTTTACATCAACGTGCTAGGGGAGATAAGTCGAACCCCCCACCCCGGTTTCTCCTTTTTACATCCACGTGAACTCCCAATAGTTCCAACTTCTAGCCTTCAAATATTTCATGGGCTCTATGATCTCTTTTAATTTCAGCCCAACTGATATAATTCAATTAGCTTAAATATGTGCATTCAGTACTTTAATTTTAGTTGTCTATAAAGTTAGTCTTGTTTGTTTGTGCTCCAAGTTTAGACTTCTCACTTATGTTTATTCTTGTTTGGTATGCGAATCTCCCAATCAGTTGTTTACTATAGATTTGGTCTTTTGACTTTATTGAGCCTGTAAAGTAAATTACTAAATTGGCAAACCATCTTAACCGAATAATGATAACTATATAAAGATGTATCCTATAAGGATATCAGGACATGTTTAGTATGCTAATTATGTCGAAGAAAAATGCACGCTTGTCTTGTCCCGTTCAAAGGCTGAGTTAAGTATGCTTCATTTACAAACTGAACTAGCTCGGCTCGACATGTTTACAAACTGCACCCCAACCCATTCGTGGCAGATGTGACTCACTGCGGGTATGCTCCAATCAAAATGTCCGTCATGATTCAGAAAGTGCCAATTGCTGAGAAATTGTGTTTTTGTTTCCTATAGATTATAACAAAAGGTATAAAAGACCAGAATGAATAAATACATTTTAAACCTTTTCTCTAACACAACAAAACAAGCATAACCATACAACCAACCTCATTGTTTCATTGTTCATAAAGCACATTTGTCACTTGTTGTATACAAGTACTATCATACATACATATTTAAAATCTTTAACACTTCCTTTCTTTATGCAAATTTCTGCATTAGAGGAGTGGGTACATTCATGATTCACTCTCAACCCAAACTAGTGAACTACTAACAACTATAAAATCAAAAGGTTTTGTTTCCAACAATTTCTATACATAAATCAACAAATAAACAAATGTCAAAACAATTAACTTTGGGCTTGTTCCGAGCCCGGGCTAAAAGGATTAAACCTTCTACTACTGCTCAAAATTCTCCTTAATGATCTCATAATTGGAGTTCTTGCATCTTCGTCCTCGCTCCCCTGCCCCGGCCTCGGTATATCAATTACTAAATCCGGCTTCAATCTATCCTTATTGCTCGATGACGACGATGCTGATGATGAAACTGAAGTTGGTTCAAACGGCAAAACCGGAGCTTGATGGTTATTATTAGCTTCCACCAATTGCGAAGTCAACGTGCTTACTTCCATCTCATCCCCCCAAAACAAAACATTCGTCGGGAAATCCCCACTGATTCTCGACGGTTCTTCTGCCGCGTGATTTGAATCAAGCAAGCTCTCAACCGAAACTTCGGTTTGCTCAGAAACCGAGTTTCTACAAATCGGACAAGTTGAATGGGAATGAAACCACATGTCTATACACTCCACATGAAACGCGTGATTACACTTAGGCAAAACCCGAGTTTTTTCCCCTTGTTCTAGCTCGGTTAAACAAACCGAGCATTCAAGCCCGTCTTTGAAGTCTTTCGAATTGAATTGAATAACGGGTAACGTTTTAAGAAACGCGGCATCTAGGCGAATTGACGAATTCAAAACGGTTGACACTTTTTTATTTATTATTTTGTTTATAAATGAATATTCCGTAGAAATTAAGGAAAAAGAAAGGAAGGGGCATTTTTGATTGCTTCTTAACGTGTAATGGTTTTTTCTTATTATTATTGTTGTTGATTATCAAGTCATTAGAAAGTAAAAGCGGTAAGATTAAGGTAATATAATATAATATATTAATATTCATTACTTATGGAAATTAGAATATTGGTGAGTTAGGCGTGAGTTACGAACCGTTGGCCTAACTTCCTAAGACGTGGGTGGTGTGAGTTTGGGTTTCTTGTTAGCAAAATATGCAGTTCATTTGACTTCTAGAACTTTCATTTCGACACGTATCCATATGTTTTGCCAAATTTTCTTATTTCACAGCTTGTTTCATTATATTTATATCTATACTATAATATAGTAAAGAGGGGCAAATTAAGACACTACTTTTTAAGAGATTTACAAATAATGTTGCATATGGTACAACCTTATAGGGGGACAAAATAGTCATTCTCAAGTTAAAACAAAACTCAACCGTTTATTTAATATATAGTTACAATATTCACTCCTTAATTATAATTAAATTTAAAGAATAATTACAACAATAACTCTTAATCTTTTAATTAAATCTTATTTTAATTTTCACTTTTAACCCAAATATCCCCATGATTTTTAAACGTTAATAACTTTTTCATACGTTAATATTTTTTTAAAAACATTATACCATAAAAACGAGCGTATTTTTATCTTTAATTTGAGTATGATACTGTCATAGTTTTTTTCAGTTAAAGAAAATACATTTTATGTATGTGTGTTTCGGCCTAGTTTTGATAATTTTAAATTAAATCGTGAGCCAAACCTTTTGTAACAGTTTTTTTTGTCGTCGAAAACCAAGACAAAACCTTTGAAAGTTGAAAATAACTGGCCAAAAGAAAAGAAAAAAATCAACCGTCAAATCAAAAGATGAACGGTTTTACGGTTTCAAACCGAACAATAAACACCCATAAACTTATTACGTAGTCTGCGTTTCCCGCTGTATGGCGCGGGCACCCGTCTAGTTTGTATGAATAGACGCAAGTGTTTTCAATTAATATTAATTGTGTTGAGTGTTGCTTCCTGCAGCCTATGGAAAATAAAAATGACATGAAATTAATGACTTTGGATATTTTATTGTATAACTTGTATAAACATATCATGTTTGGGGGATTGGGTTATATATATATTAAATAGTCGGCTTATCAACACAAAGTTCTAATAAAAACGAACATATATAATTTATAAGGTCAAGTAATTAGCCCGTTCACAATCAAAGTAACATGATTACAACTTGTCAGCTAGTTTACTACAGTCCGTTTAGGAAAAAAAAAGTTAAACGAGTCATGTTTAAATTCATATTAATATATTTCACAAAAATAAATATATGGACTCTCCTTGGATTAATGAAATTCAATCTGATACAGTTTTGACCTCTCTAGTTGACGGTGACATCATCAATGACCAGGTGAGAAAGCGTTCACTTTTTGTGAATGTTTTAAGATATTTTCAGAAACTTCCAACTGAAAAATACAACGCAGTTTCTTTTCAAATTATATGAAAGATAACGAGATTGATTTGTCTGCCGAAGAGAAAATATAGTGAGCCACCAAAATACAAAATCGATATCCTATATAGGCCAAGGCTTACTTTTGGTGGGCCTTTTATAAAAAAGGAGATGATATAGAATGTCAAATGTCAAGCAAGTTATTCATAAAAAACTAAAATAAAATTATTTATTAAAAAAACAAAAAGCTGAAAATTGTTTCGTTTGAAAACGGTATAAGGAGGTAAAAATAAGGAAACCCAAACACCCATAAGATGCTAAAATATGTGTATTGTTTTGCCTTGTTTATGTAAATGAGTTGATACTAAGGGCTATACTATAAGATGTACTTGGATCGGGAAATGGGCACCGGGACAGTCCGGTTCAATGGGTTTCGACCTTCTCTATTAGGACAGTTGGATCGGCTTTTAGCAAATTTTATAAAGTTTTCTGTCGTAAGTTGTAAGATTGTCCTGTATAATGTATTGAAAATGTCTAACTTTTCTAAGAAGATGCTAGTGTATTATCTTAGGATATTTGGAATGAAGGGGATTGGTTTGCATTGCACTGAGTTTATCTACAACTTCCGTTTGAATCTCTTATTAATATTTTTTTTGATTATCTTTTATCTTTGTTTTGGTTGTTAGGCTTTATCTTTTGGGATTTTAAAGCTCTATAAATATGTTGGTTTGTGTTTGGAACAACTGATGAATATTTTAAGAAATGAGAACATATATTAAGTATTTTCTTTGCCAAACTCTTGAGTTTGCAAGCTATTTTGGATAGACTAAGATCAAACCATTTGATTATGCTAGATGGGTTCCAGCGTGATGCAGCGGGTTTGAACTTGTTAATCACGTAACAAATATAAGTGTTTATAGTTCGGTTAAAACCTTGAAATCGTTTAAACCGGTCATTGGTTTGACTTCTTTTTTCTTTTTCTTTTTTTACATTCAGTTTGTTGGTCGATTTCAAAATTTTCAAAACGTAGTGAACAGTTGGTTCGCGGTTTATATTGGCAATCGGCCATATGAAACCATACCAAACTGTAAATGTTGAATGCATTTTAATGTTTTTTATTATTAATTATTAGATATGTTTTGTAATATATATTACATATAGTTAAAATTTAATTGAACATAATCTGTTTATTACAAATAACTTGGTTATACAACTTCAAACTAACCTAATTGCAGTATGATTCATTTTGTGATCTTTGTTGTTATTATTTCACGTCATAGATCTTCCATTAATATTTACTATTTATGTGGCTAAAATTATCGTTATTTATGATCCTCTCAAGTATCATATTATGTTGGTGTTTAGTTAAAATTGATGGTACATTTAAATTAATAATTATTTTAAACTAAATTTATTATTAAAATTTAAACTGTGAAACCAAACTGGAACCAGACCGTTAGTAACGATTCGGTTTCAACTTTCAATGGTTGAGTTTGGTTTTTGATGACAAAAAAATCAGTATTAACAGTTGGACTCACAAGTTTAACTTAAACCATCAAATCCGACACTGAACATCCCTACGTAACATATTAATTTATTTAAAATCAAAAAAATTATAACAAAATCATATCCAAATTAAAGAGAATATATTGCTCGTTTTGATGGTGTAATTTTTTTTATAAAAATATTAACGTTTGAAAAGGCTATAGTCGTTTAAAAAGCATGGGTGGGAAGTTAGTTTACAACTTAAATTAAAAACATAATATGGTTAAAGATGAGGGATCAAACTTGTAAGTTGAATAGATTGCGTTTAAAAGACAAGTTTACCCTTACTAACACATGTACCTAATGTTTTAAGGGTGTGTTTGGGATTCCTTGTTTAAGTCCAAAAGAACTTTATGTGAAAAGGAATTATAAACTTATGACTTTTTGAAAAGGAGTTTGTATAAAAGTGTTTGGATTAACTTATGTTAATAAGTTGTTTTTTAAGGAGTGTTTGGGAATATTATACCCTTTAAGTTAATAAGTTAGAAAATCATAAATTTTCAAAACCCTCTTATTTTGTCTTGGTCATAAGTTAAAAACCATAGGTCCTTATGGTTTGCCAAACACCTTTTACACATTATTAACTTTTCAAAAATTTTATAAGTTATAAGTTGGTGGAAAAAAGGAATCCCTAACGTGTTGTAAATTACTTAAAAATGAGTGTCTTAATTTGCCTTTTTTTGGTGTATTATATATAGTATAGATATGGTTGTCCACATCGCTCGCCGCTCGTTTAGTGCTCGCTCGAAAATCGCTCAAAAATGCTCGTTCGATTTCGGCTCAGTTTGGAAATGAGCCGTTCGGCTCGGCCAGGTTTGAAAACAAAACAATAAAGCACATGCAAAGCCTCGCTCCGTTCGGTTCAGTTCGTTTTTGCTTGAATTATTTTTTATTTATTATTTATATAAATATAATTTATATATATATATATATATATATAAATTAAGTTTTTTTAAAGTTTTTTTAAATTTCTCTATTTTGTGTTGACTTTAAAGTTAATTTTAAACTCTAGCCGACCTTTTAATATATGTTTTCTTGTTAACTTTGAGTTTTAAACATTTTAGGTTAAAAGTCTAGACATTTTGAGTTGAAAATCTTGAATTAATGATATTTTTTACTTTTAGAAATTTAAAATTAAAAACTTTGTACGAAACCAAGCAAAACCAAGCCGCTCGGTTTCAAACCAAACCAAGTTCAAGCATAAAAATATCGATCGTTTCTTATAATTCAATCCGCTCGGTTCGGCTCGCTTTCAAACCAAACCAAGTATCAGCAAGTCTGCGTTCGGCTCGGTTCGTGAACAGCCTTACAGCCCTAATTGCATACAATCAGAAAATAATATATTTTCTTTTATTACTATAAATACAAGTAACATATTAATATATCTATCAGTATTAAATTTTAGTTTAATACAGTATTGTAACATCCTAAATATTCTAATAATAAATAAAGAAAGTTGCTTTAAATTGTCGTGCGTTTAATAATATTAACTAACGTCTAATATGGAAAAGATCATGGACTTGGATTTAATTAAGATGGGTTAAGGATAATGGGCCTTAGGTCCATGGGCCTTGGGGAATATAAATATCCTCCTAAACCACCATAAAACCCTAAACCTCATTTCATTCCATCTTAATCTCTACACACTCCAAACACACACACCATACGCGGCCGAGCGAGAGAGAGGTGAAATCCGAGCAAGAAAACGTGGTTCAAGATTTATATAAGATCCAAAGTTCATAAGCTAGCTAATCGAGACAAAAACAAAAACATAAAGGTATGATTTCGATCTTAAAGTTCATGTTTTAATAGACGGTTAGCCATGAAACTTGAAACTATAATAGATCGGGTCTAAACGAAACGTAAAGTAACGAACTTGATGCTAGGACGAATCCAATGAACCCATAAACATATACGGTTCGTATAGGATAAACCGTAAATCTTGTATTAAGCGTTTTTGAACTTAAAGGTCCAAACTTTACGTGTTTTCGGGTCAAAGCTTATCCAAAAACGACCATAGGAATGATCGCGGGTTAGTCAAATACCATACCCATGGATTTCTCGGTAAAACGATGATGATTTTGGGGATTTAGGATGAACAGTGGCGGCTGCTGCACAACTTTACCTGCAAGCGAACTTCGCCTGCAAGCAAGTTCGCCTAACTAATTAACTTCGCCTGAGTTAAGTTCGCTCAATGCTAACTTCGCCTGAGTTAAGTTCGCTCAATGCTAACTTCGCCTGAGTTAAGTTCGCTGAATGCTTAACTTCGCCTAATGTTAAGTTCGCTTATTGTTAAGTTCGCTTAATGATAAGTTCGATGGAGTTAGCAAATTAGAAAATAAATTAAAAACCTAATGAAAAATGTGCTAAGACAGTTAATGTAAATAAAATTTTTCCAAGCTGATCTGGCAGCTCGACCCCAGCCAGGGGCTCTGCCCCTTGGACTTTGCTAGAGGCTGCCGCCCCTAGACCCCGCTGCCAGGGGCGCTGCCCCCGGACCCCTGTTCGTTGTGGGTTATATAAAGATAGAAATACAACATGAGTAGTAGTAGTTAATTGATACATGTAAATATTATATAGTTAGCCGTGCACAGCTCAAGAAGGGAATAACGATTAACGGAGAGCGTAACAGGATTCATGTGAGTTTCTAGCCCCACTTCCTTGTTATGTTTTCGGGGTTATGTGCATACTCGATGTGATAATACACTTATCTTAAGTGATAAGTGTATGCCTTGTATGATTTATGTATGATGATTGCTTGACGGTGCGTGAACGATCTTCGGATATTGCATGAACCGTCAGGTGGTAGTTAAGATATGATTGATAAGTATGATGAGAGATATGATGTATGTATGAATATATGATGTATGCATAATGTATGTATGTTATGATGATGGTACGTGAACGCTCTTCGGAGATTGCACGTATTGTCAAGGAAAGTATGTATGAACAGGTATGGTACAGTTACACGAAACAAAGGGACCAGACCCTAATAATATCTGTGATGTTAGGGACCAGACCCTTAGAATATCTGTGATGTTAGGGACCAGACCCTTACAATATCTGTGATGTTAGGGACCAGACCCTTATAATATCTGTGAGGTTATAGGGCGAAAGGCTCTTTAAAACGTATGATTATGTATGTAAAGAAAGTATGAAGGTAAGAATGAAAGTATATACACTTATGTGTGTATGAAAGAAAGTTAAGAGGTTAAGTATGAAATGTAAGAAGGTATTGTATGATTATGTGATTAACTAGAACTCACTCAGCGTAGCTGACTTTTAGTATGCACGCAGGTGAGTAGAATGAGACAGGTAGCTTGAAGAGGACACATGACAGAGTTGGACGAAGCTGGCATCTGAAGATTTTGCTATGATGTTTTATTTTAAAAGACTATGTTTTGTTTTTAAATGACTATGAATGCCCAATAAGACAAGAATTATGGTTATGGAATGTAATGGTTTGAATGTTTTTAATGTTCCGCGAATGTTTTAATTAACTCTGATATTTAGAACTGCGTTTATGAGTAAATCCAACACGAAAGTAGGGCTACTGGTAACGAGGCCTTACAAGTATTAAGTTTTATAAAATATTTAATATCCCTATTTTTAAATAGTCTACAAAACGTGGTCATCCTTATGCAGCTGCAGCCCCAAATGGCATGAAAATATAAAGGTCGGCCGTAAATCTCTACTAACAAAACACATTTTTGTTGTCAACAGATACATAAAACCAACGACCAACCGTGTATCGCTATTCTTAAAACAAAAATTGACCAGAAAAATAAGAAATAATTTTATTTTTATTGAACGGCAAAAGATAAGAAATAGAAAAATGGTTTCAATCAATCTTATAACAAGTTGGATTTTTCTTTTTTTACGATTCTTAGCCTGCAACCACGAATCTTGTAACATTCGACAGTTCATATTTATAAATTAATAATTTCTGATTCATTCACAAGTAAATCACAACATTGTTTTCTTTTTTACCAGGGTGATCGAGCCCGCCTCAAACACCACCAAAGCATTTTGGGCGCTTTTAAAAGCATTTTGCCTGGGTGGACCAGCCTCGAACGCCACCAAAGCATGTAAGTGAAAGGAGAGCTTAACGATTAAGCATGTTTGGATGGGAGTGGCTCCAAAATGGATAACTGCTAGATAAGTCTTCTTGTACGAGAGTGCTGATATTATAGTTATTATTGGTGATAAAAAGGAAAAAAAAAAAACAATGTAGGATATCAGGATGGTGATTTTATACAATTTGTATTTATGCCTGTTATATTGCATGGGGTCAGTGTGTAAAAGAAAACCCACTGAAATCATTCTTATTTATTTTCTAACGTTAATGATTTAATATGTTGGGTTTGCGGAGGCTGGGCCTAGTTGGGTCCAAAAAGACGTACTTTTGGGTTAATGAAGACTAAACACATGAGAGATTTGGACTAGAGGTGTACAAATCGGTTAACTAGTTAACCATTAACCGGTTAATATGCTATCCGGTTTTCTTTTGCGGGAATTAATCGGTTAGACCGGTTTTTCGGGTCGGGTAATAACCGGTTTTGATAGGTTAGAGAAATGGTTTTGATCGGTTAGACCGGACAGGTTGACCGGTTAATAACCGGAAAAAAACCCGATTTTTAATAAAACTAGTCAGGTGCCCGCGCTATGCAGCGGAGTATGTGCGCAACCCCGAGGACGGTGCGTTCGTAATTCGAAATTGGACGCGTAACACGTGCAAAGCCAGTACGTGTGTAACTGACAATTGAACACGCATAACCGGCACCTGAATGCATGTTACATGCATTAAACATGCTTAACCGACATCATGTGTGAACTCACGTTGATTACTTGTGCGTTACGTGGTATTGGACACGTGTTTATCGGGCATGGTACGTGTAAACAATATCATCACGGAACTGATGCCTAAAATGTACAACAATTTCAAATAAATCGATTTTCAAACCAACCCGATTTGACCCGAAACCCATCTAGACTGGACACCGTTTTAACTCAAAACTCGTTTCGACCCGATACCCTTTTGACATGACCCCTTTCGACCTGAACCCATCCTGACCCGAACCAAATTAACCAGCTTTTGTATTGACATGTTCCGACTCTAATTCATTTTGACCCATGATTCGAACCGCCCGACCTGACCCATTGTCGTTACAAACCGGTAATCACGTAAATGTTAATTTTTTTGAATTAATAAACTCTAACAATATCATACTCAAATTAAAGAGAATAAAATGTTCGTTTTTTATAGAATAATTTTCTTAAAAAAAAATAAAGTGTGAAAAAGTTATGAACGTTTAAAAGCCGTGGGGGTAGTTTGTTTTAAATAATGGGTGGATGTGTAACTATTCTATAAATTAACAAAATTTTATTAAAGTTAGAGGACTAAAACTAAAACTATTAGGTAAGAAACTAAAGTAACCGTACATGTTGTGCTATAAAGACAACATTACCCTTAAAATTTCTTAAATCTATGCATAACATGTTGTACAATAAGCAACAAGTTAGGTACCTCTTAAAATTTAAGAGGTCCCTAACTCATGCTTTATATATAGTAGAGATAATCAATAAAAAAACGGTTAACCGGTTTTGAAATCAATAATATAACCCGGTTACTAACCGGTGGTTAGGATCAGTTAGTAACCGGTTAGGATTGGACCGGTTAGTAACCGGTTACGAAATCGGGTACAAACCGGTTAACCGGTTTCTTTGTGCACCTCTAGTTTGGACCGACCCTATATTTCTTTATTTGGACCCGTTTTTTTTTGTTGTTCACTAAGTTTGTAACCCTAGTTCGTCTATATTTTTACACATCCTGTACTTATAATTCTTTCATTATGAGAGCATTGAGCAATAATTAAATATATTCCGGTTCCGGTTGTAGTCTATAGACGTTTGGGGGCAACATTGGGAGGAACGCCGTTGGGGGACGATTGTTGGGGGTGGGGGGGAGGGGGGGTTGTGAAGAAGGGGCGATGTGGAAATAGTAAGTGGGTCATGCATCTTTTTTCTCTCTCCTTCTCACATACACACACATATATATATGTATATAATTATATATAACGGGACAACACACACAGTGTGGCGTTATGGAGAAGGAATTCGAAGCCCCGTTTCCTACATGGTAATGACGTAGAGGGGATATGTTGCCCCTCCATAGAGGACAACCTAATTGATACGCGATCAGTTATACCTAACAATGTGTTTCCGACCCAATCCTAAAATGGGATCTTGTTTCTAAAATGTAGAAATTAAAGAAGTATCTTATGTCCTTTTAAACATAACATACAAAATGAGACTCCAGATGCAAAGGCAAATGCAAGGGGTCATTTCATTCCATCTAATATAATTAAGTAGCGTCTTTGCCACATGACTTTTGTTTCTAACTAATACACTCAACACAAGAATGTAAAATTTGACAAAACTATGATGATAAACTAAAGGAAAACAACGGAGAACGTTTATGACGAGAGTCATGGTTGAAAGATCGCCCTTGTTCAACACCAACAGTTCTCTTGCTCATATTTGCCCTCTGCACAAGTCGAACCAACGCCTGAACCACTTCTGACATGGCTGGTCGAAACTCTGGCTCCGGCTGACAGTTCATTTTATTATATATCAGTAATAAGCATACAGCTATATACAATTTGAACTTGGAAATTGGTATATTACCTGTACACACAGAGCAATTACATCTGCAAAACGAGAAAGAGATTTAACCGGATACAGTCCTTTTAGCGCTGGATCAACCATCTTTGCAAGAGCATCCATGTCATGAAGCTGAGGTGTCGCCCACCTCACCAAAGACTGTTCTGCCCTTGTCCGTGAGCTGTACCATTACATTACACAACTTAAGCAAACCTTAAATAGTTTACGTCTACAACAATTTACAACATACATTACTTTACCTATCAAATGGTTTTCTTCCTGTAATTAGCTCTAACATAGTAACACCAAAACTGTATACATCACTTTTCAACGTGTACTGACCCGACATGGAAACCTCAGGGGCACTGTATCTAGAACTCTGCAAATTCAAAAGTTAATAATATAAATAATATAACAAAGGTAATTTAGGTATTATCTATGACTTCATACTAAACCGGAAATACCTGATCTGCATCTGAGATGAGGCTTGCTAAACCACACTCAGAAAGATGAGGATTGAGCTCCGAGTCTAGTAAGATATTAGCGGATTTAATATTCTTATGAATAACAGATGGTGAGCATACTTCGTGTAGATATCTAACAAACACAAACAAGATTACAATCATTAGTAAAGATCATAACTTGATTTAAGAAATGAATTTTGACTTACTCCAATGCACGAGCTGTCCCTAGAGCAATTTTGACACGCGTATTCCATATTAACGGCTTGCTGTATTCATCAGAGAGATGCAAGAAATCGTATAGAGAGCCGTTTTTAAGGAACTCGTAAACAAGAAGGTGTTGTCCGTGTTCGGAGCAGTAGCCAATAAGCTCGGTTATATTAGGATGGAGTAATCTAGATATGTCAGAAACCATATCGATGAAATCATCTGACAGAGCAGATGATATCATTTTCTTAACAGCAACAACCTAAAATACAAAGGGTGAGAGGTTATATTATATAACGTTATAAAAACAACACTTAACACAAATTATGAATAGATGAAAATCGCATACTTTTCCGTCTTCAAATTGAGCACGAAATACACGTCCGGTAGATCCTTCACCAATGAGGTTATCAGCACTAAAGCTGTTTGTAGCTATTTGAAGGTCGGCTACCGAGTATGATGGAACATTTGGTGGGGGCACTTGTACTTTCTTGGGAACAATGGGAATTGCAGAAAAATCATCGTCATCAAACGATTTATGATGATCAAAAGGTGGTGGTTTTAGGTTTATAACTTCTGCAGTTTCAAATGTTTTTGTGTTGGCCATGGGAGAAGATAGATCAGGCTTAATTTCTACAAACAAAAAACGGTCATATATTTAATTAAGATTTCTTGAAGCACGTAACTTACAAGAAAACAAATTTAAAGGTTAAACTTTATACCTTCAACTGGCTGTGGAGCAACAGGGGGTAAAGAATGGCCCATGGTTTTTTCTATATCGTTTGATGATTTCTTGGATCTTTTTTTCAATAAAACAAAGGCGATTATTGCACTAACAACCAAAATGGATATTATAATTCCTGCTATAGCTCCACCACCGACACCAGACTTTTTCCCACCACCACTAGAATCGCCGCCAGTAGAGGGGCTATTGCCACCTGGCTGTCGATTTTGACCGCCCCCTCCAGCTGCAGGTGTGCCAGGTGGAGGTGGTGGTGCAGGCCCAGAGTTCCACGAGTTACCATCCTTTCTGGCACACAACAATTCAAATTTCAAAACGGTTTTTATCTTCTTTTTTTTATTTGTACATAAATTTGAGTTGGACGCTTACTGCAGATTAATGTTGTTTAGTCGACTAGGAACCCAACCCGTAAACTGGTTATTGGCAACATTCCTGAATCATTATCAAAACACGAGCGTAAACAACCAAACCAAATCAAAAGAAGACTTTTTAACTGGATTGAAACTAAAACTAACAAATTTTTAAGTGGAAGATTGGCAAGGACATCAATGGTGCCTGTAAACTGGTTGTTCTGTAAATACCTACACAACAATATTATAAAACATCAAATAAGATGATTGAATGTTATGTTGACCGTCATGTCAGATTACATATTCATATACTTACATATCAGTCACACTGGACAGCATGCTAAAGCTTTCAGGAAGGTCACCCGTAAATGAATTGAAAGATATATCCCTGAAGCATATAACATCGTTTTAAGAACAGGGAAAAAAAAGACGGAAAATTTGAACTCAGGAAGAAGTTCATACATAGTGGTTAGAGCGGAGAGCTGCCCAAACATGTCGGGCAACTGGCCACTAATTTGGTTGCGGGCAACATTTCTGTTCAAATACAAAAATGAAAAAAAAATAATAACATTAGCATTAACATAAACATAATAACATCTATCTATATGCAACTATTACAAGAGGGAGGAAATACGAAAATTGTCTCACAAGTATTTTAAAGAAGTCATTTGTGATATGGAATACGGAAGGTTGCCAGTGTATCCACATCCAGCAAGATTTCTGCATATTACAAAATAGCGCATTTCATAAAACCGAAAAACGCAACACGTTACGCAATCAGAAAAAAAACTATAAGAAAAAAACCATACAATCTTTGCAAATTTGGAGGAAGGCTATAAGGTATCTGATTTCCAAGGTTATTGTTGCTTACATCACTGCATCACCGGATGACATCATGTTAGTCTGCTTTTATATGTGACAAAAGAAAACAATGTCATTGTTATTGTTATTGTTATTGTTATTGCTCTGTTCTTACAAGTTAGTGACTGATGTCAAACTTTGAAGCTGATATCCAATTCCTCCAGAAAGCCCAAGACTTGGTAGATTTCTGATTCATAATAAAATAAAAGTTTAACAAAATAACAATAATAATATTAATACAAATGTTATTATTAAAAAAAGAAAAGAAATACATTTCAGTGACTCTTGAACCGGAACAGGTAATGCCTTTCCAGTTTTCGGCACACGGGTCACCACCGGTTGAGGTCCATTTGGTTAATTGACCCGGATAATTTAAACTCTGATACATGGCATTCAAAGCAGAGACTGCACATACATAAACATAAATGATAAAACCCAAACATAATAATAAAAACCCACCTTCAAGGATTAAATTAAAGATTGAAGATTAATACTGACCGTCGGATGGATCTGTGTCGGCGGTGATGGAGTTAGGGGCAAGAAGGAAGATGAAGATGAATAAGAGGAGTGGTGTCATTGCTGCCGACACTTGACCACCGACAAATACAGCAACAAAATAAGATGATTCAGAACGCATGCATTTGATCTGAATAATAATTTATTTAGGGTTTAATGTTTTGTATTTCGTGTGAATTGAGGAACAGGAAGCAATATAAAGCAGCAAATGGCAATAGAATAAGTTAAGGTGAGGAGGTGGTCTATTACATTCTCGATATTCTACGGCCCGAGAATCTAAAGCCACAGAATTAGTCAGTCAGACTCTCTAAATTTACGCCGATTATGGGTATCACTATTATTATAATATTATTATTAACTAATTTTAGATTATATTCTCTGTTTCGAATTAATATATATTTCTTTTTTTACCAAATTGATTTTAGCCATTAGATAATGTTTTGTCATTTTTTTAAGAGTGATCAAATCTTATGGGTGACAAAATAAATTGTAAAAAGAAAGTTAATCTGTTCTTATTAACATTGCAAACCACTTTATAATGATTTGACATCGAAAGAAATACATTAAATTTCCCGAATTTTGTTATATCTTTAGTTTTTACTTTTGTTTTAATATAACACAAGTAGTCGTTTAAGTGGGTGGGTTGTCAAGCTAACTGAAGAGGTATGTACCCGCCTCAACACGGAGCAAGGCGGGTCAACCCACAAGATATAGACAACACGCTTGAAATCAAGACATTACGAAGGCACAAAGCCAAAACCTATGCGCATGGCGCATACCACATATGCTCAGGCATCATATGCCCAGGCACCACACATGCTCAGGCATCATATGCCCAGGCACACATATGCTCACGCATATCACATATGCGCGTGGCGCATCAGCGTGCGGCGCATATCACATCTGCGCATGAAACATCTGCGCATGAGAATAAAGAGAAGACCTCGCGCATCCTCAGGATTGGCGCATATCACACATGCACATAATCAACCTCGTCCTTATCCAAATCAGGATTAGGGCAACCTTGATTGTGCACGTCAGACAACCTTCCAGAAGGTATCTTTTTAAGGAATAAGAATATGCTGATGTTGACAGCTGCCAAATGAAAGGTCGACAACTCAGCATGACACATGTGCTACCACGTGATTACAACCAATGAGAAAGCACCAGGTGTCCCAGAAGACACGTGGCGCAGAGCAATTGGAGGAGGCCAACAAGGCTGAGCCCAATCAGTGGAAACCCTAGCACTATAAATACAGCATCAACTCCACAAGGAGAGACATTCAGACACATTTTCATTGACATTCATTCACATTCAATCATATTCAATTACATTCACTCACAGACAGTTACAGCCAGTAACACAATCACACAGAGTATTCAGCTATTAAGCAATATTCTCCAGAATTCCTTACTCTGATATATTATTGTCTTCTCCCACAAATACTTATTCTCACACCGGAGGGTTATCCCAAAGAGGACCCCTCTGTCCCTTTCTGAGGGGTAAGTTGACGGTGTTGTTCATTTTGTAGGTGGAAGAACCCAGATCCAAGAAAACCATCGGTGAAATAGTGTAATCATACCCGAGGAAAGTAGATCGTCTACCAGTGAGTCGATCCGCGCTTCTTCATTGGCGCCATCCACTGTTACAACGGCAATCAGATCTCATCAGATCTATATATATAAAAAAAAATCACCATGGTTTCTGGCGTTCATAACGTTGATCAAGCTCTGGAGGATATTGAACGTGAGGACGTTAATGAGGGACAACAGTTTCTGAGGGCGCAGCGTGATTCTACGCGCGCCACCAGTAACCGTCCCTTCATCACAACTCCTCACGGCCAGACTGAAACTCCTCCAGACGATCTTACGTTACAAAATCTTGCCGGCGCGAAACAAAAAGGACCAATGGGTCCAGAAGAGGAAGCAAATGATCCTAAAGAATGGCTTATAAACGAGCAGCGGCGTCTAATGGACAAGTATAATGAGATGGTCAAACAGAAAAAGCTAGCCGACTTAACACAAAGGCAAGCGCTTGATAAGCAAACTGTTCATGGAACAAAAAGGCCGCGCGCGCCGGAAGAAGGACATTCTGTTCACACTGCACACACTGAGTTCAGTGATGAAGAAGTGCACAGCATGAGGAAGACACGAGACACTCATGCAGGAGGCTCACAGCTCCGCGCGCCTGTGAACATGGCGCCTGGAGCCAGAGCCGATCTGGATCTGCACATGCCGTACAGCCCACCAGTTAGAGGGCAAGTGGACGTAACCACACCATATAGACCAGCCATCTTGGTGAAACATTCAAAGTTCACTGAGCGCATCGCGAAGGCTCCCATCCAGCACAAAACCAAGATGCCAAGTGGTTTAGGTAAATATGACGGCACAACAGATCCAGATGATTTCTTGCAAGGTTTTTACAACACGGGAAACCTAGAGAGCTGGACGATGCCAACATGGTGTCACATGTTTGCTCGCTGCCTCACGGGCGCGGCGCGAGTCTGGTTCGAGAGCTTGCCGACTGGGCAAATTGATGGGTTCGAGGAACTATTGGAAAAGTTCCAAGCCCACTTCGTACAGCAGCGCAGACACACGCGCGATCCTGATGACATCATGCACTGCGTGCGCAGGAATGATGAAACGATTGAAGACTACATCACTCGTTTCAATCAGGAGTCTCTGGCAATCGGAGGTATAACTGAGCAACTCCTGCGCGTGGCCTTTATACAAGGCGCGCGCAGTGATCAACTCCGCCGGGCTCTCGTAAGCAGAGATGGCATGCCCACCACGTGGGCCAAGTTAATGGAAGCATCGCGAGTTTTCGCGAGGAATGAAAAACAAATTGCCCAAGATAGGGCAAGAGAAAGAGCGCATCAAGCTGAGTCACCGCGCAGCAAAGAAAAGAGGGGCAAGCAGAACTCTGTATGGTCCAGGTTGCAACCAACCAGTTTTTCCTCCGCGGAAAAGCAGGCGCAACCAAGCTCACCCCAGCCCCAAAAAGATGTTCGTAATCGCGGGGACGGTGACAAGAGGGAGGGCGGCAGAGATCCTAGCAGACCTCTGCCAAGAATATGGACTCCCCTCACTAAAACGCCTTCACAGGTGTTAAGCACTGAGAATGTCCAATTCAAAAGCCCCAAGCCACTACACTACAAGGGACCATCAGACAGTGGCAAGTACTGTGAATTTCACAAGTCCACAGGGCACAACACTGATGCATGCCACCACTTGAAGGATGCAATTGAAAAGGACGTGAAATCAGGCAAGCTGGCTCACCTGGTGAAAAACTCAAGACCAGACAATGAACAATCAGAAGCCTCAGCCAGCAAAAAGTACAAAAGAATATGTGTAGCTGAGGGAGGAAGGCAAGGGCAAATATCAAGAAAGAGAGGCGCTCAAATCCAAGGAGATTGGCGCGAGCAACAAGTCATCTTCCCAAGAATCAGGGGAGGCCCTTCAATTAGCAGTCCTCTGGTCATCACTACACACATTGCTCATTATGAGGTGTCGAAAGTCCTGGTGGACACTGGCAGCGAGTCAGACATCATGTATGAGCAATGTTTCAGGAAACTGGATCCGGCAGACCAAGCAAGGCTTGAAATTGTGAATGCACCAATCTCTGGTGTTTCAAATGAAATCATTCATCCCCTAGGTCAAATACAATTTGAGCTAACTATGGGGGACGAGAAACACAAGCGAGCCGAAGTTGTTAACTTCTTGGTCTTGCCCACCACTTCTTGCCACAATATGATCTTGGGTAGGGGAACGATTGCCCAATTCAACGCCATACCGTCGCCAGCGCACGGCGCGTTGGGGTTCCCAACACCAACAGGTGTAACTTTTGTATACCGGGATCATTTGTGCGCAGTAACAAGTACTCCGCGGGAGGGGAGAATGAAAACTCCAATGGCAGAAAACGCGCCAGAGGAATGGATTCTCAACCCAAAATTCCCGGAGCAGAAGATCACAATTGGCGCAACGATATCAGACGACACGAGGGTGAGAATGAAAAGATTGCTCACAGAATATATGTCGGTCTTCGCGTGGCAACACTCTGATATGACTGGGGTTCCGCGAGACCTGACACAACATTCTCTCAACACCTTCAAGTCTGTTGAGCCAATTGCTCAAAAGAAGAGAGTCATGGGGGATGAAAAGGCGAGGGCCATGAATGAGCAGGTTGAGGATTTACTGCGCGCAAACATCATCCGCCCGATACGATACCAGACGTGGGTAGCCAATCCTGTGGTGGTAAAGAAAAATAACGGGTCGTGGAGGATGTGCATTGACTTCAAGGACCTCAACAAAGCGTGTCCAAAGGATTGTTACCCCCTCCCAAACATCGACGCAAAGGTGGACTCCGTGGCGCCATTCAAGCTCAAATGTTTCCTGGATGCCTACAAAGGCTATCACCAGATTCAAATGGCACCACAAGATGAGGACAAGACCGCATTTAGAACCGACAAGGGTGTTTTTTGCTACACAAAAATGCCCTTTGGTTTGAAGAATGCGGGCGCCACCTACCAAAGACTTATGGATGCCGTTTTCAGCGAGCAAATCGGGAGAAACCTAGAAGTCTATGTGGATGATCTGGTGATCAAGAGCAGGGAGGAAAAGCAAATGCTCAAAGACATCGAAGAAACCCTTGGGCGCCTAAAGGAAGTTAACATGAAGCTCAATCCGAGCAAATGTACTTTCGGCGTACTAGAGGGAAAATTTCTAGGTGTAATGGTCACCAAGGATGGTTTCAAGGTGAACCCTGAGAAGGTGGAGGCCATCCTTGACATGCCCTCGCCATCCACCGTGAAAGAAGTTCAGAAGCTGAATGGTAGATTGGTATCGATCAACAGGTTCCTAGCGAACCATGCAACCAAATCTACCCCATTTGTCAATACATTGAGAAACTGCTTAAAGAAAAGCCAGTTCAAATGGACTCCTGAGGCCGAACAAGCTTTCAGTGAGATTAAAGAATGTTTGATAAATCTGCCCGCGCTCACAGCTCCACTTCCTGGTGAAACTTTGACATTGTACCTATCAGCAGGAGAGCGCGCCATCGGCGCAGTATTATTGGTGGATCGCAAGGGAATCCAAACGCCAATATACTATGTGAGTCGGGTGCTGACAGATCCTGAGACGCGCTACTCCATCATGGAAAAGTTAGTTTTATCACTAACACACGCGTCGCGCAAGCTTCATAGATATTTCAATGGTCATCCCATTGAAGTTCTGACTGGTTACAACATCCAGCAAGTTTTACGGCGCCCCGCGCTCTCGGGAAGGCTGACAAAGTGGGCGCTGGAATTAGGCGAGCACACGATCGCCTATAAGCCCCGTCCGGCAATAAAGGGACAAATCTTGGCTGATTTCATTGCCGAGGTCCCCTAAGGAAAAGTTGAAGAGGCTCAGCGCGAGGTAGACCCTCCGCGAGCCAATGATGAAGAAAATGTTTGGAGATTGTTCACTGACGGAGCTTCAAACAATGAAGGGTCCGGCGCAGGCCTCAAACTGGTGGATCCAGAGAATCATGAATATACTTACGCCATCAGGTTGGACTTCAAGAGCACCAATAATGAGGCTGAGTATGAAGCCCTGCTGGCTGGCCTGCGCATCGCGCACAAATTTGGAGTTAAAAAGCTAGAGGCCCATGTTGATTCATACTTGGTAGCAGCACAGGTCAATGGCCTTTATGATGCCAAGGAGAACACCATGCCTCTGTATCTAGAGCAGGCGAAAAAGCTCATCGAGCAATTTGACTGCTTCAGAATCATTCATATTCCGCGCAGTGAAAACAAATCTGCAGACGCGCTGAGTAAGATGGCATCAACCAGTTTTGATCACTTTGGCAAAGATGTCAGGGTAGAAGTAATGAGCAACCCGTCGGTGGTAGCGAAGTCTGTCCTGGTAACTCATACAACCCCTTCATCATGGATAACTCCAGTAATGGAATTCTTGAAGGAGGGAAAGGTACCAGATGATCGCGCACAAGCGAGGAAGATAAGACATAAGGCGCAGAACTATGAACTACTTGATGGTACATTATATCGACGCTCTTATCTTGGGCCGCTCATGAAATGCCTAGATGCTGAGGAAGCAAGCTATGTGATCAGAGAGATACATGAAGGAATCTGTGGAATACATGCTGGCCCGCGCATGGTGGTTGCCAAGGCAATGAGCGCAGGTTACTATTGGCCTGGCATGTACTTGGACGCTCTAAAAGAGATCCAAAAATGCAAAGCATGTCAGAGCTATGCGCCAAACACCATGCGGCCAAAGAACAACTTGATTCCGGTAACCTCCGCATGGCCTTTCCACAAATGGGCAATCGATATTGTGGGTCCCCTACCGCAAGCGCCTGGGCGAGTAAAATTTTTGGTAGTGGCAGTAGACTATTTTACAAAATGGGTCGAAGCCAAGCCACTAGCAAAAATCACAGCCGAAGCGATGAAGCAGTTTATCTGGAGCCACATCATATGCCGTTTTGGCTTGCCCATGGAAATTGTGAGCGATAATGGCAAGCAATTCACTGACAAGAAGATACCCAGCTGGCTCAAGGAATTGCGCATCAACCAAATTTTCACTTCAGTTTATCACCCTCAGGGGAATGGACAAGTGGAACGCGCTAACCAAAGCTTGCTGAATGGACTGAAGAAAAGGTTAGAGGGAGAATCCCATTCTTGGGTTGAAGAGCTACCTAATGTCCTGTGGGCACACAGGACATTAAGCAAAACCAGCAATGGCGAATCCCCGTTCAGCCTAACCTATGGAACAGAGGCAATGATTCCAGCAGAAATTGGATGCCCATCCCATAGAGTGCTCATGATGAGCAAGATTGATAACGAGCGAGAACGAAGGTTGGATCTCAACTTACTTGAAGGGCGCAGAGAGGCAGCTATCATCAGTGAAGCCAAGTACAAGAAAAAACTGGAAAAATATTACAACCAGCGTGTGAAAGAATGCCACTTCAAGAAAAATGATTTTGTCCTTCGAAATAATGAAGCTAGCCGCGCGATACCCACGGGAAAAATGTCCCCCAACTGGGAGGGACCTTATCAAATCTCAGAAGAATTGGGGAAAGGCGCATATGCTTTAAAAGATTTGAATGGAAAGAAGATCCCGCGCGCATGGAACGCAGCACAGCTTAGAAAATGTTTCATGTAAAAAATATCAAGTTTGTAATCAAGGCCTTTTAAGCCATTATGAATAATGATACGCGCTATCTTCTCTTAATGTGGATTCTATTACCTTTTGCATACATGTTTCACACTTCCCTTTATTAGTTTTGAGCAATATGACAACATTGTATTGACATCAAAACGAAATAAAAACGAAGTAAAACATACATGCGCGAGCTTCAAGCTCAAACGCGTTAACGAGTCTTAACTCTAAAACGTCAGGGCCTTAGCCCAATTCTACTACCTTTTGCATACATGTTTCACACTTCCCTTTATTAATTTTGAGCAATATGACAACATTGTATTGACATCAAAACGAAATAAAAACGAAGTAAAACATACATGCGCGAGCTTCAAGCTCAAACGCGTTAACGAGTTTTAACTCTAAAACGTCAGGGCCTTAGCCCAATTCTACTACCTTTTGCATACATGTTTCACACTTCCCTTTATTGATTTTGAGCAATATGACAACATTGTATTGACATCAAAACAAAATAAAACGAAGTAAAACATACATGCGCAAACGCGTTAAAGGGTCTTAACTCTAAAACGTCAGGGCCTTAGCCCAATAATGTGAGCCTTAGCTCAAACAACTCACAACATCCATCCCGCATGCTGCGCAGCCTGACCATAAAATACCTAAACAAAACTAAGGCAAAGCGAATGCCAAGACATAGTTGTTAAGGTCTCAGGTCGAGGTCGCGCATAAAGTTGTAATGGATATCTGAGTAACACATTGACGCGTAAGGCTAAAAAACTCATAATTCCATAAACGCGCGATAACGTCGCGCAAAAGAGGAATAATGAAAGCGCCAAGACACGTATCAACACAATCAAGATATGGCAAAATCACTTACAATATGACAAGGGTTAAGTATAATAAATTCCTTACAACCTTGTTCTTATTCCAACGTGCAAGCATATCTTATATAAAGAGATGAATGGGAATGCGCAAGATGCGAAGAAGGGAAAAACATAATTTCATTCAAAAGCATTGAAATTTACAAGTTTACAAGATGATGAGATACAAATTACAAATAAAAATAAAAAACATGAAGGGCTTCTCAAGTCTCCACGTTGACGTCAGCCTCTTCATAATCCTCATCAGCGCCCTCAGCATCTGGCGCAGCCTGCTCCTCGTCTTCTCCAAACTGACCATAGTCAAGTTGTTCATCTTGAATGGAGTCTTCTACCATGACAGTGTCAGGAGCGGATCCTTTGGCCACGCCAGAGCCGCTAGCAACGCCAGCATTCTCCGCGCCATCGTCGCCGCCAGCCCCTTCGCACTCGTCAAGTAATTTCTTTAGCGCGCCGAGGTCGGGCTGGTCAGCAAGCGCGGATATCTGCAAATCATAAGCAAAAATATGAGTACAAAAAGACTTAGAAAATAAGTCAAGGTAATCTCATTAAGGTTAAAATACCTGCGCAAGGATGGGAATGGGAGTGTTCATGTACTTCTCCCCCATCGCGGTCATTTCCGCGCAGGCAGCGTTGCTCTGATAAGGGTACTCGGATGGGTTCTTCTTCAACATGCCATATTCATAACCATCCGTGAACCCTTCAGCTCGGCCCACCAAGCGCGCGGCAGCGTTGCAATCCATCACCAGGGCCTGAAACTCGTTTGAGTATTTCATCGCGTAAGCGCAACGAGTCATGCCCTGTGAGATTAGCCATTGGCGATCCTGCGCGAGGCCAGCAACAGACGTCTCGAGGGCAGGAACCTGAGAGTTTAATAACTCAACAGTTTCCTTAGTCTTTATTAGCTCCTCTTTGTCGGACGCTGCTGCCGCCAGGATTTCTTCTTTTTCCACCCGCGCAGCATCAAGTGCTTCCTGGCTAGACGCTGCCGTCGCCAGGGCTTCATCTTTATCGGCCTGCGCGGCCTCCAGCTCCCTCTTCAGGCGCGCAACCTCACTCTCCAGTGATGATTTTTCAGTTATGGACTGGACAAGAGCTTGGTCACGCGCCTCCGCCTCAAGCTCCAACTCGCGCGCTCGGCGCGAGTATTTGGCCGCGTCCGCCTCCGCCGCCTGCAGCTTCTCCCGCGCAGCCTGAAGCTCATGACCGCGCTTCACGAAGGCACTGTTGGCACTGGCTCTGTTCTCACTGAGCTCGGCTTGGAGCTTCTCAGCTCTCTCGCGAGCATCAGAAAGATGCCAAGCAGACACCTTAGCCTCTTGCTTGGCTTCCGCAAGAGCATCACGTACTTTTACGTAATGAGAGCGAAGCTCTTGGGAGGCAGCAAAGAAGGCCGACCCAGCAAACATATGGTCGTTGAGCAGGTCGTCGCGAGCGCGGTCCTCCTGGAACCTCCTTTCAGTTGGAGGCACAGCATGAGCCCAGAATTCCGCACACACACCCATGGACTGAAAGGTGCTGTCTTCAGTTATATTCCATCTCGGGCGGTAAATGTGATCGGATTCCTGCAAAGACAAAGTAATTATCTAAGTTATCAAAAAACTAAGATAGAAGTCCGCGAAGCGGAACAAAAAATAACCTATACCTGCGGGGATGAAGCAGAAAAGTCATCGCCAGCCCTACGAGAAGGCTCCGCCGCGAAACCTCGTGGCGCTGCAGGGCTGGCGCGGGCGCCATCGGAGTCTTCAGCATGAACCTCCTCATCCTCCTCTAAATAGGCCTCTTCTCCTGCGACCTAGAATCAAAAGCGGTCTCGCGAGGAGGGCTGTGCGCAGGAGGAGGTGAGGGAGGTCTCGACGCCGCCAAGTCAGCGCGCAAAACGGCCTCCTGCTCCTTAGTAATGCCGATGAGGGGAGATTCATCGCTTGCAGGAGCAGGAGCAGAGCCAACGGCGATGGGAACGGCGCCAGGAGTGCCGCCAGAAGCTTGTGCACCAGCTACGGCTTCTATGAAAAAATCAACAACAAGAAATGGTTCAGGACTTGATCTAAAAGAGTCAGAAAATAAGAGCGAAATACATACCTTGGCGCAGCTCCGTTCGCGCAGCAAACATCGCCATGAAGTCCATTCTACCCTTCTTTGAGGGTAAAACGGGGGACTTCGAAGCGACCTCCGGCGCAGCCTCGGCATCTTGTTGCGCTGTCGCCGGCTCTACAAACATTTGAGTAAGACAAGATTCATTAGTAATCCTATAAGGATCGCGCTCGTAGAAACATAAAAGATAAGCAAAGTTTACCTGTCGCGGGCGTTTCAGCCGCGCGAACGGAGGAGGTAGTGGCACCATGCCTCAGGTGGACAGGAGGTCTGCCCACTTTTTGAGGCAGGGAAGACAAGGAAACCTTGGTGGTAAACTCCCGGGTTTTCCCAAATCCTCCCGCCCGAGTAGGAGGATCCTGAACAACAGGGGCAACATCTTTCTTCTGTTTCTTACTGGCCCCTGCGCCAGTTTTCCCCTTAGCTTTACGCTTTAGTTGGGGCGCCTCCTCCTCCTCCTCCTCTTCCGCGAGCTCCAGCTCGTAGTTCTCCAGCGCATCTACAATACATGCAACAGAAGTGTTAGCAAAATTTGGTATTATAAAGGAAAATGCATAAGTACAAAGGCTTACCAGGCGCATCGCTGTCGAAGACAAATCCCAGATCAGCAGGGATGAACATGTCATCAAAGCGATCGGGGAAGCCAACCTCCCCAGCGCCCAGCGCGACGGATCCACCCTCCATGTGCTCATCATAGGCGGCATGGATATACTCCTTGGTGACTGCACAAAACAAGTCAAATGAGTTCAGCAAAAAGAATTATATTCGCGCAGAAGTAAAGCAATGAGATAAAACTTACATAACCCGTCCACTTGGATAACGGGCTCAAGCGCGCTGTCCGCCCACCTCTTGCTCATACCAACCCCCACCAGCGCCTCCTCACAAATGTTCTTGGCGGGGGATGGTTCAGCGGTCAGCTTATTAACCCAGGCGCCAGTTGGGTTCTTGAGGACACCCACATCCGCAGGCGCAGAAGAAATCGCGCGCATGGTCATGCGGATGGGGATCACACCAGCCCTTATGTAAAAGAACCTCTCAGACCAGTCATGAAGGCTCTTGAATGAAACAGTGGAGCACTTCACCTTCTGACTGCGAGGAATAAAAGAGAACCAACTGTCTTGGATCTTGGGCTTGTAAAAATACTGAAAGCGCCGAGGGGTGGGCTCCTCGCGCTGGGATTTGCACATGAACTCAAAGTGAGTCATGCGCACAAGTCCAAATGGATGGACTTGGGATATATGAATCCCATAGAACTGAAGCAGTGCACCCACAAACCTTGTCATCGGGAGACGAAGGTTGCAGTGGGTGAAAAAATGGCTATATAGGGATATATAGCCGGTAGGCGGGTCCGCCGCCGTTTGCCCGGCCACAGGCAACATGCAGCCAAACAGGGTGGGAAAACCCTGATAGGCGATAAGGCTGTCAAGATCAGCCTGCCTCAATTTGCAGGGGATTTCATTCCACCTCTTCACCGCCTTGGTCCTCCCTACCTCCTCCGATGAGCCCTCAGCAGCCTTCTTCCCCTTGCCGGTCTTCTTCAATGTAGACATTACTAACGATTTTCTACGGCAATGTATGGGGGTGATTGTGTTGTCTGAGCTATCAGACATACAACGGTGACAAAGAACAAATGATGCTTCTGAACAACAGATATTTGAAAAGCAGAACAAAGATAATCAGAAGACAAAGAAAGAAAAGCTCAGAAGAATAAACAAGAAGATGAAGGATAAAAAAACTCTAAGGGCTGGCTTTTATAGGCCCAGGAGAGAGAAATTTTGGTGCTGAACGGACTTCACGCGCCCCCACTCGCAGGTCTTGGCCAATGCGAGCGCGACACGTGTCCCTGACACTGTGTGAGGGGACATGAAAGGAAACTATACGGCTGCAGCCAGAGTTCACGCGCCACCACTCGCAGGAACGGACCAACGCGAGCGCGACACGTGTCCCTGACAGCATGTGAGGGGACACGAAAGCCAACTGTAGCACCTCGAGCACACGAAAGGCCTGACACGTCTCCATCACTGGCCCACGTCAGCAACAACCAACCACGTCCAGGGACGATTCGTTTGCAACCAAGAGGATAGAATTTCGCGCAACGGTGAATAATAAGAAGAAAAAGACAAAACACCTATTAAAAGAGCAAACTATTTAGTCTAACATCTATCTTACCTCGCTCGCGCGAGACAAGACACACATTAGACTGGGGGGGCTTGAAGAGGTATGTACCCGCCTCAACACGGAGCAAGGCGGGTCAACCCACAAGATATAGACAACAGGCTTGAAATCAAGACATTACGAAGGCACAAAGCCAAAACCTATGCGCATGGCGCATACCACATATGCTCAGGCATCATATGCCCAGGCACCACACATGCTCAGGCATCATATGCCCAGGCACACATATGCTCACGCATATCACATATGCGCGTGGCGCATCAGCGCGCGGCGCATATCACATCTGCGCATGAAACATCTGCGCGTGAGAATAAAGAGAAGACCTCGCGCATCCTCAGGATTGGCGCATATCACACATGCACATAATCAACCTCGTCCTTATCCAAATCAGGATTAGGGCAACCTTGATTGTGCACGTCAGACAACCTTCCAGAAGGTATCTTTTTAAGGAATAAGAATATGCTGATGTTGACAGCTGCCAAATGAAAGGTCGACAACTCAGCATGACACATGTGCTACCACGTGATTACAACCAATGAGAAAGCACCAGGTGTCCCAGAAGACACGTGGCGCAGAGCAATTGGAGGAGGCCAACAAGGCTGAGCCCAATCAGTGGAAACCCTAGCACTATAAATACAACATCAACTCCACAAGGAGAGACATTCAGACACATTTTCATTGACATTCATTCACATTCAATCATATTCAATTACATTCACTCACAGACAGTTACAGCCAGTAACACAATCACACAGAGTATTCAGCTATTAAGCAATATTCTCCAGAATTCCTTACTCTGATATATTATTGTCTTCTCCCACAAATACTTATTCTCACACCGGAGGGTTACCCCAAAGAGGACCCCTCTGTCCCTTTCTGAGGGGTAAGTTGACGGTGCTGTTCATTTTGTAGGTGGAAGAACCCAGATCCAAGAAAACCATCGGTGAAATAGTGTAATCATACCCGAGGAAAGTAGATCGTCTACCAGTGAGTCGATCCACGCTTCTTCACTAACAATGAAGACTAAAGGCGTCATAATTAGAACTTAGAGATAAATTCGTAATGTTTAATATGTATAGAGTATTAAGAGATAGAGCAAGATCATTGATGATTGTTAGGTCGTGCGTTGTGAGGTGGCGTCTCAGGCCACCTCATCCAAAAAGCTAGTTAAATATTATGCTGCATGTTTTAATGGGGGTACCAAGAGGGAGATGTTGCCCCTTAGGTGTCAGCGTCATTTAACTTAAAAGTCTAGGGGTGGGGTTTAATACCATCCACTAATTACATGCACAAACAAACATATTTTTTTTTTTACTTTTCTTTTTTATTTACGTTTTTTAGTTAAACTATAATACATTTGTTAAAAGAGATTAGTTAAAACCCGTTGTCTACATGACAATAAATAAGAGACGTTATATACTTTTTAGTTATTCATAACGCATAGCCTTGATCTAATGATTAAACTCATGCTTATTCTATAAGAACTTACCCATAGACTTAATAATTATTTTTTTATTCTTTATGCCATGAAAACAGTTATATGATGATTCATAAAATATAATAATTTCTTCAACACTTTTTCAGATTCCACCAATTCTGCTACCGGTGTGTGATATATTCACGATTAATTATTATTATTAATAATAAAATAATATTAAAAGACAAGTTCGCAGTTGCGTCATTTGCATTTAAGTAAATAACCGACACTGAAGGCTTAATAGAATTCACACATTTGGAAAGTGTGGTTGAAGATGATGAATGGGTCATCATCCATCATATCGTTATCATATCTTGTGCCATTTTATTTTACTTTTAAATAAACAACAATAATGACATTATTTATTTAAAGTAAAAGTTAAAACTTAATGTGTCAGTTTCATTAATTCATCCATTATTATTACTTTCTTACCAATTTAATATATATTGATTCATGGAAGATATTGTAGTTGATTGCATTTGCATGTCCAATCCATCGTTCTCAAAGACTACATAATACATGCAAATTAAAGTCGATAAAATATATGTAGGATTTTATATATCGATAAATGATCAAATACAATAATCCCTTATCATACAATAGGTACGCGAGTTTCTTCACCATCGATTTTCAAAAAACACGCGACCGTTCTGATCCTCTGCTCCACTGCTCCATCGATTCCGTACGCCTTCACCGTCACCGTCCAATGATTACATCTACCGTCGACGGTACCGTCGTGAACACCATCTTCCTCGTCACGCCTTTTTCACATGTCAGTTGATAAAATTGACTAATTGAAATTGAAATTGTTGAACTAATTGATCAATTAAACTTTGAAATTGGTCCAATTAATCATCAATTTGAAGTATCAATTTTGAGTTTTGAGTAAACCCAGTTGCAAACGTTCCATATTTTGTTCATATGATCGAATCAATGATCAAATTAACGGTCGATTGACGATTGTTTGATGATTATGAGATTATATGAAGTGATTTCAATGTTCAATTTCATGTTTACAGGTGTAATTTTTTTTTTGTTAGTTTTATAATTTCTGAACACCCAGAACTTATTATAACTTCTAAACTTTATCAGTTTTGAACACCCAGAACTTCTTAGAACTTCTAAACTTTTCCAGTTTGAACACCCAGAACTTCTTAGAACTTCTAAACTTTACCAGTTTGAACACCCAGAACTTCTAAACTTTATCAGAACTTCAATACTTTTTTAAACACCCTGAACTTCTTAAAACGTATTAGAATGTTTAAAGATGTTCGTTTTTTTTAACACCCAAAACTTATTTGAATGTACTAGAACGTTTAAAGATGTTCTTTTTTGGTCAGAACGTTTAAAGGTCTTCAGTTTTGTTTCGGAGCGTTTAAACATAATATTTTGAACCCTAATCAGAGCTCGATTGAGTGCGTTAATTCTGCAATTCCATAATTGATTGATGAATCTAAATGCTTCTACACATCAATAATCAATTCGATTGTTTAATCATCATTTTGGTGTTTATTTTGGTCAGAACGTTTAAACTTTGAGCAGAACGTTTAAACATGAACCCTAATCATAGCTCAATTTAGTGTGTTAATCAGTATTTTCATAATCGATTAATGATTCTAAAGCCTCTTACACCTCAATTCGATTGATTAAATTATCAATTTTTGATCAATTTGAAGATTTTAATGTTCAGTGACGTTCTTTTCAATTTTGGGTTTTGACTTGAGATTTCATACTGTAAGTTGTGATTGGAGTTCAGAAATTGGATGAGATAGATTAAGGAGTTCTGAATTTGGATCGGAATCGATTTTAAATCGATGAATTTGATCGCGAACTACTGTTTGGGTTATTTACCAAACTGCCACCGCGTGAAATTGAAATCGATGACCAGCAGTGTCGCGTACGTAATGTATGATAAGTCATTATTGTACAATAACTCACCCCTTTATATATTAGTATTATCTATTATCTATCTATAATTTGCATGTATAGAAGTTTGTTTCGGTTATTTGAGGAAACCGTATTGATCGACGGTTATTTGTTTTTCAGTTCTAATATCGTAACGAACGTAGATGAGTTATTTCTAACACTGTAACGAACAAGAAAGAAACCAACCGAATTCTCGTAACTTGTCATTAGACACGTATAAAGTTATTTTTCTCCGTAAAATGAGATTGCACTAAGTAATGAAACAAGAAGTTAGAAATGTTAAAATTATAATACAGATTATTAGCTATGGTGAGTTATAATTGAATTTGTTAAAACCTATTCGTCTCTAATTAAATAATGACAATTTTTTTTATATTATATAAAAAGCAACAGAGATCGGAGGTTTGATGTCGAGTCAATTTGGGTGCATTTCACTTCTCTCACGTGTCACGGTCTAGGATGTTACGCTACGTCTCTCTATGTTATCTTATATTTTAATTTTTAACTCTTTTAATCAAAACAATTTCTGAAAGTTAAAAGAAATTCACAATTTAATAATCTATACATATGTTTTTGAATGAACATACATTATGACGTGACATATAATAAAAATATGTTCGGCTAACACAATGGAGGTCAGATCACGTGGCCATGACTTTTCCATCACTTCAGCAACACGGCAGTTAAATGTGATAATTGATATTTCCCATCCCAAATCAAGATATAATTAACAAATATATTTTTTTTTCTTATTAATGATTCATAACTATCTAAATCGATGAAAGATATTGATGCACGGGATTATAAACCTTGTTTATCGGTGTATTTGATATGCTAGAAATTATGTTATTTTCTCGAACAAAATAGCTTGAGTGGAGAATACTTTTTAAGATACCAACTCTCTTTTTTTTTGAAATAAGAATAGATCTAATTTCGGTTTTGCCCTCTGGCGGTTGGCTATCAAAGGTTTGAATCAATAGTGGCAGACCCACCCTAATTGGTTTCCGTTCAAATGAGCCCATTCACTTTTTCGTTTTGTATGTTACGTATGAACAAGTAGCGAAATGGACCCATAGAATTTTCAAATTTGAACCAAATAAGACCTTGATACAATGATACCATTAACCTCTCAATGAGCTCGGTACCGTACCGGTACTGACCGGTACCGGTACCGAAAATACCGATCCCGGAAATCGTGAATTCTTAGTACCGGCACGGTACCGGGATTGTACTGGTACCGAAGGTAAAAATTCGGAAAATACCGGTACCGGTATCGCACTGATCCCGAAACTCAAAACTTTGGTACCGATTCGATACCGACGGTACTACATCGGTACCGGTATCGAATTTGATCATCCCTATCTACAAGTCACATACTTACTACTAGTTACAATATTTATACCGCTTATCCAGAATTTTTCTACGATTTGTATGACTTATATTTCAATTATCATAACCTTATCTACTATTATAATAAACAAAAATGTCGGTTTAACCACAAACCCCTTAGTTGACCTATTATTTTGACAAGTGGCACATTCATGTAATTTCTAATTAAATTTATTATATAAAATAAAATTTTAATTAAGATTTAAAACATTCCTTATTAGCCTTATCAATCATCACATCAATATTAAATTTACACATTATACTTACCTGCATAAATTATTTAAATATTACAATTTTAGATATTATTAATTTTAGTGTATAGTAACCATATAACCGTTTACAATATGTACAAAACTAATGTTGTATTATATGTTTACGGTTATGGTGGAATTGGTAAAACTTTTTTGTGGAAGACACTTTCTGCTTCAATAAGATCTAAAGGAGAAATAGTTTTGAATGTTGCTTCAAGCGGCATTGCATCTTTTTTATTGTCGGGAGGAAGAGCAACACATTCGAGGTTTGAAATTTCTATAAATCTTACTGGGTTTCATCTTGTGGCATTAAAAAACACTGATGCTGCCCATTTATTAAAGAAAACAAAGTTATTTATATGGGAAGAGGCACCTATGACTCATAAACATGCATTTGAAGCTCCGGCAGATCCTTGAGAGACATGTTGGGTCAAAATGGTAACATGAATTGTGAAAGGCCATTTGGTGGAAAAGTTGTCGTTTTTTGTGGTGATTTTAGACAACTCTTCCTATTGTTCAAGGTGGCACGAGGCAAGACATTGTTAATGCATCTTTGTGTTCATCCTACCTTTGGGTATTTGCAAACTACTTAAAATAACAAAAAACATGAGGTTAACCGTTGTAAGTGACAAATCTAAAATACAAGAAACAAAAGAGTTTGCTTATTGGCTTTTGGATCTAGGAGAGGGAAAACTTGGTGGTCAAAATGACGGTGACACGACTTTTGATATTCCTGACGATCTTCTTATTAAGGATACCAGTGATCCTATTTCACAATTAATTAACTTTGTATATCCTTATATCCTCAGAGACTATGAAAATCCAGATTTCTTTAGTGAATGAACCTTACTCACCAACAAATGAGGTCGTTGAGTAAGTTAACGATCGTTTGTTGTCCATGTTTCCAGGAGAAGAGAAAGAATACCTTAGCTCTGATAGTATATGTCCAGATGAAAATGTTCGTGACACGCTTAAAGAAAATATGTACTCTCCTAATGTTTTAAATGGATAAAAAAATTCTATAATGTCAAATCACAAGTTAGTACTAAAAGTTGGAGTACGGATCATGCTACTTAGAAATGTTTACAAAAAAAATGGTATATGTGATGGAACAAGACTACATGTAAAAAGACTTTATAATCGTGTTACTGAAGTTGTCATATCTGGAACCAATATTGGTGACCGCACATATATTTCAAGAACAAATCTTATACCAACAGATAAAAAAATTATATTCAGTGGCAGTTTCCGGTTGCTGTTTGTTTTGCAATGACAATCAATAAAAGCCAAAGCCAATCACTTTCTAGGGTTGGTTATTTTTTAGACAACCAGTTTTCGCCAATGGTCAGTTATATGTTGCGCTGTCTAGAGTTAAAACAAGAGGATTCAAAGTGCTCATTTTTTATAGAGATGGTGAAGTTTAAAAAAAGACTACGAACGTTGTATATTAAGAGATTTTTAGAGAGTTTTGTCATGTAATTCTATGTGTTTTCATTTTAATTTATTAGATGTTTTAAGTGCATCTTTAGATTCATTGAGTTTTTTATAATATAATTTATCCAACCCGTGTATCACACGGATACCTAACCTAGTAGGCTTATATCTTAGAATAACATCAATGGAAAATGATACCACTAGTCCACTAATGTATTATGTTGAAATGTTATGAAGGCATTAACCATTTGTTTGACAAAGATGAGTTCACGACCACATATATTAAAACTCAAATTAATATGGCCTTGATTAAAGCATGGGTTTGAAGCTTGAACATCAATCTCCATCCACTCGGTAATTTTATTTTTGTTTGGATATGGTACAAATTTTAAAAAGAAAACTTAGAGAAGACGTATTATTAATTACGTTTAAATATTTTTTTAGCGAGGTTTCATGCCCGATTCTCACAAGCATATGTCAAAACATCATCGTAAGAAGATTCAAACTCATGTAAAGAGTGGTTGATGTAGAAATTTCCTTCAGAGGACCTGCCAACCAGACTAACACCATGCAAAAACCTTAACTTCTCTCCCTAAACTCAATAACCATAAATCAATACACCTTCATGTGCGCTTCACAATCTTGATTTCCCACCTTTCACCATGTGTTTATAGTGTGAAATCGAATTTATCTTAGCTTATTGTTCCGTTTATCATGTATGAATTTGATTAATTAAGCTATTTTCGTTTTATTTTTACTATAGATTGTTCCGAAAAAATCATGAAACGGTGATGCAAGAAGCCTTAAATACGACAATAGAGGGAGAGGCTTTGTGCTCGCAAATAAGGAAGAGGATGTAATAAAAGGGACCAAGGGGATAGATTAGGTATTTATCGATTTATTTTTATCCTTCTTAAAAAGGTAAAATGATATTTTTTACTTGTATTTAACAAAACATTTTTACTTCAAGTAGAGGAGTAACTAATGTGTTACACACCAACGACATTGAGGATCAAATACGTACTTCTAAAAGGAATTGATAAAAATGAAATGTAGACATGTACAAATCAGCTTAGATACCCAAACCATTTCGGGTGATAAACTGATCCGGGTTGGTCCATGTTTGGTCAAACCGATTTGGGCCAAAGCGGATCAGGTGGGGAACCAGCGTGGAGGCAAGAATGTTCAGCTATATCGAGACCGTTTTGGATCGGGTTGAATCTGGTTTGGGACAAAAGAACCGGTTTTTTGGCATGTTTCCAAATCGGGCCGGGTTCAAACTGGTTTTGAGGGAACGAAACTACGAACTAGTATACAAATTGACGGTTTGGGTCAGACCAGGTTATTTTAACACCTCTAATGTAATGTTCTGAAAGGGTAGTTTTACTCAAACTAGACGGGTGCCCGCACGATGCAGCGGGTGTTTGACCCTATTAATCACGTAACAAATATAAGTGTTTATGGTTCGTTTAAAACCTTGAAATCCTTTAAACCGGTCATTGGTTTGGTTTCTTTTTTCTTTTTCTAATTTTTTTTTACTTTCGGTTAATTGATCGGTTTCAAATATTTCAAAATGTAGTGAACGATTGGTTCGCGGTTTATATTGGCAACAGACCATATGACACCTGACCAGATTGTAAATGTTAAATGCATTTTAATCTTTTTTATTATTAATTATTAGATATGTTTAGTTATATATATTAGATATAGTTAAAATGTAATTGAACATAAATCTTATTATTACAAATAACTTGGCTATACAACTTTAAATTAACCTAATTGCAATATGATTCTTTTTGTGATATTTGTTGTTATCATTTCGCTTCCTAGATCTTCCATTAGTATTTACCATTTATGTGGCTAAAATTATCATACTTTATTTATGATCCTCTCAAGATATTATGTTGGTGTATAGTTATAATTGATGGTACATTTAAATTCATAATTATTTTTAACTAAATTATTATTAAAGTTTAAACTGTGAAACCAAACTGAAACCAAGCCGTTGGTAATGATTCAGTTTCAACTTTCAATGGTTGAGTTTGGTTTTGGACGACAAAAAATCAGTATTAACGGCTGGGCTCACAAGTTTAACTTAAAACCATCAAAACCGACACCAAACACCCATACGTAACATATTAATTTATTTAAATTGAAAAAAATTATAACAATATCATATTCAAATTAAAGAGAATAAAATGCCCGTTTTTATGATGTAATTGTTTTATAAAAATATTAACGTATGAAAAGGCCATAGTCGTTTAAAAATCATGGGTGAGAAGTTAGTTTAAATTTTAAATTAAAAACATAATATGGTTAAAGATAATGGACCAAATTTGTAAGTTGAATGAATTGTGTTTAAAAGACAAATTTACCCTTATCAACACATGTACATTATGCATTAGCAATTGTAAATCCCTTAAAATCAAATGTCTTAATTTGCCTTATTTGGTGTATTATATATAGTATAGATATAGATAAACAAATCAAAGATCACCACATAAAAAAAATCAATATTTTAGGTTTTACATCATTTTGTCACGTCTAGAGAATTTTCCTTTAGCTACTCATTATTTGGAAATAATTTTGTACAAAATGAAAATTTAAGAAATGAGTAACCCCTGGAAAATTTAAGAAATGAGTAACCCCTTAGAATCAAACCTTCTTGAGATTTGTTAAGGATGTCTTGTGAGATAATTAGTTACCGTGTAATGTCGCTGTCATGTAGGATAGCTAGTCATACGTTAATTTAAGCATTGTGGGTTAGCTAGCCACTACCTTATTAAAAAAATAATTCAACTATATAGAAATGTAAATTAAAAAAACAAAAAGGTGATAAAGTAGTGTGAAGAGACTCTTTTAATTAGTTTACAAAATTAATTCATTGCATGTTAGTGAGATGGATCCACCATTTGATTTGTTTCACGCCGTTGTTGGGGTGGCGTCCCCATCTTAGGCGCCTCATATATAGCAGGCTCCGTTGTTGGGGTGGCGTCCCCATCTTAGGCGCCTCATATATAGCAGGCTCCATCATGCCCATGTGACACGAATGACACCTTCACAACACAACCTAATTGTTGAATATTTATGCCATTTTTAGAATAAATTATTCCTAATAATTTCATTACTTAACCAATATACAGAAATACCACTAAAATAAGCCCATCTGTATTCCTCTTCATTCAAAGAAAGAGCGGCGATGCTTTCAAATAATTATCATAAAAAATAAAAAAGGTGGTTTATTGTATAGAAGAGAAGAGAAAAATACACAAAACACATGACTAGATTTTTACATGTTGGCAGGTAGGCACCTCTTCATCTCATTTCATTTTACTACTGGCTGGCTGCTTACATCAACCAAAACCAAACTTTTCTTTTCTTTTTGACAATTCTACATCATCATCAACTAATACTGCCTCATGAAATTACAACCATCGCCATCAGTCCCGCCCTACTCATCATCTGCATCACGCAAACACGTTGTCAATAATTCACAACTCATCCCACTATATTATTTTGCTTTTTATATATTTATGATGATACTCACCAGATTTATCCACATGCACAAAGAAACTGGCAGCAACAATCAGATAGCAGAGGATCAACATAACGCCTTTGAAGTAGTTTGATGTTCCTTCCTGTAAACACACCAAATCATTAGTTACAACTTAAAACTAACAATACGCACACGGAAGGATGAGAGAAGGAAATACCTGCAGCATAAATGCAACAACTAGCACTGTTATAAATAGAGTGGCGGTCTCAAAGAGCTGGAAGTTCAAGTCCATTGGCTGCCCCATTATCCAGCCAACAACCACACAGAACGGGATCTGTATTTGTAAAAGATACAAGAGTATCATATCATTAATACTTATTAAATGTAACACTGTCAATTTATGAGAAAAGAACATGTGGCATTACCACAAACATGGATATCTGAGTTGATGATCCAATTGCTACTCCGAGTGTAATGTCCTATAAATAAAACAAACAAAAGAATTAGGCGGTCATTACATTACAGTACGTTACGTACCAATGTATGTAACTTTAATATGAACCAATTAAAGGCTTACAAGTTTATCTTTCATGGCAAACATGATGGCACTTGCATGTTCAGCTGCATTACCAACGATAGGAAGCAGGATTACACTAATAAATGACACCGGCGTATTCCATGACTCAGATGCTCCCTGCAACATATCAATCACAGTCAACATTAGAAATCAAGGGACAATTGAGCCGTGCCCATAACCCAAAGTTACCTACCTGTATGGCATCAACTAGGTATCCAGATAATACAGACACCCATAATGTCAAAATTGTAAGCCAAGCAATTGCTTCCCACTTCGTAATCTCTGGAACCTCTTCTTCATCGGAATCATCATCGTTGTTTTCTCTTTCCTGCATTTAACCCTTATTAAAAACTTACAAACACGTGCAAATCATCATCCCGCTAGACGAAAAAAACATGGTTGTTTTAAGGAACGTGCAATTAATGTATTATAACGCAATTTTAGAAATAAAGAAATAATACGGTTTAGCCTTGATAAATCATTTTGGAAGAGGAAATTATTTTGAAGACAAACTAAAATGAAAGGCTTTGAACAATACCTCATCGACTGAATCATAAAGATTAGTATGGCTTTTAAGTTGAAAGAAAAGATAGCTTGCATATGCCACCAGCATTATACAGCTGCTGAATCTTGAAAGTGCCAACTCAGACTTCCCAAAATGAACTTCTGTGCGTGTAAAATGAAGCACAGCTGGAAAAAGAATTCCCATTACAGCCATCAACAGCAGCCCCGAGCTAACTATTGCAGCGGTCTGTAAACATATTGAATCACACAAAAATGAGTGTTTTCCTTTATAAGAGATATAATTCAACAACATGCCCACTATACGAAGTTCAAAATAGCGATGAATTACTTGGTTGAAACGTTGAACTTTTGGATAGTGAACTACTCCGCCAGTAAAGAAAGCACAACCAAGCACTAACAACATGTTTGATAAGATGGATCCTAACAATGACTGCTGAACAACCCTTATCATCCCATTCTTTAATGCATATATCGAAATAATCATTTCTGTTGCATTGCCAAATGTGGCATTTAGAAGACCTCCAACTGCAGATCCAACCAATAAACACTTAATCCTTGTTTGATACTACTACGTGCAACCATAAAAATAAGATGTTTGTTTTTAGTAACGGAATGTTATTTACCTGTATTCCCTGTATAGCACGCGAGCTGCCTGAAAAACAGGGAATTTTTTTTTAAAAACAAGTTCAAAAAAGGAAGTTTAAACCACAATGAGATGAAAGACAAAATCATACTCAGTTGCAAAACCCAATCGTTCGGCTAAAGGTGTAATTCCCAGTAAGCTGAAAAAGAAGACCCATCCCTGATGTTCAAGAAAAATATATAAGGAAAATTGTGAACAAATTCTTGACATTGATATTCGAGGTAAAAAGAAAGTTCTTACATGGCTGCCAGTGACGTAATGTAGTAAAACCGCAAGGGGCCCAAAAGGAAGCAAAACATTGATCTTTGCTTTAAACAAGACAACATAGACACTGTGGAGAGCAGAGTTTTGTAACTTTCTGACAATTAGTGATTTAGGTTTGGGGACACTTGTATTAGATGCCTCGAACTGAAAAGTTTGTTTTGCACCTGCAGATTGTGATAATGTTAACGGGCTCTCCTCATCAGAGTCCAAATTGATATTTTCTGATGATAACTCCATGCTGTTTGATCCCATCTGCAAGATTCATAAACAATTGTATCTAGTTTGATTAGCCATGCATTCAACCTAAAAATTCATTCTTTTTACAGACGTCATATTATACCGGATACAAACCTTAGTGAAAGCAGGATTACATAAGAGTAGAGTCCTGACAAAAATAATTGGTAATAAATTTCCTTCACGGTTAAAGTAGTTGAATCTAGGTGTTAGATGAGCAAGTACAATGTTGATATGAAAAACGTTGGCATAGGTAAACGCGTGCTATTTGGTTGTGTTTCTTTAAAGGAACCACGAGTATATAAACCGTTGGCGTCAAAAGAAAAAATCATGAAACTAGAAGGGCTGAGAAGTTCGAGAGAGTGTAAAAGTTGACGTCCATGTGTTGGAAACAAAAGAAAAAGAACTTATCATGGTTTACAAAGTTAAAATGATTATTTCTTCTTTTATACATCACTCGGCTTCAACGGTGCCCTTGTCTCGTCTAGGTTTGTTCTTAAAAAATCGGTGTCAGTTAAATCTTTTTTAAGTAGCATTAATTCTTGTATTATACCATAAAACTAGTCATTATCGAGTTAGGTAGCCCTTAATTACAGGTTGATCATCTTGATACCGAAATCATTCGACTAGGCGAAAACCGGAGACCATGAAATTCAGTTCCTTTTTGGATACATTAATGCTAGATTGAACTTTGATCCATTTATAGGGCAAGTAACTATGTGTTGAAACTTTACCAAACTAAATTAAGATCTACAACCCTAATTATCCGAGTTAGTTTTTTTACCAGTGGCAATAAAACAACAATGTGAGCAGTTAAATGTGCAAAATCAATCAATCTTCAAACAATAACAACAGATCGTGTTGATTATTAGACTTCAACAAACAGGGAAGACTGAATAATACAGAAATTAATTAGTCGTAAATAAATAGTAAAGTAAAGTAAAGAAAGTAGTAACCTTGATCAGAGATTTAAATACATAGGCAGATCATATCACAACTGCAACCAGATGAAGTGAAATATTAATTAAGCAAATAGGATGCTATTTGATGGTGAAGATATATGTACGTATATCATGTATATGTATGTATTATTAAGTTAGTTGATTTGGATCTGGATTTGGGCGGAGAGTTGAATGAAGTGGGCAAAGCAATAATCTAATTCTATTTCTATTGAATTGTATTACTATTTGCAAGATGCAAGAGGAACCTTCCTCCCCAATATCAATATCCATATCTGTTTATTTTTTATTATCTTTTAAAATTAAAATTAGACATGGTTTCATCAACGGTGGAGATTTGTGTAGCGTGGAGATTGGGTTTGACTAGGTCAATCATTTGTCACTTAAATATCTTTTTGTGTTGTTATTATAAAAAATATCATAACTTTTGTATTTTTTTTCTTTAGTGATAAATTTGTTTTTTTTTATATATGATTTGTACGAGACTTTATGCTAGAGACGTGTAGGAAGTTGAAACCGAGTGATGTGAGTTTTGACTTGCTTACATTACTTAATAGTTATGTTGAAAAAGTAAAATATTTAAATGATTGTTACATGATGAAAGCATGTCATGTGTGAGGAAAGAATAAAGAGTCATCTAATTTACAAGTAGAAGTTAATAAGATCCTTGATAGATAATTTTATTCTTTTAAGAGATAAACAAATAAATAGGAAATTACACACAACACATCATGTACAAGAAACACATGATCAAATAGAACAACCACCAAGACTAAGAGGATGAAGAAAATTGAGGTGGAGGAGGAAGTAGTTGATATGTCGGATGCGCCTCGCTAAAGTTATGTTTATTTTTATGTTTAACAACCGCACCCGTCACGAACGGGTGCCGCAACAACTGTGCTGCGGTCCACCTCCTTGCAGGATCTATCTGCAAGCAATAATTTACAAAATCTCGAAACTCAGGTGACGCCGTGGCAGGCGCCTGGGGTGGGTTTGTCAGGCATATAGCACACATAAGGCTAGCCCAATCACCCTGCCTTCCTAATTTAAACGGAAAGCGGCCTATATAGAATTCCAAAATGCTGACACCCACGCTCCAGATATCGCCTGCGCACCCGTCGTATTTCCCCTCGTTTAAGTCCGTGTTTATTCGTTCAGGACTCATGTAAGCGATCGTCCCAACCGCGGAGTTACAAGGGTCCATGGTTTGTTCCAGGATTCTAGAAACACCAAAATCCGCAATCTTGACTTGTTTTCTAGAGTTGATTAATAAGTTTGATGGTTTGATGTCACGGTGGACGATCTTACGACGATGGAGGTAGTAAAGACCCGAGAGAATTTGACGAGTGAGATCGGCTAAAGCGGACTCATTGGACAAATGAGTGCCTTCTAGTGATCCACAATCCATGTATTCTAGGAGTACTTGAATCTCGCCTGCTCGATCAAACATGTCGTGACACTTGACCACGTTAAGGTTGTCCACTCCACGTAGGATCTCAATTTCACGTCGAATTTGGTGTCGGGCGTCTTGGTCATGGGTGCCATAGATTACTTTGAGGGCGTATGAGGTGGCGGTGGGGCGATGGAGGACTTTGTAGACGGTACCCCCACTGCCGCTGCCAATTCTATTGAGGCGGTCGAGTTGAGAGAAGTTGATGGGTTGGGACGAGGAAGGCGGAAGAGGAAGTGGGACCGCTGTTTGCGGTTGTGGTTGTGGTGGTGGTAGTGGTAAGGTTAGGTTGGGACGACGACGAGAAGGTTGTTGGTTGGAGGGCTTCATCGCCGTGACGTGACGTAAAGTTTATGTGTAAATAAATGATGTTTTGAGTGTTGGCGGGTTTATAAATAGGAACAGGAGAATAAGTTATAAAAGGAAGGATTTAGGATAGATCATAGATGGACAGTTGAAGGTTCGATGAAGATGTTATAAAGGATGTTGGTTGGTTTGGATTGATGGTATGTTTAAGCAGTAGCAATTTGACTTTAATATGAAGTAATGTTAAGGTTGACTGAGTTTGGAACATTATTAAAAAGTAAGAAAAGAAAAAAGGAGGTGAGAAAGAGCAAGAGGAATAAGTCAGCAGTAAAATATTAATAAATAAAAAATAAATAAACAATGAAAGAAATGGTCTTGGCCTAGATTGTAGTTGAAACAAAACACACAACACTTGACTACTAATCCCATCTTATTCTATTCTGACCAAGTCTTCTTTTCTAGTTTTCTCCATCCCAAAGTTAATAACTAAAATTAAATATTTATTTATTTTTTCAAACCACCCATCTCTTTCTTTCTCTCTGTCATTTTATTTTTTACCAAGTATTGACAAAAGTATTTATTATGACTTGGTTGTAGTCTAATAATGATATCAAACTATATGTGATAACAACGGCTTGTAGTCCATTTGTATTTTAGCAACAAATTAAAAAGGTATTTGGATTAGGTGTTCTAAATATAATTGTTTCAATCATATCCATCCTGGTTTCAACAATGGATATGAATTTGTGGTTTTCAAACTAATTTAGTACAAAATAAGTAATTTATTTTAATTCTATATGGATTTAGCTTGTAGATGTTTGGCATTTAGATTTTAAGGTAATTATTTATCGAGCTAGATATTAAATGTTAGTAGGCCCAAATATTAGAGAATACATCCTTCAAAATTCAAATCAAAGTTGGTTTTTCAAAAATTGAATTCGAATAGAAACGAAATTCGAGTTCTTTTAACTCAAATTTGAATACTGAACAACTCTTGGCAAAATCTTGAAGAAGTTTTCATTATTAAACACAGTATACCTACTTCTACACATTATGGACAACTATGTGTGGGTGTCTGCATATACACACAAGTAGTAAGACCATATATGTTATGGGTGTCAAAGCCACCTTTACTCAATTACGATTGTTAAACCAAAACGCGGAGGGGGAACCATGTTTCCTCTTCTTCGTTATTTTGTTATCGTGCAAGAGGGCTAAATTTAGGTGGGTCCACCCTCAATGCACCAATCAAATTATCTTCTTTTTTTTATCTAACTTTTAGTTACTTCACAATGCATTATTTAAATGGTTGATTAGTTAATAGTTTCATGTCTATGTGACTTTTTAACTAGCACATCTATTTAGCCCGCACGCATAGCTTAGTACAGCCTAGTGAAGTAATTTGGAATGAAGAAATCAATGAAGTATAAAGTATAAACTACAAGTCACCTAACCAAACACCATTATTGAGATCATGAAAATATGAACGTCCAGTATACTTGTGTGTGTGGACTGTGGGCTGTGTGGGCATACTTTAAAGGCCCAACAGTTTTCATACCATATGTTGGATAAGTGGAGTCTGGCCTAACTTTGAGTGGGCTTAATATAAATTAGTCCTTGGCCCATTTCTCCTTATTACTGTAACTTAGCCGACTTCTATTAACGATTTTTATTTTGTAGTGTTGTGTTAATCTCCTACTAAAAAGCTAGAAGGGAGTCGGTGCAGTGATCATCTCACCATTATACTGATATTAATATTAGCTAGTATACATGACTCGAGTGTTGCGGCGCAGCTACTAAAAACAAATAAAAATCTTCTGTGTAAACCCACGCGTTATAGCAAGGACATTGATATTATCCGAAAAGTTATGTAAAAGGACCACACATCCACGTTGAATCATGTTAATTAGCAATTTAATCAAGTATTAATTTAGTATACAATAATAATAGTTAAATAATTTATAAAGTATTAACAAAATTAAAAGTAACCATAAAGGCTATTTTGTACTTTTACTAATAGCCCTTGACAGTTAACTTTTAACCGTTCACATTAAAAGCATTGCAATCATAGAGGTTTACAAGTCGCAACACCCCCACCCCACAAACACACACATCCTCTTCTCGTTGGCAACACTCACGATTCACGAACTACTTCCATCTCAAATCCTCACTCTCACATAAATTGTTTAATTTGAAGGAATGAAACAATAACGTTTCTTCTTGCATCTTAACCAAAAATTAGTGTTAGACATGGAAGAATAATAAATTAATAGTGGTCAAGTCTTGTTAAACACACAACTACTTATCATTGGCGACTTTTCTAATAATTGGGTGTGTAGTAGTGTCGGAGAATCAATAATTTTTAACTAAAATGAAAAACACTACCATTTAAAATAGTTAAATGTGTTATAAATATATATTATTATGGTTATCAACACCTAAAATAGATTAGCTTCTTCTACAAGTATTCCTCTCCTATATATAATCTATTGCATCTCATTGTAATATACACATGATTAATGAAATCTCCATCTTTCTCCTATCTCTCTCTTTCTCATATTCATTGACTATTAGGCTTGTTTCACAACACGTTATCAGCACGAAAGTGCTCTATTCAAAAACCATAATTTCTTTTGTTTCTCAGCAAGTTCGATTTCAACAAGTTAATCTAATGGGACAAGTAGCTTTGCAACATCTGGTAATTCTTGGAGACAACCAACTGATTCGCTTCGATATTTCTAAAACAAAAGGTAACCAAATATATACTTTATCGTTAATTTATGAAACTTGATTTCTGGGTAATATATGGGAAGACAATTAATTATTTAAATCATAATAATCAAAGTTTGTACATTATGGTTATTTGTTTGCTCAGAACTACACACGTGTTCTCTACATGCAAGATTTTACTTTTCTCTTTTAATTTACTTTATTTTGATTAGCTTTTCTACTTTTCTAGTAGATAAAAAACATGCATAGATTAATCCATTCTAGATGGACATGATAAGCAAAGTGTTACAAAATTAATGATTGATTACACAAAAAATTGATTTTTGTTGAATTTTCATACAATCAGTTTTACGATGTTCATACAGTTTAAATGTTAAAATTCGCGAGACATCTATCATGAATTTTAAAACAATTTAAAAGTTAAAATTCTTAACTATTCATCCTTACGGTTTTATAAGAGAAACAAGTAAATCATTTAAATTCATGCAGTTACTAAAAAGTTTAGTTTTAAAATAACAAAAGTTAATAAAACTAAGCTTTAATACCATGTTTTAGAATATTAATCGTTTTCTGGAAACATAAAACATGGTTTTTGGAAGAAAAGCTTCGGCAATTTTGTGTTAAATGAAGATTTATTGTTGTTATGTCAATACAATTAAGAAGAATGTGTTTTATATAAATCAAGTTATATTTGTTAATTATTATGGTATTAAAAGAAGATTTGATTTACTAATTAGAGTAAATAGAAAGTAATAATACATCTTTCGAAATCAAATTTAACATTCCCTTGATTATTAGAGATGGTTTCCTTTATTTGTTTTTTTATGCAACCTTTTATTTATAAGTTTGATCACCAGAGTAATTCAATAATTATACTTTTTTAAACAGTTATACTTATATTGATATTAAGTAAGAAAAGATCCGCATAATATTTGAATATGGGTTTAGATGTTTGTCTATTTATCTTATTATATATATTCTTATCCTAAGCGAATTTTTATATAATATGAAATTAATATAAAAGTTTATTATTAATAGAATGCATTAGCATGTCACTAAAGAAACATGTTCCCTATTTACAAGTGATTTAGTATTGAATGTTAAACTATTATTATTGCTTTTAATAAATAGTGATTGTTAGCCATTCTGAATCTAGATGCTTCATATTTATAGATTGCTCGTGTGTTAATATGTTGTTTAAGTAAAATAAATTGTGGATACCTCCAGGAATTGCATAGTTTAATGTGTGTTATATGTCATCGAATAAAGCAAATACAATGGCAGGGTTATCTTATATTGACACTTTTGTGAAATTAAAAATATTCTTTGATAAGACACCTCAAGTGTCATATATCTCATTGTTGGTGTAAAGAATGTCGTAATGTTTAACTGCCGCATATTACATGACTTGTTGTGTAATTATTTCTCAAGCTTTATTGTTTGACGAGAAAGCTGTTTATAATAAAAACTTGAATAGCACAATTTTCATTTGTGATATTTCAAATATGCTACTGAAGTAAGAATATTATTTAAAGACTATAATAGTTTGAAATTACTTCATAACCATGTGTTCATGAAACTTGTCTGGTTTTTACTTCATTCTTTGAAGTGAATGTGACTATGAATTGATCATTGTGATCATGCACATAATTGAGTAAACTCTAGTTGGTCATGATAGAAGTGAGACCGACCATCAAACTTTTAATGATATTCACAATAATAATGAGATTGGCCACATGAAGTGGCAAAGGGATTGAGTACAAAATATGGATGTACGAAAGTGATATAACTTGATCGTTGAAAACGATAATACATTGTTCTCTCGTATATTATGTCTTATATTAGATAAGCATAATACATACATGATCATATACGAGAAGTATATGGATCATGATTCTTTAATTAATTGGCATGACCGGTAAGACCACACCGAGTCAATTTTGATGTGAAATTTATTGAGGAACCAAAAGATTCTTCATAATAATTATACATGTAATATTGCTCTCAAGGGAAATCATTTATTTACCAACTGAAGGAGGGTGTGAATCCCTGGATGTTATGGAATTGAGAAAAGGATACACATATCCTAACATGATACCATTTAGTGTTTTTAAAATCGATGCATCGTCTAAATGGTTATCAAGTTCGCAACTTCAAGTTTGTGTGATTTATGGCTTAGCTAATAAGATAGCAAGCATATTATTCTAGATTGACATATTTATTTTTTGTTATAATAATGAATTCGATTCCCAAGTTATTAATAATCGTTGGAAAATTATTGAACTTCATATAGATTATGTTCACATATAAAATGCTTTTGTTGAGACAATCATTGAGCATCTACAATTGATTTCAAAGCAAGTGATCATAAGAGCAACAATTCATGTTTGCATTTGGCTACATGTATTTTACATACAATAGCATTAATCACATCAAGCCAATAAGTTATAATAATTACTTCCCATTTAAGTTGGTTTTTGGTCAGGAACCAATTATTTATCATCTAATATTTGGTGTGTGTTATATATTGAAATTAATCCACCACAACACACAAAGATGAGACCACACAGGAAGTTGGGAATTTATGTCAGGTATTAAATTTTATCTATGATTAAATACTTAGAGCCATTAGTGAGATATTTGTTTATGGCTCATCGGTTTTTACTTTAGTGAATCAGCATTCCCAACATTAGGGGGAGATATAAAGCAGTTGGAAAACGAATTTAGTTTGAATGAATTATCACTGATCCTCAAACTAAATTATATGAACTTAAAGTTCAAAGGATAATTCATGTATAAAGATTAACGAATCATCTACCAGACGATTCACTGACCAAAAGAGAGTGTCTAACTAAGACACCTATACGAACTGCTAATGCTCCAATTAATAAATGTCCCAAAAGGACAAACACGTATTGATAATAAGTCTAACGCACGCGTGTAGCGTGGTAGACTGATCGGTTCCAAAGGTAAAATTTCCTCGAAAATTGGAGCAAGTAATGAAGATGGTCAAGTCGAGGTGCAGTAAAAGGTCTCTTGAAAGAGATTAGACATGATGGTTCTTGAAGAACCTTAGGTACCTGAAAACAAAGAGCTCTCAATAATATATATTGTATCATGTCTACAAAGATATATGGAATCGAAATAAAGTCGACGTCGCTATACTTATATATATATATATATATATATATATATATATATATATATATATATATATATATATATATATATATATATATATATATATATATATATAATTAGCGCTTGAAATGATGATGATGAGGATCAAGATTCTAAATCTGCCTATAAAAATGATTGGCCAAAGTGGAAAGACGCAAACATGGCAGAGTTGAATTCTCTAAATAACGGAAAAGTTTGTCGGACCAGCAGTCCAGACAACTGAAGTTGTAAAATATGTTAGATATAAACGGGTCTTTTATGTGAGTTATGAAAATTCAATAAAGTGATATAAGGCAAAATTGGTAGCACAAGTGATATAAGGTAAAATTGGTAGCACAAGGATTTTGCAAAGACCCATGATTAATTATGAGGAGACGCATTCTCCAATGGTGGAAGCATTGACTTTTCGATATCTAAATAGTCTGGTAATAAAAAGAGAGAATTGATATGCGTCTAATAAGTATTGTGATTCAGTTGATACTGAAAGTTTACAAGAAAGTCTTCGAAGGATTTGAATTATCAAATCATGTAAATTAAATTCTCGAGAACACTATGACTCATGTTGTATACATATTCATATTTGAATATGTTACGATTATTGAATATGTTGAACATAAATGTAACCTAAAGAGTTTCATAAGGTAGTTGAATACCTGAAAGGAATGCACATAGAAGAGATGATGGAATTCTTGTGCATCAATAAGCAATGCACATAGAAGATAATCTATATGATGAGTACAATATCTTAATAAACAAAGAAATGTTACAATATTGATTTTGATATGTGATACAAAATTGATGTGTTAAATGAGCAAGTTTATGCAGCAAAAATCCTAGAAAAGTGAACACACATGCATAATTTGTCAAGTTGAAAAGAAGTTCATGATAGATTGGAAAATGCATAGAGTTATGCTTATTGCGTATGGACTAATATAGTCGGATTGAGCATTGCACAATCAATAATTATTTTGATAAGGAGGTAGATAAGTTGGATGTCATTAGTCATACTTTTATCAAAATTCTACTCTTAAAGGTTCATATAATCACAGTTTACAGTGATGATGTACACATCATCGAGAGAAACTGCAAAACTTTTAGAATGAGAATTTTTGAAATACCTTGACACGATGTGGTTATTGCTCGACCTGCAGTTTGAGTATATGTGTAATTATATGTGTATCAATCTATCAAAGTTCATCTAAAATGTTGAGACAATTTACCAAAGACAAGATTCATTCTTTGAGTACGTTAAAGGATATCCAACATTGCACTCTATATCATTTCCTGTCACAGGTAAAAGTATCATAACTAAATGCATATGCGTATTAATATGTGATGCTAACTATACATGATTTTTATATCTTTTATTTATATTTATCAGCATGTGTCCGGCTTTGAGACATCAGAATGGGTTAATACATATATTACAGGTATGAAATATATGAGTTTATATTTTACTAACCCATCAAAACAAGTTTGGCTAGTATTGTCGATGCAGATAAACACAACAGGATCATAGTGTTTACCAGATGAAGCAATAGAAGTTTTCACGTGAAGATAATACATCATTATTCAACTTGAGGATTCAAATTTCAAGGGACGGAGATTCAAATGATTGACTACAAAAGTTTTGGGCAACTTTCACATAAGATCGATATTTACAATTTTAACGGATATATAAATCAGGGGGAGACAATACGCGCTGCACTCTTTTCTCTTAGCTATGGTTTTGTCCCACTAGGTTTTCCTAGCAAGGTTTTTAACGAGGCAGCATCTCCAAGCATATTAAGTTGATAACCAAGGGGGAGTGTTATAAATATATATTATTATTATGGTTATCAACACCTAAAATAGATTAGCTTTTTTTACAAGTATTCCTCTCATATATATAATCTATTGCATCTCATTGTAATATACACATGATTAATGAAATCTCTATCTTTCTCCTATCTCTCTCTTTCTCATATTCATTGGCTATTAGGCTTGTTTCACAACAAAATGAGATTTAAGATAATTATCCGAATATCATTGTCAGTAATATTTAATCATCAAATTCTATGATCTGGAGTTCTTTTAGCTAAGGCTAGAGGTGTCAATCTGGTAGTAGGTTGATCGGTTGAAATGTACAACCTGAACTTGAACCGTATTATTATTTGTATCAAAGATTTGAATCATAACACTCATGCACATAAAAGGCTTAAACCAATACAAAATTGCCACCTTGATGACGAAAGAAAATGAATGGAATCATTCCCACCACGCCATGCGTGTAATGGAGGTGGAGGTAGGGGCAGCCAGTGGGCCATTTAAAATAAGATAGGGCTTTAGGCTCCCAATTTGTTAGGCCCCCCAGCCAAAACAAAACAGGTGTAATATAATATGGGCTTTCATAATTGAACAGTTGGACTTGTATTTGGTTTATAGAGCTGTTGAGCCACCAGATTGAAAAGAAGAAAGCCTCATTTCCATTAATTGATCCCTCATCCAGGTTTTCATGGCATCTAACATTTTTTCTTTTAAAAAAACGCATAGTTATATTATACCCGATGGTTATTTCTAGGGCAAGGCGCTGCGAAAGATTAAATGGTTTAGCTATGTTGTCGATTGAAAAAGATTTTTATGAAGGACTTGATTATGAATATTTAATTAAACAGTTTGCATCAAATAAAACAAGAGGAGTAAATTTCATTTAAATATATCAACACACGAAAAAAAATAAAAAAAATTTAACTCCGCCAACTATAAACTTATTAATTTATTATTGTCGTTCCCAAGCCCGGGTAAAAAAGTAGGATTTATATTTGTTTTTTGAGAAAGGTCTCAACATTTTAGTTCGTTTTAGACCTTCAAGAACGTAGAGACGGCCCTAAGTGGAGGGGCACTCCATTCCAACCACTCTCACCATTCACATCACATAACACATTTGCTTACACCATTTCTGATTTGAGTATACCCATAGCCTACATTTCTTTCCTTTTCCAATTTATTATTAGATGCGAGTAAAGGGGTGGTCAATGATTTATAGGGTCTAAAATTAAAAAAATGCGATGCTGTCTTTCAAAAATCGTACTTACAATTTCAAAATGGTAATATTCAATAAGATATTTCAAGATTCTGTATCATAAACATGCAAAAACAACAGCGTGAACACAAAGACTAGAACTCAAATTTTTAAGATTAGAACATGGCACTTTATCCTGAAACTACAACAATAAAAGGATCAAACGAACATAATATACATTTTTTTATAAGTTTTTAAACATATATACAATTTTTATACGTTTTTAAACATGAGTAAAAAAATTTGGAGGCCCAAATTTAAAGAATTGTTATTTATAAGACTTCATATGTATTTTTTCAGCAAGTAAAACCAGTTAAATGATGTTTTGGACATTGATTGGTGATATGTGTCATTACTCTCTCAGTCTTCTCGTCGCAGATCAGCTTGTCGGCTTGGCAGCTCATGCCGAGACCGGATGCGCAGAGTCTTTTAGTTCAATAAGCATCCGGGTTCTCAATCATAGCCTTCTTGTCTTCAACTGCACCTATTTTTTTCCGAAACTCAGGAAAGACTTCCCCTAACTCTTTCGGACCTAGCGCAACTAAAGTTTCTATGATCACTTATGCATGGAAGACTTTTGTTTTTTTTCAGTTGGATTTGTAAATTTTAAAAAGGTATAAGAGTAATTGTATGTTAAAAAGAGAAAATATGTAATTAGAATTTTAATATTGGGAAAATATGTAATTAAGAGTCTTAATGAGAGGTTATATGGGGAAATATGTAATTAAGAGTCTTAATGAGAGGATATATGTAAAAAATCTCTATCTTAACTATCTAAGTTCACAAATCAAAACATAATTCATTTACTTCATAATAATTTGACTATTAGGGATGTATGGTTTGGATCAAATACAAATGAAATTAACGTGTTAATTGTGAGAATCAAGTAGAATCTATCTATCTATTCTAATAAAAGCCTACCATTTTTGCCACTTGTCAATCCCATAGCCCTCCTCACATTTTTTTCAACCAACTTTCATACATGGTCCTTATCTTTTAAGTTATTTTAATATATGCCATTAAAATTATAGGTTTGTTCCAACCAAATTCATTACTACATATAATAAGTATTCTCCATAGGGATTGACAAGAGACGATTAGTAATTTTGAATTGTTAATTAAAGTGTTTATTATGGTTTATATTCAAAATAATAAACAATAAACATTCGTTTCGTAATATGTGGAATGAGAACAATCGACTTGGACTAAATCCTGATAACGTCAGCGGCTAAGGCTTAGCCTTTAATGCCTAAACATACATATGATTTTAAAACTAAAATTTTCGGGTTGACCCGAAACCTAGAATTCGGTCCCAAGAACCAACGCGAATTACTTCGGTTCAGGTTCGGGTTAGTATTTTCTTGGGTTCGAGTTTCTCGGGTCGGGTTAGTTTGGGTTCAGGTACCGGTTTTCATGGGTTGGGTTTCAGGTTACAAGTAAAAGTGATAGCCTTATTTTCAATGGTTATAAATAAGAATCACTACATTCACTTTATGCAATTTTAAATATTCTAATATTCTTCTAACTTAGAATAATCACTATTAGTTGAACATAGTTTCAATGTTAGTATGTATTTTTCATTTTCCTGACAATTACATTTATATGAAATAAACAAATTATTTTGTTATATTTAAATTTTCGGTTTTATGTTGCTTGATTATACAATTTTAATTGTAAAATATAAAGTCAATTAAAAATTTGTCATACACAGAATATTAATGACAACAAATTTATCATGATCAATAAATTTCAAATTGTAAAGATTTTAAGAATGATTATACCATCAAAGTTCACGTATATGGTTTTTGGGATAATCATGTTTTTTTTGGATAAACATGAGTAGATGTTCTCAAATGACATCATATTAATTGATTAAAAGCTATGATATTTTATGTGTATGAATATTTTTTTTATTAATATCATGGATATATATTATCATTTATTTAGAGTTGGTATACACTTGGAGAACCTTTTTTGTCACACGGACAACTATATATGGCTATATCTAGAGTTATAAGCAGGCTTATATGTTACTTTATTAACAATTTCAAGCAGACATTGACTCAATATTTTGATTTTTGATAAACAATGTATACCTACTAATACAATCACAAATGTAGTGTAAAAGGAAGTTTTTACCTATTTGTAACATATTTGTGTAATCTTAGTTATATAATTTATGTAATTTTAATTTAATTGTAATTGTATTAACAATATATGATTAATTTGTTGACTGTATTTCAATTAACGATTAAAGTATAAAATTTTCAGCAATTATCCATGTAATACACAAGCCTCAAACTAGTAATTATATATACAAGTAGAATAATTATGTAATTACATCTACTCTATGATGTAATTATATAATTACTCTACTTTTATATATAATTATTTTACTTGATTCTAACAACTAACACGTTAATTTCATTTTTACGTTAAATTTACATATGATTTATGATTTAATAAGTACGATTTTATAAATGTGGCCTACTTAAAAGTGGCGACTTTCTTTTTGAACTTCAAAGTACGTTGGGGACCATGTTGGTGGGTGATCATAATCAAACGTTGAAAAACTGATATCCTTTTTGATATTTTTTTTGGTATTCCTATAATACGCAAATAGCAGCATAAAAAGGGTATTTTCATGTAATTGTTTCACAAGCGATTACCGCCTCTACCAAGGGTGACTTCTTGGTTCTAAAAACACATGTGTTATGAACTGGCTAGATAATTTGACAACCGTTAGAGGATCACAGAGGCAACCTCCATATCTTAATTTGACTATAATAAGAGGTCGCACATTCTAGAGGTGATTTCTCCATTTCTTTGATTTGACTAGAGAGATCATCTGAGGTCACCCATGGTAGGGGCCATTTCTCCCTCTCTATGTCACCTCGTACTTCTAATCTGACTTAGCTGGTGCACATGTTTTCAGACAAATCGAGTTCGTCTAGTTTAATTTCTTGAGCTTGGTTTTTTTTCAAGTTTGAATTTAACACTTGAACTTGTCTTGTTTATTTATTTATATATGTAATTGTTTTCTGTATGTACACTTTTAGTGTGGTATAGCTTTTATTTTATCCTGTGATATAGGAGAGAAGGTTCCATGTCAATATGCCATGTGTGGTCTTGTGGGACATCACCAATTGTCATTGTATTAGAACTTTCTTCAATCCAAAACTTTTAATTGTAGTTTTCCTGTGCAATTGCTTTGAACTTGCCAGTTTCATTAACCGAAAGTGCTTGGTTTCACATTTTGACTATGGAATTGTGGACATACCTTCATTATTAATTCACATCACAATCGCAGTTGCTATCTCAACCGCCTAATTTGAACTTGGAAACAAAACGTTACTTGAATACGGGACCAAATTTTGGACAAGAAATAGCTATCAAGCTTCGTGTCTAGCTCGAAAGAAAACGTATGACATGCTATAATCGGTAAAATATTTTCGATACATTCTCTTAAAAAGTAGCTTATGCCAAAAAGAAAATTATTGTTTGAAAGAATATGTAACTAATTTAATCCTTGTTAATTAAATAGGAATGGCGTTATGCACATGCACATTTTATTAAAGAATAAAAAAAAACAATAAAAAGTCAGTGGGGCACCTCACATGGTATGGGAATAGTAGTAATAATAATAATGCATCTAGACTGTATTTAACTTTTAATGAGCAATGAACATAGTTTAAGTTATTACATTTTAAAGCAGGTAAAACATGATAGCGTCTTATTCATTTTTAAATTATGGAGTGCAAGGCTGGTTTTTAAATCGTAACCGCCGGAGCAATCAAATTTTACTAAGAAGTATTTAACAATCTTGTGTTGAACTATTAAAAGGTCCGATAGGTAATCTCTGAATCATTTAACATGTTTATTAAACTTACTTATTAAGAGACTCAATAGACAGTCAAAATGTATCTTTTTAATAAATTAAACACACTTTACATTTTACATATTCAAATGTAGCATCATTATGAAAGTAACTAAAATATGATAAAAACATAAAATATGATAAAATCATATAATAAATAGTAAATGATTGAATATGCAAAGTTAACAACTCCATATTCATCAACAGAAATGCTATGTAAATGATCAAAAAAGATAATAAATAGTTAACAACTCCAGTGTACTGAGATCGAATATGCAAAGTTAAAGGGAAGGCTGATATAAGTCCACTAAGGCTAAGGGATGTAGGGGGCTCTAATGGGGGCTCCAGCCAATAATATTATGACGTGTGGCAGAGAGAGAAACTGGATAAGGGGGGTGTTGGAGCCCCCGTTGGAGCCTCTGGCCCTGGTGTGGAGGGGCTCCAGCAGGGGCTCCAGCGGATTTTTTTTTATTTTTTTATAAATGTATTAAAAAAACGTATTATTAAAAAAACTCATAAATTATTTAAAAAACACACATTTTTTTTAAAATTCAAATTACAAAAAAAAACATACTAAAAATTAAACAAACAATAATACTTAATAATAACACTAATCTAATACAAGATCATCGGGTCGCCTCGCCCACAAATGTTCAACCAACTCATGTCGAAGATCCCCGTGTATCTCACGGCTCTTGATATTTGCTATGTTATGAAGTCTTTGTTGATCACTGATTGTGGACGGTTGTGGCGGAATGTCACCTTGGTAGTTTTGGCAGATAGCTTTGCCCTCGTCTTCTAACGTCATGTTGTGTAGGATCAGACACGTGTAGACGACGTCCGTTATCCTCTCCCGAGTCCAATAACGTATCGGGTTCGCCAGAACATAATATTGTTTTTTTATAGCTCCAAAAGCTCTTTCAATATCTTTTCTAGCAGACTCTTGCTTCTTCGTAAAATACTTCCGTTTGTCGGCGATTGGATCTGTAAAAGCTTGAACTAACAAAGCCCATTCGTTGTAAATACCATCGACCAGATAGTACCGTACTTGAAGAGTTCTCCATTTGCAACAAAAGATTGAGGTGGTTCAACCCCGTCGATAAGGTCGTTGATCAAATGTGACTGATCGATAACATTAAGGTCGTTATTTGACCCAGCAACACCAAAAAAAGCATGCCAAAACCAAAGATCCTGTGACACCGCCGCCTCAAGTATAAGGGTCGGCCCTTCATGATCACCACGGTGGAACTGACCTCGCCAGGCCGTTAGACACATAGCCCATCCAAGATGGGTTGATTTTGGGTTTTATTTTGAAGTTGTGGTGATTGATATGGGTGAAATGGGGTATTTTATAGATGAAATGGGGTATTATTTAGGTAAAAAATATTTTTTTTTTAATTTAAGATGTTCCCAACGGCTATTTTCTCACTTCCCAACGGCTATTTCTCTCTCTTCTCCCGCGACCAGGCTCACGGCCGCCTGGATTTCCGCGCTCGCGCCCCGGCTCGCGCCCCGGTGGTGTGGGGTTAGCGCCTGGGGGCGCGAGCGGAGGGGCTCTCGCGCCCAGGTTAGCGCCCCACACCCCTCAGCCTAAGAAATAATTGAAGGACTGTTTTTGCTGGCATTGAATAATCATAAATCATAATGTATCCCAACATAATCGAATTATTCTTGTTATTGTTGGCGCTAGCTTATAAACAATACCAACATCACTTTAACTTCAAGTTGAAGAAGAACAAACCAACCATATTCAACTTCCACCATGATCACCTCTTCTTCTTCTTCTTCTTCTTCTTCTTCTTCAAGACTAACCCGCCTCCCGGCCCGAACCACTCCCAAGTTTTCTTCATTCCCGGTTCCCCTCAAATTATGTCCCGGTGGATTTCGATCTCTAACGATCACCAACGTTCTTAAAATCGCCGAATCTTTAAATTTCTCTTCAACTGCTGGTCCAGACCTCCACTCCATTCTCCCGGACACCAAGCCTAGTATCCTGGTCTCCGAGAAACTTGGATATGCAGGTCTGGACCTTCTACGGACCTTTGCGGACGTTGACTGCTCCTACAACCTGTCTGCGGACGACCTTTGTTCCAAGATCTCCAAGTACGATGCTTTGATCGTCAGGAGCGGAACAAAGGTCAACCGCCAGGTCTTGAAGCAGCCAACGGCCGCTTAAAGGTCGTTGGAAGGGCGGGTGTGGGTATTGACAATGTAGATCTGCAGGCTGCTACTGAATTTGGATGCCTGGTTGTCAATGCTCCCACTGCCAACACTATTGCTGCTGCTGAGCACGGGATCGCTCTTTCGGCTGCCATGGCTCGCAATATCGCCCAGGCTGATGCTTCCATGAAAGCTGGTAGGTGGTTCGAGCCTCTGCGGCCGCTTAGGGCCCAATTTCCGAAATTATAAAAACAAATTTTATATGTTTTTAAATAAAATTATATGTATATCTAATAAAATTTATATTATAAGAGCCCATATTTAGGTATTCGTCCAGGCATCCGAAATATCAGAGTCTAATATTTCAGATATATTTCAGATGCCTGGACGAGTACTAAAATAAGAGGTACACAGGGTCGTCTCTGATTCAGAGTAAGAGACACCCCTGTGTACCTCTTATTTTTACCTTCCAACTGCTTATCTAGTCCGGATCTCTAAATACATGACATTTTGACAGGGAAATGGCAGCGAAACAAGTATGTTGGAGTTTCTTTGGTAGGGAAAACATTAGCAATTATGGGATTCGGAAAAGTTGGATCCGAGGTAGCCAGGCGAGCAAAAGGGCTTGGGGTGCATGTTATTGCACATGATCCATACGCGCCTGCGGACAGAGCACGTGCTGTTGGTGTTGAACTGGTCTCCTTTGATGATGCTATCTCAATTGCAGATTTTATTTCTCTCCATATGCCACTCACCCCTGCTACTTCAAAGGTGTTTGATGATGCAACCTTTGCAAAGGTGAAGAAAGGAGTGCGCATTATTAACGTTGCTCGGGGTGGAGTGATTGATGAAGATGCCTTGTTGAGAGCCCTTGATGCTGGAATTGTTGCACAGGCAGCATTAGATGTGTTCTGTGAAGAGCCACCAAAGGATAGCAAATTAGTGCAGCATGAGAATGTGACAGCCACACCTCATCTTGGAGCTAGCACAAAAGAAGCACAGGTATATATAAGTATAACTATATATGTATAATTAACTAATTAAGTAATTAATCTTTGTGGTCAACTGTAATCTTATGCATATATATATATACATATTAGGAAGGTGTAGCTGTGGAAATAGCAGAGGCTGTAGTTGGAGCTTTACAAGGTGAACTCTCGGCGACTGCTGTCAATGCTCCAATGGTACCCCCCTGAGGTTCTATCTGAGCTGGCGCCTTATGTGGCACTAGCCGAAAAGCTGGGACGACTAGCTGTGCAGTTAGTCAGTGGAGGAAGTGGAATCAAGTCGATAAAGGTGGTGTATCGAACAGGTCGGGATCCTGATGACTTGGGACACTAGACTTTTGAGAGCCATGATCACCAAAGGCATCATAGAGCCGATATCAGACACCATCATTAATCTGGTTAATGCGGATTTCATTGCTAAGCAGAAAGGCCTGGCCATCTCTGAGGAAAGAGTGTATGTGAACTCAGTGACTCCGGTTGATTCAATTGAAGTGAGGATCGGAAATGTGAAGTCGAAATTTCAAAGTGCTTTGACCGAGAAGGACGAGATTAGCGTGGAAGGGAGGGTGAAAAATGGAAAGCCGCACTTGACGCTCGTGGGGTCGTTTGGTGTGGATGTAAGCCTGGAAGGAAACCTGATATTGTGCAGGCAGGTCGACCAACCGGGAATGATCGGGAAGGTGGGAGGAATTCTTGGGGAGAAGAATGTGAATGTGAGTTTTATGAGTGTTGGAAGGAACTTTAGGAGGAAAAAAGCCATCATGGCGATTGGTGTGGACGAAGAACCGGACAAGGATACCCTTGACAAAATAGGGCAGGTACCCGCGGTAGAAGAATTTGTGTTCCTCAACCTATAATCTCTTAAGTACGGTACCAAAGAATAAGCCACCAGCATTTGTATGTTTACCTGTCATAATATTCATGCGTGTGTTGTTGTGTCCTAATAGGTCTGTATGAGTGAGATTATACTGGGTACGTTTGTTGTTATCATGTTGTGTTGTACCAAACTTTCTGGTTTTCTTGTTTGCAATCAAATATCAAAACCGGGCGTTTATTGAATCAAATATAATACTTGTTCTTTTGGGGACATCTCTTTTCTCTGTGACTGTGATAATAGGAAAGCTACACTTAATTTGATGGATGATGTTCATGTTTAAATAAGCATAAGTGCAAGTGTTAGCATATGATTGTTTAATTTGTTCAAGAAGATGGAATTAATTGGCAGGGATTTAACAAATTACCTGATTTTAATTTAATATGTCCAAGGACTAACATTAATCTTAGATCAACATAGGGTATAAATACTTGTAATTATATTGGCAGATGCTACCTTATTTATTAATAAACTTTAGTGAAGAGGTATGTACCCGCCTCAACACCGAGCCAGACGGGTCAACCCACAAGATATAGACAAGAGGCTTGAAATCAAGACTTTATGAAGGCACAAAGCCAAAACCTATGCGCATGGCGCATGCATCACATGCTCATGCATCACATGCTCAGGCATCACATATGCTCACGCATATCACATATGCTCAGGCATCACATATGCTCACGCATCACATATGCTCACGCACATCACATCTGCGCGTGGCGCATCCGCGCGTGGCGCATATCACATGCTTGTGCATATCACATCTGCGCATGAAACATCTGCGCGTGAGAATAAAGAGAAGACCTCGCGCATCCTCAGGATAGGCGCCTCGCCCTTATCCAAATCAGGATTAGGGCAACCTTGATTGTGCACGTCAGACAACCTTCCAGAAGGTATCTTTTTAAGGAATAAGAATATGCTGATGTTGACAGCTGCCAAATGAAAGGTGGACAACTCAGCATAACCCATGTGCTACCACGTGATTATAACCAATGAGAAAGCACCAGGTGTCCCAGAGGACACGTGGCGCAGAGCAATTGGAGGAGGCCAACAAGGCTGAGCCCAATCAGTGGAAACCCTAGCACTATAAATACAGCATCAACTCCACAAGGAGAGACATTCAATGATATTCAATTACATTCAATCACAGACAGTTACAGCCAATAATATACACAATCACATCCAATTACAGAGTATTCAGCTATTAAGCAATACTCTCCAGATTTCCTTACTCTGATATTATTATCTTCTCCCACAAATACTTATTCTCACACCGGAGGGTTACCCCAAAGAGGACCCCTCTGTCCCTTTCTGAGGGGTAAGTTGACGGTGCTGTTCATTTTGTAGGTGGAAGAACACAGATCCAAGAAAACCATCGGTGAAATAGTATAATCACACCCGAGGAAAGTAGATCGTCTACCAGTGAGTCGATCCACGCTTCGTCATTTAGCAAATGAGTCAACCAACAAATTCCACATAAGTAGTAGCATATTTCTTTGATAATCTAGATTGAAGCAAAAAAACAACATGCTAACACATCACTAATGTGTAGAGCTATATATGTTATGTCGGATTCTCATGTCGAACACACAACTTATAACAATATTACTAGTAAGCGGTAACATAAAACCATATACTATTTTAGTGTTACACAAGGAGGAGCAATTTTCTTAAAAAACATGTGATTGATCTTCTCCTGACTTGCTGAAATGTTGTGCAAGTTCTATTATAACGTATTGTCGGTGAATATATGTCCTCTAATATTTGACTGGTGGAAGAGTAATTGTGTGGTAGGTGGAGTGTATGTGCATCCGACCATATCTTAGTACGACACGGTTTTACATTTGTTTCTTGCCACTTGCCAAGACTCCCCTGGACCTTCAGATTCGTGTCTTTATTTGTCCACAACCGTAGATAATAATCTATTCTAAAGACTAAAATAACCAACCGTAGATAATAAACCATCGGTGAAATAGTATAATCACACCCGAGGAAAGTAGATCGTCTACCAGTGAGTCGATCCACGCTTCTTCATTGGCGCCATCCGTGGAAGGCAAGGGCAAACATCAAGAAAAAGAAGCGCGCAAATCCAAGGAGATTGGCGCGAGCAACAAGTAATCTTCCCAAGAATCAGGGGAGGCCCTTCAATTAGCAGTCCTCTGGTCATCACTACACACATTGCTCATTACGAAGTGTCAAAAGTCCTGGTGGACACTGGCAGCGAGACAGACATCATGTATGAGCAATGTTTCAGGAAACTGGATCCGGCAGACCAAGCAAGGCTTGAAATTGTGAATGCACCAATCTCTGGTGTTTCAAATGAAATCATTCATCCCCTAGGTCAAATACAATTTGAGCTAACTATGGGGGATGAGAAACACAAGCGAGCCGAAGTTGTTAACTTCTTGGTCTTGCCCACCACTTCTTGCCACAATATGATCTTGGGTAGGGGAACGATTGCCCAATTCAACGCCATACCGTCGCCAGCGCACGGCGCGTTGGGGTTCCCAACACCAACAGGTGTAACTTTTGTATACCGAGATCATTTGTGCGCAGTGACAAGTACTCCGCGGGAGGGGAGAATGAAAATTCCAATGGCAGAAAACGCGCCAGAGGAATGGATTCTCAACCCGAAATTCCCGGAGCAAAAAATCACAATTGGCGCTACGATATCAGACGACACGAGGTTGAGAATGAAAAGGTTGCTCACAGCATATATGTCGGTCTTCGCGTGGCAACACTCTGATATGACTGGGGTTCCGCGAGACCTGGCACAACATTCTCTCGACACGTTCAAGTCTGTAGAGCCAATTGCTCAAAAGACGAGAGTCATGGGGGATGAGAAAGCGAGGGCCATGAATGAGCAGGTTGAGGATTTACTGCGCGCAAACATCATCCGCCCGATACGATACCAGACGTGGGTAGCCAATCCTGTGATGGTAAAGAAAAGTAACGGGTCGTGGAGGATGTGCATTGACTTCAAAGACCTCAACAAATCGTGCCCAAAAGATTGTTACCCCCTCCCAAACATCGACGCAAAGGTGGACTCCGTGGCGCCATTCAAGCTCAAATGTTTCCTGGATGCCTACAAAGGCTATCACCAGATTCAAATGGCACCACAAGATGAGGACAAGACCGCATTTAGAACCGACAAGGGTGTTTTTTGCTACACAAAAATGCCCTTTGGTTTGAAGAATGCGGGCGCTACCTACCAAAGACTTATGGATGCCGTTTTCAGCGAGCAAATCGGAAGAAACCTAGAAGTCTATGTGGATGATTTGGTGATCAAGAGCAGGGAAGATAAGCAAATGCTCAAAGACATCGAAGAAACCCTTGGGCGCCTAAAGGAAGTTAACATGAAGCTCAATCCGAGCAAATGTACTTTCGGCGTACTAGAGGGAAAATTTCTAGGTGTAATGGTCACCAAGGATGGTTTCAAGGTGAACCCTGAGAAGGTGGAGGCCATCCTTGACATGCCCTCGCCATCCACCATGAAAGAGGTCCAGAAGCTGAATGGTAGATTGGTTTCAATCAACAGGTTCCTAGCGAACCATGCAAGCAAATCTACCCCATTTGTCAACACATTGAGGAATTGCTTAAAGAAAAGTCAATTCAAATGGACTCCTGAGGCCGAGCAAGCTTTCAGGGAGATAAAAGAATGTTTGATAAATCTGCCCGCGCTCACAGCTCCACTTCCTGGTGAAACTTTGACATTATACCTATCAGCAGGAGAGCGCGCCATCGGCGCAGTATTATTGGTGGATCGCAAGGGAATCCAAACGCCAATATACTATGTGAGTCGGGTGCTGACAGATCCTGAGACGCGCTACTCCATCATGGAAAAGTTAGTTTTATCACTAACACACGCATCGCGCAAGCTTCATAGATATTTCAATGGTCATCCCATTGAAGTTCTGACTGGTTACAACATCCAGCAAGTCTTGCGGCGCCCAGCGCTCTGAGGAAGGCTAACAAAATGGGCGCTGGAATTAGGAGAGCACACGATCGCCTATAAGCCCCGTCCAGCAATCAAGGGACAAGTCTTGGCTGATTTCATTGCCGAAGTCCCCGAAGGAAAAATTGAAGAGGCTCAGCGCGAGGCAGACCCTCCGCGAGCCAATGATGAAGAAAATGGTTGGAGATTGTTCACTGACGGAGCTTCAAACAACGAAGGGTCCGGCGCAGGCCTAAAACTGGTGGATCCAGAGAATCATGAATATACTTACGCCATCAGGTTGGACTTCAAAAGCACCAACAATGAAGCTGAATATGAAGCCCTGCTGGCTGGCCTGCGCATCGCGCACAAATTCGGAGTTAAAAAGCTGGAGGCCCATGTTGATTCATACTTGGTAGCAGCACAGGTCAATGGCCTTTATGATGCCAAGGAGAACACCATGCCTCTGTATCTAGAGCAGGCGAAAAAGCTCATCGAGCAATTTGACTGCTTCAGAATCATTCATATTCCGCGCAGTGAAAACAAATCTGCTGACGCGCTGAGTAAGATGGCATCAACCAGTTTTGATCACTTTGGCAAAGATGTCAGGGTAGAAGTAATGAGCAACCCGTCGGTGGTAGCGAAGTCTGTCCTTGTAACTCATACAACCCCTTCATCATGGATAACTCCAATAATGGAATTCTTGAAGGAGGGAAAGGTACCAGATGATCGCGCACAGGCGAGGAAGATAAGACACAAGTCGCAAAACTATGAACTCCTTGATGGCACATTATATCGACGCTCTTATCTTGGGCCGCTCATGAAATGCCTAGATGCTGAGGAGGCAAGTTATGTGATCAGAGAGATACACGAAGGAATCTGTGGAATACATGCTGGCCCGCGCATGGTGGTTGCCAAGGCAATGAGCGCAGGTACTATTGGCCTGGCATGTACTTGGACGCTCTAAAAGAGATCCAAAAATGCAAAGCATGTCAGAGCTATGCGCCAAACACCATGCGGCCAAAGAACAACTTGATTCCGGTGACCTCCGCATGGCCTTTCCACAAATGGGCAATCGACATTGTCGGTCCCCTACCGCAAGCACAAGGGCGAGTAAAATTTTTGGTAGTGGCAGTAGACTATTTCACAAAATGGGTTGAAGCCAAGCCACTAGCAAAAATCACAGCCGAAGCGATGAAGCAGTTTATATGGAGCCACATCATATGCCGTTTTGGCTTGCCCATGGAAATTGTGAGCGACAATGGCAAGCAATTCACTGACAAGAAGATATCCAGCTGGCTCAAGGAATTGCGCATCAACCAAATTTTCACTTCAGTTTATCACCCTCAGGGGAATGGCCAAGTGGAACGCGCTAACCAAAGCTTGCTGAATGGGCTGAAGAAAAGGTTAGAGGGAGAATCCCATTCTTGGGTCGAAGAGCTACCTAATGTCCTGTGGGCACACAGGACATTAAGCAAAACCAGCAATGGCGAATCCCCGTTCAGCCTAACCTATGGAACAGAGGCAATGATTCCAGCAGAAATTGGGTGCCCATCCCATTGCAGGGATCCAGTTATTATTCGAAGATAGATCTACGGTCAGGATACCACCAACTTAGGGTCCATGAGGAAGATGTGCCGAAAACAGCCTTCCGAACTAGATACGGCCATTATGAGTTTTTAGTGATGCCTTTCGGGCTAACTAATGCGCCGGCTGTATTCATGGATCTGATGAACCGCGTGTGCAAACCATACTTGGATAAGTTTGTGATTGTGTTTATAGATGATATTCTGATTTACTCTCGGACCAAGGCCGAGCATGAACAACACCTGAGATTGATTTTGGAATTGTTGAGGAAAGAAAAGTTGTATGCGAAGTTTTCCAAGTGTGAGTTTTGGCTTAGAGAAGTTCACTTTCTCGGTCACGTTGTAAACGAGAAAGGAATACACGTTGATCCTTCCAAAGTCAAGGCCATCGAAAACTGGGAAGCGCCAAAAACCCCAACTGAGGTGAGGCAATTCCTAGGACTAGCTGGCTACTATCGACGCTTCATTGAGAACTTCTCCAAGATAGCTCTACCTCTGACCGCGCTAACTCAAAAAGACAAGAAGTTTGTTTGGGGCGAAAATCAGGAAGCGGCGTTTCAAATGTTGAAACAGAAGTTATGTAGTGCGCCAATTTTGTCTCTGCCCGAGGGGACGGATGACATCGTCGTTTACTGCGACGCTTCACATCAGGGACTCGGATGTGTCCTTATGCAGCGAGACAAAGTCATAGCGTATGCCTCGCGCCAACTCAAGACCAATGAAAAGAACTACTCAACGCATGATCTGGAACTTGGAGCGGTTGTCTTCGCGCTAAAGATTTGGCGCCATTACCTCTACGGTACAAAGTGTTTGATTTTTACGGATCACAAGAGCCTTCAACATATATTTGATCAAAAGGATTTAAACATGAGGCAACGAAGATGGGTTGAATTGTTGAATGACTATGATTGTGAAATTAAGTACCACCCTGGAAAGGCGAATGTGGTAGCAGACGCGCTAAGTAGGAAGGAGCGAATAAAAACGCTACGTGTCAAGGCTCTAAGGTTGACCATTCGCGCAGATCTCTCTACCCGCATCCGAGACGCTCGGAAAGAAGCCTTGAAACCAGAGTTTGTTAAAAACGAATCCCTTGGGGGTATGATTAAGAGTTTGGAACTTAAAGAGAACGGCAATCTATATTTCGCTAACCGCATATGGGTCCCTCTCAAGGGAGGATTGCGCGAGCAAGTATTAAACGAAGCTCACAAGACGCGGCATTCCGTACATCCTGGCGCAGACAAGATGTACCAAGATGTTAAAGCGCTGTATTGGTGGCCCAATCTGAAGGGTGCCATCGCGATGTATGTCAGTAAGTGCCTGACGTGTTCAAAGGTGAAGGCTGAATACCAGAAGCCGTCGGGGTTACTTCAACAGCCAGAAATTCCCATGTGGAAGTGGGAACAAATCTCTATGGACTTCATCACCAAACTGCCAAGGACACCTGGGGGTTACGACACGATCTGGGTTATTGTAGATCGGCTAACTAAGTCAGCGCACTTCCTGCCGATCACGGAAACCGATAAGATGGAAAAGTTAGCCCGATTGTATATTCGAGAAGTAGTTTCAAAACATGGAGTCCCAGTGTCCATCATTTCTGATAGAGATAGTCGGTTCACCTCAAGGTTTTGGAGATCGTTACAAGGGGCTCTAGGTACTCGTCTTGACATGAGTACGGCATATCATCCCCAAACGGATGGGCAAAGCGAGCGAACAATCCAGACATTGGAAGATATGTTGCGCGCGTGCGCAATCGATTTCGGGGGAAGCTGGGATACTCATCTCCCATTGGTTGAATTTTCATACAACAACAGTTATCACACAAGCCTCAAGGCTGCGCCGTTTGAAGCTTTGTATGGGCGCAAGTGTAGATCCCCACTGTGCTGGGCTGAAGTGGGTGACAAGCAAATGACTGGTCCAGAATTGATCCAAGAAACAACAGACAAGATTTTTCAGATACGGGATCGCCTTAAGACAGCGCGCGACAGACAGAAGAGCTACGCAGATGTGCGAAGGAAACCGTTGGAGTTTCAAGTAGGGGATAGAGTACTTTTGAAAGTCTCTCCATGGAAAGGAGTCCCCCGTTTCGGCAAGCGAGGAAAGTTGAATCCGCGCTACATTGGACCATTTGAGATCCTGGAAAGGATCGGTCCGGTTGCTTATAAACTCCGATTACCCGCCGAACTCAGTGGAGTTCATGATACGTTTCATGTGTCCAACCTCAAAAAGTGTTTATCTGACGAAACGTTGGTTTTACCGATGGAAGAAATTCACATCGACAAACAACTGCACTTCGTAGAAGAGCCGGTAGCAGTAACCGATTGGAAAGAACAAAAGTTGCGAAGAAGTCGAATCAAGTTAGTAAGGGTTCAATGGAACTCGAGGCGTGGGCCTGAATTCACTTGGGAAAGAGAAGACCAAATGCGCAAGAAATACCCACACCTCTTTCAGAGCATGGCTTCTGCCAGCAACGTCTCCTAAATTTCGGGACGAAATTCTTCTAACAGGGGGAGAATGTGACACCCGGTAATTTCCCCAAGCCTATAAACTAAGTAATCAACCTAATAATTAGGTGATTGTGAATATTATGCGCGCTATATTAGAATCAGCGCGGGCATGTGTTATGTGCGCCCTGCGCGAGCGCGCTATGTTAGAGTCAGCGCGGGCACGTTATGTGCGCCCTGCGCGAGCGCGCTATGTTAGAGTCAGCGCGGGCTCGTTATGTGCACCCTGCGCGAGCGCGCGATGTAAGAACCAGCGTGGGCATATGTTATATGCGCCATGCGCGAATGTTCTGGCTTTATGTTTTCACGTAACTTAACTTTATGTTGTCTAATGGGTTGACCGTCCCGCATGATGCTAAGGCGGGTGCATCCCAAAACGTTTATGCGCATGCGGAAAGGGAACTAACCTCCCCGCATGGCGGGAACATTGAGAGCTAGTTTGTCTGAAGCTCCAAGATGGAATTGACTTCAACATGACTGATCACTATGTTGAAATACCAAGACCACCTGGAGAATCTACAAATGAAACTCAATGTCCCTAACTGCGAGAAGGTTACGCACCTACCCGCAACAAAGAAATGTCCTTCACGCAGAAAGCTAAGCGCACAAAGCTATACGCGCAGAAAACACTTAGCCTAATCTCCAGATATAAGGGGATTATTCCCGCCCAAACAGGAAACAGTTGCGTGTTTCAGAGATTTCTACTTTTTAACTAAAGCACCTGAAAAAGCATACTGTAACATGAAAAGTCAACTGTCAGTCATCCTACTCTCACCAACCACAGACCTGCATGTCCTGTCCAAATCAAATCAGAATCTTTTACCCACTCCTCCACTTTTAAATAAATAATAATAATTTCCATACTTTATCATCATTACACCTAGATATGAAAAGATTACAATCCCCTAAAGCAAGGGATTGTGTTCCCTACATATTGCCTATAAATATGTAATCCAAATTATCACCCAAACACACTTCAAAACTTCTCTCTTAAGAACTGCAAACTTGCACTAATTATCTCCCAAGCATCCGTTGTTTTCATTTCCGATCCTGTTACTAGGTAAGCCGAGATTATAACCTTGAGATCTACTTTCCAACCCTTATATTCTCCTATTTCTTGATCTTAATATATATACTTCTTGTTATTTAATCATATCCTAGACCTTCAATTCCGAGGCCAACACCAAGAAAACCCGAATCTCGATTAATCCCTTAACAAGAACCACAGGTGAGTCTCACAGCCCCTATTTTCACTATTTTCACTGTTTTTAAACTGTTTTCGGGGCGAGGGACACGTACTTAAATTACGATTTATCATGGTATACTTACAAGTTATGCAAACGATTGTGTTTAAATTATGTTTCATGATGAGCAATGCAAACGGTTATCTATGGTTACGATGTATGTGCGCCAGAATTCGAGTAAGTGATCACTTTACAATTGGAACTCTAAGGGTAGGGACTGCTGGTTTGATCCACCCACTCGTAGGGGTCGCACCTCTTTGCATGGACGAGTGCCTAGAATGGGGCAGTACTATGGGATTGAGCCCGCTCGTAGGGGTCGCACCTCTTTGCATGGACGAGCGCCTTGTTTTCCGGCACAACGTCCGCGCGTAACCCGCGGGACGGTATTATTGATTAGCTCGTAGGGGCAACGCCTCTTTGCATAGACGAGCACGGTTTTTTTTTCAGAAATGTCCACGCGCAACCCGCGGGACGGTATTACATTATTTTAGCTCGTAGTGGCAGCGCCACTTTGCATGGACGAGCACGTTTTCCAGAAATGTTCGCGCGTAACCCGCGGAACGGTTTATCAGGAATATGATATCAGAACTATGTTTCACAAAGCATGTGTTTTATGATGTTATCAGAAATATGTCTCTGTATGGTTGTATCAAGATTAAGATACAATACGATTTATTAAGTTACTAAAACTTGTGAACTCACTCAGTTTATACTGATTCAAATGTTTTCGCGTGTCTTTCAGGAGATAACTAGGTAGCGCATGGAGTCACACTTAGAGCACCTCACGCTGAACATCTAAAACTAGCTTTTTGGAAGATTTTAGTTCTATCCCTTCGATGCGCGTGGTTGTTCCCGCCGCGCAAGGGGATATGGCGTGGAAATCTTCAACAATTTTTATACTTGGATGTTTTTATGTAATTTTTAAACAATGTAATGTATTTGTATTAAACATTTCATGCGCAATGAAAATCTTACTTTGAATGTTTGCAATGGCCCGTGCTTAATTATCAATCCCCACTCGCGCGCGCCCGGCTGTTTCCGCCGTTCAGGGCCGGGTGTGACATTGGGGCGCCTCCTCCTCCTCCTCTTCCACGAGCTCCAGCTCGTAGTTTTCGAGCGCATCTACAATACACGCAACAGAATTGTTAGCAAAATTTGGTATTATAAGGGAAAATGCATAAGTACGAAGGATTACCAGGCGCATCGCTGTCGAAGACAAATCCCAGATCAACAGGGATGAACATGTCATCAAAGCGATCGGGGAAACCAACCTCCCCAGCGCCGAGCACGACGGAGCCACCCTCCATATGCTCATCATATGCGGCGTGGATATACTCCTTGGTGACTGCACAAAACAAGTCAAATGATATCAGCAAAAAGAATTATATTCGCGCAGAAGTAAAGCAATGAGATAAACTTACACAAGCCGTCGACTTGGATAACGGGCTCAGTCGCGCTGTCCGCCCACCTCCTGCTCATACCAACCCCCACCAGCGCCTCCTCACAAATGTTCTTGGCGGGGGATGGTTCAGCGGTCAACTTATTAACCCAGGCGCCAGTTGGGTTCTTGAGGACACCCACATCCGCAGGCGCAGAAGTAATCGCGCGCATGGTCATGCGGATGGGGATCACACCAGCCCTTATATAGAAAAACCTCTCAGACCAGTCATGAAGGCTCTTGAATGAAACAGTGGAGCACTTCACCTTCTGACTGCGAGGAATAAATGAGAACCAAGAATCTTGGATCTTGGGCTTGTAAAAAAACAGAAAGCGCCGAGGGGTGGGCTCCTCGCGCTGGGATTTGCACATGAACTCAAAGTGAGTCATGCGCACAAGTCCAAACGGATGGACTTGGGATATATGAATCCCATAAAACTTAAGCAGTGCACCCACAAACCTTGTCATCGGGAGACGAAGGTTGCAGTGGGTGAAAAAATGGCTATAAAGGGACATATAGCCGGTAGGCGGGTCCGCCGCCGTTTGCCCGGCCCCAGGCAACATGCAGCCAAACACAGGGAGAAAACCCTGAGAGGCGATAAGGCTGTCAAGATCAGCCTGCCTCAGTTTGCAGGGGATTTCATTCCACCTCTTCACGGCCTTGGTCCTCCCTACCTCCTCCGATGAGACCTCAGCAGCCTTCTTCCCCTTGCCGGTCTTCTTCAATGTAGACAATACTAACGATTTTCTACGGCAATGGATGGGGGAGATTGTGTTGTCTGAGCTATCAGACATACAACTGTGACAACGAACAAAGGTTGCTTCTGAAGAACAGATATTTGGAAGCAGAACAAAGGTAATCGGAAGACAAGGAAAGAAAGAAAAGAGCTCTGAATAATAAACAAGAAGATGAAGGATAAAAAACTCTAAAAGGGCTGGCTTTTATAGGCCCAGGAGAGAGAAAAATAGGTGCTTATCGGACTTCACGCGCCCCCACTCGCAGGTGTAAGCCAACGGGAGCGCGACACGTGTACATGACACTGTGTGAGGGGACACGAAAAGAAACTGTACAGCTGCTGCCAGAGTTCACGCGCCACCACTCGCACGAACAGACCAACGCGAGCGCGACACGTGTCCCTGACACTATTTGAGGGGACACGAAAGGCAACTGTAGCACCTCGAGCACACGAAAGGTCTGACACGTCTCCATCACTGACGCATGTCAGCAACAACCAACCACGTATAGGGACGATTCGTTTTCAAACAAAAGGATAGAATTTCGCGCAACGATGAATAATAAGAAGAAAAAGACAAACACCTACTAAAAGAGCAAACTATTAAGTCTAATATCTATCTTACCTCGCTCGCGCGGGACAAGACACACACTAGACTGGGGGGGCTTGAAGAGGTATGTACCCGCCTCAACACCGAGCCAGGCGGGTCAACCCACAAGATATATGTTGGAATACCGTATGCCCGAGACGCATAATCAGGTTAATGTGGCTAGCCGTGTTTGATCCAAGTCGGGTCATACCCAATAACGAGTTAGACACACACCAATTATGTATTTGTTGAGATATGATCTATAAAACAAATACAGAACACGACACATTCAGAAATCGGGTTTCTGAATAATTACTTGAAAGTGTTAAATAAATTAATTGGTTAATTTATTTATTCAAATAATTATTATTGGAATGATTATTTAACCATGTGTTCCTTTATAAAATGTTTTATAAAAGATGGGGTGTTTATATATTTTATAAGGTATAAAACATATGATAAAAACATGAGTCATACACACTCCATACACTTGGTCAAAGTTGGTAAGGTTTGTTGGAGGTTGAGTAAGGATCACTTGACTAAAACCTAACAAATGATTTGATTGAGATATGATCTCATTATATAAAAGGTTCAAGACTTTCAAGTAAATAATAACAACAACAACTCTTCCTTTCTTTCTTTCTTTCTTGTTTACGGCAAAAAGAAAAGGAAGGGCTCGGGTCTCGGGTTTTTCGTGTTCAAGCTTCCTAGCATAGCTCGGTGTGTGTTGGAGGCTCGGGGTATATTCCGTTTGAGGGTTTTCCTTTGAAAGTCTAGCATTCACATCATCATCTTCTTCAACCATCTACTAAACTCTTAAAGGGTTAAGAATGTAAGTGTTTACAAGCTTGATAGTTTAGCTTTTCCGTATCATTTGATCCTTGCTTCGGGTTTCTAGTAAATAGATTATTGGTAATCTTATAACATGAATAAACTAGGTTATTCATGAACATATACATATATAAACACATGGATACATATGTTTAGTTTGTAAATATCACGCTTCCGCCTTAATTATGACTAGTCAAATGGTTAACTAAGCTTGTTAATTTCATAGAAACTCAACAAATGGCATCAAGAGCCGGGATACGGGAAACTAAGCTTCGGGTTCTCGGTTTTATATTTTTTCCCCTTGAAAGATTTTATACAAAAATTAACATGCATGATTTTTTTTGTATTTAATCTTGTTATTGTTTTTGGCTTGGTTCAAAAAAAAAAAAAAAAAAATTAAAACCGAGTAAATGGGCCGAAGCCCAATTCGGGTGAATTTGGGCCGAAGCCCACTTTAACATGGTTATTGGGCTAACCGGAAATTAAAGGGAAAAGCTTTATGGGCCGAAGCCCATTTTTGGTTAAATGGGCCGAGCCCATGAGTTTTTTAATTGGGCCGAAGCCCATGTGTTTTGCACATGTGGGCCGAAGCCCATAATCTAGTTATTGGGTCAAGCCCAAATGGGTTGGGCTAGGCCCGATAAAGTCAAGGGGTTTTGGAACGGGTTCCTAAAACATAACGGGTTATGTTTGTTAAAACTAGACCGAGCCGTAGACCAAAGTGGATGTTTGTTTGTGGTTGATGTTGTGATTGTAGTTAATTATTCAAAGTTTCGGTTTGTAATAATTAATTAGGGGCTATTTTGTAATTATTTATTCATATGGGTATGTAATAAATAGGTTATTTGTAATATCTTTATTTTATAGAAAAAATGTATTAGGACATTTGATTTTGTAAAATTAAAGAAGATTGCAAAATTGGAAGTTTGGGCCTAATTGGGCCGGGTATGGTGATAATGGGTCTCACAAGCCCATTAAAGGGATTCAAGCCCAAAAGGACCTAAGCCCACCAATTAAGCCCAAATGGAAGCTTATGGAAGCTAAGGCCCAAGTTCAAGCCCAATGGATCACAACGGGGTTGAAGAAGATGCTCGAAGCATTTGGATGCGGGATCGAGTGGGAGCTACAACATCCATGTGTCATGTGTCCCTTAGGATCGGACCTAAGACACACACTTGTTTCGGCTAACAAGTGTGGTCTAACTTAGTGGCTCGTGTCTAGTATAATTGTGTATGCTTGTTAATTAATTGATTGTTTGATTGTGTGGTTGTTAGATATTAGGATATCAACTTCGTCACATAGAATTAATTAACAAAGCATAAAACGGGTTCTAATAATTATCGGTAATTACGTGACACATAGTTTAATAAAATGGATTTATTAACTAGCCGTCTCACGCCCATAATAAAATGGTTTTATTATAAATTAGAATTTTGAAAATGGTTTCAAAATATCATGTTACTAAATGCATGTTAGTACATGATTTAAAGTTTTACAACTAGAATTATTAAAACTAAAAATCCCTTTTAAAATTAAGGATAATAAGTTAAACACCATCCTTTTGTATAACGCTTAACATATTAGTAAGCTCTTAGTGGGAAAAAGGTCACCTAACCGCATAGAGAAAATTAATATGTTAAGGTAATATTGGCATATAAATGGGAAAAAGGTCACCTAACCGTTTGTATGTTAATATTACAAGTTGATACAAGTAGGACGACTTAAATTAGAACCATGTGAAGAGGGTCACCCAAGCATGGGGTCTAATAGGTGTTGATGGGATAAACATGCCGACACGAAATATGATTTCGAACCGGTCCCATAAACTCTAGAAGTTGCAAAAGGGTTTGCAATTGTTATGAATAACTACCTTGATAAATCGACAATGGGAAAAAGGTCACCTAACCGGAGTCGGGTTTATCGTTGGATTCTAGATTTTAATTATTAATTATATTTGGTATATATATAAAAGGGTATTAATAATTAAAAAGGTAAAACACTAAAATGAACTTAATTAAAATTCTGCAGATGGCCGCACACGTCGACGACAACATAATCCCTAACGTCCAAAATGTCTCTCTCCGATCTATTCTCGCTAAAGACCGTCTTAACCACAATAACTTTTCGGATTGGTTCCGAAATTTAAGGATTGTTCTAAAACAAGAAAAATTATATCATGTTTTGGAAACACCTATCCCCGAAGAACCGGAAGAGGGTAGTGAGGTCGAATATATGAATTGGGTCAAACTTACGGAAGATTCCATTCAAGTGTCATGCCTCATGTTGGCGACTATGGTTCCCGAAATCCAAAAGGATTTCGAAAACCATAATGCGTACGACATGATTACTCAACTTAAGGAAATGTTCCTTAAGCAATCAAGAGTTGAAAGGTTCGAAACGGTTCGAGCCTTGCATGCATGTAGAATGGATGATAATCAACCAGTTTCAACTTATGTACTTAAGATGAAAAGTTACATTGATCGCCTCGCCAAGCTCAATTGTCCCATCTCAAAAGAGTTAGCAACGGATTTGATCCTTAACTCTTTGTCGAAAAGGTTCGACACTTTCGTGTTAAATTATAACATGAACGGGTGGGACAAAACCATTGGAGAACTTCACTCAATGCTTAAAACAGCCGAGGCGAGCATGGGCAAAAGGGTTTTACCCATGTTTGCGATCAATGAAGGTAGATCCAAGAATCGGTCTCAACCCAATCCTAAGGCTAAGGTAGCAAAAAGAAAGGGTCCCCCAGTGCATCTTAAGGGTAAGGGCAAATCACCGGTTATGGCAAAGAAACAAAAGGTTATGGAACCGAAGGGTCATAAGGATGATCCTTGTTTTGGTTGTGGGGAGACCGGACACTGGAAACGCAATTGTCCGGTCTACCTAAAAGAGCTAAAAGACAAGAGGAATGCGGCGCATACCTCGGGTAATGTCTTTATGATTAATGTTGAGCTAAATCTTATTTCTTCTAACACATGGGTATTGGATACCGGATGTGGAACTCATATTTGCAATTGGTTGCAGGGGTTCAAAAAGAATGAAGACTTAAAGAAGGGCGAAGTGAATCTTTTCATGGGCAACGGTGCAAGGGTGCACGTGGTCGCTAGAGGAGACTTCACTTTATCGCTTCCAAGTGGTTTGGAAGTTATTTTGAGAAATGTTTTGTATGCTCCTAGTTTGACTAGGAACATTATTTCTGTGCACCTTCTTAGACAATGTAATTTTGACTTTAAATTTGTGAGATCAGAAATGCATGTATCATCTAATGGTATCTTTTGTTTTAAAGCTGTACCAAACAACGGTATTTATGAATTGGTTCATGATAATACCTTAAATAGCTCATTATATCAAACTTCTACTAAAAGACTCAAAAAGGATTTGAGTGATTCCTACATTTGGCATTGTCGCCTTGGACACATAAACAAGAATCGTATAAATACTCTCCAAAAGAAAGGTCTTTTGAAAACAAACGAGTTAGGTTCGTTTGATGAGTGTGAATCTTGTATTCAAGGCAAGATGACCAAAGAGCCTTTCAAAGGTACAAATGAAAGGGCTAAGGATTTGTTAGGTATCATACATACGGATGTATGCGGACCTTTCAAGCCAACTAGTAGGAATAGTGAAAGGTACTTCATTACCTTTACCGACGATTTTAGTCGATATGGGTATGTTTATCTAATGAAACACAAACATGAAGCCTTTGAAATGTTCAAAGAATTTCAAAATGAAGTACAAAATCAGCTCGACCGAACAATCAAGGTACTCCGCTCCGATAGAGGAGGCGAATACCTAAGTGATGCTTTTCAAAGTCATCTTAGAGATTGTGGAATTATTTCACAGCTCACTCCTCCTGGAACTCCTCAACATAACGGAGTATCCGAGAGGAGGAATCGAACACTGTTGGACATGGTTCGATCAATGATGGCACGAAGCTCACTACCGCCATCATTTTGGGGATATGCGCTACTCACAGCGGCTCGTATTTTGAATATGGCCCCGACCAAAAAGGTGGATCGAATACCCTATGAAGTGTGGCATGGAAAGGTTCCATCCTTTTCATATTTAAGGGTATGGGGATGCATAGTTTATGTTAAACGTGACACCCCAAATAAACTTGAGGCTCGATCCATCAGGTGTATCTTCATAGGATACCCAAAGGATGATATAGGATATATATTCTATGATCCTAGTGAACAAAAAGTGTTTGTTTCACGCAAAGGATACTTCTTAGAAACTAGGTTCCTTATGGAAGGACCTAGTGAAAAGAGAGTGGAACTTGAAGAGGTTCAAGAATCACTGGATGATACACAGTTGGTCGATACTAGCTTTCAACACGAGGATGTTGAAGGTGATCAAATGGTTGATCATACACACGTTGCTCGCAGATCTAATAGGATTAGTCGACCTCCCAAGAAATATGGATTTCTTGTGGATGATTGCTACTTGGTCGATTCGGATGAACCGATCTCCTACAAAGATGCTATGTCACAACCTGATTGTGACAAGTGGCTTGAAGCCATGAGCGCCGAGATGCAATCCATGCACGATAACCAAGTTTGGGAATTGGTTGATCGTCCACTTAACTCCAAAATGGTTGGATGTAAGTGGGTCTTCAAGAAGAAGACCGATATGCATGGAAATTTAGATACTTACAAAGCTCGACTTGTCGCAAAAGGTTTCACGCAAACTCAAGGGATTGATTATGATGAAACCTTCTCGCCGGTTGCGATGCTTAAGTCGATCAGGATATTATTTGCCATTGCAGCTCATTTTGATTATGAGATATGGCAAATGGATGTCAAGACCGCTTTTCTAAATGGATATCTTGAGGAAGATGTCCATATGGTTCAGCCTGAAGGTTTTGTCGATCCATCTAATCCTGATAAAGTATGTAAGTTAAGGAAATCAATCTACGGGTTGAAACAAGCATCACGGATGTGGAATCATCGTTTTAATGAAGAAATCAAAGCGTTTGGTTTCGTCCAAAACGGTGATGAGGCGTATGTGTATAAATGGGCTAGTGGGAGTATAATCATGTTCCTTATTTTGTATGTCGATGATATACTTTTATTTGGAAATGATATACCAAGTATGGAAAGCGTTAAAACGTGGTTAAGTAGTCGTTTCTCAATTAAGGATCTTGGAGAAGCGACATATATCTTGGGAATAAAGGTCTATAGGGATAGAAAAAGGAAATTGATCGGACTTAATCAAAGTGCATACATTGATAAAATCCTAAAAAGGTTCAGGATGGAAAACTCTAAGAAAGGTTTGGTACCTATTCCTAGAGGAACCGTGTTAAGCTCATCCCAAAGTCCTAGCTCTAAGGAAGAGCAGGATAGGATGAAGCATGTTCCTTATGCTTCGGCAATAGGATCTATTATGTATGCAATGATGTGCACTAGACCGGACGTCTCGTATGCTTTAAGCATAACGAGTAGATACCAGCACAACCCAGGTGACAGTCATTGGATGGCTGTCAAGAATATATTAAAGTACCTTAGAAGGACTAAGGATATGTTTTTAATATATGGGTCTGGTGAGGAGGAACTCGTCGTAAAGGGTTACGTGGATGCGAGTTTCCAAACTGACCGAGATGATTCTCGATCACAGTCGGGATATGTCTTCATTTTGAATGGAGGCGCTGTCTCTTGGAAGAGTTCGAAGCAGGATGTTGTCGCGTTATCCACTACAGAATCTGAGTACATCGCCGCTTCAATGGCAGCCCAAGAGGCTGCATGGATGAAAAAGTTCATCATGGATCTAGGGATTATCTCTACCATTCAGGAGCCCCTAGAGATATTCTGTGACAATGAAGGTGCTATTGCACAGATCAAGGAGCCTCGTGCTCATCAGAAAACGAGGCACATTGAGCGCAGATTCAACTACATAAGGGATGAAGTTGAAAAGAGAAAGATATGTATTCATAAAGTTCATACCGATCAAAATATTGCGGACCCACTCACGAAGCTCCTCGATAGGCCAAAGCATGAGGGTCATGTTTGTGCATTAGGACTTCGGTATTCTAGTGAGTGGATTTAATCTGTATTTAGTGTTTGTATAAGAACGAATGTAATGGAGATCTCATGAAAATTAATTATGTTTTAATTATTCAATGAGTTATGTTCTATATTTGCATGTTTAATCCATGAATGACTTATGTTGTTCTAAACGTCCGTAGTCGATCATACTTGTGGGAACAAGTATGAAGTTAAGACTATTATGAACTCGGATTGGTTGATATTCATGTGATGAATATAGGGCATAGGTTTGCCACCAAGGTTCATAGATATTTGTGGGATACAAATATTGGACATGATCCGCTCTCAAGGATCACTGCATGGAGTTAGTGCAATTGATCATAAGTAATCCTTGAGTAAAGGCGAGTATCATTGTGTCCTTTGACCTGAGATGCATATCGGATCTGGTTTTTCATCAAGTCTGATATCTTGACTCTATTCTTTGTTATTTCGGTAACACGATGACGTGTAAGAAAGAGCTCAGATATTATATGAGATGTCAACGAGGATGTATGCAGTCAAGATGGGATTTGTTCCTCTTATGTGTTGAGAGTTTAGATGTCTAAGGCCTGTTAAGTTAAATCGTTGAGAGAATGATCACTCTGTGTCTCTTCGATTTGACAGGACATCTAGTAACAAAGGGATGTAATGATAAGACTTACCTATATCATATCAAGTATGGACTTGAAGGGGATGATGTTATTGAATGGCACTTAGTCAAACACACTAGGGGTGGTGACCTGTTGTTAGGCGGTATTCACCATTAGCATTAACTTCCTATGAGTCTCGTGCAAGTGGGAGATTGTTGGAATACCGTATGCCCGAGACGCATAATCAGGTTAATGTGGCTAGCCGTGTTTGATCCAAGTCGGGTCATACCCAATAACGAGTTAGACACACACCAATTATGTATTTGTTGAGATATGATCTATAAAACAAATACAGAACACGACACATTCAGAAATCGGGTTTCTGAATAATTACTTGAAAGTGTTAAATAAATTAATTGGTTAATTTATTTATTCAAATAATTATTATTGGAATGATTATTTAACCATGTGTTCCTTTATAAAATGTTTTATAAAAGATGGGGTGTTTATATATTTTATAAGGTATAAAACATATGATAAAAACATGAGTCATACACACTCCATACACTTGGTCAAAGTTGGTAAGGTTTGTTGGAGGTTGAGTAAGGATCACTTGACTAAAACCTAACAAATGATTTGATTGAGATATGATCTCATTATATAAAAGGTTCAAGACTTTCAAGTAAATAATAACAACAACAACTCTTCCTTTCTTTCTTTCTTTCTTGTTTACGGCAAAAAGAAAAGGAAGGGCTCGGGTCTCGGGTTTTTCGTGTTCAAGCTTCCTAGCATAGCTCGGTGTGTGTTGGAGGCTCGGGGTATATTCCGTTTGAGGGTTTTCCTTTGAAAGTCTAGCATTCACATCATCATCTTCTTCAACCATCTACTAAACTCTTAAAGGGTTAAGAATGTAAGTGTTTACAAGCTTGATAGTTTAGCTTTTCCGTATCATTTGATCCTTGCTTCGGGTTTCTAGTAAATAGATTATTGGTAATCTTATAACATGAATAAACTAGGTTATTCATGAACATATACATATATAAACACATGGATACATATGTTTAGTTTGTAAATATCACGCTTCCGCCTTAATTATGACTAGTCAAATGGTTAACTAAGCTTGTTAATTTCATAGAAACCCAACAATATAGACAAGAGGCTTGAAATCAAGACTTTATGAAGGCACAAAGCCAAAACCTATGCGCATGGCGCATGCATCACATGCTCAGGCATCACATATGCTCACGCATATCACATATGCTCAGGCATCACATATGCTCACGCATCACATATGCTCACGCACATCACATCTGCGCGTGGCGCATCCGCGCGTGGCGCATATCACATGCTTGTGCATATCACATCTGCGCATGAAACATCTGCGCGTGAGAATAAAGAGAAGACCTCGCGCATCCTCAGGATAGGCGCCTCGCCCTTATCCAAATCAGGATTAGGGCAACCTTGATTGTGCACGTCAGACAACCTTCCAGAAGGTATCTTTTTAAGGAATAAGAATATGCTGATGTTGACAGCTGCCAAATGAAAGGTGGACAACTCAGCATAACCCATGTGCTACCACGTGATTATAACCAATGAGAAAGCACCAGGTGTCCCAGAGGACACGTGGCGCAGAGCAATTGGAGGAGGCCAACAAGGCTGAGCCCAATCAGTGGAAACCCTAGCACTATAAATACAGCATCAACTCCACAAGGAGAGACATTCAATGATATTCAATTACATTCAATCACAGACAGTTACAGCCAATAATATACACAATCACATCCAATTACAGAGTATTCAGCTATTAAGCAATACTCTCCAGATTTCCTTACTCTGATATTATTATCTTCTCCCACAAATACTTATTCTCACACCGGAGGGTTACCCCAAAGAGGACCCCTCTGTCCCTTTCTGAGGGGTAAGTTGACGGTGCTGTTCATTTTGTAGGTGGAAGAACACAGATCCAAGAAAACCATCGGTGAAATAGTATAATCACACCCGAGGAAAGTAGATCGTCTACCAGTGAGTCGATATACGCTTCGTCATTTAGCAAATGAGTCAACCAACAAATTCCACATAAGTAGTAGCATATTTCTTTGATAATCTAGATTGAAGCAAAAAAACAACATGCTAACACATCACTAATGTGTAGAGCTATATATGTTATGTCGGATTCTCATGTCGAACACACAACTTATAACAATATTACTAGTAAGCGGTAACATAAAACCATATACTATTTTAGTGTTACACAAGGAGGAGCAATTTTCTTAAAAAACATGTGATTGATCTTCTCCTGACTTGCTGAAATGTTGTGCAAGTTCTATTATAACGTATTGTCGGTGAATATATGTCCTCTAATATTTGACTGGTGGAAGAGTAATTGTGTGGTAGGTGGAGTGTATGTGCATCCGACCATATCTTAGTACGACACGGTTTTACATTTGTTTCTTGCCACTTGCCAAGACTCCCCTGGACCTTCAGATTCGTGTCTTTATTTGTCCACAACCGTAGATAATAATCTATTCTAAAGACTAAAATAACCAAACCCTTTACTTTTCTTTTCTTCTTTTTTCAATTTCAACTTTTAGCCACTAATAAGCTTGAGTGTTTCTTTGACTATTACACGTGTATAAATAAAAATCACATGCCATTTTTTTAAAAAAAGAAAAGAAATTATAGAAAAGAATGATTCAATGAAACTGGTGATTAACATTTAACACATACTAGCTAGAACTTGAGCCACACACATATTGCCAATGGTGTAGTTGGCTTGTGAGCCACCAGTTTGTCCCCCTTGATACAACTCCTATATTATATATTGCCATTGGTGTAGTTGGCTAATTGTTAAGCATCACAATGAAATCACCACTAGCAGCCGCAGCCGCGGTTTGTGAGCTATGCCACCACAAGCAGCCTTCTTTATATTGTTGTTCGGACCAGGCTTTCCTTTGTTTAGATTGTGATACTCAAGTTCACACCGCCAACTTCCTCGTTGCTCGCCATATTCGTATTCCCATTCGCATATCTAATTATGATGATGATTCCTTTTCCACTACCAAGACTAGTTCTACGACAACGTCAGTTGACTGGAAGACGAGAGACTTGTTGATGAGTTGGTGTTCAAGGCTTGGGGTTAGTAGCAAGGTGGTTGATGAGGCTAGACATGCTTTTCAAGTATGGTGGGTTAATAGGTCTGAATGGCCATATCGGGTTGGTTTGGCGGCTTCACTTTGGTTGGCACTCACAAAGGACACGTCAAAGAGAAAAATAATGCGAACTCTACTCAAGAGACTAGAGGAGATATCCGGGGTGCCGGCTAAGTCAATAGTCGTTGAACAATTAAAACTTGTAGGAATGTTGAAACGCCAACGCCAACGCCAACACAAGGAGGAGAGCTGGGCGGAATGCTAGTAATAAGTATATGATCAATGATGCATGTAATAATATTCAAGATTGGTTTTGTAGCAAGATTCAAAAGTATTAATCATAATGTATGCAAAATATAAGTAAAGTGCCTAGAAATTGAATCATGAATATTATATGCCACAATTCACAATGTAACAATGAAAAAAAATAGAAAGTAAATTGTGTGGGTTAGAATTGAATGGAGAAAATGAATTAAAATTAATATACGAAGATTGTTTCTTACTCTACTCTTTTCTTGTATGAATACATATGTTTCAAAAATCTTATATTATGATCCTTTTCCAAATATTTTTCAACTTCAACTTCTGTTTAAGTTTGCGCACACATCAACTCTCTGATTAGCAAGCCGGGAAAGTGTTAGCTCCAACTTTACGCCTCGGGGACTTGCCTCAACCGAGTTAATATCTCCCCAAATCTGTTTATCTTTTGTGTCACCATTTCCAGTCACATTTGCTTTTTGTGCCAAACACCATTTTCCAGGCACAACCCCGTTTGCGGACCGGTTTAATACATTGTTGTCAATCTCCTGCAGCAGGGCATCATCTAAAGCCCTTGCAGCAATCACCGTCTCTCCCATTTCGCTTAGGCTATCGTTTCTACTCATAATATGATATCTTAAATCATTGTCGATTGTGGTGTTATGAAATGCGGGCGTGTTACATATGACTGTTTGGAAGTAGAATTCAAGAGGCGACGCTAAGTTGCTCATGTACATAAGCAATTTCCTAGGAAAATTGTCCCATCCTTCTACACAAAATTCTATAAACGATCGGCTCAGGATCACCCAAGGGGAACCCGCAAAGATCTTAAACTTATTGGGTACATTTCTGCCTTCTTTACCGTAGAAAATTGGAGTGCTTTTTCTTTCATAGATGCTAGGGTCCACGACCACTTGCTTAACCCTTTCATCCCTGCACCGCATATATATGATTCCGCTTATGCTACTTGTCATTATAAAAATTAAAAGTAACATATTGACTTACTCATCTGAGGTGCTGGTGTTTGCAAAATGCACAAAGTTAAGATCCCTTGGCAACAACGTAAAGGCGTGGAGGATATCTGCATTTATTAATAATCAATATTCGTTCAACCGAACCTGAATGTACTCTCTCCATCCCATTAAAAGTATCCACATTTACTTTTTTATTTGCCCCATTACAAATGTCCACTTTCAAAATTTATTAGCTAATTTCCAAGTTTACCCTTAAACAAACACAACTAACATTAATAAACAATAATTATAGACCCAATTTCCAAGGGCATTATTGTCATTTGGTAAGCAAAAAAAACAATAATTTAATCTACCTTAAACTTTGTTTTTTTGAAACTAAGACACTTTGTCCGTGACGGAGGGAGTAGAATAATAACGCTATCTTACAAGACAAGGTAGAGTAAAGTTGTAATTCGTTCAAATGAAATTAATATGATTAATCCTTAAATGTTGGAATTCAAAAACAATGTACTATACCATCCTGATTGAAGAGCGGGTAATCCGAAGCACCAAGCGGAATAAACCAATCCCACGTTGTTCCTAATTTAAGAAGCAATGCAGATGCATGGAGCAACGCGGCGAGTCCAGATCCTCCCATCTGGTTCACAGCGTAACTCCGTCCAATCACATCCACATTGTCAAAAGCACTGAACACGGGATGTGATTGGACAGAGAGTGCCAGATCCGTCCTCTCGTCTAACGAAGAGGACGCGTCCAGCAACAAAAGGTACTGGTTCCTAGGATGATAAACAGCCTTCAAAACCCTCAGTATCTTAAGCCCATCACCACTAGATCCATATATCCAGTAAGCCAACTCTGGAGGGTCACCTGGCCTCTTTGATGCCACCACTTTTGCTCTGTTTATGTTTCTTCCTGGAGTAATGTTAATGTTGTACCTCCACTTGAGTGGAAATATGATGCTCCCAGAAGCAGTAATAAAGTAACAAGAGCTAGAAACTTGAGGTGGGTGTTACTGGAAACAATAAAAGATTGAAGCTTGGGGAGTTTCATGATCTTGGTTTGTTTACTTTAACTGAATTAACCAAAAATTATATAAAAAAAAGGACTAAGGAGGCAGGGGATGAAGTAAAGTTTACTACAACTATTGTAAAGGTAGAATAGATCAAGAAACGTCAAAGAAGGTGGATGGTGATGGACCGACCATTGTCAAACAGATGGATGCTTAAGGTACCTACTGATGTTGATTTTTTTATTGTTTATATATTAAAGGAAATATTAAAGGAATAAATAAATATGGTTTTGTATTATATATAAGACAAAAGTGTTTCGGAATCATGTGCCTGGTTTCAATGCAAATACAGATTCCCGGGGTTGAATTATTAGTCATTGCTGTTCCCTTAAATAATTATAAATTGACAAACAAAAAAAAATCCAGAAATAGAAATCATAAGGAATTTCAATAATATATTATCAATGGGTTTAGGTGGACTGAAGTTGAATCAAAATTTATGCAGGAATCGAATTTTGTGTTAGTGGTTAACAGAATCTTACCTAGGATATCAATGGCAGACCTTAATTCAAAATGGCTAAACATGTTCCACGCATTTGCAAACAATGAATCGATACTTTTGACGAAAAACAGACGATACATAAATAATATAGAGCGTGTGATATGTGAGCCAAACAATGAATCAATAATAGTGGTTCGTATCACTTATGATTTGGAAATCCATCTATATGTAGCAAGCAACCAACACACTTAAGCCTTAGATATACTTTAAGCAGCTTTTTAATGGAAGTTAATTGACAAATCTACAACATGGTTGGATTTTTAAACATTGTAAATGATTGAAATCTAACTCGTCCATCTGGGGACAAATTCCTTCTCTATTTACTGTCCGTAGAATTTCCATGGTATAGCAACAATCCAACATCCCATGTTCCACTACAAACTAATAAAAACAGGCACAAATTGTAACCTATACTAAAACTAGGGGTGGCAATCTTGACCCATGGGTTGAATGGGTTGTATCAAAATATATAAGATGAGTCAGAATGGGTCAAACTAAAAAAATGATTAAAACATGTCAAAACGGGTTGACATTTATCGGGGTTTTTTTTATTTTATTTTATAGAACGAGAAAAACGGGGGAAACTTTTTGGTATTTTTACTTTTTATGTTTTTGAATTATATTTCGAGCTATAATTTTTTTTGAATTTTTTGTTGAGGGGTTTTGAAATTGGTCAAAATGGGTTGAGATTTCAAAACACATTTCAAAACCCCTCAACAAAAAAATTAAAAAAAAATAATTAAAAAATTATAACTCGAAATATAAATAAAAAACTTAAAAAGTAAAAATACCAAAAAAATTCCTCCGTTTTTCTCGTTCCATAAAAAAACCCCGTTTTGACCCGTTTCAATCATTTTCTTTTTTTAGTTTGACTAATTCTGACCCATTTTATACATTTTGATACAACCCATTTAACCCATGGGACAGGATTGCCACCCCTAACTAAAACTAACGAAACAAGAATAAGTAAAGAATCACTCAAAAGCAGAACTAGAAAACATTAAGTTGTGATATTCAAATACCCAACTTGCCATGAAAACGTAACCAAGAAATCAAAAACAACGAAGAAGCAATCATGTTTACAACAAACAACAAACGATGAAACCCTAACCTGATTTCGTGACTTGGAAGATAATATCTGACCAAACACTGCAGATGCGTTCTTTTGATGAGAAAAATAGGGGAACCAAATCTGACCCGTACTCTTTCTAATTTTCAAACATGCTGTTGAAAATAATATCTGCTGGTAAATTTATATAGATAGTCCAAAACGAACCCATATTTAAGTCATTCCAACAGATGTGCAGCACTGTGTTGTCAAAAGCCCTTCAGGCAAGCGCCTAGGTACTCAGGCGAGGTGTAGGAAAAGCGCCTTGCAGCCTTCCAGGTCCTCCAGCAACCTTCAGGCGAGATTCCGGCCAAATCTTAAAAGTTCCGGTAATATTGCAAACTCTGGGCAAACTGGTCATAAACATCCAACAATGGCCTGTAACCATCCTAAAACATGTCTAACCCCCCCCCCCCCCCCCCCCCTCTTCCCCCTCCAAACACACACAAAAAAATCTATGTTTATGCTACGCGCCTTGCTTATCTCAGGCCCTTGCCTTTTGAGGGCCTGGCGCCTATGCCTAAGGCTCACCCTCTGCACCTTAAGTGCGCATTTAACAACTATGATACAGCATACTGATTTGTCCCACCTAAAAATTTAGCAGAAACATGTTCTCTATTTCTCCTTTTTTCCATTCACCCAAATCAAGATCAAAGGCATCACTAAATTGATTTCTTTTATATCTTTTGCCTAGTTGCTAGAATTTGCTTTAAATCAAATCTGTGAAAACGCATACCAAAACTCACGTCTTAAAAACAAACTCCGAACAACGCATAAAAAACAAGGGTAGGACATGAAAAGAGAGAAAATGGCTAATCTTGTATAACGGACGTGGGATGCCTACATCCATATATGAGGATGAATGAACCATCTGTACGTGTACGTGTACATGTAAAGAATACATTTACAACACAAGATAGAAACTCAAAGCCAGTTGTCAGCCAATCAAGAAATAATATTTGTTCAAAGTAACAACACACTCACTCCTGAAGAATCAACTGCAAGACCTGGATTCATGTGTGTCGGTCAGGAACAACTGGTAGCAAATAATAAACTAGGAGCAAGATGTATGTGGTTACCTTGAAATAATAATAAGTGAAGGTAAGGCGTTTGTGGTTCAATAGAGACCCAACATTCTTAGCTCTGTGACATGGTTGGGGTCAAGTTCAACAGCATCATTGTTCACTTCTCTGTCTTCTACAATATACTCCTGCACGTACCTTTCAATATTAACTCTAAAGACTTACATGAAGCATATAGAACAAATAAATGTCAATCATGATACAATCGTGATACAATCGCTGCTCAGTTGGCAGTTATAGCGACTCGACTTGAGTCCATGGAAGCCCTAAAGGACGATATTGCAGCACTCAAATCACAGGGCACGTCTAAGGACAAATCCGGCGGTGGTTATGGAAGATATGAAGTCGGCGATAAATCCTGGAACCACAACCGAAACCATCGTTCATACAACAAAATTGACTTTCCAACCTTCTCCTCTGGCGATCCAAGTGATTGGATCTTGAAGGCTGAAAGGTATTTTCGTTATTACCAAATTCCTTGTGATGAACGGGTTGATATCGCTCTAGCGCATCTCGAGGGGGAAGCTTTGGATTTTTACTCGTGGTTGTCTCCCAAACGAGCAATTATTTTTTGGAATGATTTGGTTCATGTTCTGCAAAAACAATTCGGTTCCGTTGAATTCCAGAACCCTGATGAACATCTTTGTAGCATTAAACAAACTGGCACCGTTCACGAGTATAGGCTGGAATTCACCAAACGGGCTGCCAGGGTATCTAATTGGCCCGCTAATTGCCTACTTGGGGTATTCTTAAATGGGCTTAAAGAGGAGCTGAAAGTTGAGGTTCGAATTCATAAGCCTCAAAAAGTTTACAGTGCTATGAGACTTGCTATAGAATATGAATCCAAGTTGGGACAGAACCACTCGAGGCTGTTACCTGATTCTTTTCCACCTTCAACTACGGGTCACCAATGTAAAACGAAAATATTTAAATTGCTAGAGGCTACAGATGAAGAAGTTAAGACTTGTCCAGCAAAGGAAGAGGAAGAGAATCATGATGACACTTTGGTTGAAATCAGCCTACACACCATTACAAACAATTTATCAATTCCTTGTGGCAGGTCTAATGGACCTATTACAAGGCCCTCATCGAAGATACCCACCACACTTACGGTTCTTCAGGATATAAATTGGAAAATCTACCTTCAACAACATCCCGTTTCAGCTCATCCATGGGTAGAATACAATTGAATGGCTTATCGCTTGGCTACCTAATTCAAGCTGGAGTTACAATGATATGCCACACTCTATGAAGCGGGTATATGAAGCGAGTGCGGCTACCATTGAATGGCTTATTGCTTGGCACGCCAAATTCCTTCTTTTCGACTTGAGGACAAGTCGTTTCCCCGGGCGGGAAGTATTGATAAGTACCCACAAAGCAGTCAACACAATTAAACAGTTACCAAAAAATGGGTCAACTCAATTATTCAGTTACCAAAAATAGAGGAGCAAATCATGGGACGGTTTTTACCTTTCTTCTTGTTATAATAGTGTAGAGATTATGGTTAGGGAGATCTATGTTTATTGTTAATTAAAATTAAGGTTTATCAACCTTGTATTTGGAGATTTGCCTTCTCGAATTGGCTAATCGGAGATCAAGCCTATCTCGAATGTCGCTAGTTATTTTAGTTCCAGTAATTTAGATTTCTGGTTTCTATCACTTTGATTCACAATATGCTTCGAATATATGTAGAAATTCTTGGAGTACATTGATTAGGATTGAGTAAATATTCTGAATATGACGCTATTAAAATAAAATGCCCAAATTTTGACAGTGAGTTACACAGCTATGTGACCTCAAATACGTTAGCAGTGCCTTTAATAAACTGAGTTTTGGTCAGTTTGGCTTTTTCATGTCACATGGCTATGTGAAAGATAAGTCACAAAACAGTGTCCCTTGAACTGAAATTCTATCTTTTGAACGGTGCATCAAACGTCAATGTGATGAAATGTTACATACAGTTTTTTTTTTAATTTCAACTTAGCTCTCAAAGTGAACCATATATGTATTCAGTTAGCTTTGCTAAGATGTCGTGGTGTATACGTTCACGTACAGCACCAAAACGAGTTAAAAAGGAGCAATGAGCCTCTGGATAAATTGAGCAAATCATATATTTGTTTGGTCATTATGTAATATAACTACATTATCTTTTCAATCAAGTTTTGGTCACCACTTGTACGACACCTTACATGTATATTATAGCTGTTAAAATTTGAGAAGTTTGGACCAATTTTGGAAATATATGAAATCACTATGAGAATCAGAATTGTTATGTGAAACCTAATTCATATGTAATTGCTTTTAATTTTATAAAATTAGTCATAGCGCATAACCTTTATAAAGTGAAATAGCTCCTTATATATGAACTTGAAGAAGATTATAATTGACTAAATACATGTTAAATAAAAAAACATTTTCTCAGCCATATTTTCATCCATTTCTAGCCTTTACAATGTCAGTAACTGGGGAGTCCATATTTTAAATAAGTAGTTTATTTTATCCTTAGGTTTACCAATAGATGTTACATAATAACTTGTATGGACATGCTCTTCAACTCCTACCAATAAATCATTTTTGTAAAAGGGCTAACCTTTGTGAGTTCCTGTTTGGCAAGAATGTGATAGTGGCGTTCGTTAATTCGCTGTCCACATATTATGGCTATAAAGAAACCGTAGAGCAAGCCCACCAACACTATTGCTAGTACTGAAATTAGAAAATAAATAAAAAGATGATATGTTACAACTTAGCAGGTAACGGAAGCTTAAAGCCTTAAATTCAGTTCATATAGAATCGAGCTTACCAGCCATCGTGTAAAACCCATATGGGTGTTCTTCATATCCAAACATTTCTCTCAGTTCATCTCCATAAAATTTGTAGACCAACACACCTAAGAACGCCACAATCTGTTGAAAGTAACCAAACAAAATTCTTGTTACATGCTATATTACATCTGTTAACAGAAAACATGGATAGATTGAAAGAACAAGGACTCATGTAGCTGGTCAACATACATGCACAGGCTGGCATTTTAATAAGAATTCAGAAGTTGCATCATAACAAGTATTCATATACTGATATACACTCAGAAAACTGTCTCACAATCAATTATTATCTGGTTGATAATATATAAGTCTATATAGCCAACAAGGGCACAAACGGTCAGCTGAACCAGTGTCATGCCTACTATATCAGCTTTTATGATATGCCTCAAGAATATTGTGTCATCTTTATGTTTATATATGTGACAAACAAGACACTCATCTATGACAATTGTAATGTTGATCATACCAGTTGAACAATGATGAAAATGAATGCATGATCTCTTGCAACCAGCAACTGGAATTTCAACCTCAACCACCAGCGATCAGGTGGGACATTTGCACGTAGTATAAACACTGCCCTACATTCTGTGCAGTGCGAGAAAGCAAACCCCTCCTGCACCAGCAAGTAATTTATTGTATACAGCAACAACAAATATACCGATGACAGCTACTTTAAAACTAACTTACCCTGGTTGACCTCCAATTGTCAAGACATGACCTGTGGACATATTTTTGGGTGCCTCGACAATGGCATGGTGCAATCAAGTCTTCCCCTGTACATCATTTAATAATGAGGTTTAAGAGGATCTCAATATTATACAGAAATAGATATCTGAAGCGTTATAATAAACGGTCATCAGACCTTCAGTATCAAGGCATATACGGCACTGTGGTTGGTCTGGAGTTACCAAACTGTTACTTTCATTAGAATCAGGAGTCTCAACGGCTATGGAACAATCACTTCTTATTTCAAAGGTAGATGAACAGCCTTCAACACTTTTAGACTCGTTTAAAATGGGTTCTGTCTCTGAAGAGCCTTCTCTTGGACTGTCATTGACGACATTAGTTGCATCTTGAGAAACTACAACAGCTTGCAAACGAGTTTCTCCTGTGTACCATTTCAGATCCTGCAAAACTAAAGAAACAGACTCAGCAATGCAAAAAGCTACTTAATCGTAAAACTTATTGAAAAATAAGACGATCACTTCTCATGGTCAATGTTTGCTTTTGTGCAGAAAACTAAATCACCATCTTTTTGAGTTACTTTGTAAAAAGGAACATGTGATAAATGGTGTATGAGTTAGTACAGTGGTATTAACATAAAGAGTTATTGGATTTTAATAATCCCAGCTCTGACTTATTGGCCGGAACTAATACCAACTGAAAAAAAAATCCGAGGGTCCCAGCTTTCAACCTATATTTCTCCAGCAATCATTTCCCATGTCATCGAAAAACTAACAGGGTTAGTTTTCAGGTAGTATGAGATTGCGGGAGGAAAATAGGTTGAAAGTTGTGACTGTCAGAAAACATTTCTTCAGCGGCAAATAGGTCAAAGTTAGGTTAATGAAATAGAGTTCAGCACGTTACAGTCTCACTGGATCCTTGATACATTGTTTTGTATAAATAATATCAACTAAGTAGGCGAATAAAGGTTCAACATTGATGCTTTTTGTCAACATAAACACCAGCTACAGTAACACCACAACAATATTATTTAAACATATATACAATACATAGAGATGAACCGGGCCGTGGGCGTGATACACTATAAACCCTAAATAGTATGCAACATATGTATGTATATAAAGCATCTCAGAATCAGCCTTATAATAAGTTCCAACATATTATTATTATTATTATTATTGTTATTATAGCAGCATAGTAGAGTATGAAGATGAGATTAGATCAGAAAACAGTAATTGGTTACAATTCCAAATGTTAATGAAATGAATAATTGCGATACAAATATGTATATGTAGGGGTTTAATTATAATTATAATAATGAGGAAGAAAGAAAATATAAAAATTAGGGATTTGAGGAAGCGATTACGAACCGTGTTGACGGCATTCGAGAAGCGAAAGGAAGTCTTGAAGATTGGCGGCCGGTGAAAATTGGGGAAATGGAGAGCTACATTAGTTTTCATCAACATAACATCAATCAAGAATAGAATACCAATCATACATACAAATTGTAAATAATTAAAAAATATTTGTCTTTATCCATCTTCACTGTTATTATAAACTTTTATTTATACCATTTGATTTTTTTATTATTTTTTTCAAAATGGATTAGGTTAATGTAACGGATTTAACCAGGGCGAGCAGAAAACCGAATCAAAGTATTAACCGACAGTTAATTTTTTAGTTTTTTGAAAAAATGATTTTTGGGTTTAGGTTCGATTATCCATTTTAAAAGTACCCAAAAATACCGAACCAAACCGATTAATCGAAACCTATGTTTTCTACGTGTTTGTTTTAATATGTTATGACCAAAAACAAAACACCAAAATAATCTACCATTGACAGTTTGAAAATGCTGAAGATTGCGTATAAACTTTGAAAATGAAAAAGATAATGAACAAAGATTCGGACCAAACTTTTAGTGGTTTTTTTTATTAAGAACTTTGTTAAATTTTAAACTCTACTAACCATATAACTTTGTATTAGTTTGGTTCTACGTAACACGTGCTTCTTTTTTGTATTTTGAATTCAGTATATTCAGGTACTCTATTTTTTTTGAATTCTCTCTCTTTTTTTAATGTTTACTCACAATAAAAAAATCAAAAATAACCGAAACCGAAAATAACCGGATAACCGAAAACCAATAGGTTGGTATTCTAAATAACCGATAGCTTCGGTTTTGGTTTGGGTTTCATCCAATAACTGAACTGAACCGTGCTCACCCCTATATTTAACGATATAATATCGGTATGACATGACATGTTTAAAATAACAAAAAAAAACATTTTAATAGCTCAAATGACACGACAAGTAACGCAATCAAATACAAGCATTTTCAATAGCTCGAGGTACAAGACATGTTTGACGTTATTATTGACAAGACTCGCTAAATAACAAGACATGGTTAATTCGATAAACAAAAGTTTTAAAAGTTATAATTCATGTTTGATTAATATATATTCAACTGGTTACTACTTATAAAAGTGCATTGTTTTGATAAGTTGGCGATAAATATGTCTTGTCAAAGTATTACCTAACAACACAATTTAAACGTGTTATGATTGTCGCGGATAGGTTATGCGAGATGAACCCGTTTAGACATTTTTTTTTGGTGTCATTAACATATAAACCTGCTTGTCACCCAAATCCATCTACCTCAAATGTTAACGTGTTTAATTTTGTATCAAGTCATATCATGGTAGCTATTAACGGATGTTGCCATACATCATAACTCTTATCACAATGTTATTTTAGCTTTAGAAGAGGAGTGATAGATTAGTTATATATTATCTTTCAACTATATATGTTGACCCAAAATAGGGTGAGAAGCTTCAGAGAATAAATTGTCGAAGTATGAAATGAATCTGACCTGATCCATGACGATATTTCCACGGATTCTCGAGATGAACGAACCACGTCTTGATCTTCTTCTCCGGTTGCTTGAGACCTGCAATGGTTTTTCGGGGGCGTGGAGGTGACTGCTAATAAATCTCAAAGATCTCTTGTTTACAGACACAAAAAAGTGGTGGTGGCTCTTATTGAGCATGACCCCTTAATAAGGAGGTGGAGACCTCCTTATATAGAGAGCCTCATGGCCACCATCATGGTACCCTAATGGGCCTAGCCCAGTTAGGGTTACCTCCACAAAACCCCCTCAGGCCAATAACATTGTATTAGTCCATATAATAAAATAAGCCAAACATAATAGATTTAGGGTCGTAAAACCGGGTTTAGTACCATACCCCTACAAGCCCCCCAAGTCCAGCGTTGCTCCTGGGCGCGCAAGTGTCTAGGTGGAGCGCTGGACCTTATGAGGTGTGTTAGGTCATGATGCGGTTTTTTCCCTTTTATTCGGCCTTGTCTTTATTGTCTTTGAGTTTTGGGAAGTTTTCCTCATGATGGTGACGAGCTGTAAAAATAATGAAGCCTGCGCGCGAGGCGACTTATGGATCTATGAGAATAATGAAGCCTGCGCGCGTGGCGTCTATAAGAATAATAAAGCTTGCGCGCGAGGCGTCTTACGGGCTATAAGAATAATAAAGCTTGCGCGTGAGGCGACTTACGAGCTATAATAATAATGAGACTTGCGCGAGTTGCGGCTTACGAGCTATAATAATAATGAAGCTTGCGCGAGTTGCGGCTTACGAGCTATAATAATAATAAAAGCTTGCGCGCGAGGCGTCTTACGAGCTATTAGAATAATAACAACTTGCGCGCGAGGCGTCTTATGAGTTGTATGAATAATAAAGCTTGCGCGCGTGGCGACTTATGAGCTATAAGAATAATAAAGCTTGCGTGTGAGGCGACTTACGAGCTATAATAATAATGAGACTTGCGCGAGTTGCGGCTTACGAGCTATAATAATAATGAAGCTTGCGCGAGTTGCGGCTTACGAGCTATAATAATAATAAAAGCTTGCGCGCGAGGCGTCTTACGACCTATTAGAATAATAACAACTTGCGCGCGAGGCGTCTTATGAGCTGTATGAATAACAAAGCTTGCGCGCGTGGCGACTTATGAGCTATAAGAATAATAAAGCTTGCGCGTGAGGCGACTTACGAGCTATAATAATAATGAGACTTGCGCGAGTTGCGGCTTACGAGCTATAATAATAATGAATCTTGCGCGAGTTGCGGCTTACGAGCTATAATAATAATAAAAGCTTGCGCGCGAGGCGTCTTACGAGCTATTAGAATAATAACAACTTGCGCGCGAGGCGTCTTATGAGCTGTATGAATAATAAAGCCTGCGCGCGTGGCGGCTTATGAGCTATAAGAATAATAAAGCTTGCGCGTGAGGCGACTTACGAGCTATAATAATAATGAAGCTTGCGCGAGTTGCGGCTTACGAGCTATAATAATAATGAAGCTTGCGCGAGTTGCGGCTTACGAGCTATAATAATAATAGAAGCTTGCGCGTGCGCGTAGACTGCGCGTCATGCGAGCTATTAGAATAATAACAGCTTGCACGCGAGGCGTCTTATGAGCTGTATGAATAATAAAAGCTTGCACGCGTGGCGGCTTATGAGCTATAAGAATAATAAAGCTTGCGCGTGAGGCGACTTACGAGCTATAATAATAATGAAGCTTGCGCGAGTTGCGGCTTACGAGCTATAATAATAATAAAAGCTTGCGCGTGCGCGTAGACTGCGCGTCATGCGATGCGCGCAGATGTTGCATGCGCGTGCGCATAGGCTCTGGCTTTGTGTTATGCGTCACGCGCAGATGTTGCATGCGCGTGCGCGTAGATTTTGTGTCCCGCGCCACGCGCAGATGTTGCGTGTGCGTGCGCGTAGACTGTGATATGTGTGAGCATGTGGCGCGAAGCCGTATGGGTTTATGAGGATTCCCAACCTTTAAGTTTGGCGCTTGGCCTGATGGGTTTATGAGGATTCCCAACCCTAAGTATGGCGCGTAGCCATATGGGATATTATGAGGATTCCCAACCTTTAAGTATGGCGTGTAGCCATATGGGATATTATGAGGATTGCCGACCTTTAAGTATGGCGCGTAGCCATATGGGATATTATGAGGATTCCCAACCTTTAAGTATGGCGCGTAGCCATATGGGATATTATGAGGATTCCCAACCTTTAAGTGTGGCGCGTAGCCATATGGGATATTATGAGGATTCCCGACCTTAAAGTATGGCGCGTAGCCATATGGGATATTATGAGGATTCCCGACCTTAAAGTATGGCGCGTAGCCATATGGGATATTATGAGGATTACCAACCTTTAGGTATGGCGCGTAGCCATATGGGATATTATGAGGATTCCCGACCTTAAGTATGGCGCGTAGCCATATGGGATATTATGAGGATTCCCAACATTTAAATATGGCGTGTAGCCATATGGGATATTATGAGGGTTCCCAACCTTTAAGTTTGGCGCGTGGCCTGAGGCGCGCATGCACGGCGATGGAGTGGTGACTCGCGAGCGCGCGTGCGTGGCGGAGGTCTCTTGCGCAAAACCCATATGGTGGTTCCCGCGGCGGCACATGCATGGCTGCGGAGTGAGAATCCGCGGGCGCGCGTACATGGTGGCGGGAGTCTGATAATTTTTGGATCTGCAATTTAAGAGTTAGATCTGCAATTTTAAACCTAAAATCCAGGTCTGTAATCTAGATCTAGATCTGTAAATCAGATCTAGATAGACCTGAAGCTCAGAGCAGATTTAAAACCATCACAGATCCGGAGACTTGATCATTCGAACCAGGCAGTTTCTTTTTGCACAGATCTGGAAGCCTCTTTTAGATCTATGGATCTTTTTGAGCTTTAATAGAACAAGCCTTGAAGCCTTTTTCTGTAAACTTCCAGATCTGGGTTTTTCCTGGGGGAAATCTGACAGCCGAGATGAAGATCGAAGGGCAGTTCGTTGCCGTCCCACGGATGGCGCCAATGTCGAAGCATGAAATGAATCTGACCTGATCCATGACGATGTTTCCACGGATTCTCGAGATGAACGAACCACGTCTTGATCTTCTTCTCCGGTTGCTTGATACCTGCAATGGTTTTTCGGGGGCGTGGAGGTGACTGCTAAGAAATCTCAAAGATCTCTTGTTTACAGACACAAAAAAGTGGTGGTGGCTCTTATTGAGCATGACCCCTTAATAAGGAGGTGGAGACCTCCTTATATAGAGAGCCTCATGGCCACCATCATGGAACCCTAATGGGCCTAGCCCAGTTAGGGTTACCTCCACAAAACCCCCTCAGGCCAATAACATTGTATTAGTCCATATAATAAAATAAGCCAAACATAATAGATTTAGGGTCGTAAAACCGGGTTTAGTACCATACCCCTACATAAACCATACACAAATCCAATGAACAAAGTTATAAACTAATAAAAATCCAATGAACATCTAAGATTGTTATATTGTTGTATGGTCTTGCATGCAGATAGCATGAGTAAATATGTACATAAGACTTACTAAAATTGAATCGAAAGGGTAATGGGCACCATGCCACTAATTGTAATGAAGACATGTTTTCAACAAGATAGGAATTCTAGTAAGTTTCACATTTGTGGTTTTGTTGATATAGTATTAGCTACCGTCCTTTAGGGTATTAATTCTATTCAAGGACAAAGACTAGATGATTATGGAAAGAGTTGAAGTACGTATGCGTCTATGTGATCATGGGTAGTTGATAAAAAAATAATAATGCATTCAATAGTTTAAAACACAAGTTTTTGAGCAAACTGAGCAACTCACTCCTTATCATCTTTATTGACAACCCAACCTTTAATAAAAAAAACTAATTTATCTCTTTTCAACCTACACAATCCAATCCAAATTTTTTACTCTCATTCACAACCCAACATAACCAATATTTTTATCAAATATATATGACTTGTGAGTTTTTAAAATATAAAAAATAAATACATTTTCAAACCAATAGTTTTGTATCGAAACAATATTAAAAAGTCATACATATTTTGAAATAAGTCATTTTAAAAAAAGAATATATATCGAGATGTTCAAAAAAAAATTAAGATATACAATATATTTATATTTTATTTTAAAGTTAAATTTTACAAGTTGTTTAAGAATTAAATTATTAAGAGAAATTAACAGTTAAGTTTTGGGTTATAACCAATTATTTTATGACATGTGGATGAGAACTACTTAAGTTTGGATTGCATTAACTTTTTTAATTACTTTTAACTTTTGTCTTATTACTGAATTTCTTAGGCCACCCGCACCCATGAGTCTTTGGAATTGAGGGTTGACCAAAATTATTAATAATAATAAAAAGAAAAAAAACAAGAGCTCATTTTTTTTCCACTACATGGTCGTGGCCCGTGGGAGTAACAGTAACAGTAACCTAGGTTGTTCCTAACACTTAATTTCACATACTTTTAAGGCGCAACGTCCGTCCACATGAAGGCAAAAATGTATTATCTAAATGTGACATTATAAAATGAAAGTGGGTATTATCCAAGAAAGAAAATGAAAACTTAAAAAAAACAGTGTAACATAATTTGGCGGGTGGGTCTGTCTGTCTGTGTTGTGGGCATTGGACCTGGTGCCCTCTCATGGCTTCCGTATAGTAAAGAGGGTAGTGGGTTTGCCTGACAATATTCCCTCACTCTCTCTCCTCTTTGTTCTTTCATTTTTATTATTATTATTATTATTATATTCTATTTCCTCTCACCTTCACTACACTAGAATCCATCTAATGCTGCTGAATCAACTTTTAACACTTGAAAGATCGATCGACTTACTTCATCCTAGCAAGGGTTTCATTTCATTTCTTTCTCCGCATTGTACTGATCTAGTTATGGAGTTTCTTAAGTTGAGAAAAAAAACCCTTAAGCCAAACCCACCAGCTGACAACACACCTTTGGCCGATGATGAGATCATCAACAAACAGAATAATAATGCTAATGCTGCTGAAGAAGAAAAAGAAGACACCGGCAAGTCGGATAATAATAATGGTGGTGCTGATGAGGAGGATGATGATGATGATTTTATCATGAACGAAGTGAAGAGGAGGCTGAAAGAGCTCAGAAGGAACAGTTTTATGGTGCTCATTCCTGAGGAAGAAACATGTGCGGAAGATGAAGAGGAGGAAACCGAAACCTGTTTCGAGGAGGGCGAAGCGAGTTCGAACGAATGGAGAGACGTGGAAGAAGAGGGGCGCCAGTTGTGGTCTTGTTTTGGGGCTTTTTATGATAAGTATTGCGACCGAATGCTGCTCTTTGATCGCCTTAATACCCAGCTGCTCAAACAAATTGGTAACTGTTTTTGGTACTTCCTGTTTGGGGGAGGGGGTGTAGAGGACCGAACCGAACAAGGCCTTGTTTATGTTTGCCTGTTAAGCTTTTATTGAACTAAGCAAATGAATTTGTTTGTGAACGCTTCACAAACAAATATGAACCAACACACACAATGCTTTATTTGATTTGGCTAATTGAGAATGGTTCGGTCCGGTGCCAATGAACACAAACAATGGTCAGTGTCAACAGTTCAGTTCAGTTGGTGTTTTATTTAACATTTATGTTCATGTGTCAATTACTTAATTCTACATATAAATTAGTCACATAATAATGCTCATAGATATTTTTCTTTTATAGTTAAAGTTTTACTTAATTCTATATGATGAGATCAAAAATGTCATTAAGAAATATTAAAAAAACCTTTAGTGAAAAAACATAATCAAACAACGTTTACAAACATAAACGGACGTAAACGAACACAATTGAACGAGCAAGGCCTCTATTCATGTTCGTTCATTTATTAAACAAACAACATAAACGAACTTCCCGCCAAACAGTTTACAGACAGTTTGCTGAGCGTTCGATTAGCTTACAACCCTAGTGATTGAATGAATTTGTTTGCTTTGGATCAGGTTCCTCACCAAGGTCTGTGTCCAAGAAGTTTCGATGTCTGTCCTTGAAGAAGACACAACCTCCTGAAGATGAAGACCTCAACGATCCGTATCTGGATCTCGAGACATCATACATTTCTCAAATGTGCTTGACTTGGGAGGCACTCCACTGCCAGTACACGCAGCTAATTACATGTCAATCCGAAACTTCCAAATGTTACAACCACAGTGCACAGCAGTTCCAGCAGTTTCAGGTTTTGCTGCAACGCTTCATTGAAAACGAGCCTTTCGAGCCTGGCCTCAGGCCTGAAATTTACGCCAACACCAGAAACTCGTTTCCCAAACTTCTGCAGGTTCCAAATATATCAGGTAAGACATTCTTTTTCAAAATTAATTATGCACTGGCTAGCTTTACAGTTTACATATATTGTTCTTGTTAGGTCAAGAGATGACAGAAGAGGAATCGGATATGTTGGTTCGCGCTCCTGATCTTATCAGGATAATTGAGAGCTCAATTCTTACTTTCCAGATGTTTATAAAGATGGACAAGAATAAGAAGAAGTCAAACGGTGTCCGGAATCTGTTTGGAGGGCAAGGCCAGAACCAGATGGCTGCCCCTCTTCAGCAGGTTCAGTATTCACTCGACAAGGTAAGAAAAACGACCAAGTTGTTTGAAGTCGGGTTAAATATTACTCCCTCCAACCCATTATAAGTGTCATAGTTTGAAAAACACAAAGTTTAAGGTGGATTGAATGATTACCTTTTTTTTTCTTATTAAATGACAATAATGCCCTTGGAAGGTGGGTCCATCAATATTGTTTGTTAATGTTAGTTGTGTGTGTTTAAGGGCAAATTTGGAAATTGACTAATAAATTTTAAAAGTGGACATTTGTAATGGGATAAACAAAAAAGAGAATATGGACACTTTTAATGGGACAGATGAAGTATTAATTAATTAATTAATTGGTTACTGATGGATGCAGAGGAAGGTGAAGTTGAAGGAGCTGTGGAAGAAGAGGAAAGGGGGGAAAAAGAACGAGTGGCCTGCAACGGAAGAGGAGGTGGAGGTGTTACTCGGACTGATAGATGTGAAGGTGATGAGCAGGGTGCTGAGGATGGTGAAGATCACCAAAGAGCACTTGTTTTGGAGTGAAGAAAAGATGAAGAAGCTTGTTGTTGATATGTCAGGAAAACTAGAGAGGGACCCATCTCCCATTCTTTTCCCTTGTTGATATTTATGTTAACTTCAACCTTTTAAAACAGGGGGATTTTCTTTTGTTATCTTCTGCTTGGAAAGTCTGTTGTTCATTTTCTTTTGTCAAAACTCGAGTGATATCGAAGAGTTTTTGGGTAATCCATGCTCGTGCTTAGGGGTGTTAATCGGGTCAACCCGATCGGGTTTAATCGGGTTTTTAAAAAATTAAAATTAACCCGCAACCCGACCCTATTAAGATTCGGGTTTGTCGGGTTCGGGTTAATCGGGTTTCGGGTTGGTCTTGTCAGGTTAGTCGGGTTACGCTATATTTTTTGGTTAAATAGCGAATATGAAAATTTCATTTATGAATTGTTTGGTTCCGAGCTGCTGCTGGTGTTTGAACCAAGGTTATTTAAAGAAACAAAAAACGAACACTTGTATGTGATTTGAAACAAAAAGAACAAACAACATTAGATTCGAAATCCAAATTAGCGAATCACTTAAACTAAGATACTTTTTTTATTAAATTCTAGTCCTAGTTCATAACAATGGACGTTTATCTAGCTGTGCAAAAAATTATGAATTAAACATCAAGAATAGCATTCAACAACATATCAACAAAACACGATCAAAGACAAACATGTAATTACCAGTACCATCCAAATATTTACACTGCGTATTAAAATTTTGCTTGAAGTTTGTCTTTTATTGTTTTTTTTTCCTTTTTTTACTTAGTATTCATTAAATGAATGATTTGTTTGCTGTGTTTTCAAATAAACTAGTAAGAAGCCACATTCGATTTTTAAAACTTTATGAGGTTATTATCCCTATCATATAAAGAAGTGCAAAAGATATATGTGATTAAGTTGTTGAGCCTATCAGAAGTCGAAACTCGTGTGATTAATCAAACAAGATTATAACTTGAAGGCTTGGTGGGTGGGCATTTGGTCTTTGGTAAACTAGTTCGGGTTATTCGGGTTAACCCGAAACCCGATTATTTTTCAAAAAGAATCCCGAACCCGACCCTATTAATAATTCGGGTTTGTCGGATCAACCCGAATAATCCGATTAACACTTTTTGAGCCTATTTAACCCGACCCTAATAAGCTTATTCGGGTTCGGGTATTTTGGACACCCCTACTCATGCTTGGTTTATAATGTCTCCTTTAACCCTTTAACCACGAGGTCGCTGGCAAGTTTACCTCTCCCTTAATAGTATATTCTTTTTGCGCTCTTGGTTTTTGTCAGGGTTGGGGTTAAACTTGATTATAAAGCATCTTGGAGTGGAATTAAACTTAATTAACTAATGATTTTGGATTCAAAGCTATGGATTGAGAACAATTTGTTGAATGCATAGATCAAACAGGTGTTCTGACAAAGACTATATATACTAACATATTTACCCTAATATATACTAGGAATACAATTATAAGATATCCATAAACAAAGCAAAGATTTACCCTGAACCAATTTGTCAGCCCAAGCACTAGCAGCTTGTTAACACGCTCGCCTTCAGTTATCATCAGTTCCAAATGTCACTTTGCCCCAACATTCATCCCAAACAGACAGTTGCAATGCCTGATCTTCTCCGCTTCTATTCCTTCATCATATTCACATGAAATGATAGTATCATTATCCATTTGACCATTTCAATCAGCTTCTGATCAAATTTTTAAAACTCATTTTAAAATTCCAAGGCCACAAAATCATGTCAACTATCAAAGCTCTGAATAAGTATCATTAGAATCGGTCCTGTTGTTGCAACTTGCAACGATAAATTCCTTCCGAATCATTCATTGCTTTTGGATTGATACAAAATTTTATAAAGACCAAATGCTTTCTAATAGTTTCTATTTTGAAACAGATCCATCACTTCTGTTTCGTGTATATATTTTTGATAGAACAAATGGACAAGGTCTTTCTTTGTAGCATATATCAGCATATGGAATGAATCGTATATATAATAGTAACAAAACAAGTAACATAAGCTTCTTACATCAAACAGAAACAGCAATATGATAAGCAAACAAAAAATGGGGAGTTATGAATCTACAGCCGCAACAAATAGTAACCTTAAACAAAGTCCGAATCCAAAAATATATCATTCTGTATGTCACATTCTCTTACTATCTTCCACCAAACCTGCCAAGATGGAAAAGAACATAAGTCTTAAGAGAAAAAAAATCTGTTGATTTGACAATTAGTATTTAGGATTATTTTTTCTACCAAATGAATTTAATCAGGCAGCTCCTCCCTTCTGCTTAAGAGTGATTTTGTCTCCCAAGCTTAGAGCTATCCCCTGTGTTTTGCTCCTAATACGAATATATCCGCTAAGCTTACCATCCCCTTGCTTCTCAATGCTCAAATTTACCAGCGCGTCCTCTCCAAAAACACTCTTTGCATACAAGTTGGCAGCCAGGAACCCACAATCACCTTCCAGTGCAGACCTATCCCATAAATTCAAATTATTGTTATTATTTAAAAAAGAAAAAAGAAAGAAACACACATATAAATAAAGTTGTACTTGCGGTGCAGTGAGGCACTTCATGTTGGTGGATTTGATAATGTGGTCAAGGAATTCTTTCTCATCTTGAATCACAGTGTTCACGGCAACCTGGTAATTAAAACATATACCCAATTACATTTATAACATAACATGTAATGTTTTAGTACAGGGTCTAACATATGCATATGGAGCTATGTTATTTATAGTTTAATATGCGAGATTATTTGTATTTAGCTCAGTGGGCCCAAGAAAGGTTCGTCTAGTGCTTCTGGTTTCTCACGTTCAATTATTCTTCATTTACATATTAAATAAGGTGCATTAACCATTTGATTTACAACCCGTACAAAAAATTACATGTTCTTTTTCACCAGTTACCCAAAGCCCATTTTGCCACCTTTAAAATGTTACTAGAATATAAAGAGAAAGTATTATTACCTTATTTTCCCACTCAAACTCAGCCCACATAGTTCTAAAAGCCGCATCACTACAGACAGCCGGAGATATATAATCCATGATGTCAATATGAATATCATTGAGGACAATGACAGTGCGCTCAAACACATTTGAACTTTCATACACAATGTTCCCAAAAATGACCCCAGTCTCTGTTGATGAAACCTTAATGTTGGCTTTAATCTGCTTGCTTGATTCAGGGGCAAGCGTATAGTTCTGTGGACGTTCCACAAGTTTAAGGTCACCCATTGTGGCCAACTCCAAACAAAGATTCTGCAGGGTTTCTTTGGTTCGGTTGATAACAGTTACATCAAGTACAATATCATAGTGATTCACAGTAACATAAGCTTCAGCATACACTGGATCACTGAAACCGGTTAGCTGAAGAATACGGTTCAGTTTATTGGCATCATCTCCTTCCTTAGTAAACTCCCCAGTCGCCCGCTTTAGATCATCTTAAACCTCATCCTCCAACTCCAGCTGGCTCATACCCTACAAAAACTCATCCATAAAACAAATGTGTGATTTCATAAGTGAGTGCAAATATAAATCAAGCATAATTATACGAGAGGTGTTATCACTTCAATAGTTGGGTAGCCTTAATTTAAAAAAGATAATACCCTTAATACATTGTCTAGAGTTTTTAAAAAAAAAAACTTTCAAATTTCATATAGGCAGTGTACAAACAGCAACTAATAATCTCACACAAGAAGAAACACATTCATTTTAATACAAAAATGGCCTTTTGATCTTATAGTATAAAGCATCTGTGTTAACATTAACTTTTCACCGAATGACAAAACATCAAGATTCCAGTAATTAACAAAACTGTAGAGCATGAAACTGCCATAACAGTCAGACTCCAACATAAGTTCAGCAACAAACTTAAAACTCAAAAAATGACTCCCATAATCATAGTTAAAAATAGCAAACTGATAATGAGTAGACAACAGTCACAACACCATATGAATTAAGAGAGACAACTTCTACAAGCATACAATGAAGTTGAAAATGACTAAAAGTCTATAATTATCAGGTCAACAAATTCATGTAATCCACAAAATTGTGTTCACTCAAATTAAAGCTGTTACTATCCTCAGCCTTGCCAAAAACTAAAAAAAAGAACTAATACATTACTAGATAGTGGTCAGATCTTCATAAATTGCAGGAACTCAGATAATAATAATCTCATGATAAAGCATGAGAATTCAATCAGACATGGTGAAGAAACTATTCACTTCAAATATACTGTACAATTAAATTTATTGATAGATATGAAAAAAAAGTAAAAATATGTGAATACGTGAATACAACTTGCTAAATGTGATCATATCTAATAAAGCAGCCACCAAAGAACAGAAATAAACAAGGAATAGCAAGAATAATCTTACCTTCCTACTCTTCAAATGGTAAAAGTCAATGAGATCATCAGGTTGTGAATGTGACACCTGAGCCTTGGCTTTAAGTTCCTCTGTTTCCCTCAGTTGTTTATCAGCAAGCATTTGAACAAAACTTTCACGGCAGGATTGCAGCCATATTTTCTTGAGTTCTTCACCTGGATTACAAAGCAATCTTATGCAAAGAACAATTCGGTCATTAGAGTCATTATCAATCGGGTGCGGAAGAAATGAAGACTGCCCAAGTTGTTGCATTGAAACAGTAATCAGCAAAACTTGAGTTGTTGCTTTATTAACTTCACTTTTCGACGGTTGTACCTCCGCCAAACGCAGCACAAGTTTTGTCAACGTGCAAGCTACAACTGCCCCAAGGAAGAAATCACCAGTCAGAAGAAGAGATCTCAAATTCCCTGAAGTCAAAGTTGTGTTGACCACAGTAGGAGGCGAAAAGGCGGTTTCAGAAGCTGCACTTTGAGTCGCATAAGTGCCATCAGCAAGAATAGCTGGCCTCTTAGATGAAACAGTAATCGAGTTAACTTGCTGAGATTTCTTTGAAGAATCATTAGCATCCCCTTCTTCTGAAGCCATGTAAAATGGGAAGTCTCCAAGACACTGTTTTATCGTCGAAATTCCACCTTCAACTTCTGATAGTGAAAGACAGCACTCGCTAATGATCCAAAGAGCACAAGAACAAACATGTGCAGATCGAATTTGGTAAAAAGTGTCTAACAACCTTGTTATAATCGAAACCCTTAACTTTGGATTTGTTTCAATAATTTCCCGTACAAAAACAGCAACATCCATTGCAGAAGCAACATTACTATCACCCAAGAAATCCATTAACAAATGCACAACTGTGCTTGCAACTTCAGGGAACTTAATAGCACACGAATGGATTGCTTGAATGAGCATTTGGCGATACTCACCGTCTTTTTCTAACTCTCCGCTTTGAGTTTTCACAACTTCTTTCTTCAAAGTCAGAACAACTTCATTGATGTTATGTGGAGTGATCAAATCAAGAACTATATCGAGTGTTTTTCTTCTAATATCATGATTAGGGCTTGAAAGAGCCCTGAGTATATCCATTATCATATCAACCATAATCTCCCTGTGAGAAATTTTGAGTTCATTTAGCCGATCAAGAACAATAAGTTTCACGTTATTGTCACTTTGTGATAGCAGCAGCTGGCAATAGGTATTGGCTGCAGCCTTAATAGCAGTAGGAGCAGATGACAATGACACGAGTGTGCCAGCACATTCATAAATAACAACAGCGGAAGGAACGCTTAATAGCGATATAATAATCTTAATATACTTGCCCTTTTCACCTTTGTTAGCTCTGCACACTTTACGAATCAACTCCAACACAACCATTTGTAGCACTTCTCCCCATTCAGAGACTCGGTCAACATGGGTCAAAAGGTAATTAACCGCCCGCTCCTGTGCACATGTAAAAAGCATGAGAAAGGCATTTCTTTTTGCAGATGGATCCGCTTCTGTTGTAAGAAGTTTCTCAATCATCTCGGGAGCGTCAACCAGAAGCTGCTCGCCTTGTGGAAGCTTGTAAATCGCCATTACAGCAAGTACCGCATTCCTTCTTATATACGGATGTCGGTGTTCAAGATTAGCCAGTATAGACGGAATCAACGGCTCGATAATCTCCGCCTCGTTCAGCCGACAAAGAAACCGTAACGTAACACCACGAATGTACTCATTAGGATGCTGCAGATTGTTTCTCAAATTCTGACAGATCAAAATCATTTCCGGCAACATCTTTCCCTTCGAGTCGATTTTATCAATAATCTCCAGATAAAGAAGCAGTAGCTTCTGAACAGTGTGATCCTCTGACGGTAGAACATATCGGACGATTGTGATAAAAAGTTGCGGCAGGGTTTCCCCGTTGAGCAAAAGCATAACGGCTTTTTTCATGGCGTCGACCTTTGCAGCGTCATCATGGCCTTCAAGAGCTTCCTTGATCTCGTTGGCGAGTGCGGGGGTTCCTTTGTCGAAGTGGACGAGTAGAGAGCACGTTTTCTCCATCCCTGGCAGTTAGATCTTAAACCTTCTTATTAATAACACAAGATCATATTTCAGAAACCAGAAGCACAAAACAGATAGGCCTGTAAACGAACCGAACGTTTGGTGAACTGTTCGTGAACCGTTCGGCGGGAACATCGTTTATGTTCATTTATTTAATAAACAAACGAACATGAACAAAAAATTTGTGTTCGATTAATTAAACGAGCGAACATGAGCACATGTTCCATTTGTTCATTTATGCATTAATAGAAAATAATTAAATATTATCTGGATGAGTCATCTACTTAAAAGGTTTTACGTTTGTTAATTTGTGTTCATTTAAGTGTTTTCATTTATGCTCGTTTATGTCTGTTTGTGTTCATTTACATTTGTTCAAATATGTTAATTTATGTTCGTTTATCTTTGTTCATGTTCGTTTTGATTTTAAACAAACGAACATAAACGAACACAAATGTTCATGTTTTAAATAAACGAGCACGAACATAAATTTTGTTTAATTAAGTGTCCATGTTCGTATAAAGTTAAATGAACAAACACGAATATGCCCTTGTTCTCGTTCGTTCGATTCGTTTACAGACTTTCATTATTCAGATTGATGAATACATCGGTATTAATCTCAAGGCTCTGCCGATTTTATTTGTGTCCGTGAATCATGAACACATTCATTTCCTTAATGAACAAACACGAACATAAAATCTCCTTCGTTAACTGTTCGTGAACACAGTATTTCCTTAACAAACGAACATGAACAAGGCCGTGTTCGTGTTCATTCGGTTCGTTTACAGCCCTAAAAACAGATGTACGCATATATCTCTATGTAATGGAGGCAGCAGATAATAACAGCAGCAAAATTGAATTGGAAGAAAAGAAGAATAATACTGTAGTTGAAAGAAAGAAGTAAAAAATAGAGGAGCTAGATCATTGCAAGATATAACATATTCGTTTCAATTAAAATGAATTAGATCTGAAAGTATAAACGAAGCGTCATGAAACACATATAGCAGATCAACAGTACAAATGCACAATAGAAGACCTAAGCTAGTCGATATCACAAAATTGAAGATAAACAAAATGCAGGATGAGAATGAGATAGATATATTATACCTGAAGAGTGTAGGATAGTAACAAGAGATCTGGTGGCGAAAATGAACCGAGAAAAGTGGACATCCGATCCGATTAGATTAGATGAGTCAGTGAAGAGGATGAGAGGAATCAGATCTCGTTAAGGACGTCACCGGAAACTAATTTCCCTAATATAAATATAATAAAAGCAATTAACTGCCGGTGATAAAATTCTTAAAATTAAAATATATCTGGGAAATGATAGAGAGAACTTCATAATTTGAGAGAGAACTAGCGAACTCATAACTAAAGGGTTATAATTGTAAATTTGCTTTCCAATAGATCTGGAAACACATCGTTTCCTTTCCCTGTTCGATGAAACCCCAATCTCCCTTATTCAACTAAACCCTAATAATGTCAGATGATTTCAACAAACAGATCATAAAATACATCATACTCAATGATTCCTAACCCTAGTTATTGAAGATTGATTCCCTACTCGTGCGTCGTTACATCTTGATTTCTATTGAAGACCGATTCAACAAGATTTCAACCGTTTAACATGGAAATTGAAGGTATTTATGATTCTATTGTTATCTTTCATGCTGATTCGTGTTTTTTTATTGAAATACAATCGGTTCCCCATTAAATTAATTTGGTGTTGGTTCATCTGGAAGTTCTACACGTGAAATTTACACAGCAAATCCCAAATCAGACATTTATATGTTAGCACAATTGCTACTTGTTGAAGAAGCCTAATTTCTTTGATCGTTGGGCCAAGCGAGATCATATGTCGATATTGATCAATATTTGGCAATTCTAATGGCATTCTACTGCAATCTACTTGTTTTAATCAACATGATAGCATATTATCATACACTGCATATATGTAATATAACGTTAAGTATTACATATACTTATCAGCATGATTATTATCATATGCTGCATATACGTAATATATGCAGTATCATATACTGCATATATGTAACATAACGTTAAGTATCAACATGATAAAATATATGTAATATAACGTTAAGTATTACATATATATAATATAAATTATGCAATTAACATATTTTGCTCACACATACTACATCTATGTTATCATGATAGGTTACGATTATTTTATTGTGATGTTGCTAATTGTTACACATACGTAATATGTTTTCGATTGTTGCAAATACGCAATTGTTACACATCTATGTTATCATGTCATGTTACAATTATTTTATTGTGAGGTTGTAATTGTTACACATACGCATTATTTTATTGTGATGTTTCTAATTTAATGCCCATACGAGTTCAACACATATGTTACACATACGCAATATGTTTTCGATTGCCTCACTAGTAACACTTTTATTACATGTAAGCAACAACTAAACATTATCATATTCTAACATCCTACGTATATGTAGTATACACAGACACCTACATATATGTAGTATACACAGACATTTGCATCAGCATTTACATCACCCGTTTTTAACATATATTACACATATGCAATGCGTCTGCAACTGCAACTGTCTCGTCGGTAATTGTTTTCCTTTATTGTTTTTCTTTTCACAATATATATGTAGCAGTTAGTTCTAATATTTTTTAATGGGTCAAACGTGACTTATGTGTAGGTGAACCTTGATGTGTGTGATAAATTAGTTGCATGTTTGTTCATGGGTTTCACGAGTACCAGCTATGTGTGCAGACATATTTTGTTAGGCACGTTTCATTATATGAATTGGAAACGGCTAAAGATGTGGTGGCAAAAAACAGAGTATGCAGGTTACGGGTGAGACCCGTGAACCTGGTTTAGAAAACTCGATTGGAGGACTCGATATCTAAAAATATGTACGGTTCTGCCAGTTATGTATTTCATTTTCAATTGTGACACAGTTCAGTTTGGATACGTTACATGTTAGACCTTTGATATCATGGATCCGGTTTACAAAAAAATTATTGTTTTTTTTGGTAAATTGGTGCATAATGTCATTGGTTTTATAGTTTAATGAATTAAGATTTGTAGTTTGATATGATTTTGACTTATTCAAATTGGTGCATAAATTTTGGTTTGATATTTGCAATTTGGTTATTCACAGGTATGTCAAATGTGTAGTTATCATCTTACCAAAAACACTTGTATAATTGAAGTTCATGTATTATCAATTTCTTTTGTGTTCATAATGTAATCCGTTTTTTATCTTCATTATATCATCATGTATTCCTTCTTGTAACTTAATGTATGAATTATGATAAGTTTCTTCATGTACCATCCTTACAAAAATCTACAGTTGAAGAAATATTTTTTATAATGAATATGTATATGCAATGAACAGTTGGATGTTGCATATTATATGTGTCAATTAGGCATGTTTTAAGTGCTTTAATGGTGGTATGCTTAGTGGTTTCAAGAATTTGGTTGTAGCTCTTGACATTATTATCATGTTCTTTTTAATGAAAAATAACATTAACATTAGTTTAATGATGTTTCTTATGCATTGTATGTTTGTATCACTTAAGTGTATTGATCGTTTACTTGCATTTTAAACATTTTATTCATGCACTCCATAACATACCGCATTCATTCAACACTATATGTTTATGTTGCGTATATGTAATATACATTGGTATTGCATATATGTATTACATGCGTTAATGCACATATGAATACGAGTTTTAACAGTAACAGTCAGCTGCAAATTTTCATACATTAATTAACACCACCATGTAAATATACCATAACATTCATATTCAAATTTCATCACAATTTCTAACATATGTTGCACATATTCCATCAAATACAATAACAAGATAACACTACTAAAAGATCCCCTTTTAACTAGTCCCGATACATATCCCTAAGGGACAAACTACCCTGCAAACCAAACAATAAGTCCAAAACATACACCTAAACCGGCTAGCCAAAATAAACAAACAAAACCATCCCACAACCCGGGTCAAGACAAACCAAAAAACTAGAGAGCAAAAGTCAAAAGGAACAATGGAGCAAAATCAAGCAAAATTTTCTTGTCATCAAAACCAAAAAAACATGCCTCCAGCGCATACCAACCTAAACCAAGTCATACCCGAATGAAATCCGCAACCATAAGATCTACATAATCTAAGTACACTCCAACAAAATATATCCATCTTTGAACTAACCAAGCCCATAACTTGCAACACAAGATGCTCATTCTTTCAAAACTCAACCAACACTATCAGTTAGAAACCTTGTCATCAGCAGCAAAAGGCATACCAGACCCACCAATGAACTTTCAACTCAACCATGACCAACAACATACTCCCACTCACCCAACCAATACTCCTTAACAGCAAAGAAATCCATACTTCAAACTCTCATAAACATAACTATCTTTACTCAACATAAAACACAACCCACCATTTTTCAAAAAGAAAAAAAAAAGACATCTGTGTTTTCACATATGTAATGCATATACGTAACACACCAATACTGCACATATGTGCACTACATCAACAATGCACCTGAAATAACATATTGTTTTCATTGTCTGTTTTCCTCCCATGTTTCATGCCCTATTTCCTTATTTGCCCAATCGATTTCTTGTCCACTGTTTCAATATAACAATTGAATTATTATTTTTGTTCACATATGCAATACGCGTAATACGTGTATGCTCTACCGCTAATATTTTTAATGTATTGTGTAGCTTACCAAACTCTTTGTCGTCCTTTATTCATTCTTCATTGTTCGTTCGTCTAGATACGAACTTTTATTTCTTGGTATCCAAATTCGTTTGCTATCTCCCATTATTGGCTTCGACGAGTCATGTGTTGTCGGTCCTCGTTTGCCTTATCCTGAAATTTTATCATTACTGCCTTTTAACGTTATATACTTGGTAAATTATATAATTGCTATCTCCTATGCATTGAATACGAATATACACATATAACGTAACTTTACTATGTTTTGACAAACATGTCTGATTCATGTACCATACATATATGCAATCAGACAAATATTAAATGGTATTAATGTATTATTGTTCATTTTACAAAAACACACACATAAACTCGACGATGTTCATAACGAGTAAAGCTGACTAATATGATCGGTTACCTAATATTTTTCTTTTGATTTATGTTGGATTTTGTATCTGATTGAAACAACTGATACCCTAAACATCGAAAAAACGAAAAGTATAGACTATCGAACATTATATTGGTGTAATACGACTAATTGATGGTGATAATACCATTAATACGTAATGCGATCAGTTACCTGATATTAATCTTCATATTTATGATTAATTTTGCATCAGATTGAACCAATTAACACCCTAGATGAAGGAGACCAACAATGTGAAGATATGTGGCCTTGTGTTTTGGGCAGAGCGTAAACAATTGAGAGAGAGACATATTTGTAATAAATAAAAAAGAAATCAATTGTGGGATCAAGAGAATATGTATTACTAATTTATTACACGCATGCATTGTTAATATGATTAAAAAATATGTATTTACCTGGATTGACATCTTCGTCGCCTGTTGTCCTCCCCTGTTTCATGCCCTGTTGTCTTCCCCTGTTTCATACCCAGTTTCCTTTCTTGTCCGCACATTTTCTCGCATGTTGATTCAATAAAACAGTTATGTTATTATGTTTGCTCACGTATACAATACGTGTACTACATGTGTAGTGCACATATGAATTATTCTGTTTCGTTCCTTTTTCCTTTCTTTGTAAGTTTTGAAACTGCCATCTTTTTCAGATATAAAGCACGAAAAACAAAGTATCATATGTTTGCTTCAGTTATGTGTAATATACCAATGACTCATGTAATACATATTTGCAATCACATGTATACGATCTATTATCAACATATTGTTACTCGATTTTCAGAGATAAAGCACGAAAAACAGAGTATAATGCGTATGTGGAGTGGTATACACAAAATAATGTTTGATTCACAACCATAAACGCACAATAATATTATATGTTTGCTTCGATTATGTGTAATATACTAATGACTCATGTAATACATATGTGCAACCACACGTATACGATCTATTAACAACATATTGTTACTCGATTTTCAGAGAGAGCATGAAAAACAGAGAATAATGCGTATGTGTAGTGGTATACACAAAATAATGTTTGATTCACAACCAAAACGCACAATAATAACATATGTTTGCTTCGATTGTGTGTAATATACTAATTATTCATGTAATACTTTATGTGTAATCACACTTATACGAGCTATTAACAACATATTTCTACTCGATTTTCAGAGATAAAACACGAAAAACAGAGAAAAATGCGTATGTGTGGTAGTATACACAAAATAATGTTTGATTTACAACCAAAACGCACAATAATATCATATGTTTGCTTCGATTATGTGTAATGTACTAATTATTCATGTAATACATATGTGCAATCACACTTATACGAGCTATTAACAACATATTGTTACTCGATTTTCAGAGATAAAACACGAAAAACAGAGAAAAATGCGTATGTGTAGTGGTATACACAAAATAATGTTTGATTTACAACCAACACGTACAATAATATCATATGTTTTCTTCGATTATGTGTAATATACTAATGACTCATGTAATACATATGTGCAATTACACGTATACAAGCCGATTTTGAGATATAAAGCATGAAAAACAGAGAATCGCCTATCGAATGATTACCTGGTAGTGTTCTTCGGCTTCGATTATTTGTTCTTCGGCTTCGATTATGTGTTCTTCGCGTTTAATCGGCGGGTTTTAATCTCGTTCGTCTGGTTTGAAGAAACCCTAGGTTGGAATGAACGATGGATCTGATATGTGTGAGATCTGGAGAGAGAGAGAGAAGAGATAGAAAGCGATGGTTTTGATCGGGTTTTTGTTATATTTTTTTAATTCTTTAATTGCCCTTTCCTGATAAAAATGGGTTTTGTTATCAATCTTCTTTTATTTTCAATTTTGATTAGGTGAAATCAATGGAAATAATAGAGTTCTCTAGTTCTCTCATTTAGAAGAGTTCTCTCTAGATCCCACCCCAAATATATTATTGGCCGAATGATGTCATTTGGTAAAGTAATTAATTAAAATATCATAATTAAAAAGAAGAAGCTTGTTAAATAATTATAGTTAAATTAAGTTTTAAATACTGGAACATTATAATAAAGCATTTAAAAATCAAAAGAAATTTGGAATGATAACTAAATAATAATAAAAAGAATACAAATTGAAAATAAATAATTTCACATTTTGTGTATGGTTGATAATACTTTAACATTTAAAAACCACTACCAACGGTTCAATATTTCAACTATTTTTGTTCAATGGACCTCCGTTACGAAACACTTAATGTCGTTAAGCTTTTTTCTGAGTTTCAATCCGATGTTTTAGGGCTTTTGAATGGAAGAAGGATACGAGTCGACTAATGCAAAACTTACCTCGAAACGGTGATCTGAATGACAATTCAGGTGTTTGAATTTCCAATTCACAAAAATCAAGTTATTTGAATCACCATTTCGAGATAAGTTTTAGATCAATCGACTTGTATCTTTCTTCAGATCAAAAGTCCTAAAACATCATATTGAAACTCGGAAAAAAAAACTTAACGACGTTAAGTGTTTTTTAACAGAGGTCTTAGTTAAATTTAAATAAGATACTTAAATAAAATATAGAAGTAGGTGATTATGAGGGGTGGCAATTATGACCCATTAGGTTGAAATGGTTGTATTAACAAACGGTAATATTTTAATAAAATAATATTATTTTCTTTTCTCAACAAAAATACGGAGCATAAGGTTAATAAGTGATATAATATATGCATGCATTGTACTACATAATATGATTGTAGAAGATGAAGGAGACGCAATAACTGATTGGTCGGATGATAAGGGTGAAGAACTTGAACCAGCAAACCATGGACCGACAGTAGATTTCGAAGAACATGTGGCAAGATTCAGGAATATACGTAACAATAAAGCTCATCATGCGCTTTGAAATGATTTAGTGGAGCATATATGGTCTATTAAATAATAGTCGGTTTGAGTGAGGTAGAGTTTTTAACATTAATTTATGTAACTTTTTTAGTTTATGTTTGTGTGTAGTTATTTTATTTACTGTTTATGTAATTTTAATTTTTTTATTTATATGACTTATATTATTTATGTAAATTTATTTACTAAGTGTTTTTTAACGGAGATCCATTGAGACCAAAATAGTTGAAAAATTTGTCCGTTAATAATTATTTTTATAGGCAAGATTATTATCGGCCAATACATAAAATATGGAATTGTAGCAAAAGGCTGGTTGGGTAACAGGATAAAAACGTAGGCTTTTTACAGAGGTATGTAGGTTTAGGTAAAACGTGATATGTCATTTAGAAAGGAAAAAGAAACTTACATTTTGGTTTAGATAAAAACATATCATTCTAAATGTATGCATATGTTGTGTGTGTGATGACTTGGTAATAATGTTGTTGCTTACTGTGTTGTTGGGTTAGTCTATTCAATTAGCACAATTATAAATCTCTCTTCTGTTTTTCAAATAACTTGGAAAAAGTATGTTTTGTTGTGATTTGGATTTTTTATGAAGGATGCTAAGAAAGTGACACATCATGGTCAAGTTCTTTACCTATTTATGCACACATGGCCTATGTTTTTTCTATGTTCTCGTAACGTTATGTTCCATAAAGATAGTCTATTCTAAATGCCATAAATTATAGAGTTTGTTGCAACAAACAATACTTTATATTTATTTGTTTTACATCATTAATACTTAATATTCTGGATGTCAATCGTGTCTAGTTGAAAAATACTTTTTATTAGGGATGTCAATCGTGTATGGTTGGAGGATGACGGGTCTCATGTTTGCGGGTTAAATTGTCCAACATAAGCACAATTCATATATTTATTCGGGTTGTACCGCGACAATGCACGGTCCTATTTACTAGTTATTGATTTAGTCGAGTACTTTAAAAAATTTTGTAATTCATTATTAACATGTTACAGTGTAATTGAACACTAGATTGTTTAGGGAAAAGGTGAAACTTGAACCAAGCTATATACGGAAGATTGGTCCATTACTCGTGCACATTTAGGTGCATTAAGAAGTGCTCTCAAGACCATCGACCCTCCCTAGACTAGCAAAAGCCGATGACAACCGAAGCCAAATCTGTAATGCTTCGTCTCAAAGTACCAATCCAGTAGAGATTTTAGTGGATGGTTGGAGCCTTGAAAACCCATGGGTGGTGTTGTAGAATTATATCTTGTGCTAACTTGATTCTCCGGTTTAGGTAAATTGAATTGCCTGCTCCGGGGACAAATTCACCAGAGCCAGCAAAACATATAGCCATATGATTTATCTAATCTTTTACTTCACAATAATTATGCAATAAAAAGCGAAACAACAAATGGCATGTAGAAAAAAGGATACTACTCTTGAAACAGATGGCATGCCGAAAAAAGGATGACTCTTGAAACAAATGGCATCTAGAAGCTCGGCTGTAACAGGCAAGAAACAAACCTTGGCCATAGTTGCCTCATGAAGCATGCACTTTTGGCTCTTCATCCAGTGCCGGATAAAAGAAGAGAAGCATGATTCTTTTGCTCTTTAGTCTACAAATATCGACTGTTTCTTACACTTTTGAAGCATTAAGTAGAATGATGCTCTCTCCGAACGAAAGGATGAGTTAAAGTGCCCTAGCAAGGGCTTTTGTTGTTGGGAATAATAAAATTCACATAAAGATAAAGAGAATAACACGACAGAAAATTCTGATATTTAAACATACCTGACTGTAAAAATTTCAAAAGGCCACCATAATCTCAGTTTTAAATTCTCATCATGGACCGGTATGCGTCTGCAAATAGTATACGAATCCATGTCTTCCAAAACAAACCGGAGAGCTTAAAACTTAATCAAGAGACCGTCTTCTGCTTTCACAGTTGGATTGACAAAATGCTGCAACCTATATACATTCTTATGAATGCAACCTTCTAACTATCTAATTGTCTATACAAGGAACGAATGAAGGACATGTTTCTAATTCAACAATTTCTTTTTTAACAACAAAGGCTTGGACACCCTGGATCACCCTTAGCAAATGAATCACGCTTTCGCCCAATGAACATAACGCGATGACCCGGCCCATCTATCTAGGAGGAAACCCATAACCTGGAAAACCCCTTAGCTCAACCCGAAACAAAATGGTCCAGGCGAGACTCCAACCCACAACCTACCATATGAAAAGTCACAGGGCATATATAATCCAGACAGCTGGATTATATATAATCCATGATGTCAATATGAATATCATTGAGGACAATGACAGTGCGCTCCAACACATTTGAAGTTTCATACACAATGTTCCCAAAAATGACCCCAGTCTCTGTTGATGACACCTTAATGTTGGCTTTTATCTGCTTGCTTGATTCAGGGGCAAGTGTATAGTTCTGTGGACGTTCCACAAGTTTAAGGTCACCCATTGTGGCCAACTCCAAACAAAGATTCTGCAGGGTTTCTTTGGTTCGGTTGATAACAGTTACATCAAGCACAATATCATAGTGATTCACAGTAACATAAGCTTCAGCATACACTGGATCACTGAAACCGGTTAGCTGAAGAATACGGTTCAGTTTATTGGCATCATCTCCTTCCTTAATAAACTCCCCAGTCGCCCGCTTTAGATCATCTTGAACCTCATCCTCCAACTCCAGCTGGCTCATGCCCTACAAAAACTCATCCATAAAACAAATGTATGATTTCATAAGTGAGTGCAAATATAAATCAAGCATAATTATAAGAGAGGTATTATCACTTCAACAGTTGGGTAGCCCTAATTTAAAAAAGATAATACTCCTTAATACATTGTCTAGAGTTTTAAAAACAACTTTCAAATTTCATATAGGCAGTGTACAAACAGCAACTAATAATCTCACACAAGAAGAAGCACATTCATTTTAATACAAAAATGGCCTTTAGATCTTATAGTATAAAGCATCTGTGTTAACATGAACTTTTCACCGAATGACAAAACATCAAGATTCCAGTAATTTACAACACTGTAGAGCATGAAACTGCCATAACAGAACAAGACTCCAACATAAGTTCAGCAACAAACTTGAAACTCAAAAAATGACTTCCATAATCATAGTTAAACTATAAATAGCAAACTGGTAATGAGTAAACAACACCATATGAATTAAGAGAGACAACTTCTACAAACATACAAATGATACATTTTTATGGATCGAGTATACATAAATGAAGTTGAAAATGACTACAATTCTATGATGATCAGGTCAACTAATTCATGTAATCCAGGTTCAGGTGGAACCAAAATTGTGTTCGCTTAATTCTTTATACTGGCTTAATCCTTTGAGCCCCAACCAAAACCTAATTAAGCACCTCACTGAAACACTCAAATTAAAGTTGTTACTGGCCTCAGCCTTGCCAAAAACTAAAAAAAACAAATGCATTACCAGATAGTGGTCAGATCTTCATAAATTGCAAGAACTCAGATAATAATAATCTCATGATAAAGCATGAGAATTCAATCAGACATGGTGAAGAAACTATTCACTTCAAATATACTGTAACAATTAAATTTATTGATAGATATGAAAAAAAAAAGTAAAAATATGTGAATACGTGAATATAACTTGCTAAATGTGATCATATCTAATAAAGCAGCCACCAAAGAACAGAAATAAACAAGGAATAGCAAGAATAATCTTACCTTCCTACTCTTCAAATGGTAAAAGTCAATGAGATCATCAGGTTGTGCATGTGACACCTGAGCCTTGGCTTTAAGTTCCTCTGTTTCCCTCAGTTGTTTATCAGCAAGCACTTGAACAAAACTTTCACAGCAAGATTGCAGCAATGATTTCTTGAGTTCTTCACCTGGATTACAAAGCAATCTTATGCAAAGAACAATTCGGTCATTATTAAAGTCATTATCAATCATCGGATGCAGAAGAAATGAAGACTGCCCAAGTTGTAGCATTGAAACAATAATCAGCAAAACTTGAGTTGTTGCTTTATTAACTTCACTTTTCGACGGTTGTACCTCCGCCAAACGCAGCACAAGTTTTGTCAATGTGCAAGCTACAACTGCCCCAAGGAAGAAATCACCAGTTAGAAGAAGAGATCTCAAATTCCCTAAAGTCAAAGTCATGTTGACCACCATAGGTGGTGAGAAAGCAGTTTCAGAAGCTGCACTTTGAGTTGCATAAGTGCCAGCAGCAAGAGTAGCTGGCCTTTTAGATGAAACAGTAATCGAGTTAACTTGCTGAGACTTCTTTGAAGAATCATTAGCATCCCCTTCTTCTGAAGCCATGTAAAATGGTAAGTCTCCGAGACACTGTTTTATAGTTGAAATCCCACTTTCAACTTCTGATAGCGAAAGACAGTACTCACTAATGATCCTAAGAGCACAAGAACAAACGCGTGCAGATCGAATTTGGTAAAAAGTGTGTAACAACCTTGTTATAATCGAAACCCTTAACTTTGGATTTGTTTCAATAATTTCCCGTACAAAAACAGCTACATCCATTGCGGAAGCAACATTACTATCACCCAAGAAATCCATTAACAAATCCACAATGGTGCTTGCAACTTCGGGGAACTTAATAGCACATGAATGGATTGCTTGAATGAGCATTTGGCAATACTCACCGTCTTTTTCCAACTCACCACTTTGAGTCTTTACAACTTCTTTCTTCAAAGTCAGAACAACTTCATTGATGTTACATGGAGTGATCAAATCAAGAACAATATCGAGTGTTTTTCTTCTAATGTCATGATTTGGGCTTGAAAGAGCCCTGAGTATATCCATTATCATATCAACCATAATCTCCCTGTGATAAATTTTTAGTTCGTTCAAACGATCAAGAACAATAAGCTTCACGTTGTTGTCACTTTGAGAGAGCAGTAGCTGGCAATAGGTATTGGCTGCAGCCTTAATTGCAGTAGGTGCAGAAAACAATGACACAAACGTGCCAGCACATTCATAAATAACAGCAGCTGAAGGAACGCTTAATAGCGATAAAATAATCTTTATATACTTGCCCTTTTCCATTTTGTTAGCTCTGTCCACATTACGAATCAACTCCAACACAACCATTTGCAGCAGTTCTCCCCATTCAGAGACTCGGTCAATATGGGTCAAAAGGTAATTAACCGCGCGCTCCTGTGCACATGTGAAAAGCATGAGAAAAGCATTTCTTTTTGCAGATGGATCCACTTCTGTTGTAAGAAGTTTCTCAATCATCTCAGGAGCATCAACCAGAAGCTGTTCGCCTTGTGGAAGCTTGTAAATCGCCATTACAGCAAGTACCGCATTCCTTCTTATATACGGATGCCGGTGTTCAAGATTAGCCAGTATAGACGGAATCAACGGCTCAATAATCTCCGCCTCGTTCAGACGACAAAGAAACCGTGACGTAACACCGCGAATGTACTCATTTGGATGCTGCAGATTGTTTCTTAAATTCTGACAGATTAATATCATCTCAGGCAATATCATTCCTTTGTCAATAATCTCTAGATAAAGAAGCAGTAGCTTCTGAACAGTGTGGTCCTCTGACGGGAGAACGTATCGGACGATTGTGATAAAAAGTTGCGGCAGAGTTTCCCCGTTGAGCAAAAGCATAACGGCTTTCTTCATGGCGTCGACCTTCGCGGCGTCGTCATGGTCTTCAAGAGCTTCCTTGATCTCGTTGGCGAGTGCGGGGGTTCTTTTATCGAAGTTGACGAGTAGAGAGCATGCTTTCTCCATCCCTGGTTGTTAGATCTAAAACCTACATCTTTATAACACAAGATCATATTTAAGAAACCGGAAGCACAAAATAAATAGGCATGTAAATGAACCACACGTTTGGTGAACTGTTCGGCAAGAAGTTCGTTTATGTTCATTTATTTAATAAACAAACGAACATGAACAAAATATTTGTGTTCGTTTAATTAAACGAACGAACATGAGCACATGTTCCATCGTTCATTTATGTTCGTTTATGCATCAATAGAAAATAATTAAATATTATCAGGATGAGTCATCTACTTAAAGATTTTATGTTTGTTAATTTGTGTTCATTTAAGTGTGTTCATTTATGCTCGTTTATGTTTGTTTGTGTTCATTTACATTTGTTCAAATATGTTCATTTATGTTCGTTTATATTTGTTCAGTTATGTTCGTTTTGATTTAAAAAAAAACAAACATAAACGAACACAAATGTTCATTTTTAAATAAACGAGCATGAACGTAAATATTTGTTCAATTAAGTGTAAGTATTCGATTAAAATTAAATGAACGAACACAAACATGCCCTTGTTCGCGTTCATTCGATTCGTTTACAGGCTTTCATTATTCACATTGATGAATACATCGGTCTCAATCTCAAGGCTTTGCCGATTTTATTTGTGTTCGTGAATCGCGAACTCATTCATTTCCTTAATGAACAAACACGAACACAAAATCTCATTCGTAAACCGTTAGTGAACACATTATTTCCTTAACAAACGAACATGAACAAGGCCTTATTCGTGTTCGTTCGGTTCGTTTACAGCCCTAAAAACAGATATACGCATATATTTCTATGTAATGGAGGCAGCAGATACTAACAGCAGCAAAATTGAATTGGAAGGAAAGAAGAATAATACTGTAGTTGAAAGAAAGAAGTAAAAAATAAGAGAGGTAGGTCATTGCAAGATATAAATAACATATTCGTTTCAATTAAAATGAATTAGATCTGAAAGAATTAACGAAGCGTCATGAAACAAATAGCAGATCAACAGTACAGTACAAATGCATAATAAGCTAGTGGATATGACAAAATTGAAGATGAACAAAATGCAGGATGAGTATGAGAAAGAGATAGATATACCTAAAGAGTGTAGAATAGTAACGAGAGATCTGGTGGCGAAAATGGATCGAGAAAAGTGGACATCCGATCCGATTAGATAATGAATCAAAACTGCAACTTATACACACAAACTATCACCGGAAATTAATTTCCCTAAATAAAATAATAAAAGCAATTAACTGCCGGTGACAAAATTCTTAAAATTGAAAGTATATCATTGGCCGAATGATGTCATTTGGTAAGTAATTAATTATTTAATTAAAATATCATAATTAAAAACAGAAGCTTGTTAAATAATTATAGTTACATTATTAAGTTTTAGGGGGGTGTTTGGCCTAGGGCTGTTCAAAAAGCTCGCGGCTCGAAGCTCGCTCGAAACTCGCTCGAAAAAAGCTCGGAGAAAGCTCGCTCGAAATCGGCTCGATTCTAAACGAGCCGAGCCTAGCTCGACTCGATTTCTAAACGAGCCGAGCCTGAGCTAGCCCCGGCTCGACTCGAGCTCGCTCGATAGGCTCGCTCGATTGGCTCGCGTAAAGTCGTTATAAGTTTTTACGAACCTTTAAACTCGTTTTAAACTTTGATGAAACTTGAGGGGGTGTTTTGAAACTATGTAATATATATATAAAGGAAAAAAAACCCTAATCTCATTATACTATCAGCCGGCCAGCCGCTCCATCTTCTCCCTAGCTGATTTCCGGCGACCGGCGACACTTCCGGCCACCCCGTCTCCCCGACGCCAATCTCCGGCCACCCGCCTTCCCTCTCTCGGTTCTCCGGTAACCCCCACACCCAAAAGCCCCTTCTCTCCCTCTCTGGGTCATATTTCCGGCTACCGGAAAGCCGGCCGCCGTGGCCGCGGTGCTCCGTTCTCTTTCTCTCTCTGCTCTCCGATCTCTTTTTCTCTCTCTTTCTTTCTCGCCCTCCGTCTCTTCTCTCTCTATCTCCGTCTCTCTCTCTCTCTCGTGTTCTTCCTGTCTCTCCCTCTCTCGCCGTACTCTTTCTCTTCTTACAGGTTTCGAGCTAAATCGAGCCAAGCCGAGCCGGCTCGATTTAAAACCGAGCCGAGCTTGAGCTCAAATTTTGAGCTCGATTAAGATTCGAGCTCGAGCCGAGCCAGCTCGAATAATTATCGAGCTCGAGCTCGAGCTAGCCCTGGCTCGGGCTCGGCTCGGCTCGTGAACAGGCCTAGTTTGGCCTAGCTTATATTTTTGTGTTTATGCTTATATCTTTTTGAAGCTTATAGTTTATTTTATATCATTTAATAAGCTTTTTTTAAGTGTTTTGATTAGCTTATATTCTACAAGTTGATTATACATCTTAATAAGTTGTTAAATCCATTATTTTTAATTTATTATAGTAATAAGTTACTTCAATATTATTAATTCATCACCATTTGAAGGCAAATGAGTAATTTACATCCTTAAACAAATAAACTTCTTCAAATAAGCTAAAAAACCATCTTCAAATAAGCTTCTACAAATTAGCTTATATAAGCTTATAAGCCTAAGCTAAAAAAGCTAAACCAAATACCAAATGAAGCTTATTTTATAAAAAAAGCTAAAAAAAAGCTATAAGCTTTGCTAAAAAAGCTAGGCCAAACACCCCCTTAAAACACTGAAACATTATGATAAAGCAATTTAAAATCAAAAGAAATTTTAAATGATAACTAAATAATAAAGAGGAGGGAAATTGAAAATAAATAATTCCATCCTTCATGTATTGGATGTTAATAATCCCACATTTAAAAACCACTATCAATGGTCCAGTCTATCAATTATTTTTGTCTCAATGTACCTCCGTTAAAAACACTTAGGGCGTGTTCGTTTTACGGAATTTTTTTAATGAAATTAGAATTGGAATTTAAAAGGAATTGAATGTTTGAAAATCCCTATCATATGTTTGGTTGGTTAATATGTTATTGGAATTGGAATCTTCTCCATTCTATTTATCCCCCCTTCAATCTACTAACATATAAATAATAAAATAACAAAAAAAATGATAATTTAAAAAATCTAAAAATATAAATATCAGAAAATTAATTAAAAAATCAAATATTTATTTAAAAATCAAACAAAAAAATAATAAAAAAAACTAAATATATATTAAATATTTATAAAAAAATAAAAAAATATTAAACTAAAAAAGTATTAAACAAGAATTCAAAGGCAAAACAAAAATTAATAATAACTATAATTATAATAATATATGTGACGGCTGAGTAGTTGTTTGATAATAATAATAATAAGAGAAAATTCTCAAAATGATTCAAAAGTGGAGAGAGGAAAAAAATTGATCCTAATTAAGTCAAGATTCCCAAAACAATCCAAGAAATATGTACTGAGGCGACGAGTTGGGAAAATAAATGATGATATTTTTTAACCAATCAAAAGGTGACATGTGTAAAGGTTCTGATACACCAGATGAGATTTTTAAAAATCTCGTCTGTTCCGTCCCTATTTTTAACTTAATTAACTTTTTAAAAAACTGTCTCTCCAGACGGTTTTTATGTTTCTCGTCTGGTCTGTTCATATTAATTATTTCTTGAGATTTAAGCTTTTTTAATTTCGTCATGATTGAATTTCGTCTTCCAAGTTCATATTTAAAAGTTTCTTATCTAGAGGCTATAAAAGTTTAAATATCGTCTGGACCGATAGGATTTTTCGTATTCCATCTTAACCCACAATGTCTTTTATTATTCCGTCTAATTTGACGGTATTTTTAAGGGAAAATTCCTAATCTAGCCTCTTTTAGAGAGAGAAAGCCCCAAATAACCCTAAAATTAGTCAATATCCCAAAATGGCCCAAGAAATATGGCATGGGGCGATACATTGGGGTTCGTTCTGACGAAATTTATTAACCACTGAAATGGTGACACTTGTATACAATATTATCTCGGCAATCCAAATTTTCAAAAACACTGAGGGAAGAGTTCATGTTTGTGCCAAAATATTTTTAACAAAAGACAGTCTCCCCAGGCAGTTTCCTACATGATCAGTTCAAGTTTTTAATTTCTTGAAATATGTTCTTTGAAATTCAGTCTTCCTAGACGCATTTCAAACGAATTTGTACCAAGGAGACGAGATTTATTAGTTTTTCTTTTAAGATGAAATCTCGTTCACACCGACCATTTTTATTCATTTTCCGTCCACACCGACAATATTTTAGTAAAAACCATCGACGCCGACATTATTATATATTATATAAAATTCCTTATTGTTTATTTTTTCTTATAAATAGATCACCTTCTTCTTCATCCTTCAATCCATTAGCTATTGATTCATGGAATATGATAATGTGGTGGTTTGTTATGGTGGTAAATGGCAAAATATTAACGAAAGTTGTGACTATGTTCCAATAAATTGTGAACGGGAAGGTGTTAGGCTTGCTTTAAACATCAACCATTCCAAGATACAGGTTGAGATTAAGAAGAATAAGAAGAACAAATACAATTATAAAAAGGTAAATTTGGACAAACCAGGAACGAAAACAATTAATATCGTCTCTTTAGAACAAATTTGTTGAATATGAATGGAACAAATTTCAATAATTTAAAATTTTGGACTGACCCGATTGAAAACCAATAAATCTTGTCTCCTTGGAACAAGAATGTATGAAATGTGCCTGAAAAGAACATATTCAAGAAGTTAAATAGTTGGACGGACCAGGAAGGAAACTAATAAATCTCGTCTCCTTGGAACAAATTCGTTTAAAATGCGTCTGTGAAGACTAAATTTCAAGGAACATATTTCAAGAAATTAAAAACTTTGACGGATCAGGTAGAAAATATCAAAGATCGCCTGGGGTGACTGTCTTTTGTTAAAACTATCTAGGCACAAACATGAGCTCTTCCCTCAATGTTTTTGAAAATTTGGACTGCCAAGATAATATTGTATACAAGTGTCACTGTTTTAGTGGTTAATAAATCTCGTCGGAACGAACCCCAATGTGTCGTCCTAAGCCATATTTCTTAGGTTATTTTGGGAATTCAACTAATTTTAGGGGTATTTGGACTCTCTCTCCTAAAAGGGACTAAATTAGGAATTTTCCCTATTTTTAATTATGTTTTAGATAGACCCCACTTTATCATTCACACAACATACTTGCAGAAACATTAAATATTTTGGTTCCACTTGTGTACCCATTCCTCACATAACTGAACAACTGCTTGTGTTCTCATCACTAAACATATATGCAGCCTGATTCTCACCACCACCAACACCACTGCCGACACCAGTATAATAATAGTGGTAGTTTTGAGGTTGAGGGACATGATCATAATTATAATAGTACCCGGTAGCCGGTGGAGTGATCGGAGTCCTATTGTACATCATCTGAGGCTGCCTGTTCTGCATATTGACGCAGCCGAGTTGTTGTTGTACATTGGTCCTCCATTGTTCATATTATGCATATTCATCATGGCTGCTGCAGCTTGTGATGGATTAAGCAAAATTAATATTACCACCACCACCACCACCACCACCATGTTTTAGGTAGACCCCACTTTCCTAAATTAAAACATAATTAAAAATACCGTCGGATTAGACGGAATAATAAAAGACATTGTCGGTAAAGATGGAATACGAAAAATCCTATCGGTCCAGACGATATTTAAACTTTTATAACCTCCAGATAAGAAACTTTGGAATATGAACTTGGAAGACGAAATTCAATCAAAATGCGTCTACCAAGACGAAATTAAAAAAGCTCAAATCTCAAGAAATAATTAATATGAACATACCAGACGAGAAATATAAAAAAATCGTCTGAAGAGACGGTTTTTTAAAAAGTTAATTAAGTTAAAAATAGGGACCGAATAGACGAGATTTTTAAAAATCTCGTTCAGAACCTTTACACATGTCACCTTTTGATTGGTTAAAAAATCTCGTCGTTTATTTTCTCAACTCGTCGCCTCAGTACATATTTCTTGGATTGTCTTGGGAATCTTGACTTAATTAGGATCAAATTTTTTCTCTCTCTCCATTTTTTGATCATTATGGGAATTTTCTCTAATAATAATAATAATAAGGGATAATTCCCAAAATGATCCAAAAGAGGAGAGAGAAAAAAAAAGATCCTAAATGGGTCCACATTCCCAAAGTAACCCATAAAATATGTACTAAACAGACGCTTTGGGAAAATAAACGACGAGATTTGTAATACACTCAAAAGTTGACACGTGTAAAGGTTCTGACACACCATACGAGATTTTTTCTGTTCCAACCATATTTTTAACTAAATCCACTTTTTAAAAAACAGTCCACCAAGACTGTTTAATAATGTTTCTTCTCTGGCTAGTCCATATTTTCTTTTTCTTGAGATTTGAGCTTTTTTAATTTCGTCTTGGTAGACGCATTTACATTGAATTTGTACCAAAGAGTTCATATTCTCAAGTTTTCTTTTTATAAGTTTTAAGAGTTTTAATATTGTCTCGTCCGATAGGATTATTAGTATTCCGTCTTGACAGACAATATTTTTGATTATTCCGTCTACTCCGACTATATTTTTAATAAAGTTTTATGTGACCCCACTTTCATAAATTAAAATATTAATAAAGAAATAAGTATTGATCTTCTTCCTTGTTCTTAATGTTCTTCCATATTCTTCATGTTCTTCGAATTTATCTTCAAACTTCTGTATTTATCTTGTTAGTCTTCAGCCTTCATAAACTCCCGAAGAGGGCCGGACGAATCATCTTCGAGCAAGGTACGGAACTGAACAATGTATTCATCATCACACGTGGAGATTATGTTACCGCTGTAGTAAGAACCCAAAAACCCGGGACCCAAATCCGCAACCTCAACTTGATCTCCTCTTTTATACTTCATTTTGTATGAAATGTTAATGATGATGGATCGGATACAAGATAAACAAGAAGAAGATATAGGAATAATGTTATGAGATTTGAACTTAAAAGATAAGAAAACTTGAGAATATGAACTCTTTGGTATAAATTCAATGTAAATGCGTCTACCAAGACGAAATTAAAAAAGCTCAAATCTCAAGAAAAAGAAAATATGGACTGGTCGGAGAAGAAACATTATTAAACAATCTTGGTGGACTGTTTTTAAAAAGTGGATTTAGTTAAAAATATGGTCGTGTGTCAGAACCTTTACACGTGTCAACTTTTGAGTGGATTACAAATCTCGTCGTTTATTTTCCCAAAACGTCTGGTCAGTACATATTTCATGGGTTACTTTGGGAATGTGGACCCACTTAGGATCTTTTTTTTTTCCTCTCTCTCCTCTTTTAGATCATTTTGGGAATTATCCCTAATAATAATATTATAATAACCCAAATCGTTAAGATAATAATTACAATAATTTAAATAGCTTAAAATAATAATAATACTTGATAATATAAATTAATTATTAATTTGGAGGATAACGTTGTGATCTTTTAGTTTAAAAAAAAAAAAAAAAAAAGAAAATAAATAAATAAAGACAATAATAGAGATAAATATGCAAAAATCAATCAATAGATAAAACTCAAACACTTTCACATGCATCAAACGAATTCCCAGAGAAAAATGGGATTTCAATCCCTTATCGGCTACAAAAATCTCGATCGATTACGACGCCAGTAACCTCTCATAAGATGTCACGAAGCCCACATATCGCATCTATATAATATCTTTGCTTTCCGTTCGACCTCCCATTCCAATTTCGCCGGAGAACCGCCATCTTCACCCTTCTCCACTTAAATCACCGCTGCCGTCTTCCGTTGTCACTATAGACAGGCATCGCCTCCACCGTTGTTGGTTACTGGGAGGCCGCCACCATCACCTTCTGTTGTGCGTGCCTATTACCGAAGGGAGTCATCGCCACGGAAGCCACTGTCTTATTCCTGATAATTGTTATCGCTCATCCGCCGAGGTACCGAACACGTTCTCTATTTCTATTTCGTCTATGTTTTTAACCTTAGCCAATAACCTTGTGATCGTTGATCTATTTCCGCAATGTAAAACCTTGTTTAATTAGAAGATTTTGTTTAAAACCAAAATTTAAAATACATACAAAGTTCCATGCATGTTGTAAGTGCTCATGCATGTTTTGTGTATAGCCTGTTCGTTATACATATATATACATATATAATTGATATCTAGAGTTAAATATGAAAGCATAATGTAACTAATATGAATTTTCTTTCCTTTATGAATCTGGTATGTATAACCAGTAACCAAACTTATGAATTTAAGTTAGGAATTATTAAGTATATAAAGAGTTTTGTTGGTTTTAATAAGAAGTTGAAGTTAGTTTCGTTCCTATATAATGAGCAAAAAGGTTTAGTGATTCATAATATATTTAAAGCTCAAACGTTTTTGGATAATTACTAAAATGATCTTATGACAGCGTGTTTAAATAATAAATTGTGAATTTTAGAAGGCATATGTCGTGGGCGGAAATCAACGAATCAACCCATGTAAATCAAATTCGTGTATCTAAATAATAAAATTGTAAATAAACCGTAGGTACTCATAATTGTTGAAGACAAGCCAACTTGTTTACTTTTGCTTAATACATAAGGTACGGTTTCCGTCTTTGTTTCCTCTTAGTATTATTTATATTCCGTTACTTCGTAGTACGGTTTCTGTTTTCGTTTACTCATAGTATTGGTTCTAGTCCATTTTATATTCGATGTCCGTCACTTCGTAGTGCGGATTTTTGTTATCTAGTTCGGTTTATTCGTATGATATGGTTATATTAATTTTATAGCATGCAATAGGTTATATATATTTTGAATTCATTATTGCATGTTCCTGTTTAAATATCTTTTAGTTATACGACTTTAGTTCAGTACTCTGTTACCCGAGCATTTCTGACTTGTCGTTGTGGCGTCAACGACATGGCACTTATCGTGACAGTGCGTAATCAAAGTTCACGGCGTCTCTGAAAGTACTCATGTAGTACCTTGGCCACTTAGAGGCGTATAGATCGATCTTAGCTCCGACTCCTGACTCCTGACTCCTGACGTGGCACTTATCGTGACAGTGCGTAATCAAAGTTCACGGCGTCTCTGAAAGTACTCATGTAGTACCTTGGCCACTTAGAGGCGTATAGATCGATCTTAGCTCCGACTCCTGACTCCTGACTCCTGACTTCTGTTTGAGATGGAACAATGTGTGCACGCCACCCACACCGTCTCCTTGGTGCATGGACTAGCTAGCTGTGTACCCCTCTGTTTAGGCTCTGGGTGCTTCCGTATTACACGACCTATTTATTTTAACATCATCGTCGTGTATTTTAGTAATTATATTTTGTTTCGCTATATTTCTGGTCCGTTTTGATATGTGTATACGCATTTGGTTAAATTTGAGTATATTCAGATTACGTCCCGATCGTGTATCGGATTATGTTTCCCATCTAATTCTAGTTCGGTCTAAAACGTGGTTTTATATCCGCAATAGTTTCAGTTTTATTTCAGCATGTGTTTTGTCTTATGTATGCCTTTACCTGTACTATTGTTCTCTCCGTTACTGGGCAATTTTTGGCTCAGCCGTATTTTCTTGTTTGTGTCTGTCTTATTTGCTAACAGGTAATTCGGGAAATCGGGGAGATCAGTGATGAGAGAGAATAATGAAGTTCAAGCTTTTTAAAAGTTAATTCATTTTTGTTTAATAATATGACATAGGTTGCATTGATTTTTTGATGTATTTTGGATTGTGACTTTGATTTGATATCTATAATAGTAACACGCCAGCCCGTTCCGAGTCGGGGTGTTACAGTTATGGTATCAGAGCTAAGGCTCTTTCCTGTAGAAAACTTAAACCTTAAAATCAGACTTGTGAGATAATGGGTAGACGTTGGGTTAGGATTAATATTTCATATCAATCTTCGTGCCGATCATTTTGTGATTTTCTGTCTATTTTTTAGAGTACGTAAATCTCTGACTTTCCGGATTTCATTTAGTTGAATAAATTGTTCATGCTTACACTATACAAATATGGAAATGACTTTTGAAGACAACGTTTGACACAACTAAAAGGATCACGACTTTGACATAGCCCTCTATGCTCGATTCAGACTTTGCTACCATGCACGCCTCTCGACATTTTCCGAAATAATTATACATTTGAATAAACATCATTTCTTAATTAGCCTGTCGTCACGTCAATTTTTTTTTTTTTTTTTTTGTTATAAGCTAAGTCGTGTCTTTAAGGTGCATAATGGAAGGACAGTTAGGACACAATCGTAAGGTAAATTGACGATTATGGTCGCGAACGTAATCGTGAATTTACAGGTACGTATGTGTGCTACTAAAAAAAAAAATTTCACTATGCATATTAAGGTTTCTTTAATATTCAGATATGACATCATAAGTTTTCACTATTCCATACTATTGTTATGTGTCTTTTGTTATTTGTTTAAATAATAATACACGAGTTAAGAAATGTATAGTAACATTTAAAATGTGTTATTTGAATTTATATATACATTCAAGTCTTGGATTTTTGAAGTGTCTGATTGGTTATTTATAAGTCACATGTATCAACTATTTATTTTTCGCTTCTAATATTAACTAAACGTTTCTGTCAGGTGTCTTCAGTTATTTTCGTTTTTATTTACTAGTCATCGATTATATGATTATGTATTCAGATAAAATTTTATGTTTTCAGGTAAAAAGACCAAGTTTTATCAGTTACATGTTTTAGTTTACCAAATGCGTTACTAGTTTCATTCAAACATCACTATGGCTATAATAAAGTAATATGTTTAAGTTACGTTTTATCGCATAGTTATATGCCTATCAGTTAATAGTCTAGAGTTAGACATCATTTTCCGAAACACTAAAAATTAGTTTTCCTTTCTATCTCTTATATCAAGACACTTGTATTTTTCATGTTTAAAGTTTCACATATCTTATTTGAGAAGTTTAAGGTAATCTCACGTAGCAAAATAATAATAATAATAATAATAATAATAATAATAATAATAATAATAATAATAATAATAATAATAAATTTTCCTGCTTTGCCTGCACTTAGCAATTTCGAGGACGAAATTTTTTTTTAGGGTGGTAGAATTGTAATATACGGAATTTTGGAGTGAAAAAAAAAAAAAAAAAAAAAAAAACTTAATAAATGATGAGTAACTGAAAATTTGTTAATCTGAACATATATTTTTCATATAATAGTAGTAATAATAAATTTTAATTTGTGCATATTGTCAATAGCTAGTATTTGAACGTATTGTGATATTTGATTTATGAATAAAAAAAAATATATGTATGAATAATTATCCAAATCCTTGGAACCAAGCTTAATCCTATTTTTGCTAGATGTATATATTTTGAATGACCCTTATCCCTTCCAACTTATTTACGTAAGCTACAACTAACAACCTACAAATTCTTTGGAATGAATCTCTTGTTGATCAAGTTTCCTTTTGTCAAAATTCTCTAAAATCCTCAACTCCTAAAACATAACCATTCTAGGGCTTCCATGCGACGTCACTGCTCGCCATCCTTCTCCGGTTCCGTTGCGTTGCCGCCAAAGCTTCATCTCGGTTATGTGTTTTCTGGCCAACCATCCCAAACCGATAGTATGCAACACCTGACTCCCTAGCAATCCGATTTGTTTCTGTTTTGCCAAATTAGTTTCAAGTCCCGAAGACATACGCCACACCACCACCGCCGCGTATCGTGTACCGCTATTGTCATCTCTTTATCTCAACTCCGATTTCTTTCCGATTCGCATCAGGTAACAAGAATTATCCTGCTTTACTCTTTCAATCCTTGTTCAACAAAATACTGATCCGAACAATCATTAATGTGTTTCGACTGCATGTACAACTTAGTTTATGCTTGGAGAACCATCTCGTTTTCGCGCATTGCCAACTTTGTTCGTCAATAGAGGTAGTCGTCCACTCCCTCTCTTCTGGTTGGCTTGTCTAATTAAGTTGTTCGAATACGCCTATGATTCGTTGACTTGTTCCGGCAACGAAAACGTTGTTTAAATAGAATCTGTACTTGAACTTTTATTATAATTATCACCCATTACACGTTGTTACCTATCCGCTCCATCTGATTCGCGAGGATTTATCTGTTGAAGAAGAACCTGAAGCTATTCTTGATCGTCAAGAACGCATTATGCGCAAGAAAACTATTCCATTCGTTAAGATTCTTTGGAAGAACCATTCTGAACGAGAAGCTACATGGGAGATGGAGGATACACGTTCCCAATATCCGTATTTATTTCCGTTTTAGCACTTGGTGATTTCAGTTTGAATGGTTTTGATTTCATATGAATTCTGTTTTATATGTCCCAATATTTGTTTCTGAGACTTTGCAATTGTCATGTCTGAATTTATGAAAGTTTTAAGTTTGTTTCGTTTCCGTGATATCCGAAAGTATGTGTCACCGTCTTACAATTTCGAGGACGAAATTTTTTTTTTAGGGGAGTATAATTATAATAACCCAAATCGTTAAGATAATAATTACAATAATTTAAATAGCTTAAAATAATAATAATACTTGATAATATAAATTAATTATTAATTTGGAGGATAACGTTGTGATCTTTTAGTTTAAAAAAAAAAAAAAAAAAAGAAAATAAATAAATAAAGACAATAATAGAGATAAATATGCAAAAATCAATCAATAGATAAAACTCAAACACTTTCACATGCATCAAACGAATTCCCAGAGAAAAATGGGATTTCAATCCCTTATCGGCTACAAAAATCTCGATCGATTACGACGCCAGTAACCTCTCATAAGATGTCACGAAGCCCACATATCGCATCTATATAATATCTTTGCTTTCCGTTCGACCTCCCATTCCAATTTCGCCGGAGAACCGCCATCTTCACCCTTCTCCACTTAAATCACCGCTGCCGTCTTCCGTTGTCACTATAGACAGGCATCGCCTCCACCGTTGTTGGTTACTGGGAGGCCGCCACCATCACCTTCTGTTGTGCGTGCCTATTACCGAAGGGAGTCATCGCCACGGAAGCCACTGTCTTATTCCTGATAATTGTTATCGCTCATCCGCCGAGGTACCGAACACGTTCTCTATTTCTATTTCGTCTATGTTTTTAACCTTAGCCAATAACCTTGTGATCGTTGATCTATTTCCGCAATGTAAAACCTTGTTTAATTAGAAGATTTTGTTTAAAACCAAAATTTAAAATACATACAAAGTTCCATGCATGTTGTAAGTGCTCATGCATGTTTTGTGTATAGCCTGTTCGTTATACATATATATACATATATAATTGATATCTAGAGTTAAATATGAAAGCATAATGTAACTAATATGAATTTTCTTTCCTTTATGAATCTGGTATGTATAACCAGTAACCAAACTTATGAATTTAAGTTAGGAATTATTAAGTATATAAAGAGTTTTGTTGGTTTTAATAAGAAGTTGAAGTTAGTTTCGTTCCTATATAATGAGCAAAAAGGTTTAGTGATTCATAATATATTTAAAGCTCAAACGTTTTTGGATAATTACTAAAATGATCTTATGACAGCGTGTTTAAATAATAAATTGTGAATTTTAGAAGGCATATGTCGTGGGCGGAAATCAACGAATCAACCCATGTAAATCAAATTCGTGTATCTAAATAATAAAATTGTAAATAAACCGTAGGTACTCATAATTGTTGAAGACAAGCCAACTTGTTTACTTTTGCTTAATACATAAGGTACGGTTTCCGTCTTTGTTTCCTCTTAGTATTATTTATATTCCGTTACTTCGTAGTACGGTTTCTGTTTTCGTTTACTCATAGTATTGGTTCTAGTCCATTTTATATTCGATGTCCGTCACTTCGTAGTGCGGATTTTTGTTATCTAGTTCGGTTTATTCGTATGATATGGTTATATTAATTTTATAGCATGCAATAGGTTATATATATTTTGAATTCATTATTGCATGTTCCTGTTTAAATATCTTTTAGTTATACGACTTTAGTTCAGTACTCTGTTACCCGAGCATTTCTGACTTGTCGTTGTGGCGTCAACGACATGGCACTTATCGTGACAGTGCGTAATCAAAGTTCACGGCGTCTCTGAAAGTACTCATGTAGTACCTTGGCCACTTAGAGGCGTATAGATCGATCTTAGCTCCGACTCCTGACTCCTGACTCCTGACGTGGCACTTATCGTGACAGTGCGTAATCAAAGTTCACGGCGTCTCTGAAAGTACTCATGTAGTACCTTGGCCACTTAGAGGCGTATAGATCGATCTTAGCTCCGACTCCTGACTCCTGACTCCTGACTTCTGTTTGAGATGGAACAATGTGTGCACGCCACCCACACCGTCTCCTTGGTGCATGGACTAGCTAGCTGTGTACCCCTCTGTTTAGGCTCTGGGTGCTTCCGTATTACACGACCTATTTATTTTAACATCATCGTCGTGTATTTTAGTAATTATATTTTGTTTCGCTATATTTCTGGTCCGTTTTGATATGTGTATACGCATTTGGTTAAATTTGAGTATATTCAGATTACGTCCCGATCGTGTATCGGATTATGTTTCCCATCTAATTCTAGTTCGGTCTAAAACGTGGTTTTATATCCGCAATAGTTTCAGTTTTATTTCAGCATGTGTTTTGTCTTATGTATGCCTTTACCTGTACTATTGTTCTCTCCGTTACTGGGCAATTTTTGGCTCAGCCGTATTTTCTTGTTTGTGTCTGTCTTATTTGCTAACAGGTAATTCGGGAAATCGGGGAGATCAGTGATGAGAGAGAATAATGAAGTTCAAGCTTTTTAAAAGTTAATTCATTTTTGTTTAATAATATGACATAGGTTGCATTGATTTTTTGATGTATTTTGGATTGTGACTTTGATTTGATATCTATAATAGTAACACGCCAGCCCGTTCCGAGTCGGGGTGTTACAAATATAATAATAATATATGCTTCATCTTCACTATTATTGTTGTAACTAAACACACATACAAAACCCTAACTAGTGGTGGAGATCGTTGATGGAGAAGAACGACGGTGGAGCTAGGTAGACGAGTAGGACGGCGGTGGAGGTAGACGAACATGACGGTGGTTCACGGCGGTAGAGAACGGCGGTGGAGGTAGACGAGCATGACGGTGGTTCACGAAGGTAGAGAACGGCGGTGGAGCATGGTGGTAGAGAGAGACGGTGGAACAGAGAGTCAATGGTAGTGGACTGGTGAAGATGATAATATGAAAGAGCTACTTGGGTTAGAGTTTAAAACATTCCTTAACATTCCTTCCAAAACTGGTGGGATTTTAAAATCCTATGAAAATGAGATTTGATGGGATTCTCTTTCCATTCCAATTCCGGTTAACAGAGAAACGAACACAGGAATCTGTGGGATTTACAATCCCATTCCATCCAATTCCGTCGAATTCCGCAAAACGAACAGGCCCTTAATGTCGTTAAGATTTTTTCCAAGTTTCAATCCGATGTTATATGACTTTTGATTGGAAGAAGAATACGAGTCAAATAATGTAAAACTTAGAATCATCGTTTCAATATAAGTTTTAAATCAATCGACTCGTATCTTTATTCAGATCAAAAGCCCTAAAACATCGGATTGAAACTCGGAAAAAAAAACTTACAAACGCTAAGTGTTTTTTAACGAAGGTCCACTGAGACAACAAAAAAAGGTGAAAGGTTGGACCATTAGTAGCTATTTTTAAATGTGAGATTATTATCGATCAATACACGAAAGGTGAAATTATTGAAAAAGACCGGTTGGGTAACGGATAAAAACATAGGCTTTTTACTGGGGTCTGTAAGTTTAGGTCAAACATGATGTATCATTTATAAAGGAAAATAAAACTTACAGTTTGGTTTAGATAAAAACAAACCATTCTAAATGTAAGCATATGTTGTGTGTTTGGTGATAATATAATATGACTGCATATGATATCATAGTGAACTTATGACTTGGTAATAATATTGTTGCTTACTGTGTTGTTGGATTAGTCTATTCAATTAGCACAATTTTAAATCTGTCTTCTGTTTTTCAAATAACTTGGAAAAAATATGTTTTGTTGTGATTTGGATTTTTGATGAAGGATGCTAAGAAAGTGACACATCAAGGTCAAGTTCTATACCTATTTCTGCACACATGGCCTATGGTTTTTCTATTATCACATTCCTTATATTTGATACAAATAGTCTATTCTAAATGTCATAAATTATAGAGTTTGTTTCAACAAACAAACTTCCAGTGGTGACAAACTTTTGTATGATGGAAGTACAAAAATTATTTATTTACTTGTTTCACATCAATAATACTTTATATTATGGATTTCAATCGTGTCTAGTTGAAGATTACTTTTTATTAGGGATGCCCATCGTATCTGGTTGGAGGATGACGGGTCTCACGTTTGCGGGTTAAATTGTCCAACATGAACACAATTCATATATTTATTCGTGTTGTACCTTGACAATGCACAATCCTATTTACTAGTTATTGATGTAGTTGAGTACTTGAAAGAATTTTGTAATTCATTATTAACATGTTACAATGTACTAAAATTCATTATCATGTTTCAGATTTGCCACTTGGTACAGGCACTAGATTTTTAGGAAAAAGGTGAAACTTGAACTAAGTTATATACGGAAGATTGGTCCAATACTCGTGCACATTTAGGTGCATTAAGAAGTGCTCTCAAGAACATCGACCCTCCCTAGCAAAAGCCGATAATAACCGAAGCCAAATCTGTAATGCTTTGTCTCAATTCTCAAAGATCCAATCCAGTAGAGATATTAGTGGATGGTTGGAGTCTTGAAAACATAGCATGGGCTAAATGGTGTTGTAGAATTATATCTTGTGCTTACTTTATTCTCCGGTTTAGGTAAATTGAATTGCCTGCTCCGGAGACAAATTCACCAGAGCCAACAAAAGATATAGCCATATGGCTTCTCTAATCTTCCTTCACATTAATTATGCAATAAAACCCGAAACAACAGATGGCATGCAGAAAAAAGGATATGACTCTTGATGGGAATCTTTCATCTAGAAGCTCGGCTGTAACAGGCAAGAAAACGAACCTTGGCCATTGCCTCATGAAGCATGCGCTTTTGGCTCTTTATCCAGTGCCGGATAAAAGAAGAGAAATCTGATTCTTTTGCTTTTTAGTCTACGAATATCGACTGTTGCTTACACTTCTGAAGCATTAAGTAGAATTATGCTCTTTCTCCAAACGAAAGGATGGGTTAAAGTGCCCTAGCAAGGGCTTTTGTTGTTGCGAATAATATATCTATCTATTCTTCCAACTGCACAAATTAATTTCTTGGTTATATGAAATTCACATACAGATAAAGAAAACATGACTGAAAATTCTGATATTTAAACATACCTGACTGTAAAAATTTCAAAAGGCCACCATAATCTCAGTTTTAAATTCTCATTATGTACTGGTATGTGTCTGCAGATAGTATACGAATCCATGTCTTCCAAAACAAACCGGAGAGCTTTAAACTTAAACAAGAGACCGTCTTCTGCTTTCACAGTTGGATTGACAAAATGCAGCAACCTATATACATTCTTATGCATGCAACCTTCCAACTATCTAATCGTCATTACAAGGAACGAATGAAGGACATGTTTTTAATTCAACAATTTCTTTTTTAACAGCAAAGGCTTGGACACCTGTGATCACCCTTAGCAAATGAATCACGCTTTCGCCCGATGAACATAACGCGATAACCCGGCCCATCTATCTAGGAGGAAACCCATAACCTGGAAAACCCCTTAGCTCAACCCGAAACAAATTGGTCCAGGCAAGACTCCAACCCACGACCTACCATAAGAAAAGTCACTGGGCTACCGCTATACCAATTGGTTTTTGGTTTCTAAGAGAGTTTGCATCACCAAAACATTATAGAATCAATAATCCTAGCTACTTGTATATACATATATAACAACATGTATATCATCCGAACAATGAATTAAAAACTTATTCAAGTAAAGGAAGGGTATACATACATACACATTACAAAAACTCTTCAAAACTATACCGAATGTCATTGAAGAAAATAACCGGACAAGAACAATGCAAAGAAAAACAAAAGACTACCGTAGATAAGAATCGCCTTCTGGCCCGAAGTCAGCGTGTTCCCGCCAAGCCCAAACTGCTGGTTCTGAGCAAAGCCGGCAATCTCCACACTCTTACTTGCAAAGAAGGTTTTGGCAGCACCACACGTGGGACACCTCCAATCGTCTGGGACTTTATCGAACGGCAACCCGGGGGGTATCGGGTAAGACGGGTCACCCGCAGCCTCATTGTACAAGTACCCACATGACCGGCACTCGTAGATTCCGGTGTTTAAGACTGCGAACTTCTCCTCTAGCCTACGTGGATCAAATTGTTCTGTTTCTGTTGTTGATTCGGGTATGTCTTCTTTGGAGACATCGGTGGATTTAGTGATGATGAGTTGGAGTTGGAGTTTGTGTTTGTGGAAGGTGTGTGGTTTGAAAGGATGAAAGGTGTTGGTGGTGGTGATATGGGGTGGTTTGGATTTGAGAGGATTGGAAGGTTGAGTGAGGCGAAATGTGGCCGATGCTGCGGAAGCCATTGGTGATCGACCGGTGATGGTGAGCTTGAACTGAGCTAAAGTAGTTAATGGTCTGAGTAGATGATGGATGATGAAATGTGGGATTGGTGGATAAGAGATAGTAGATGGATATGATGTGCGGTTGGTGATTGGATAAGACCGTTTAAACTATCATTAGCTTACAACATTAACAGGTTCTGGAGAATAAGTATCGGGTTTGAGAGAATATGCTTAATCGATATCAACCAGGTTATTGATGCGTGCATTACACGGCCGAAAATATAAAAATGTCAATTAAATATATATGTTTGTATATTGTTAAATCGTAAAGTATGTATTTCTTAATCAGCAGATTATTTTACATAAAGTAATTTATATATATTATAGGCATAAAAAGTTATAACAATAATATTAATATGATTTAACAATTGAACCCATCATTTGTTAGTAGATTTTTTAGTAGGTGAATAATATGAAATAACCGTTACTGTTACTTTAAGTTAACAATTAACATTTACTTTTAAAGCACATGAAATTACAAGTAATTAAAGTCATTAAAAATTTAATACAATAAAAAAAAACATTAATACACATTCATAATACAAAACAAAATAATAATAACATGAAGTGACATTTCACTACCTTTTTAAACAATTCACCATCTTTATATTTAATATAAAAAATAATACCGGTACGGTACCGAGTCGGTATCAAGTTTTTAATTTTTGGTATCGGTATGATTCGATACGGTACCAGCATTTCTCGAATTTTGCACGACATATTGGTACCGAACCGAATATTTCGGTACCAGTACCTTCCCGAGCTCATCCCTAACTTATAGTGAGTTGGTTATTATAGGCGAACGTCTGTAGTACAATATTTCGGTACCAGTGCCTTCCCGCTGCTTCCTTCCGTCTAGCAACCACACAACTCACAAGTGTGTTGAGATATAAATCATATAATCCAAAATGCAATGGTTGTGTAACATGTTATATAGCCCTTGTTAATTGTTATATCCAAACTGAAATATGTGATTCGCTGGGGAATTTAATTTTGTCAAAAGATGTGAGAATTGAATGAATAAGCTTAACTTGTTCAACTACCATCCAATGACAAAGACTGATGCACTTGTTAATATTATGAATACAAAATACAACACATAATCAGCACAAACAAACAATTCCAAAACACATTCCACTATACGATAAGAACCAGACCAGGACTTGTTTGTAAGTTACCATGTAAAACAGAATTCTAGGAGAAATAAAAGCAGAAAATCAATGTTTGGTTCGATTCTAAGGGGCAGTAAAACCAGAATCAACAATTGCATCCTGTAATCAGCGAACGACCCTGCAACAATTTCGATTACCAGAAACAAAAACTACTACACAGTATCATGACTTTAATAAACTCGACAATCTGATTACTAATCAGTTCCTTCAAAAACAGACTCGGTTAGGAGCTAACTAATCATATTTTTAAAGAAAACATCCATCCATCATTTTGACAACTACAAGTCTACAACCAAATGTCCAATACTAAAAAACAGGAGATAGCATTCACAAACAAAGTCCATATTTCACCTCTACTGCTGCTGTGTAAATCTCACTTCATTTCATCCAAGCTAACAACCATGCCTGCAAAGGGTAAGTCATATCTCCCCAAGATATATCTGTTTATCACTGCTGCAAGATCCTATGATAGGCTCGGTGGGGTGGAAGACACATTCGTTGACAGACCCAGTGTGGCCAGGAAGCTTATACAGGATGCGTCTTGAAGTGGTGTCCCAAATATAAACCATCCTATCAGAACTACCAGCGGTAACCTTGCTCCCATCAGGCGACCAGCTACACTTTAGAAGGTTCTGCTCCACATTGTGCTGGTGTCCCTCCAATATCTTCACACAACGATTCTGTGGGGCGTATGGACGCATGTCCCATATACGAAGAGTGCAGTCCATCGCATTGGTAAGGAGGTATGAGCCGTCAGGGCTCAGCTGCATGCCCGTTATCATGTTCTGATGGCCTTCAAGTGTCACGGTAACCTCGTTTCTTCGAAGATCCCACACTTTGACAACATTGTCAATTCCACCGCTGTATATCTTGTCTGAAGCATCGGAAAAGGCGACAGCGATGATCTGGTATTTATCTGGAAAGGTCTGGATGGCACCCCTTTGACGCAGGTCCCAGAGCTTAGCAGTGCCGTCATCAGATCCACTGACAACAAGAGGTGGACCCCTCCTAGAAGGGGAGCATGAGTTGACAAAAGAGGAGTGCTCTGCCATCTTCTTTATCTGCTTCCCTGTCTCTACATCCCATGCCCTCAATGTCTTGTCTGGACTGGCTGAGATTATCTGGGACCCATCAGCCGTCCACTGTAGATCCAACACAGCATTCTTGTGGCCTTTGAGAACCATGTAGTTCTTGCATTCACCGGTTACATGCCAAAGGAAGATTTCTCGGTCATGAGACCCAGAGGCAATCACGGTTCCTGCTGGATTGAACTTCATGGTATAGATGGCACTCTGATGACCAGTCAGCAACATGATAGGTGACAACAAACTTGATGTTCTCTGTTTACCGTTTCGATTCATGTTCTGGTGGCCACTATACGGTGATATATCCATTGGGCGGACACCCATAACAGACAAGGCCCCTTCACCTGCTTGCATTTTGGCTAGTTTGATAATAGAAACAACTGAAAAGTACAAATATAAGCCATGTCAGTATCATCATTTTGAACTTGCAATGAAGAAAAATGAAAGCTTAAACATGTAATGAAGCTACAAGCAGAGGGCATCCGGTTGACCGACTTTACTTTTAGAAGCCTCCTATATACTACAACACGGCACAAAAATTATTGTTACAAGGTCCTATTAGTCCAGGAAACTCGGAAATAGTTGAAGATAATGCCAGTCAACCGAATATAATCCTAAATGGACTTCCTCCTGGCACATTCCACAAGTATTTGGTTGAAAATTTTCTCCCAAATTCAACGAGAGTCCGATACATATCAGTTACAAGTGTGTTATACATAGAAGGAAGTATTGGTAACACTTAACAATTAACAGAAATCTTGAAATTTAGCTGATAGAACACATACAAACTAATTAACGATGTTAGACTGCATAGCATAACCTAATTAACTTGGCATTCAGAGACTGTAATAATAATAATAATCTTAAGAAAACAATGAATCCTATCAAACAAACGCACCGAAAGGAAAGTAAGCTGTAGCTGCGAGCGAGAGTGGTTAAATGAATCTCTGTAACTTTGATTGAATCGATCGACAGAGGTGAAGAGAAAACCAAACCAAAGCAAGAGCAGTGACGAAGTAACCGGCAAAGTCGGAAGCTTCCAAAGTCTGGTTGATGATGATGATAATTCAGCCCTAATTTCGATTTGTTAAAAAGTATTTGGCTTAAAATAAATATAAGTGGTGGGCTAAAAATACATTCGTATGAATTTGGGTGGGAGCAAAATGTAAAATATTGGCTAAATAAATTATTATTTAGAGTTAAGTAATGTGTTTTGCTTATGTTCTTTATTTTTTAGTCCAAAAGTTTTTGTATGTTTTTAGCCCGCACGTTACAGTTGCGAATCGAATATCATGTGAAACAAAAAAAACCAGCACGTTACAGTTGTGAACCGAGGCAAATTCGGTTAGTATCGAAAGTACAAGCATAAATTGGTAAACACGAATTAGTAAGCCAAAATATCATATTTTAAATGCGTGATATCAAACGTCAAAACACAAATATATAGGTACATTTGATGTTGTTGTACCAAATCTAAATAAAAAGTACATGAATAGTATGGTTTTATCAAATAGTGTGATTTTGTAAAACAAAAGCAATTTACAATTAACAGATTTTAATTGCTATTTATATATGTTTTTTACTAGGGGTTATTGATTATTTCAATTATATATTAAACGATTAAAATCATCCAGTGTTCTTGCACTCACTTTATTTGACAGATGTTTGTTTATGCTTCTAAATTAGTGATCATCGCAACAAACCTAATTATTCATGTGAGTCTTTATGAACTTGAATCCATAAATATGGTGGTTCCGCATGTAACGAAGTTCAAGTATCTAGGATCGCTTGTCAAGAGTGATGGAGAAATAGATAGTGATGTGGTACATCGTGTCCAAGTAGGATGGAGTAAATGGAGGGTGGCTACAGGAGTTTTGTGCGACAATAGATTCCCAACCAGTCTAAAGGGTAACTTTTATAGGGACGCGGTTAGACCTGAGATGTTATATGAAACAGATTGTTGGGCCATCAAGAAGTCACATGCGTGTAATCTCGAGGTAGCAGAGATGGAATGCTAAAGCGGATGTGTGGGCACACATATTTTAATCATTATTTACAACCTCGCAACCCATTTGTTAATTGCTATTTGTTGCAAAGATACTTTTGAATTCTTAATCATTGTATGTGGGTTTTAAAAATATTGAATTGAATCATCTTGTTGGTTCATCATTTCTAAATCAACCAGTTAAGTGAAATTGCAAACTTTATAACTAGTCTTAATCAATTTAGTTAGCATGAGTTATATACTCTTTGTGATTTCAAAACCTTACTTGCTCTAACTAGTAAATGTGATTAGGAACACGCAATTCTTTTTATCTTTGATTGGTCCTTCGACACCGATAAGGGGAGTATTGTTATGAAGCGAACCAGAGCTTAATCCCAATTAAGGCGGTCTAATAAATTGAAAGGTATCACCAAATAACAAAGTGGGGGGGGGGGGGGGGGATAACGAATATGATAGACATGCGCTCGATCTTCCTCTCCCACCCTTACTTTCTAGTATGTGATCTTCCTATCCTAATTTCTTATCGTTTAAGATTTTTTCAGGTGTAATATTATCACTACATCTAGTTAACCTAATTGTTGATTTATGAATTCAATTATAATTTGTTGTGTTTAGATCAAACCATATTAAAATTCCAATGCTTTTTTGAACTTTTATCTTGAAAGTGGAAGGATTCTTGTATTCAAAGAACATGGCATTTGATTAGAGTCTAATTATATGTATATTTGTTTGTTGAAACCACTAAAGGTGTTTAGTAAAGTCCATTCAACAGCTTCAAAATAAAGCTTTTTAAAAATGACTTTTGCTTTTCAAAAAACAAATAAACAAATCTAAAAGCTCACTCAAACACTCCATGAGTTTCATTTATTCTGTATCCAAGCGACACACAACATGTTAATGGATTTAAATTCCAATTCCTCCATATTCCTACGAATTCCATGAACTTACACGCATAATGCATTATGTTTAACAAATTACAGTAATCCAATTCCAAACTTGTATTGTATAAAGGCATGTTCAATAAGATATGAATTTTCGTTGTGTAAGCCCTATACCAATCAAAAATTGGACAAAAGTGTTAGAGAATGTGACAAATTTTTTTCTCAAAATTTGGACACGAAAGACGAAATTATTTAAAATTTGAACGAGAAAGACGAGATTCACTTTAAATTTGGATGGAGCAGACGAGATTCAAATTTCTTTGAATCCCGTCGCTTCAGCCCAAATTTCTTGGTTTATTTTGAGAATATTAATGATTAGTGGATCATTTCAATTTTCTTTCGTGTTCAGATGGTCCATTTAGGAATTTTCACCAGTGTTTTAAAAACCGGTTCAAACCGGTCGGTTGAACCGGTTAAACCGGATTTCGTAAAGTAGGCCGGTATTTTAAGTCTGGTATTTTTCACCGGTTTGCTTAAACATCGTACCGGCGGTTTTTGTTTAAAATACCGGTATTTACCGGTAATCCGGTTTTAAGCCCGAGAAATTTTTGATTTTTGCGGTCCATATTTTTTCAAAATTACTTTTAACTCAACAATTAACATTCAAATGTGTAAACTTTAGAACTATTTTTTAAAAACTGAGTGTTTTTGCATTATTTTTTTAATATGGATTAAGTTTTGGATTATTTTTGTTATGGAATTCATATAGTTTTGAGTTATTTTTTAATTGAAGTTACATTTATAGAAAATTATAAGGTAAAATATTCAACCGGTTGAACCTCCAGGTATAACCCGGTTCAACCGGTTGTACCATTTTTTAGCTCAAACCGGTACAAGTAAAATACCGGTTTTTAAAACATTGATTTTCACTAAATATAATATGTTAAATCACAATTTAGCCCGTATTTGAAATTTTACCCAACCCAAATTCGTAAGAATGTATTTTTAGCCCACAACTTATATTGTAACTCAAATCGAAATTAGGGCTCACTCCGAACACGAACACGAACACGAACCCCCTTGATCAATCAGAGACTTCATCGCTGCTGGTGTTTCCTGTCGATCAAAGTTACAGATTCATTTCACTACTCTCGCCGGTTTCTATTTCCTTACAGGTTACTTTCCTTTCATGCGTTTGTTTGAATGTTTTCTTAAGACTATTGTTATTATTATAGTTACAGTCTCTGAATGCTAAGTTAATTAGGTTATGCGATGCATTCCAATTAGTTTATATGTTCTATCTCGTCAATATTTAAGTTGGTTAAGCGTTATCAATACTTCCTTTTGAGAATCTATGTAAAACACTCGTTTTGTATCACCTTGTTACTGATATCTATTGGATCTAGATCCCAAGTTCATTTGAGCCTCTTCGTATTTTGCTACTAAAATATATATATACTTGTATTCATATATCAACCTGTCTTTGAATGAGGGTGAAATGTCATCAAATTGCATTACTCTTGGGAGAAATATTATTTAATCCGAGTTTGTTGGACTAGACTTACCCTTGTAACAGAAATATTATGCCTTTTTTAGCCTAAAGGAGAGTTCATTTTATATCTCAATATCTAATGCGCTATCCGGTGTTTGGTTTCTCTGATTCATATTAGATGAATTCTCAAGATGTGATTTGGTAGCATCTTTTGCCTTGAAATCCCAAAATCTATATGGCTAATTTCTGGTTCTCCGTGCTGGAGTAGACAATTGAATCTTCTATAATAGACTCGGTCTCTGTTTCCAGCTTTATTCTCATGATGATACTGATATGGCATATATTTTATTTTTTAGTTGTTTCTGTTATCAAACGCGCCAAAATGCAAGCAGGTGAAGGGGCCTTGTCTGTTATGGGTGTCCGCCCAATGGATATATCACCATATACTGGTCACCAGAATACGAATCCAAACGGTAAACAGAGAACATCAAGTTTATTGTCACCTATCATGTTGCTGACTGGTCATCAGAGTGCCATCTATACCATGAAGTTCAATCCAGCAGGAACAGTGATCGCCTCTGGGTCACATGACCGAGAAATCTTCCTTTGGCATGTAACCGGTGAATGCAAGAACTACATGGTTCTCAAAGGCCACAAGAATGCTGTGTTGGATCTACAGTGGACGGCTGATGGGTCCCAGATAATCTCAGCCAGTCCAGACAAGACATTGAGGGCATGGGATGTAGAGACAGGGAAGCAGATAAAGAAGATGGCAGAGCACTCCTCTTTTGTCAACTCATGCTCCCCTTCTAGGAGGGGTCCACCTCTTGTTGTCAGTGGATCTGATGACGGCACTGCGAAGCTCTGGGACCTGCGCCAAAGGGGTGCCATCCAGACCTTTCCAGATAAATACCAGATTACGGCTGTCGCCTTTTCCGATGCTTCAGACAAGATATACAGCGGTGGAATTGACAATGTTGTCAAAGTGTGGGATCTTAGAAGAAACGAGGTTACCATGACACTTGAAGGCCATCAGAACATGATAACGGGCATGCAGCTGAGCCCTGACGGCTCATACCTTCTTACCAATGCGATGGACTGCACTCTTCGTATATGGGACATGCGTCCATACGCCCCACAGAACCGTTGTGTGAAGATATTGGAGGGACACCAGCACAATGTGGAGCAGAACCTTCTAAAGTGCAGCTGGTCGCCTGATGGGAGCAAGGTTACTGCTGGTAGTTCTGATAGGATGGTTTATATTTGGGACACCACTTCAAGACGCATACTCTATAAGCTTCCTGGCCACACTGGATCTGTCAACGAATGTGTCTTCCACCCCACCGAGCCTATCATAGGATCTTGCAGCAGTGATAAACAGATATATCTTGGAGAGATATGACTTGCCCTTTGTAGGCATGGTTGTTAGCTCGAGACATCTGGTAGTAATTGTCAAATTGATGGATGGATGTTTTCTTTACAAATATGATTAGTTAGCTCTTATCGAGTCTTGTTTTTGAAGGAACTGATTAGTAATCAGATTGTTGAGTTAATGAAAGTCATGGTTACCATACTTTTTATCTGGTGACATGTCTTACACTATTATTTTGTATAGTGCTTTGAAGTTTGTTTGGTTGCAATATGGATGGTGGTATTAGTTTCTTTTTGCTTTTGGTATTCAGAATTGGTGTATGGCCGTTTGCTGATTGTAAACAGGGTTTTTTACTGCCCTTAGAGCCATACATGATTTTTCTGTTCTGTGTGGTTAATTGGATCTTATCATCTTTGGATGTGTTTCGGACAGCCGGCCAAATGTCTGTGCTGATTATGTGTTGTATTGTAACTCTTTTGCATTCACTCAGTTTCTTAAACCAAATGGTAAAAAGCATGACTATGACATTCTGCAATTCAAGCATGCGCATTTATAGTACATTCGGAGTTAGTTAAGAGATATAAATGCTTCAAGTTTGGATTTTAATAATGGTTGTGGGTAGAATTAGAATATGGCAAGTTGTACAACCTTTAAGATGGAATAAAGTACAAGTGCATTGCTGTGGAGTTGACGTGTAACTATGAGCCATTCAAAAAAATAAAGTGTAACTATGAGGATCTAAACTATATTTGATAGTACACATTACACTTGAGGGGACGAAACAGCATATAATAATTAAAAAAATAAAGTGATTACTAAAACTAACAAACTAATACAAAATTAAACAAAACCATCACAGGAGCAAGCACCGGTGTCCCCGTGTGGGCGAGGTTTGGGAGCAAGGCAACAGCAAACGAAACAAATAATAAGTAATAAAATCGCGGAGGATGCCATTGCTTGTGCCCAATTCTCCATGGATCAATCGATCTCAGCAATTGCATGGAATGGAATCATGATTTATATATGCAAATAAAGTATCAAAGAAGCATCTCATACAGGGTGTCCACACTCCAGATATTATGAGGCAAAAGTGGGCTCTTCTCTAAGGCACTACATGTGAAGCAAAAGTGGGTTTAAGTGAGATAATGTAGAAAAAAAAGATATAAAAATACCAGTTAATGTTATATATTATATGTAACAGTGTCGCTTAAGTTTTCAATCGCCATCATTTATTCTAGAAAAGATTTGAAAGGAGGAAATAAATAAAAAATGATTCTTAAGTGTACGGTTGTTTAAACATAATAAAAGTTATACTATTGTTTTAGTAGGCATGCAATGATTTATAGGGATTGAGCTCTTGATTTCATATTCTACACATTAACCACCTTACCGCCCGTACCAAAGTGGGAATGACCAAGTTGAAGGCTTAATTTGATAAATTTAGACCAATGAGGTGAAAATACATTGGCTTTTAAATAAAAAGGTTCGCTTGATATGGTTTATCTGGTCATTAACTAAATTAAAGTTGCTAAAAATAAAAAGCATAATTTGTTGGAGTGAGTAAACAAACATTACTGTACACGTTGTGTTAGTTATAAAAACAACTATATAGCCTGAAACAACTAAATTAAATATTTAAAGATATCTATATATAGCAATCTACCGGCTTTTTATTAGATGCCAATTCCTTATTGTTGCAAGTATTGAGTTCATGTCATGTTAATAAAGCACAGAGAAAGGGTAAATATGCTTAACTTCAAATATAACTTCATAAATCATAAATATACTTTATCTCACAAAATTGTTTTTACTAAAACCAAATATTAATTACCAATAAGGCATGTTACATTGCACATTAATCAACAACACACTTGGCCTGTTGCATGGAGGCTTGATGCAAAGAGAATAAAAAACATACACTAAAACTATACAAAAACCAAAAAAACAGAACAAAAGTGACAGCAATCAGTTACAATCAAAAGCTTCATCAAGTAGGGTACCTATAGCATAAGCATCGAAAAATATTGTTCAAACTCTTTATCAATGGTGAGCTTCTCAGCTCCTTGTTCAGCATCTGCATTAATTGGCATAAAATTTGAACACATAAATACATATATTTACAATAAACAAATAAATAAATGGTTATTAACCTTGGTTGACATTCCATCTTCCCGATGAAAGCACAGAATTATTCGAAACGATTCCATTGGAGCAAAGGAAATCTTCCATTGATTGTTTGCATTCATATTCCAAGCTACTAATCTCACAATCCTCAGAACTTAAAAGTGCAAACAAATTGCTGGCAGAAACGTCGTCACACGCTTTTGCCTCCAGCCTCTCAGAAGAAATGTCACTCCAATTAACCGAAGATGACGTTGAATGGGCGGCATCATTGTGCAGCATAAAATCATCAGACATAGACATGACCGAATCTGCATCTTCCGAAAAGCTGTTGCTATCTTTTGCAGACATACTGTTTTTTATTATATCCAAACAGGTGTGTTTCGCCACACGAACCTCCAAAATTCCATCTTCAAATTTCCTCTTGTTCCTGCAGCCATGGAAACAAAAAAATAGTGGATAACTTGATTAAAAGTTATGTAAATTGAAACAAGTAAATAACTGGAATTAGGGCTGTAAATGAACCAAACGTTCAGCGAACAGTTCGTGAACCGCTTAGCGGGAAGTTCGTTTACGTTCGTTCGTTTATTAAATGAACAAACACGAACAAGAACAAGAAATTTTGTTCGTTTAGTTAAATGAACGATCATGAACAGAGGTTGCGTTTGTTCATTTGTGTTCGTGAACGTTCGGTAATGTGTTAAATTATGTTCGTTTACGTTCGTTTGTTTATGTTCGTTTAAAAGGTTTGCTTTATATTTTTATTACTTTATTTTATTTGTAATAATAAACAACCTAACATTTATATTTTATACTTTTATAGTTTATGTTCAGTTTGATTCGTTAATGGTTTGTTTTATAAAGTCTTGCTATAACTAACAACAAATCTAACTCTGATCCGTTGACATTATCAGAATAAAGCCGCCAATTGGGGGTTGATTATGTTTATGACTATTATTATTATTATTATTATTATTATTATTATTATTATTATTATTATTATCTCAAGTGCTTAACTTTATATTTAATTAAGGTGATTACGTCTAATCCTTAGGATTAATAATACTTTTTTTTTAAATAGTACATATTAGTTTGTGTTCATGAACAAGTTCAATTCCTTAATGAACAAACCACCAACAAGATTTTCCGTTCGGTTAGCGTTCATGAACAAGTTTAATGCTAAACGAACATGAACAAAGCTTCATTCGGTTCGGTTCGGTTTTGTTTGTTTTACAGTGCTTATGTTTATAAATCTGAAGTTGACTTTAGTTCATTAACATGTGCCCAAATTAAAATATCATCAACTATAAAATTGTCTTTTTAACCTGATCCAACTATGAACTCAACTAAGTGGATCTGAAAAAAGATGTTTCTCAAACTCATGATCCAAAAAGTAAACACACAAAACAAAACAAAAGCAGTGGATATATAAATGATTAGCAGATGAAAGTGAGATTAAAACCTGTTAAATCCACACAGATCTTGGTCCATCGAGTATCCAAAGAGAAGAGATGGAACGACTCCCAATTCCTCCTTAATATTTGCTATCTACCGAAAACAACTTGCCCATACTTTTGTTTGCGTTTTCCAACATATTTTATTCAAAAAAAAATTCATTTTTTTATGTAACAATTTAATATTATATATATAAATGAGCGAGAAGCTTATTTTAAAATATCAGTTATAAATATTTTATTGATGAGTTACTTGGCCAGTGAAAAAACATATATTAAATTAACAAGCACAAAATTAATTTCCTCATTTTCTTTTTTTTCCAAACAGTAATGGAGTTAGATGATGATGCTCAGTTACATATATATATATATATATATATATATATATGTTCAAACTTATAACCATTCTGCAGGTTGCTACCTCATACATTCATTTATCTAACTAGGTATGCTTGCAAGCGATGTGTACGTGCCGATAACAGCACATATCAGTCCCAAAATAATCATCAATGAACACATTGTAATCTGCAACAAACAATTCGTCACACGTTTTATTCTCTAACACCACGTGTAGTAGGGTCGGCTGGTCGGGCGTGGTTCTAACCAATTAAACCGTTCACTCACATTTTTTATTAAATAAAGTTAAAATATAATATATGTTTTTAGTTAAACCATTACAGTAGTAACATGACAGTACTTTTTGTTAGTTAAAGCTCATCCACTACACATGGACTAAGTTGATTAACGACATAAGATATAGAATAGAATGACAAACCTCAACCGTTGTGGTCTGACCATGAAGTAAGCGCAAGTAGCAAGCACACGGGAAAATTATAGACTGATTAGACAAACCGATAACAACATTATTCACGAGATTATAAACTGATTTGGAAGAAAACAAATGGGAAAAATAATTACCACAAGCATCTCAAATACAGATCCAGTCAAGGCCATCACAACTCCTGTAGTGGATATACATTATTAGCAAACATCAAACGATTAAAAGCGGAAATTGATTAGATTGTGCTTACCAAAATATGGAACTGTTAGAGCTGCAAGTAAAATTAAAATCATTAAAGCCGTTCTTATGATCATCGAGACAGCATATGAATTTTGTTGAGCTGGTGGCAACAGTTCTTCGATACCGTACGCAATAGGTGTAAGTGTTAAGGCAAACTTTGTAACAGGGGCCACAACCTGTTGAATTATCAAACAATGATGGAAATAAACACCAACAAAAAATTAAGAAAGTGATGATGATGCATACCACAGTCCATGCTGCAACTTTGGAAGAAACATAATTTGTGGGCATATTTAAAGTGAACTGAGACTTGACCGAGTCCCCAAACAACATGTACCCGTATACTCCTACTGCACTATACATAACGAAAGATACAGAAAAGCTGCATTTGTTGACATACATCGACATTAATAATAACAATATCTACAACATAAACAATAAGAATAATAATAATGATAGTGACCTGATAAGAAGCACGGATGGAAATCTGGACGGTTCTTTCATTGAAGTGTAGATATTGGGGAAAACCGAATGACTGCCATAGCAGAAACCGATTAGACCAACTGCTACAGGCAGGTTCCCCAAGTCTAATGCAGTTCGATGTGAGTGAAACTCGACCCCATCAACCACCCCTAACCATAGCAAACACACCACCACAGCTGCCAATGTTAAGACTCCTCCAGCTGCTCACACAATTAATCAAGTCCCTTTAGTTTAGAAATTAATATTCTACCTACAAACTATCTGTATATGAAGGATATATATAACCTGAGATATATGAGAGTAAACTGAGGTTTCGCAGCCAGACTGTCGGGAGGATGACAAGTGTAGATATAATTGCACAGAAGAGATAAGAATCAAGATGTATAATCCCACCAATATCCAAATGGGCATGTGGGAATAGGGCTGAAAGGGTATCATTCATCATTATCAAGTACTCCACACAAGAAGACTGCAAGCAGTACACAACATATATTACTTGACTTCAAGTTAATGCAGGTAGCATGAATATTCATCCACTTACAAATAAGTCCAAGTACAAAACCATCTGCATAAGAAAATGACAAGTTACTAGAGGAACAATAGAATGAAAAACACATTTGAAAGTATGATATCATATACATAATACACTCACAGCTATACATATGCGGCCAAAATAACCAAAAGCGGCTTGTCCGATATCAGGGTACGTTTGGAGTCCCTGACATCTTTCTAAGCATACTTTTAGCAATATTCCAGTGTAGCAAGTAATAACACCAAACCCCATCAGAAGCACAAGGCTAAACCATCCTCCTTCTTTAAATGCATACGGCATCGTTAGGATCCCAATGCCGCATAGCACGTTTATCGCTGCACGCATATAATAATTAAATAATTAATAACTAACAGTACTAAACAACATGAACATGCACGGTCTGACTGACCGTTAAGGACTGCTTGAGAAAAAGAGCATTGCTCTACAGGAGGCGGGAGGCCGGAGATAGATGATTGAGATAATATGACTGGGAGTGTTGAGACAGGCTTATAATCTTTCCCCAAGCTTTTAGAAGTTATGAGCGGCTTGCGTATATCACCGAACGAAGTCTTGGTTGGTAGAGTCTGTTCTGATGTTCCCCTTCTCCTCACAGAATGAAGGGGCATTGTGTACATGTCCATAGACCGCCTGCATGCATGCATAATGCATAATGCTACTTAATTCTTACATACACATAAATAATATATATATGACAATTAAATGAAAGGAGGCCAGACGTACCTGTAAGTTTGAGGCCAGGGGTCATTGGTATAGTTAATATGAGAGTGAGAAGAGGGTGGTAATTCACAGTCGGATCCGGTTTCATCATCTTCGTCGTCGTCAGGGCAATCTGTTTCGGCTTCGTTGTCTTCATCGTCTGTTTCAACCTCTATGCGCCTGTCAGGCACAAATTCTTCGTCCATTTTCATCCCCATCATTGTTTAATCACTTTAGATTCATGCATCCAATTTTGTATAATTATACTATGTACGTTGTTAGGTAAATTATTCAACCAAACTCTAGTCCGAAACATATGTGTTGATGCATTATTCTGATCCCTACATTTGCAAAACAACTATTTTTATATTTAATATTACTACTTATGTGTATGTGTGACATTCGATCTCAGTCACATTATAAGTTACTAGCTTTTTGAACCCGTATATCACCCAAGATTTATCAAATGATAAAATAAATAAGGTTTGATATTTGAAAGAAAGGAACACAAATAAAAGTAAAAAGTAAATGAAATATGGAGTAAATAAGATTAGTTATTTCAATTGTGATTCTCAAAATACTTCTTATGACTAAAATTGCGTCTAGCTTAGCATACCATATAACAAATCTAAAAGTTTGCTTGATAATGATAAAAGTCATACCGAGCTACTACAAATACTAGGTGCTCCACATGCATTTGAGACATTTTTTCTCCCCAAGTTGTATACCTTGTAATAATAAACATATAAAAGAAAACGATAGTGTTGACATATAAAGATGTATTATGTATATATATTTATACTTCTAAAGCCTTAAATGTTTCAATTTAAAAAAAAGTAATAAAAATATGCAGGGCTTTTGCTTAACATTCATCCCAATTTTAAGTCTAAAGTACTGGTTTTTTTTAGTTAAATCTAAAACAATCATAATGATGTCCATTACATGCATTTATCTACAAGAAGGATGGGAACGGTTATCACATCTATATCTATAATATATATAAACGAAAACATAAAAATCCTACGTGTCGTGATGTGGTCGCCCCCTTTTTTCTTAGAGTCACCAGATTTGCTTGATTTTTAAATAGAGACTTCTCATGCATTTGACCTGAATTCATGGATATGGGTCTTATCAAACCCAGCTATTTCTTAAACGGGTTATAACATCTTATTAAATTAAAAACCAATCTCACCAAATATTTGATATAAAAATCCTATAAAGTAGGGATACTAAAAATTAATATATGATATTTAAAAATATATATATTATTTATAATTATAAAACCAATTTTATAGTAAAAAAAATAAACAGGTCTTGGGTCTCATCAAACTCATATAGCTTTTAAACCGGGTTATAACATCTCATTTATTTGTGAAACAATTTATCATCAAACCATAAGTATATTATTAACTTTCATACAATAGAAAAATAAAAATTCAAAATATAAATAAAATTAGAAACAAATAATATAAACAACCCCGTAATACGGAGGATAAAAACTAGTTATTATATAAAAAGAAAACAATAAATAAACACAATTATAAATATAATTAAAATGCATCTTGACATGCTCTCACAATAGTTATTGTAGGAAAACATTACAAGTAATAAAGCATGTCATACATGCACTCATCTGCATCAGTTTTAATCCACAGTTCAACACGTGTCTGGCTACGTGTGAGTTTTTTATAAAAAGACTATGTCTCTGTCTTCAATTATGAATTATGGGTGTATGTTCGGTAGCCAAGCACCATCCCGGTCAGCTCATCATCGCTCATTCTCCGGTCAGCCTGTCTCCGTTAAGCTCAAAGGTATGTCACCATAAACCCTAAACGTATTTTCAATTTGGAGTCCAATTTCGTGATACTCATCAAGAATGACTGCCAAATTTTCGGAGTAATTCATTCAATTGGGTTTTTGTTCATCATTCGACTTCAATTTCCGGTGACTTTTTTCTTCTTCTTAACTTGGCTTGGTTACTTACAGGTTAGCTCTCTAAACATCACATGGTTTCCTGATTTCCCTCTAGGAGATTTGCCAATGCTGCAGGTATGTTAAAAGAATAATGATTACATAAACATTATAATAATATTAAATCAGTTAGTTAAATATTTTGAATACAATGTAGGATGAGGTGTGTTGGGTCAGTTTAGGAATCAAAACAAAATTAAATTAATAGTTTATGTTTTCTCCCATTTAACGCATCAATTAACCTTGCTGCGAGCCCGTTTTACGAGCTTAGAAACGGTATTTAAAACGGGTTAGCAGGTGGACGCCTAATGGGTAATACATGATTTTAAATCAAACCTTAAGAAGTCCGTTTACTTAAATGAACTGAGCGGGCAAAAGACAAACGGACTCGAGGACCGTTTAATTTAACAAGTTATGCATATAAACTCTTAAAAGTCTCTTCGATACAAAGGTTTAATCAAATCATCAAAAAACCATATGTTTAACCAGAGAGGCTAAACGGGCCAAGGAAACAGAACATGTTTAGTCTAATAGTATAGGACATCTACTGGCTCATACACGTTTGTGGTATTTAGTTGACTTTTCATTTAAAATAGACTACTAAATTAATGGTTTCATCACATTCATACTTTTTAAAGGATGTGTCATATATGTATATACTCAAATAAAAAACTTATCAAAATCTATCAAATTGGTAAATCATTTGGAAGTGTTACTAATTTTATTTATGTTCTGGTCAGGATGAGTTCATTTCGAACCGGGTAAAGTTTTGAAGACTCAAATCGCCTGGTTTGGGTTATGTTTTATTTGGGACCTGAACAAATAATTTGAACCGGTCCGAACGAGTTTGATTCATAGTAATCTGAACACGAAATGAGTCCTAACATGACCCCTGTATTCGTGGGCTTTCCAGGGCATGACCTACTTGACATGTCAAGCTTTTCTATGAGGTGTTAAAATGGGTTGCGGTCCAATTCGCCTTTACAGTGCCAGCTAATGTCTTAACAGGTAAATATTTTCCGCTCAACCGGATATGATTCTTTTCATTATAAATATTTGTCACTTAGCGGGTTAAGTGGATCCAAATTCACAATGATTTTGTTTGTGTTTTCCTAGTCTTAGTTACTCTGATAGTTACTAAAATTGCATACAGTCTAATTCATTTGGCAGTCTTACTAATTTTGTTTCTTATTCGACAACTTGAAAGGTACCATGACAATGTTACCCATATCGATGACACGTCCGATGTACATGTGGTCTTCTTTAACGATGCAATGACAACCCTCATTGGAAAACTATGCAAAGAGAACCCCACAGCTACAAAGACCCCACCCCCCCCCCCCCAACCTGCCCACCCACCGTGGGCACCGCACCGCTGTCATTCTGTCAACAATGTAAACGAGAGGCAAACCATTGTCATGACAGGCTGTAAGCCCTGCTGCAAAAAGTCAACAAAAAAGGCCACAACACGAGCCATCAAGTACTAGATCAAAAATGACAAAAAGTATAAAGTACAGGCCTTTTAAAACAGACTTCTGTGCTGATGCAAGAATAGAGAAGACTATGAAGAAATGCAGGCTTTGAACCAGCCCACTATGGAAAACAACCCCCTTTTGACCATGGATTGAAAAACAAACCTCTTTTTTGGAAAATATCAACCATAAACTCAATCATGGAACTAAACAAGGAGCCTCTTAACCATACCTAATGAGCATACAAGGAGCCTCTTAACCATGGAATGAAGCCACGACACTTATTTTTTTTTTTTTAATAGGCTAACAATGGATATATATGAAAAGAGTAAATTCATGTCTGATTTTGGACTTAACCAAGGCAGTTAAGCATGTATGTACAAAACTAAATTCCAATTAACCAACGACGACATGACTGATCCGTTAAACGAATGACCACACGAACACGTCTATCAAAGTAAACATGGAACCAACTCGGTCCGCAGCAACGCGCGGGTACGATATCTTGTTAATAATAAATATCAATCAAATGGGTTGACTCACATTTATTTTGATTCACAATTACTTTTTTCATATGTACCTCTAAGCACTAAAAAATACATACATTTTTTTAACAACCAATTTTATTGAAAACCAAATACTAGCAAGAAGCTAGCCAACCAAGCACCAAAACACCCGCACACAACAAACCCAAGCTCAAGATTATAATAAAAAAGAAAAGGAACACCAAGTTTCCCAATCTACACCCACTAATTTTCTCTTATTCTTCACCCAAAGAAAGCTAAGTCTTTTAAGGTCTTTTTTAAGTCTACTCACCGAAACCCTTTTGCTATTAAAGAGAGCCACATCTCGAGCATTTCAAACAAATCAACAAGATATACATACATATTTCAAACATTATTATTACGACACTTAGCTTTAATAATTGATTGTTTAATCCTAACTATTTTGAAATCTGTAACCACTGCAATTGAAGAATTTTAGAGAAGAATGTTGTCGCAAGTTACTATATCTAATAGGATAAAACTTATATCTCAATATACATGTTTACATTGATGCAGGGTGTTTTAAGCATCAAAAGCATTAAACGTGTGTAAAGTTCTTTTTTATTCAAAATGCCTTACATAGCTCATTTCCCTCAAATTCTAAATGCTCGGTAATTTACATCACAAGCATTACACGTGTTAAACGGGTCGAACCATGCATGTTTAAAATTTATCTTTTTTTGACTAAAACAATTTTGACCCTTTACCAATCTGGATAACAGCCTATTGTGACCCATATAAGTTTTTATTACTGTTGTTTTGTTGTTTTGACCTTAACCAAAAATTATTTTTTATAAAATCATCCATTTAGCTCCAATAATTATGTTAGGTCAAAATATGAACCAACATGTTAAACGGTTCGGACCATATTTTTTAATGTCTTTTCAACTCGGACCATTTTGACTAGCTACACGTTTTTTAAAATTACCTGTTGTGAGCAATATCAATTTTATTAAAGTAATTTTGACTTGAACCAAAGTCGACATTTTTTAAATAAGTCATACGTATTCTTCGATTGTCTTAGGTCAAATCAAAACGAAATATGTGATGCAGCTGAAGTCCGAAATGTGACAAACACGATTTGGTAATAGGATTGAAGGTCCGAAAGGTGCATACACATTAAACGCAACATGTGATACAAATAAACAATTTCAAATTTGTAAATCATTATTTTAAGGTCTCATTTAACATGTAAGAGTATTCTCAGCCCATTCTCTAAAGTTGTTAAACACATATAATTTAGGGTAAATTTTAAGAAAACCATCAAAATCACCTCTTCAATCCATTCCCTATTATATGAATGAGTTATATGACAACTAAAGTAAATCCCTAAATATAGGGACTCATTTTTGATCCATACCATATTATATGTCACATATCTCTCAATCATCATTTATTATATAACAAGACAAAAAAGAAAAAAATAATAAAGAATTAATTTATGGATGTGAATATGGTATAAAATATGGAAGAATTTTAAAATAAATTTATGGAATGGTGTTTTTAACTAAATTATAAGAAAAAATATATGGAATGAGCTGGGAATGTTCTAAATTAAGAGCATCAGCAACACTAGAACTCCACAAACAGTCACATCAACCCTACATCAATCGACGTTATATACGTGTGTATGTGTGTGTGTGTGTGTGTGTGAGAGAGAGAGGGGGGGTGGTGGCCCCACATCCATGATCTGTTACAGGGTTAGTCCGCACAAACCTTGGTTCGCGGACCAAGCTCCACATCGCCACCCACTTATCCCCATCCTTCTGTCCTTCGCACAAACCACCACATCAGCAGCGATGTAGGTTCTCTAATGTAGGGGTGTTTTTCGGGTTTCTGGATTTTCGGGTTTCAACGTTTTAAATCTAGACCAGAAAACCAACCCAAATCTCTCACATTTTTTCGAGTTCGGGTAATTCGAATTCGTGTTTTTTTGGTTTGGGTTAATCAAGTTTCGAGTATCCTATGAAAAAAAACTAAATTCTAAATTTAAATGTAACATATTATTCTTTACTCGTAATGTAAAATAAACCAATAACAAAACAAAAATAAACTGATAAAACATCCTAAAAAGAGTTAAATTTAACAAAGTTCAACCGTAATAAACAAGACCGACAGTTAAGCGTGCTCAGTTGGAAGTAGTAGCAGAGGTGACCTCCTGGGAAGTCTCCGTCTTGGCAACCAAAAACAAATCCGTGAGCTCTTCGTGGGCAAAGCGGACAATATTGGTGGTGCGAGGGGCCGGAAGAAATCGGCTCGTTTAACTTACATAGAGCTCGAGTCTTAACTTGTTTCGAGCTCTATTTTCAAAACTCGAGCTTGGCTCGTTTACTATTCATCAATTATTTTTCGTATAATTAAAATTATTTTTATATATTTTTTCTATTATAACTTTATATATAAAATAATATATATTATTTAGTTATTTATATTTATTTTTTCATAAAATTATATACATTGATTAAAAACTAGAAAAAAATTTTAAAATAGAAAGAAGATGAAGGTTAAAATGGATTATAGGAGAGAGAAAATATGTATTACAAAAATAGGAGATCCGCCATTTCAAATGACGGATGTCAACATGCATGTAGGGTCTGTCAGATATTGTCTGGTGAGGTGGACCACAACCCTGACATCCACCATTTCAAATGGCGGATCACGAATATTTTATTCGTGTTCCGCCATTTGAAATGGCGGATGTCAATATTGGTGATCTGTCATTTTGACTGAAAGATCACATATTCCAAAGTAGTCTACCCATATGTGTAAAAGTCAATTTTTATGGACATCCGGCATTTGAAACGGAAGATGTCATCCTGACATCCGCCAATTCAAACGGCGGATGTGAATAATGATTTTGAGGGATATGACATTGTACCAATACATTTTTCTTTATATTATTTAGTTTTTTTCTTTTTATTATTTACTTAAACAACCTTATTTAACAAATAAAAAAAATGTATTAACAAATAACGTTTTTTAAAAATATGTTTTGTCTCTTTATTATTTGTTAGTTTTCTAAATGTCATTATTTAAAAAAAATACAAATTTAATATTAAAATTTTTTTTAACAAAAAACACCATGTTTTAAAAAAATAAAACTAAATAATATAAAGAAAAAGGTACTGGTACAATGTCAGATCTGTCAAAATCACTATTCACATCCGCCATTTGAAATGACGGATGTCAGTATGACATCTTCCATTTCAAACGGCGGATGTCCATCAAAATTGACTTTTACACATAGGGGTAGGCTACTTTGGAATATGTGACCTTCCAGTCAAAATGACGGATCACCAATGTTGGCATCCGCCATTTCAAATGGCGGAACACGAATAAAATATTCGTGATCCGCCATTTGAAATGGCGGATGTCAGGGTTGTCGTCCACCTCACCAGACAATATCTGACAGACCCTACATGTATGTTGACATCCGTCATTTGAAATGGCGAATCTCCTAGTTTTGTAATACATCTTTTCTCTCTCATATAATCTATTTTATCCTTCGTCTCCTTCCTATTTTAAATTTTTTTTCTTAAAAACTATTAAATATATATTTTAAAAAAATTATATAAATGGCAGGCACGTTTAGGCTCGCGAACCGGCTCGATCTCGATAAGTGAAGTTCGGATCGAGCTCGATTATTAAATGTGCTTACTTTTAGGCCCGAACTTGATTAAGCTCGGCTCGATCGAGCTTTTTAACAAGCTGATCTTATTCAGCTCGACTCGTTTGCACCCATAGCCTCAAAAAACACAGCTGCAGTTGAAAATTAAAATATAAACCGATTGTGACGGGTTTTTTTGCATTACCCGATGTGTTGCACATTTGGTTATGGACTAAAGATATACGTTATAAAATAGTCCAAAACAACAAATGCAATTTTTAATTAAAAAATTTGCTTTCAAACCGGATTCATCAGTTCTCAGTTTTCCATGCTAGCTATAAACTTATTCCAAACCGTACGGATTTCTTCAAAAACTGGTTTTGACTGGGTTGACCAAGGACCGGTTCCTACCCGAACCGATATATAGCCTTTAACCGGTGTGTGAGCATATACTTTTGAGGATAACTATAATGTTCTTATTAATATTGGATTATAGTAAAAGCTAACTTTTGAGTTGTTGTTTAGCAAGTAGCATTCGTGAATCCCTAACTATCAAGCTTAGATATCATAAATGTAGACGAAGTTTTATCTAGGTTATGCCACATGGTCGATTTGTTTGTGGGGAAACACACAAATTACTCATAGAAATTCTCGTAACTCCATGCATAAAACATGAAACTAAACATAATATTGTGAGGGCTAAAGTAGAAAGATCACAAACATGAGGGGGCCCGAAGTGAAAACAGTTGCTATAAGTAGTTGCATACAACATTGCGTTATTACTGATCCAAAATCAGATTTAAACATGTTCCAAATAAGGGAAAGAGAAAAACTGGAAAAGGTGATTATTGTTCAGTATGCATCATCAGGTTTAAGTGTAGATTTGGCGAGATATGCTCTGTTGAACCTGCCACTTAAACAAGGAGATATGATTAGGCAGTTTATAGTGGTGCGACCATTCGACAGGTCTCTTCGTCCACCACGCTTAATTTCCCTTTCAACTTGCTTCTCTAACCCTACAAGCAACGAAAAAGGTGATTTTGTTACTCTAGTTATAAGTAGCGTAATTACTTTAGTTATATAAAATAGAGTAATTACTTTACTTGTACAAATAGTTACGCTACAAAAAGCCAAGATGAGTTATTTATGATTTTGCTATCACGTCTCTTTTTTCTTTCTTTTATTCGCACTCTTCCCACGGAATCTTCACTTTGTATTTGATCCATCTTCTAATTACGGAGTATTATTTTACCTATGTGTATCTGTTTGTATGTTTAGTTAACTTGACTAACCTTTTTAAGTTATGTTTTGCATGTTCAATCTGATCAGGAGGGAATGGAACTAAACTGCAAACGAGTTCGACCATTTTAAAGAAACAAGAAAACATAGAAAGAGAAATCATAGAAAAACAACACGAGTCTCAGTTGAACATAGATATCCAACATATAACGCGGCTTGCTGAATCTAGACAGGTTAATTAATAAACTTAAAAGTTAAAAGTATAACTCCCCATATATTTACACTCATTTGAAACAAAACATACAGATTGATTTTGACACTACGGCGGAGGCAGGGAACTCGATAAAAGAGTTCGCAGTCCAAGCTGCTAAGGATTTTGGAGCAACCTATGTTATGCTAGACAGGTCATTATCAAAAGCTCTCTATATACTAATTAACATTTTGCTTACTATTTTTACTTAACATATTGCCTTTATTTATAGGTTTAGTATTTAGTCATATTATATTAAAGCTAGTATAACGTTGTATGTATCTTATATAAAACTCTATAATTAATTAACACAAGGAAATACACAAACTCTATGTTTCTATGTAATAATTGCTTTGACAATCTTAAACAGTCCAAAGAAGGAAGATCAAAAGCACGTTATGGACAATCTTACGTGTGCAATCTTGACGATGAGTCGTATGGGCCGTGTAGAAACTTTAAGAGATCCCAAACCTGAGGACATTAACCCACACAATACTGGAACTTCTACACGTGAGTATTATTTAGGAAAAATTTCCCAAAATGCCCATTTGGCCTTTATAAAGTACCAATCTGTCCATTTGTCTAGTCACCTTTCAAGAATGTCCACCAAAAACCAGTCTACCAATCTGGACTTTTGAGACTAGTCAACTGGTTTTATATGGACATTCATGGAAGATGACTTTTAACATTTTGGAAAATTTCCCATTATTTTATCCTCTTTACAAAGATTTTGCTGTAAATTTGGTTTAATCATATGTTGACGGTTTAATTAGGTATGCAAGAGGAGCTGATATTTGATGAGGATATTTGTACAGTATGCGGACACAAAAGGCTAATGAATGGTGGCTCCTTTACACAGTTTAGTCATGCAGAGCTTGCTTTTTCCACATACGGGTTCTCTCATAAGTATGTTTTATCCAAGTCTAGAAAGCGGGTGTACAGGGGCACTTTGCCCAGTGGATTGCAGATTGTCGTAAGAAAACACTTTTTTGCCACCATCAAAGAATACGAGTTTAGATCGCTCGCACTAACACTAGGAGATGTCAGGCATGAAAATGTGGCAACACTGCTTGGGTTCTGTTCGGAAGGATATCACAGGTTCCTTGTATATGAATATGTTTGCCATCAATCACTTAGCACACATTTATCTGGTAACCAATCTATATCTATCTATACTCTTTAATAAAAGGCTATAAGTTTTGCCACTTGTCACTCATACATTAAATCTCACCCTTTTTTAACATATTTATAATAGTAAAACAATAGTTACCATACTTAAAATTTATGCTTCAAAATTTGTTATTTTAATATTTCTTTCTATTTTTTTTTCAAACATTTGGTATTTATAATTATCTTTTACTTTAAATTTGTTTTAAAGACTATTGTATAACAACTGTATTAATAGTGTTTAACGGGTTTATTGTTTCTTGTATACTGATTATTTATTAAATAATGTATTTTCAAGAACTACTCGTGTAATATACGGGCCTCAAACTAGTAACTAATAATTCAGAATTACTAGCTAAAGCCAGGGCGGACCTAGCTTATAATAAATAGGGGGCAGCTGCGCGCCCATCTTAAATTTTACTTTTTGATAGTGTTTTTCATATGTAAAATTACTTATGATCGTCCCCCTTAAAATTAGTGTTAAGCCCTAAAGCCCACTATCGCCAGCATAAAATATATTTTGAGTCGGCCACTATTCATGCATAATTCAAAGATTCTAAATTTGTGTAGCAAGAAGTAAAGAGCTGACGTGGGAGAGAAGACTGAAAATTGCCCTTGGAACATGTAAAGGATTGCAATATTTGCATACCAACAACATTTATGGATGCTTGAGACCCAAAAACATTCTTCTCACACATGACTTTAAACCACAGGTACGCATGCATACAATTGATTTAGTTATAGTTCATGTAATCATGTGTCATGCATAAAATTGAACTTAAGTAAAAGGATCCAATTAAAACTGAACTAATCGTTGAATTTCATTTTAATGAAGCTTGCCAACTTTGGTCTGACCAAAAACCAATACGAGGACTTGAATCACTTGTCTGAAACGAGGGTCCTTAAGACATTCGAGTATCTGGCTCCGGAATATTGTGAAGCTGGGACGGATTCAAGCGCCACTGATGTCTATTCATTCGGGGTGGTGTTTCTTGAGTTACTAACCGGTAGAAAGACTATTGAAGAGACCCGTGGGAAAAGCTTTTTAAGATGGGTAATTAATTATTGATAATCTTAAATATATATAAACGAAACCTCCTTAAATTCTCTCAAACACCAGATTACTTTATTTGTAAATGAAAACTTCTCATGCATTTGACCCGAATTCACGGGTATGAGTCTCATCAAACCCAGATAGCTCTTAAACGGGTTATAACATCTCATTATATTAAAAATTAATCTCATCAAATATTTGATATTAAAATCCTATAAATGGGGGTTACTAAAAATTAATATCTATTTTTTAAAGATATTATTTATTATTAAGAAACAATTTTATAGTAAAAAAACGGGTCATGGGTCTCACCAAACCCATATAGTTTTTAAACCGCGTTATAACATCTCATTTATTTGTGAAACCCTTTAATCATCAAATTCTTATATTATTAATTTACTTACAATAAATAAAACTAAAATCCTAAAAAATACATAAATATTATAAACGAATAATGTAAAACAACTCTGTAATACGAGGGATAATTATAAAACAATAGATAATTACATATAAATCTTCTCATGTAATGGGATCTGCAGGCAAGGCCATTATTAGAAGAAAAGGTGTATATGGAGTTAATTGACCCATTAATAAAAGATGATGTGAACCTTCTTCAACTGGTTTTGATTGTCCGGCTTTTAGAAAAATGTCTGTCCTATGATCCTAGAGAAAGATGCTCAATATCAGAGGTGGTAACAGATTTGACCCACATTGTCGAAACCGGCCATGACCATTCTCCCATTTAGTAGCATTGCATTCACTGTTAAGTCACGTTCATCATGTATTATTTATAGTTATTATAATTTTATTCTTCATTTATTTTAAAGTTTGTTTGTATTTATTTTATTCGTAGTTAGAATATTAGGACCCTTTAGATATTTTATTTTTATTATTAGAGTAACTTGTTATTTTGGTAATGGTGGTTTATCTTTAATAGCTCATTAAAGAAAAACTATAATCGTATAGCGAATTAACCCCTAACATTTAAAACAGCTTGTTGTTTTGACCATTTAAAAGAATTTCATCCAATTTGCTACATTAACTAGTGCCCCTCACATGGTGCGGCCACGGTTGAAATTTACTAAACCCGAGACGCCGAAGTCGAAGATAAAGATGCCGGAAAGTTATGTAATAATAATAATAATAATAATAACAATAATAATTTGGATTCTGGAGTGATTGGAGGATGGAAATTTAGGGATTCGGCGATAACGAAGGGGGTGGGGGGGGGTTGGTTTCGAAACGAGTGAGATCAAATTGGGGGTTGAAGATGAACGACGAAGGTAAGAAATGTCATAGCCCCCGACCCCTATACCACGGGAGGGGAGCCGTGAACATTGATTGGTGGTATCGGTGTTTATTAAATTATTTTGCAGCGGGAATTTTCATCAGAACTGTAGTTAGGAAAAATGATTAGAGTTATAAAAACACCATGATTATTATTATGATAAAACGGGAATTTAATCTCTTTTGATACAAACATAAGTTTTATAGGGTTAAACCCTAATTTACAAAACACGTTTCTTTATTCTGGTGACAACCCACTTATTTAAGCTGGAAGCCCGCAGGCATCATTCCTTTGTCTCTAACAAGTCACCTGAAACATGTTTAAAATATTTGATCAGCAAGAAATACTGGTGAGTACATTCATTTGAAAATGACACAGTTTACAGTTACAGCATTAAGATGTTTTTACATATGTCGGCTTACAAATTACCGAAAGGTACTTGTCACTCGACAGTATCTGTGACTGTGGTCATATTACTTATTGGCTAACACTTGTCTAATAAGTAACGTGTAATGGCCCAGTAAGCAAGCCTTGTATACAAACCCCACAATACCAGTAGTAACCATCCCGTAAGTCTACAGAGACTATGTAACATCCTAAAATTTTAATGATGAATAAAGGAAGTTATGTTTAGTGATTTCGCGTAATTGATTAATGTCGGGGAAGGAGCGGGTCTTGGACTTGGATTAATTGATATGGGTTAAATGAGAATGGGATTTCAGGGATATAAATACCCCCAAAATCCCAAAATATCTTCATTTTCCCCCACTCTCCTAAACACACACATACACACACACCAAGCACACCCAAAACCGCCGCCGGCCAGGCCGAGAAAGAAGGAAGGATCGAGCGAGGTCCGGGTAAGAGAGAAAGATTAGTGGTGATACCAAGATAAACGAGATCCAAACAAGCTCAAAAGGTATGATTCTTGATCTTGGAAGTTTAAAGATCCGAGCTTTTAGTGTATAAACGACCGAAAATGGTCGGGAAGTGTAATGGGTAGTATTGAACCTTAACAAGGGTGTTAAAATCGCCCGAAATGTTGATCAGAAACCGAAACAGCGGACATCTGGGCAACTTCGCCTTCATCTGGGCAACTTCGCCTTCAAGCGATGAACTTCGCCTGCAAGCTAACTTCGCCTGATGAACTTCGCCTGCAAGCTAAGTTCGCCTGATGACAAGTTCGCCTGAGGTTTAAGTTCGCCTGATGATAAGTTCGCCTGAGGTTTAACTTCGCCTAAAGCTAAGTTCGCCTGAGGTTTAACTTCGCCTAAAGCTAAGTTCGCCTGAGGTTTAACTTCGCCTAAAGCTAAGTTCGCCTGAGGTTTAACTTCGCCTAAAGCCAAGTTCGTTTAGAAAATAAATTTAAAATCTAATGAAAAATGTGTTAAGACAGTTAATGGAAATAAAATTTTTCCAAGCTGACCTGGCAGCTCGACCCCAGCCAGGGGCTCTGCCCCTTGGACCCTGCTAGGGGCTGTCGCCCCTAGACCCCGCTGCCAGGGGCGCTGCCCCCGGACCCCCGTTCGTTGTGGGTAGTAATTAAGACTAGAAAGATGTTATAAGTAGTGATAGTTAAATTGATATGTATACTTGTTATACAGTCAGCCGTGCACAACTGAAGAAAGGGATTACGATCAACGGAGAACGTAACCGTGTTCAGGTGAGTTTCTAGCCCCATTTATGTGTTATGTTTTAGGGGCTGTGTGCATACTCAACATGTTTGTTAATACACTTATCCTAAGAGATAAGTGTATGCCTTATGTGGATAATGTGAAATGTATGAATGATTGCTTGATGGTACGTGAACGATCTTCGGATATTGCACGTACTGTCAGGTTGTAACGCTATGTATAAGGTAAGTATGTTATGTATGTTTATGTGTATGAACATGATAGAGATAATAGAAGAAAGAAATGATAATGTATGGTTGTATGGTTACGAAAAGGGTACCGAGCCCTAATAATACTCGAGGTATGATGTATGGTTGTATGGTAACGAAAAGGGAATCGAACCCTACTAATATTCGAGAACTAGGGAACCGAACCCTACTAATATTCGAGGAAGAAGGGTACCGAGCCCTAATAATACTCGAGGAAAGAGGGTACCGAGCCCTAATAATACTCGATGAAAGAGGGTACCGAGCCCTAATAATACTCGAGGAATGTAGGGCGTAATGCTCTTTATAACATAAGATATGAAAGTAAGTTAATACAAAAGAAAGTAAGAAAGTATGAAAGTAAGAAAGTATGAATGTAAGAAAGTATGAAAGTATGAAAGTATAAAAGTATGAATGAAAGAATATAATGTTATGTGAATGGTATGATTATGTGATTATCTAGAACTCACTCAGCGTAGCTGACTTTTAGTATGCACGCAGGTGAATAGGATGAGGCAGCTCGCTTGAGGAGACACATGGCACTGAACAAGAATCTGGCATCTGAAGACCTATGATGTGTTAATTTTAATGCTTTAATGTGAAAGACAATAAATGTCCTGAGACAAGTTATGAATTATGTAAAGTTTTATGAAAGTTTTATATTCCGCGTAAATGTTTTAATTAACTCTGATATTTAGAACTGTGTTTATGAGTAAATCCAACACGAAAGTAGGGTTACCGGTAACGGGGCCTCACAGACTTAATCACTGTAATGTATTTAAAATACTTTTAAAAATATATTTGAAAATATTTAGACCATCTGCCATGAGTTTTATAGGTTTTGAAATTATCATGACAGTGTCGGAAAAATAGTTGTCTCACGCAAATGTGAGTGGTACAAAAACTCGAATGTCTCACCTTGCAAGTTTATAATTAAAGAAAACCTCCTGGTATTAAGCACCTAGGATAAACACAATGTAGTATCACTAGATTAGTATAAAACCAACAATCATAACGATAATCACGAGAGTAGAAACTTTACACGATGACACAATGTCATACCTTAACAGGCAGAGCTTTCGGATTCGTGTATATATGCTTCTTTCTATTGGGTAGGATATCGTTACGACACTCGGGTATTATACTAAAATCTTAATAATATGTTTGTGTGTGAGAACTTAGAGAGAAGAAAATTTTGAGCGAATTCTGAACGTCCCATTTCCTTTCTATTTATAGCAAGTTTCAGACCCCGTGATGGCCATAAATAGAAAGGCGTCGCGTACCGCGAAGAGACTTATAGCTATGTCGAGTCAGCCCTAGGCCTGCTACGTGGCAGGCTACGTGTCTCGTCTGCATAACCTCCACGTCGCGGTACGCGATGGGTAACCCAAACCCGTCGCGGTACGCGATGGAAGAATTTTTTTTTCCAACAAACATACTAAGGCGGCCCTTAGAGCCAGCGAAGTGCAAAGTGCGCCACATTGCGCCCATCGCACTTCGCCCGAGCCCGTGCGCGTGCGCGTTCGCGTTCGGGTGCTTCGCACCCTCCGCTAGGACCACTGGGTGTGATATGTCTTATAAGAACATTAACTTAGAAATTTTCTTTCTTATACAGAGCTCACTAGTTTGTTAATCTAGCGATGTGGGACAAGAGTTTACAAACCTATTTATACTATGGTGGTTCCTTCTCCATTTCTTTCCTCCACCAATGTGGGATGGAATTTCCTTCTTCCATTTCCTTACTTCTTCCTTTTATTTATTTTTTTGGTTTGTTATATGAAATGACGAGGAAGATGATTACGATGATGTTGATATGTACTCTGATTACGATCGTGATGGTTCAGGGAGTCAACTAAATGATCAAATTTTTAATCTTTCGATGGATTATGGTTAAATCAGTTAGGGTTAGGGCGGTATTTTTTTTTATTTTCAAGGTTCGTGAGGTTTATGATGAGGTTTTACTATTGTTGACATTAGAGGATTTTAAACATATGGTAAAAAATGTGTTTGGGTCGAGGTGAAAAATGTTTTGTTTGATTGAGAAGCTCGGTAAAATGTTTTGTTCAATTCAGAAGCTCGGTAAAATGTTTTGTTTGATTAAGAATCTTGGTAAAGGGTCTTTGTCATCTTCATTTCCAATTGTTTCAACCAATGAATTCATTCTGATTCATTCATTTCTTCGCCTAACAATCATGTTTAATTCATTAGAACGTAAATACGAAGTTGTGAAGATGGAGATAGTGTTTGGTAGCGTCGGAGATGGAGATGAAGGAGGTGGTGGCAATGCTGATGAAGATGAAGGGACACAACTGAATAATAAGAACATGATCAAAGGGCATAATAGTCGTTTCAGTTTTCTGTTGGACTGTCATGATGACAAAGGGACACAAACTGACACGGAAAGAAACCACATGGACTCACTCTTGTCATTTTGGCTTTGAGCCTTTGAGGGGCACAAACCTGGCACACGCTGAAACCACAAGAACGCATATAGGAGTTCTCTCTTGATTAATTAAACTTCTTATTAGAAAAGTAGCCAAGTCTAATTGTGCATAAATAAATGCAAAGACCAAAATTACCTAATGTGGTTTTATTAACCGAAAAAACTTAACTAGGCATGAGAAGTTCCATTGGTGTAGCATCATTAAATAAACGTCTTTGACATCAAAATGACTTAATGTGTAACAAAAAAATCACCAACATCACACTAATATGCACCTGTCTTTTATGACTTAATGCGACTTTGTATAATATAAATAACTCACTAGCACACGACAAGTCACATTATTTGTTTGCTATTAACTAGTTTTGAGAGAGAATATATAATTTTTATTTACATATTGTGGGGTGTAAGACTATATTCATCCTGCTCCTTATCATCAAATTCAAAATTATACTAAAAATTAGGGATGAGCAAAATCGGTACCACCGATTTGGTACGTATACCATCGTTTTAAGTTTCGGGATCGCTACGGTATTTCCCGATTTTTTACTCTCGGTACCGGTACCATTCCGGTACCGAACCGAATATTTTGGTACCGGTACCAAGAATTTCCGATTTTCAGGATCGGTATTTTCGGTACCGGTCGGTACCGGTACCGTGCTCATCCCTACTAAAAATTACTAACTTTTCTTTCATATTTTCAATTAAATAATATTTGTTTATATTTTATCATTATTTTTTCTCTCTTCTTTATTCACAATAAATTAAAAATAATTTATAACATGCTATAGGAACTTTTCAAATACATATAAAATCATAACATTTTATCTCTATTTCACTTATAGCACCTTAAGTCATTTCATATATTATAAAACCCCACTCACATAGCAGACATAATAGATAGATGAATTATGAATTGAGAATGCTATTATTTGTTTTATTCGAGGCATAGTTTGGGCATCTATCTAGTCAATAATATTTGGTAATTAGCTGCATTTGTCCAGAGGTACAGCATAAACCTAACATACGCTACACTTATTTGTTTGCTATTGACTAGTCATCCAAAGTACTAAAGTTGATATGAAAATCTCATTGCATTCTGGATTTGAAACTTGAAAGTAACTATATTTCTGTGACTGTTAGCAGAGAAGAGAAGAGTAATATATAAACAAATTATTTAAAAATTGCATTGTACTGTGTATGTAAACAACAATATATGGAATTATATCATGATGGTATGTTGAAGTGAAATAGCCATGATACCACAAATGCAAAAACCAAACATGCCAATATGAAGTTGAGCAGTCTATGACCATTGATGCACCCTCCACCTCCGAATCTGCCTCGGCCTCCACCTCTTGCTGTTGAAGATGAGTGTGTGGTTGTTGCTTCCACATTCACATCCACCATCACTCCAACTGATGGTGTCATTTGCATCTCATTTAGATTGCTCACAATTGAATTGCAGATTTCACACGTTCTGAAAACCAACAAATTCATAATTAGTTTTGTTCATATTCACAAACACCAATTTTCTTTTAATTAAAATTAGGTAACAATGCTAACTCGACCGGTATCGGTTAGGTTCGTAACGGTAACAACAATACGCCTAAAAAGTAAACGTACGAAATAATATTAACACTTTTATAGCTTATATAAGGAAAAAATCATATTTAAAACGACGTGTGGTCGGTAGGTAAAATCCTCGCTATGACGGTGCGAGTTGACACGAATTCAGTCAATAGCAGGTTAGAACCTCGTAACCACCAAAAAGTAAATTCGTCAACCCCAAATACAACAAATTAACATATTAAAAAAACAAAACTCGTGTGTTGCGACCATGAACTGACGCGAATTTAATCGGTACCGGTTACACTACTTAAACAAAACCATACTTATAGCACCAAGCATGGTTTTTATATAGTATTAATACTCAATTAAAACAACCCTACTCACCCACTATATTTAATATAATTTCTCTAGATTATGACATTTTGTTATCTTAAAAAGGTCAAAATTAAATACTTGAATAGTCAAAACAAAGTAATTAAAATAAATTAAGGGACTCACTTATTTCCCTTGATTTTAAACCAAGTCTCAGCACAATGTTTATGAGCAGCAGCCAGATCATTCTTGCAGCAACAACCCAATTCAAAAGCATCACCATCACCATCACCAACAAGACTCAGGTGACAAATTCTGCAATCTTTAATACTCTGGTCTCCAACCGAGCATTCGATTTCAGGATCATCGCCGCAGGTGGAGTAGAAACAAGACCCATCTTCCTCCGCATCGGAGAAACACTGCTCACCGCATTCCAGATCGATGGCCATTTTACTTTACTTTAATTAATAATTAATGAGTAAAGGAAATGGTTTAATCTTTGCTTGTGCAGCAGGGAAATAATAATAATAATAAAAGTGGATGAGTGTCAAGTGTGGGGTTTTGCACTTTCCATACACACATTATTATTATTATTATTCATTATCAATACCAATTATTATTAATGGTGGAATGAGATAACTGTGAAGGGTAGGGTTGCAGAAGGTTGGGGCTGGAATTGAGCCAAATCTCTAACAAACTCTTTTAAAACAAATATCAGACCGTTTTTTCAAAAAAATAAAAGAGAAATTGGATACTAATAATCCAAACTAGTGACAATTGGCCAATAATAATCCCAAATAATAATCTAACCGGTGACGGTCCCAACTTCCAGTGTTGTTACTAATAACAATCTCAGTCTAATAAATGGTTAACTCCGTTAATTATAACCGTTAAATTTGTTTTAAATGACCGAAATACCCTCACACATTCTGGTCTCCATCTCCGGCCACTGTTACCTTCACCATCTCCGGCAACACACTAGTTCGTCGCCCCTCACCATCATCCACACCGGAAAACCAAAGTCGGGGCCCCATTTCTGCCCGAACCACCATCATCCACACCGGAAAACCAAACCCGCCGCTGGGTACAGACGGAACCTTAACGACACCTACAACATCCTTCATATCGGGCTGTGACAATGACGCTGGAAAGATACAGATCTAGTCTTGACAACCATTACCATTTCAGCCGCATGAACTGACAAAAACAGTTGCCATCGATATGGCCGTTAATAGCCACTGTAGTCATGTTGCCGTCGCTTATCTAATTTTCGACAACCACGGAAACCGCGCTGTAACTACCGCAAAACCACCACCGATCAGAATTCCTTCACCGGAAAATTGCGGTGGTGATGGGCGAAGATGACGGTAGTAGCGGACTGAGATGTTAACGGAGATGGTTGTTTACAGTGGCGGGCCAGAGATGGTGGCAGGTCGGAGATGATGACCGGAATAATGTGATTTGTGATTTATGAGGAAGAAATAAAACGATGAGGGTAAATTTTATTTATTATTTATTTGTTAGTGAAGGGTATTTCGGTCATTTAACAATTATAATTAACGGAGTTAATGGTTTATTAGACTGAGATTGTTATTGGTAACAACACCGGAAGTTGGGACTGTCACTGGTTAGATTGTTTGTTGGGATTATTATTGGCCAATTGTCAATAGTTTAGATTATTAGTATCCAATTTTCCAAAATAAAATAAAAAATGCTAGTACAACTATAACACGCCTGTGTGGATCTTACAGGAGTGTCTACTCTTGTTGGGCTCAGGGACCGTGGGTTTGTTGTGGGTCTTACAGGAGTGTCTACTCTTATTGGGCTCAGGGACCGTGGGTTTGTTGTGGGTCAGGCTGCGTTGAAGGCTGAATCGGGCAAAGTTGTTAAACACGAGAAAGCTTATTTAGATAATCAACATGTCTTTCTACCATTTGCCTTTGATACATTTGGTTTTCTAGCTCCAGAGGCTGTGAAATTTTTGAGTAGGGTTCAGCGCGTCGTACACGGAACCTCTTCAGCTTCTAGGTCCCAAAGCTTCGTTTTTAGCAGGATTGGCTTTGCTGTTCAAAAGGGGGTTGCGGCGCAGCTTGTTGTCCGTTTGCCTGCCACTTTATTGTAATCGTTTTATAGTAAATTATATAAAACTTCGATTGAGATTCTAAAAAAAAAAAAAACTATAACATATAAAAAGTGAAAACGTTGTGTTTGTTTTCAAATGCTCTACAGGTGGAATTTAAGAGTATCTAATGGTAGGATGGTTTACGGTTAAAAAGTTTCGGTTTTTACCGTATATACTTGATCCTTTGCTTTATATAAAATATTGATTTCGGTTTTAAAATCAAATCCCTGATTTACAAGTATGAGTTTTTTAGAAGACATAAATATGATTTTCTGATTCGCTAATTTTTTAAAGAATTTTAAATATAAACAGATAAACTCTTTTTGTTGCTGTGAGGACATCAAGTTATAATGAAAAGTGAGTGTTGGTTTAGGTTGGGATAAAATTTTATCACAAAAAGAATCATGAAGATTCCTATTTTCTTTTTGGTCGAATGAGGAATAATATAAACTAGTGGTGGTGATATTGGGATGCGTACGTGGCAATTTGGCATTATGCAATGGTGACAAAGCGTCAACGTCATTGCCTCCTTCGAATGACTGATGGAATATTGTAAATCATTTCCAGGTAATTTATTTAAAATGAAGGATACGGTTAATAAGCAAGGTGTGCAAATGTGCCTGACTTGTGTGACCTGACCGGGACTCAACCTTATTTTAAATATCCAGGTCTGATTAATTCGAGTCTTGTGAGACTTACCTATACTCACCCCTAATGATAAGTTCCTATGGATATTTCGGGTTTTGTTAATAGTGTGTTAGTTTTACAGAAGATCAATCTCAATTGAGAGAATCAACATTTCATTATTTTCAAGGAGGTTAGACCATGAGTAATCATAAAGCCTCGTCTCCAGTCATTATGCGACACGTGGCGCTCAGTCAGAATTATGGTTTTATATAAAATTAGGGTGTAATCATAAAGCCTCCATAATGCCTCAAACTCCATTATTTTATTATTATTTTTTTGCCTTCTATCCGTGTTTTGTACAAAACGCCCAAAAAAAATAAGCCATGATGCCGGCGGCGGTGTGCCCCCCGGCGTTTTAGCCCATAACGCGCAAAAACTCGTGTACTACGGATGTTCTTAAAAGAATACATTTAGTAAATGAAAAGCATTTAATGTGGGGTAACAAGTGCTACCTCTAACGTTTGAGGATTATTTATATTATCTTGCTATTGTGTGCTTCACGATCCATAGTATTAAATATAGATTTGTGTTCTTCATGTCTTTTTCACTTTTGCAATCTTATGAGTTGACTACCTTTTAGTTTACTCCATTATTGTGAAAAGGATTTTGGGTGATCCTACATTAACCGAAAGAAACTTGGGTTTCATCACGTTAGGTGATGATTCTTGGCGGAAGCGTTAGTATAATTAGGGTGTTAAAAAAAATGAATCCGAATTATCTGAAAATTTGGATATCTGAATATTGGATATATGAATTTTCGGATAATTTGGATTCGGATAGTGATTTTAAAAAGTATTGATGGTACAGATATCCAAAACTTATATATATAAAATTCGGATAACTTTTGGATATTTCAGATAAATTTTCAGATATTTTTGATATTACAAACAAATTTTTTGGATATTTCGGATAATTTTTGAACATTTCAGATAGTTGTTGGATATTTGGGATGTCCGAAACATTTTTTAAAGTAGTTATTTGGTTTTTTTAATAATATCTTTTCAAAATTCAATCCAACTCCAAATACGAAATTTCAAATATCCTAAGTTCGGATATTTGAAGTTTCGGATACAGATTTTGATAGTGAAATACGAATCGTGAAATATTAGTATAAAATACCTAGGATTTAATGAACTAACGACTCTGTTATATTCTATTCACCGGTCTCTTAACATTTTTACAACAACCGAGCTTGAAATCAAGATCTAGGATAATGTCACCAATAAGCCATTTTACATGGGAGGCGTTTTCGTGGAGGGAATTTTACCTTAACCCCAATCTAGTAAATAGTAATCCATTGGTAGTCAAAGCATCAACTAACACCAGAGCATAATTCATAGTACCTTCCTTCTTATCACATCTCTCATTTGTAGTTTGGTCAAAGCATTAGCAAGCCGCCCAAGCAACTAACAGTTGAGTTATATTGCCACAATTCCATAAACACAAGTGCAAGCCCTTACTGGCCACCTAAATTGGGACATATTTTGGATTCGGTTTCCAAAAGTTGAAGAACTAGAGGAACGTTATTCACAAGCCCATATTTATGTCACATCCGAACGGGGTTTCCTTGACAATACAGTAAGAAAGTTCCTCTCCAACAAAGTACCCATGCAATTATAAAGCATGAACCTCATAACCTTTTGACATAAAATGTCCTTGAAGGTTCACAGTAGGAGCATGAATCTTAGGAGGTTCATGAGCAACCTTTTGATTTGGTTTTCATAAATAAGATTTTTCTGTACGCCCACGGCCCATCCATTATTATGAAACAGTAAGTGATTGGACCAGGTTGGCCAAACCGGAAATAGGCCCAGTGGAGTCATGTGGCTTTTCAATTAGAACATCAATGCTCACAACCTCAGTTGGGCCGTCCCTTGGCCCAATCAGTATTTCTTCATATTAATTGCACAGATGGTCCACTAAATGCTCCGTGTGCTTATCCAGTAGATCTGCTGGCCTACCATTAAATGTTTATTTAAAAATTTATAAATTATAAACTTCGTTTTCTAGTTTAATAATTTATTTTTTATTCAAGATTTAAAAAAAAAGTTCTAAAGCACAAAATTTCCCCATAAAAATACTATATTTTCAGATTTCAAATTGTCCGTGAGATGGACCACATAATCTTAATACATAAATTGGTGCATTTTTCAAAAGTGTATAAACTATAAAGTATTAAAAAATCCAATGATTTGGAGAAATATCAAAAGATATCGATTTGATAATTCATTTAACATTTTTATAAAAACCTTAATTTAAAACATTAAATTTTCCGTCAACCAAAAGCAATTAAATATACTGTTATATATTTTATTTACATAAAATGTTTGGTAATTAAAAATAGGATTAATTTCATATAAATGATGATGTAATTATGTTTTTGAGTGTTCCTGGATCTGTATATTGGAAAGTTTTTTTATTTTTTTTAAAAAATTGAGTGTTTTATCACACATTTTTAGTATATTTAGATTTTCTTGTTGTAGATAAGTCGATAACATAGAAAGTTGTACATATTGTAAGTTACTAATTGAGGACTTGAGGTTTATAATAATAAGTTACTAATTGATAATAATTATAGTCCATAAACATGACATGAAAGTTAATCCATAAAAGTGTATATTTTCTTTGTTTCAGCTCATATGCATTAGAGTTGTCTTTCCTTCATGTCTTAACACAAATAAGGCTGTGGGTAATGGGGGATGAAGGGAGGGGCGCGGTCCAGGTGGCGGGTGAGGTGGCTCGCGAACACCACTACACCCCTCAAGTGAGCAAGGGCGCGGACGAGCCCCGTGGGCGGGACCGCGGGGCTTGAACGAGGTTTAAGCGAGGATTTAAATAAATTAACAATTATTTTTGGGTGTGAATCAATCACGCCCCACTACACCCTATGGGGCTTGATCCAAGGACTTGCTCACGAGCCACGTCAGCGCCTACGTGTCGTAAATGTTATGGATCACTTGGGGCTCAACCAAGCACCATTACCCTTAGCCCAAAAAAAACAAGTAAAAGTCATATAGTTCAAGGTAATGTCATGACATTTCAAAAATACTAAAATTTAGTTTACATAATATTGTGTGTTGTGGTTAAAGCCACTTTTTGAATTTATCATCTAATATTGTCTCACATGACGCTGACTAAATGCTGACTGCGCACTTGATAAAGCCCCTAGTGAAGTCACGTGAGTTTGTTGATTTAGGTGATCGGGGGCTTCAACGATTTTTCAGTTTTTCTATTTTATATTCTTTTTTTTTTGCTAAATTTTACACTAATATTAATAGAAAAAAATACATATTAAACTAAAAATATAGCAACCAACGAAATACTTGGGCTAAGAAATATAAAAAAGCCCAGGTTTTAGTTTATAAAACAATAGCCCATGAAATATTTATAACAATTAAGAGACATTCATCTTCTTCATCTTGCTACTGCAAACAAGCCTGCATCTTTTTCATCTTTCTTCTTTTGATTTTTTTTATTAAACGAAAGAAATGAATGGAAGTTGGGGGTGAACACATATCAAATGAACAAGATCCAAATCCTTCTTTGTTGGTGCTACCCCGCTCACCTAATGCCTATTACGTCCTCGCTAGTTTGATGTCCTTGTACGTGGTGATTGCGACCAGCGTGGCAGCAAGCCCCTCGCTGACACCTTCGTTAAATCCCCACAACTAATAGTCTAAAATGCATTGCTCAATGACATTAGTGGCACAACGCCTTGCAAAATGCAAAGTTGCACTACAAATGTACGATACACCACTGCCGGCTTTGAAGGAAAGCAGGGTGGTCGACGAACCCTGGCCCGATCATCCCAGTAGGCCCGTATGTTTTTCCTGTAATAAATTATATATATTTATATGAAAACATTGTGTATTTTTAATGTTTAAACTTAATTTATCAACTCATTTAAGCCTATTTATACATATATATATATATATATATATATAAAGTCATTTAAGCCAAACAAAAAACCCCTTTACATAATGCCCAAAATATTTGTGTTCGGCCCAAGCAATTTTAAAGATTCTTAAAAACAGCCCTGCAATACCCCAAACTTCATATGAAAGAAAAAACAGCCTAACACAAGCTTACAAACACATGTGTATATTTTGCCAAACTAAGGGAACAGAAAAAAAAAAGTTGTAAAATCAGCATAAATAATAGGATGCCTTGTGAAGTTTCAAAACAAGCCATATTGTGATGATCTTTTACACGAATTTTGCTATTTTGGTCAAACATAAAATAATCCGAAAAGCAAAAGTTAGGTAATGAAATTAGAAAATTTCACCCCTCTTTTATCTTCTTTATTATATAGTCGCACTAAAACCCGTACTATGAATGAAATACTTAAAAGAAATATAATTAATGTATAAAAATTAAATAATTAAGTTTAAAATATATATATATATATATATATATATATATATATATATATATTATCAAATAAAAATGTTTTATAAGTTCAAATTATATTTTATAATGAAATATCTATACAAATACGTGGTGTATTCTCATACAAATTATTCAAAATCACGAAAAAAATGCACTTAGTAATATATAAGATATAATTATATTTTTTTAATGAAATAGATAATTCTAACAAAAGATCAGAAGATATTTTTTCATTGTTAATGACATAAAAAAAGAAAATTATATATAAAATTAACATAAATAAAACACGATTTTGTATTACAGCTTCAAAAGAGGGATTAATTTGAAAATTTAGACTAAAATGATTATACAAGCGATATGTGTTATCGTTTATTTTCTTTTTATTAATTAAAAAAAATTGATAGATATAGTGTTCTTAACCTAGTCACATAACATTATGGTTTCTGATTATGTTTCTAAATTAACCTAACCTTCATATTATCTTAATATATTTTCATGACTAAAAGTCCTTTATCTATGCAGAGATTCATTAACGTAGCTTATATAAATTAAATCACGCGGTTTCGGATTTTATAGTTGAATTATTCAAAGGCCTTTTTTTTCAACACAAATCAAATTTGTCCTCTTTATAAAAAGTACTAGTCGAGTCCCCTATGTAACAATAGTTTATTTAGGTTGTTTTTAATATTTTGCTATTATATATAATGTGATAATTTGTTTTAATTTTAATGTAGTTTTATTTCGATTTAATTAACATATATTAGTTTGTTACGTACATTATATTTTTTAACGTTTTGGTTCTTTTAATTAAGATTTGTAGGCTTTTAGATATTTAACGAACGAACATAAATGGACACGAGCATGTTGGTTTTTATTAAACGAACAAACATAAACACGAATTTTTGTCTTATGAAAAAGGGACGGTTGATGTAGGTGAAAATGGTGGTTGATGCATGAGAGTGGAGGTTGACGATAATGGGTGGTAATTAGAAGTTAACCAGTGATGGAGATGATAGACGGACAATAGATAATATATAGAGGAAAAAATTTAAATTAGGGTTTGACGATTAATGAATTTCACAAATAAAAGAGACGCAACTGAGAAGCAACTCTAACCCAATAATTAGTTGGTGAGACCCATTACCCGCGAAAATAGTTGTTTGATGATTAGAGAGTTATTTCACAAATAAATAAGATGATATAACATGTTTAAGGGCTATATGGGTTTGATGAGACCCATGACCTCGTGTAATTTATTGTTTGATTATGAAAGGGTTTTACAAATAAATGAGATGTTATAACACATTTAAGAATTATTTGGGTCTTGTGACTCATACCAGCGAATTTAGATCAAAAGCATGAGAATGTGAAAATCACAATCAAGCAATCTGGTGATTTAAAAGAGAGCAGGGAGCAACCAGAGACTGGCACGTGAGATTTTTTATAAGCATTCATATAAATATATAGATATAGATTTAGATATAGATATCTAAATATAGATATAGATACAAACACATATACATATATAAATATAAGAGTGTGATCTGGTACAAATAAAATTAGCATACTAAATATATAAATAACTAGAGTAATTACAGTTTTGAAGTAAAGTAATTATATTATAAAAAATAATATAGTGTAATAATAATTACCCTAGTTTAAAAGTTATAGTGTAATAATAATTATTTTTTTTTAAACAACTTTCTACAAAGAACCCAAAATCATAAGCCCAAGCTAACCAGAAGCTAGCAAGAGCATGCATGCAACACAAAACATAAACACTATTACATAATAGGCATCCTCCGTCTGTTCCAATCTATACTCATGCATTTTGACCTATTCTTAATCCATAAAAAGCTTAGCACTTTGATATCGTCGAGAATATTTCTTATCTTTATAGGTTTGTTAAAAAAAACCCAATTGTACAGGGCTTTCAAAATGCACCAACAAGCTACCAAAATAACAGAATGAACTAACTTTCTCTTTTTCTCGATAACCGGAACTTGTTTAAGAACGTTAAATATGTCATGAATCGAAGAAGCAATAATCGGGGGGATAACGCACCAAGAACTGATGCTTTGCCAGACTATCGACGCAACGTAGCACAAAGTAAACATGTGATCAATCGACTCTCCAGACGCCATACAACTACTGCACATACCTGGCCCGTAGACGATTTTCCTTTTTATTAAATTATCGATCGTTGGTAACCGATTTTGGAGAGCCCGCCAAGCTAACATATTCACCTTTAATGGAACCCAAGAGTTCCACTCTAATATATGCCTGGGGTATGGAAGTAGGTTGATTTAAGAGTTTTTTCATCGAAGCAACCGAAAATACTCCGGATTTGTTTCCAAACCACATCCATTTGTCTTCGCCTCCTTTGGCGCCATCCATGCATAAAAGCTAGAACTAATTTAGTTTTTTCAAATTTTCTGAAGAAATGGTTAACGTTACTCCGGTCCCAAGGCCAGTAACCGACCAAGAAACCCCGGTAACCACAACCCCAGCAACTGGGGGGAACACCGGCGGTTATACAAATCTTACGAACACTACCTCGACTACCCAAGCCGGGGCAAGTGCAGTAAATATTCCACTAGGGTTCACTGATGCCCAGTTGGAAAAACGAACGAGGGTTCCTCGCCAAACACTAGATCAAGTGAAGGCTTGGGCCGAAGCACGTCAGAGAGAGTTCCAAGCTGAATTGGATGAACGCTTGCGTTCAGTTCAACAGGCTGACGAATTCGGCAGTACTCGCCAACATCTCAATATGAACAGCGAGGGCGAGTACTCAGACGACGAGAGGGAAGAATCCGATACCGACGCAAACCCTCGCCATAAGGCGAAAGAGAAGCGTAAGGAAACGGACTTCCAGCCGAAAAGGAATTTTGGGGAAGCTTTTAAACCAACAAATGCGAAGAGAAACCCGCGTGACTTCTCCAAAACCTTTAGGCCAACTGCTACAAATGCAGGAAAGTCAACGTTCGCAAGGGACATTGCGGAAGCAATCGCCCCGAGAAGTGCCAAACAAATGTCCAACATTGGCACTTATGATGGTCTATCCGACCCAGACGACCACTTGAACAGATTCATTGCGGGGGCAACCGTCAGTAACTGGACGGAACCCACGTGGTGTTATATGTTCCAGATGACTCTGGTTGGAGCGGCCAGGGCATGGTTCGATCGTTTACCGGTCCACCACATATATGACTGGGCGGACTTTCAGAACAAGTTCAGCCAGCACTTCAGCCAACAGAGGAAATATACTGAAGAATAGTGGACTATCCTCAACTGCGTTAGAGAGGATGATGAATCTTTACTAGACTTCATCACCCGCTTCAACTCCAAAAAGCTAAGTCTCGGCAACATAAGTGAAGATCTTGTTCGCGCCGCTTTCATCCAAGGCGCCGAATACCCAGAGCTTATCCGCACATTGACGGGTAAGGATGGCATGCCATCAACATGGGATGCCATCATGACGGCGGCCAAGCGCTTTGCCGAGACGGAGAAGCAACTGGGAAGGGATCTTCCCCAGAGTACACACCTCTACACGCAGAGGACAAGAGAGAACAATGTTCGGATCGCCCGACAGAACAAAAAGAGGAAGCTAGGTATCTGGCAGTCAAGGGTAAACTTTGACACCTCATCCAGCTCTCACCCTCTTGTTGGCGGAAGAAATCACACACACCCTTCAAGCCAAAAGCACCGGTGGACGCCACTCACCAAAAGCGTCACAGAGATATTTGCCACTGAAAAGCTACCATGGCCAAAAGCCCCAATGATCCGACAGCGACCTAATGCGGATCAGAGCAAATCCTGTGACTTCCACGGGACAAAAGGTCATGGTACAGAAGAGTGTACATCCTTGAAGGATATTGTTGAAGCATTCGTCAAGGATGGAAGACTGGCACACCTGGTGGCATCAATCAAGAAGGGAGGAAGGAACGACAACCGGTACCGAGGCAACGGACGAAAGCCAGTGGACATCAGCATCAACATGGTTCATGGTAATATAAGAGGAAGAAAAAGGCGAACAACAGAACCATGTGCGTGGAAGGAAGCTGAGGAGCGCTACCCGCGAGTGCCAGGAGGACCCAGCAAAGAAGGCCCTATCGTCATCAAAAGCCAGCTGGGGCACTACATCACTTCTCGCACTCTTGCTGACAACGGCGCCTCGTCAACGGTGATGTACAGGCAGTTCTTCGACAAGCTAGATGACGAAGACAAGGAACGCCTGGAAACGATCTGCGCCTCGATGGAAGGGTTTGATGGTAGCACAAACACCCCCCTGGGTATCCTATCTTTCCCCGTCACTCTTACAGATGGGAAACACTCCCGCACAGAAGATGTGGACTTTGTCGTGATGAGAAAGCCACACCACACATACGACATTCTCTTCGGGAGAGACGGGATGGCAAGATTCAACGCCGTGGTATCCTCAGTCCACGGCATGATGGGATGGCCAACAGCTGAGGGTGTAGCGATGATCACCGGCATTCCCCAGAATTTGGTGAGCGATAACGGCACCAACTTTGCTGACAAGAAGCTACAACAGTGGCTGAAAGAACTTCAAATCACCCACACCTTTACCTCAGTGGCACACCCGCAAGGTAATGGTGATGTGGAAAGAGCAAATAAGAGCATCGTCGAAGGCATCAAGAAAAGACTCTTGGAACACAGATCCGGCTGGGTGGACGAGCTTCCGCACGTCCTTTGGGCAAACAGAACGCTGAAGAAGGCCAGTACGGGAGAAACCCCGTTCAGCCTCACTTATGGCACGGAAGCCATGGTCCCGGTCGAAATTGGTTTACCCTCACCAAGGGTCTTGATTCAGCCAGAAGACAATGATGCGGAAAGACGGTTGGATCTTATGCTAACCGAGGAACGCAGAGACTTAGCCGCAGTGCGTGAAGAGAACTACAAGCGACAAATGCAAAAGTACTACAACACGCGGGTAAAACTCTGCAACTTCAAAGTAGGAGACTACATACTGCGTAACAACGAGGCTTCGAACCAAGAACGCCCAGGAAAGTTGGCCCCGGTCTGGGAAGGGCCATACATCATCAAAGAACTCCTGGGAAAGGGCGCATACCGGCTCGAAAGGCTCGATGACACTCCCATCCCAAGAACATGGAATGGAGCTCAATTACGCAAATGTTATATGTAGATCAATTCCAAACTTGTAAAGAAAAGGCCTAGAGCCACTTCTAATGGAAATGATTCTCCTTTCACAATGTGTTGATAGCCTAATACTTATGAACTTCCCACACTGGTGCCGGTATTCACCGCATAAATGGGGGAAGAAGTAAGTCGTTACGTGTGGAAGGCGGCAAAACCCGCATAAACACAACGCTAAAAATCTCAAAGTTTTAAGGAAAACCTACACGCAGGTCAGATGTAGGTAAAGTTTAGCCATCCTTGTAAGTGCAAGTGACGGTCTTACCCGCACAATCACGAACAAGGAAGCAAAACTTCAACCTATCATCTACCACGTTCAAAGGTTAACTTATTCTGAACACTTAGAAAATTTCAAAGGAAAAGATGAGGAAAACTTCCACGCAGGTCAGATATAAGTAAAGTTGAGCCATCCTACTAAGTGTAAGTGACGGTCATACCCGCACAATCATGACAGAGGAAGCGAAACAAACTTATAATTTACCACGTTAAAAAGTTAACTTATCTAAGTACTAAAGAAATTGCTAAGTTAGATCAAAACATGCGTAAAATAAACAAGGCAAAGAACTAACACAATCTTTATTTCATCAAATTCAAATATTACAAAGATAGCTATACAAAAGCAAAAATCTACGCTAATGGTGGAAAGGGATCTTCAGAATCAGGCTTCAGGACCACTTCCACTTGGACCCGCTCCATCAGTAGAGCGGGTCGGTTGAAGGAAGGCTTTAAGAATAGCAAGCCCATCATCAGCAGCAGCGACTTCGTTCACCTTCTCCACCACAGGATGCGGGAAGGCGGCATACTGGTTCACTGCTTGGTCATAAACAGCTTCAGTATCAACATTGTACAAAGGGAAGTTGGAAGGCGGGATGCCTTTCTCAACGAACCCTAGACCAAGCAGGAAGCCGACCTTTTCCCCATCCTCGTGAGAAGCGTTGAGGGCTGCGCTCATAGCATCATCATAAGAGGTCTCAGCAAAGACCCGATGCACAACCTACAAAAGAAAATATACAAGTGTCAAAACCCTTTCTATTTACAAAGAAAAGCGTAAAGACAAGAAAAGCTTACCTGAGACAACGCTTCTCGAAGAAGCCATTCCTTGGCAACCAGGGCTTCTTGGAGGGCAGCTTGAGCTTCGTTACGGGCGCGATCGGCTTCACTCTTGTTGAGGTTGGCAAGCAACACTTCTTTAGCCGCAGCCTCTTCGACGCCCTTCAGCTTACGCTCAGCATGGTCAAGCACCCCCCTCTGGTCCAGGATTTCTTGGAGCTTTTTGGCGTCTTCCATCGCCAAGGCATCATGAGCCTGCTGGAGAGCCTCTAATTTGGCTTTAAGCTCTTCATTCTCCACGCGTAGAGGCTCAGCAACAGCTTCAGCCTTGGTGGCCCTCTCGGTTGCGTTCCTCGCAGTTTCCTTAGCCAGCCGAAGCTGTTCATTAACAGCTGGGGCAGCCTTGGAACGGGCCTCGAGTCGAGCCTGAACTTCAACCTCGAGGGCCTTGAAGGCCTTCTCCTTTTCCGCAGCCACTGCGGAAAGCCTTTGGTTCTCCTCCCGGACAGCCCGCGCCTGAGCCACTTCTTTAAGGCGAGCTGCTTTTAACTTGTCGTTTTCACGACAAAGCAGCTCGACGCGCGGCTGCATCCGGGCCAGGAGAACCCGAAGCTCATTGGTTAGCCTACCCTCCTGGTATCTAGCCATGGCTTCCCCTAACGCACCACTGGGAGCAGCGTGACGAGCCCATTCCACGCACTCTACAGGGGTGCGAAGGGTTGTTCCTCGGCGAATGTTCCATCGTGGAACATACACTTCATTGGAATCCGACACTGCAAAAAACATAAAGCAGTTAGGAAAAGATGATAAAATATATATATATATATATATATATATATATAAAATGGGCCAAAAGAACCCTACGCACCTGTAGGGTCAATAACAGGCCGATAGCCGCCGAACCCATCACCTGAACCCAAGGGAAATCCATCCAAGAGGTTAGGCAGATGGGAAGGTGGCAGAGATTGGCGAGAAGCCCCATGCGTACCTGATGGATCGACCGTCGTTGCCGATGACGGGGGCATGGTAGCAGCCGCCGCGGTCGCCGCCGCGGAATCCGCAGCAAACGTAACCGCCGGCTCGGTGAAAGATGCTGTAAAAATTGCACTCACAGCCGGCGGTGACGTCATCTCAGCTGGAACAGTCGGCTCAAATGAGTGAGCAACTGAACCAGCGGAAGCAGGCGCAGGCGCCTGGGTCGTCGCCTCAGGTAGGCTGACCAAGCCTACCGTCATTGGCGGAGAGGTACCCCTCTGCGCTCCACCCTGGAATGCGTCAACATCCACGCCTGCACAAAGAAGATAAGTGTTAAATGATAAGCTATGAAGATAAAGATAAAGGAAGTTTGTACTTAACGGGTTTTCTTGAGCCTAAAGGTACGGAGAGGCGGGGACGAACCCGATGGAGCCGGCCTCTTTGCGCCGGTCACCGTCGTCTTCTTTGGCTCTCCGGAGGTGACAGTCGCAACCTCCGGAGCGGTGGTCTTATCACCACCGGGATTCCCCGCCACCTCTTCGCTCTCGGTCTCCGAATCAGACCGAGGCGCTGGATCGGCAGTGGAGGCCTTCTCCTTCCCCTTCCCGCCGGCAGCCTTCTTCTTCCGCACCAACGGAGGACCATCTGCGGATTCCTCATCAGAGCATACGATTAAAGGAATTCCAGCAGAGGTTTCAACATTGAGGGGTCGAGGGTCGAATAGCGCCTTACCTGGCCGACTGGCGCTAAGGATCTCATGGCCTAGCGGATAGACCTCCACGAACCGATCCGCCGTTTGTTCTAGGATGGGCAACTCGTTCTCGTCTAGAGCGCGAGTACCCATCCGAGCGGGACCGTCAGTCTCCCGCGGGTTCAAGAGCGACTGCAAGTCGTTCCCCTCTGAAATAAACAGGAAAAAAGTTAGAAGAAATTCAGAATCAACAAAAAGAAACAAAGCATACCGTAAGGAACAGAGTTCGAACCGTATTCGAGGACGATCGGAACCTTTTGCGCATCCGCCGCCTTCCACACCCGGCTCATCCCCAACATCACCATCCCGGACTCCGCAAACCGGTAAACCGGAGATTGGACCCGGGAAATCCTCGAAAACCATTCCGCCTCCTCGTAGTTGGAGGCGTGAAGGCTGGGAAGAGCTTGCCCGTTTTTAAACTTCATGGCAAGGGGGATGGCGCGAGCGGATATGAAGAAGAACTCCCGCTTCCACGCGCGAAGACTGCGCTCGGTCGCGCAAATCTTCAAACCCTTGATCCGGGTTATCAACGTGTACCACCCCTGGATGCACCTCCAAGTGTAGAAGGTCATCAGGCGGTCAACATAGGGCTCAATGCCCAAAATCCGGCACACCCACTCGAAGTGGCGAATCTTGGCGATCGCCATGGGGTGCAACTCGGTCAAATGAACATTGTGCCTCTCAAGGACACGGTAAACAAACTTTGTCAATGGGAACCTAAGATTCCCATAAACAAAGAATGCAGCATAAACCCCGATCTTGCCTCTGGGGGCATCGTACACCGTCTGGTGGGGTTCAGGAAACTCAGGCTCGAGAGACTCGAGCATGAACTTCCTGACGACGTACCGATACAGATCGCCAGGCAGAGCACACTGGCACTCGCCAGCAGTACTCTTGTCGTCAGCTGTAGATTCGAGATCACGAGACATCTTGTAAAAGAAGAAAACGATTTCGGGAGAATGCTTGCCTGAAAAGGTGAGTATTCGCCGGAAATCGCAAAGAAGATGAAGAGAAGAGTGAAAGTGGGGATTACAAAGAACCCTCTCCCCCTTTATATACTAATCGCAATTAATGCGATGAAATTAATGCGGAAGAGAGAGAAAACGAAGGTGCAATGAAACTATGACGCGTGGCAAAAAGCAAGCTGGCAACAGCTGTTGACAGGAAGCATACCATTAATTTCGCGGCCACGCGCCCGAAATATCGCGCCCACACGCCTGAAAAAGCGTCTGGAATGACCATGTACTGTCATGTCACCATAACTTCCTGCACGTCCTGACACAGTCAGAAGAAACCGTCGCACGACGTTTCAGAGGTTTGGAGTGTTCTTATCCTTCCACCAACCCTTCGAATTTCAAAATTCAAAATTCAAAAAGATTCAAAAGTAAGCGGGAAAATACCCCTTACCTTGGCAACCAAGTAACCGTAAGACGAGTGCGGGTACAGTGTCAAGGCAAAACCCTTCACATACTTAGCACCCGCAGGGAATTGACGTCAGGAATACCTTGGAAGTAAAGTAACCGTAAGACGAGTGCGGGTACAGTGTTAAGGCAAAACCCTTCACATACTTAGCACTCTGCAGGGAATTCAAACCAAGAAGGATCTTCTGGGCCATGCTTGCGAAAACGGGAATAACATCCCCGCACGATGGGAACGTCGAGAACTATATTGTTTGAAACTCCAAGATGGAATTGGTGGTTTTAGCATAATTGATCACTATGTTGAAAACTACCAAGACCCCATGGAGAATCCACACAAGTGGGACTCAACGCTCCTGACGTGCGAGGAGGTTACAAACCTACCCGCTTCACACCCAAAGATCAAGCAGAAAAGTCGAGAATTTCTGCGTGACATCAGGAAAACCGCGGGAAGAATCACCACGGAAAACCTAAAAACTAAACCCTTTTCAAAACCCCTTGCTAAGTCCAAAAGTTCACCTCACTTATTAATAATTCATGAGAAGAACATTGGACTGGGGGGACTTGAAGAGGTAGGTCCCAGCAGAGCACAGTTGGACCCGCAAGACTCACCTTGAACAGGGACATCTGCGCAATGACCAACTGCTCCAGCAGGACCCACCATGCTCAAAGAACCTTACGCGCAGTACGCCAGCTGTACCCGCAGGGAAAGCCTCCCAATGGTGAAGTACCCCGCCTGTTCCCACAGCTGCGGATACAAGCCATCAGGGAAGGCTACCCGCACTAACAGCAAGGCTACACGCACAAGGCATTAGCCACTTCAGTAGTCACATGAAGGAATGAGCAAGGCGGGAATACTCCCGCCTAAATGAGCCAGTCCGTATGCTTCTGGAAGGTCTTTCGTACTATACCTACTAAGGTATGGGCGGAACGGACAATTTGACCAGAGCAGCCCATGAACCAATCACAGGGTGACAGCTCACCGACAACAATACGAGGAGGAGCACCCTCTAGTACTGTTTGTCACTATTAGCCGCTGCCTACTCACCAACCCTTACGATGGGACGTGCGCAGCCTACAGTTGGTGGAACAGTGCGTAGCCGGCAGTAAAGGAACAGTATACAGCCGACCTTTACTGTTGGCCGTAGCCTATCCACCAACCAGCATGGCTTGTGCGTAGTCCACTGTTGGTGGAACAGGAATACTATTCAGCCGGCTGTACCTTCTAGGAAACCTACCTTCGGCTATAAATACTCCAACACCTTGGAATGGTAAGGACATCATCTGATATCTCAATCTTATCTAGCAATCTCTTAATATACACTTATATTCAGAGCAATCTAGTCTGATTCTCACGCCGGAGGGTGGTCACAAGGAGGAACCCCCCCTTCTCAGTGACGAGCTTACGGTGTCTGTTTTGCAGGTCTCCAGAAGAACAACCTTCTCTGCTGGACCTCATCCTCGTGGGAAACATTACTTAACCCCCAGATTATCTATAATCTGCCCGTGGGTTCACCTAGTGTTTCTTCAAATCTAAAGTAATACAATTTCTCCAATAGGTCCATCAACTCGTTTACTGCACACCCATCCATTGGAGGATTTCTCCAGTTCTAGTCTAAAGACAAAATAGTGTCCCTTTCTCTGCACCTTTCAGCCACTAAGCACCCTTTAAAAACTTCCAAAGAGAATAAGTTGGGATACTGATTTTTTAAAGGGATCCCATCAAGCCATACATCCTACCAAAATCCAACTTTGAGCCCATTTCCTACTACTGATTTCTGTCGTCAAAGAGACTTGAGACGCGGCAAGAAAGTTGTCTATTTTTTAGTGTTAACATAATTACTCTTGTTATTTGCACACTTCTCACTATAAAAGTCATTATATTTGATCCAAACCTATAAATATGTTAGATATAGATAGACAGATAAATGATATATTTGTAATGTATTAATATTCGCTTACAGATAAAAAATTCTAATTTTCTTCCTTTCTTTAAAATCATCAAAAACTCGAAAGAACCGCAATTTTAAATAGGAAAAATGGTTTTTATTGGTCCCAACTATCGTATTTTGGTCACTGCCGGTCCCAACTAACTTATTGGCTGCTGGCGGTCCCAACTTTTAATGTATTTGTTCCTAACGGTCCGCGACTAACAGAATTATAACGTCGTTAGTTTCAGGTCACCGGCAAAACGTTTTTGGCCGGAAAACACACATTTTTTCCCGAAAACTCAACAATTTTGTCACAAACATCATGGTAACTTTATATCGTACCTTTAAGAACATTTTTCTAGTAAAAACCCTAATTATTGAGGTCGATGGAACTCTAGGACCATCGTCGGAATCAGTTCATGGTGCTTAAGTGATGGTGGTTGGTTGGCGGTGAGTCAATTGGTGGTGGTGGCGGTGTTCAGGTGGTGTTTTCCGGCAAAAAAAATTGACTTTCCCGGCCAAAAACGTTATTCCGGCGACCTGAAACTAACACTGTTAGGATTCAGTTAGCCGCGGACCGTTAGGAACAAATACATTAAAAGTTGGGACCATCAGTGACCAATTCGTTAGTTGGGACCGAAAATGACCAAAAGGCAATAATTGAGACCAATAAAACCAATTTTTCTTTTAAATAATATTGTTTTAAAGCTAGGTATCCAATTTGAAATTTTGTTTTAAGTTTAATCTAATAACTTTTATTCATTAACTTTTTTTAAGTTCTAAATACACATTAGAATTACATGTTTCGATCACCCGACAACTACAAAGTACATATTTAAGTTTCATTTTTTTTATATTTTATGTTAATCTCTAATAACTTTTTTGGTTAAATTTTTAAAAATATCTAAATACACAATTAGTGTAATTCTTTTTTTACAACATTCCAATACAAATTCTGTTGAAATTTGAAAATAGAGTTTTACTTAAAATAAATTATTTATGTTAACTATATATAGATTTTCTTTAAGTAATCACTTTAAAATTGTGAATGTTAGTTATGTTTAAAAAATATAAAAATGGTTGAGTGAAGAGTGGTGGTAAATATTCCAGGTTTATCTTTAGTAATATATTGGCAAATTGGATTAAAATAATCCCACATTTAATGAGTTGGTCAATAATAATCTCACATGAGTTATTTTCCTTTGACAGTCACACATTTTTCATGTTTTTTGTGTTATAATCCCCCGTTAAAAATAATTAATGGGGTTAACTTTTTGCTGATGTGGCTATATGAGTTGGCATTTAAAAATCCAACCTGTCTTTTTATTTTCTTTCTAGGCAAATTACGTGGAATCCCTCACCCATATAACCCCCAAATTATCCATTGGAGCCCTAATTCCGCCTCCGGAGTAGCTATGGCACCACCTCCGCTGTCGGATTTGAAGAAGCAACCATCGAATAATACGACTTATCGTATCAGCAATCGTGCCTGAATCAAGTGAAGGAGGCAAAAAGCTTGAATTCTGAGAACTACCTAGTTGATTATCAACAATATTATCATCTAGGTGTTGCTCAAATTGACCTAATGGTTCCGGGTCTGCTCAAAATTCACAATTGAATAATTAGGGTTTGCGTTTCTTGATACCAGAGTTGCAGTGGGTTTGCGTTTCCGGTGGACCGTACAATGTGACGACCTTAAACCTCGACAATCTCGCCGCCGGTGTTCCTTAATCTTGACGACCCAGTTGGCTCTTGTTGCTGGTTCTGCTGGAGCTATTGGTAGTTGAGAAACTGATAACTTTCACCCATTTTTTCCGGTGCATATTTGAAAGAAGATGAATAAGATCGTTTGTTATTCTGCTGCGGCGGCGGCGAAGGTGGTGTTGTAGCTACTCCGGTGTGGGTTTGTTGAAGCTTAATAAGGATTCAAGCATATAAAAAACTTAATTTTAAATGATATAAAAAAAAGCCATGTTGAATTTTTAAATGTTAACTCATATAGTCACATCAGCAAAAAGTTAACCCCGTTAATTATTTTAAACGGGGGATCATAAAACAAAAACCATGGAAAATGTAGGATTACGAGAGGGAAATAACTCATGTGAGATTATTATTGGCCAGCTCATTAAAGTTGGAATTATTTTAATCCAATAATCCTAATACATTTTATTTATACTCAAAGATATTTTTATATGTAGAATATTTTTTTTATCTTTAGTAGTTATTTATATTTCATAAATATTTTTACTACCAATATATTTACATGTAAATATAGCAAGGTGATCGATTTTACTACATGACATCATTATAAGGTCTTCACATAGGATGTCATGTGAGTAATTTCTTATTTTACTAAAGACAACCATTTATGTTATACTTGGAAATCCCAATAAATAAGTTATAGAAACATTCTAGATCGATGGATGAATATATATATATATATATATATATATATATATATATATATATATATATATATATATATATATATAATTTCGTTAAATATCTTATTAGTATGTTATAAGTTAACCTTTAAGTATGTTTAAATGTAATGATCTTACCATTTCTTCTAATCATGCGTGTCAGTTTCCAATGTTGTGTTAAAGAAGTTTTTAGAGATTTATGAATTGTAAAATTTGGTTATCACTATGTATATCTTATTAATTCACAAAGTATGTTATTATATGTATTGCTTATTTTATTTTTTATTTTATTTTTTTAATAACTCGTATATCATATAAGCTGTATCTTTATATGGTTATAGAGTAAAACCTAATAATACCATAGTTGTATGTGTCATAAACAGTAATTTAATGTTGGTTGTTTCCCACTATAATGTAAAAAGATAAAACTAACGGGTCTTAAAAATGTGTATGATAAAGTAGTTGAAACACGGTTTGACCATTGTATTCAGAAAGAATACCTAAAAAATGAAGACTTGTAACAAAAGCAAGAGATCCACAGACAATTTCAAGGGTTCGTAACTTTTCTATATTTTGTCTCATTCTATACTATAATAAGCTCTTATCTATATTTGTATATTTATTTTTAGCCCCGGATTAATGTATGTGTTTTCAGGGGTTTATTATTTTTAGATACGTCAATTTTATATGATTGGATATAAAAATTTCATTTTGATTCGGATCGGGTTGACGATTTGATGGATATAAAATATCTCTTGATATTCAATTATTCATGATACCTACAAAATATAGACCAAGAACTCATGGTTACTAGTACTAGTTATGAACACGAAACCGAACCAAGAGTTCAGTAAACTTGAAATAGACTGAATCTACCTATCTTATCGTATTGATTTACAAGAATAACTAACATAGAGATTTTAATCAATACTAAACCCAATATCTAGCCTAAACACAATTGATCAAGTAATTACTCTAGATGGAACTCCGATTATTCAAACAAAACTTAAAGAACATTCATATTACAAGTCGAAGTAAAAAAAAAGGGACAAACTCATAAATCTTTCTAAGAACATATAAACACAAATGACAAACTATAACAAGGTCTAATATAATGATTCGTGAAATAAAATCTTGATGATCAAGATGATAGAATCACCATGTATTGATGAACAAAAGACGAGAATCACAATTAGGGTTTGAGAGTGTTTCTATGTGAAGAACTCTATACATTTGCGAAGACATGACAGTGTCGGCTAAGCAGCCATGTATATCTTTCAAATAAATCCATTTAGCCATTGATGAATTTTTTATACACAATTAGCCCTCAAACATGATTATGCATAAGAAAACATAAAAGCAATTAATAAACATAACTAAAAATTTTCCATTTACGACTTTAGGGATTTGTAGCTAATTTGTCGATTAATGTCATTATGAAAATACAACATGATCATAATTAACTTATGAAGGTATACATTAACCAAACTAATTAACTATATATTGTAACCTATAACACAACTGTAAGAAAATGTAAATATTATACCGTACTGTTGTTCTACCTCAATTCAACTCATGATTCATGCATCCGTTTGATTAATTTGTCAGAGTTGCAATCACAATGATTAATTACGCAACATAAATTAATTAATATAATCAAAATTTCATATATAAGCACATGGCGAACTGATTGAGAAAATAATAAATGATTGTGATGACAATTATTGAATTATTATTATTATTATTGAATAATCGCATAATAACCCTATTTCAAATATTCGCATATATCATGAGTTTTTTTGATAACGATCTCTGTTGTGCCGTTTTGTTTGACATCTATCGATGATCATTGCATGTTTAGGAGGATGTCATTTGTAACACACACAGCGTGCCTGGGGAAACAATCGTCTGGACGACGACTTCGTTTCCATTTTGTTTTCTAAATTATTCCATAAAAAAACAATGGTTTGTTGGGGTTATATCATTTAAAATATTCATTTAATTATATTAATAATATATTAATTAAAATATTATTAGCACTAACAAATATTAGAAGCGTACTTCTGTCAACAGAAGGCCGGTGTCTAGAGGTGGAAGATTCAAATGCATCACCTTTATACTAATTCAAACCTCTTCAAAATTCAACTCACATGATATTCACGCAATCAATATGTGTGTATAATAGTATATATATATATATGTTTGTTTATGGAAATATCTTCTAACCAGCTGCCAGAAACTTTATCTTCAATTCTTTACCAACTTTCTCTTAATTTCTCTCTCTCTTTCTATATATATACACAACCAACATATCTTTGAGGATTTCATACGTACATTCATTGCACATATAGTATTCATTGTTTTATTTTTGTTCCGAAATGGCACCGAGCTCTTTATTCGCAGTTGGATTGGTGCTAGCATTTTGCTATCTAACTTCGTTTACTGCGTCTGCTGATATCGTGGAGACTTCGTTTCATGTAATCATATGGCTACTCGCAACTTTGTGTCTTTTTATAAAGTATTCGCACTGGAATCCTTATTTTTATTCATATAATTTAACTAAAGAACTCGTTCCAATTCCTTATATTTATACATATTCAATTAAATATATGTTTTCTTTCTTACACTCAAACAAATATATGGAATGAATATGGAGTTCATACACATATGGAATCATTATTTAATCCATATTTTTATACCATACTTTAGGAAATCAAATGTAGTGCTAAATATGACAAAATTCTTAAAACTAGTTTTCCTTAAATTATATGGTTTGGGATGATATAGGTAATTTTCAAGTGTGAATGCTCTTATAATTAGTTTCAAACATTAGGTGAACTTAATAGTTGATATTCGATCTCCACATATACGCAGGTAAAGAACTTAACAGCGAATCGATTATGTCAAGAGCAAGTCATCATGGCCGTCAATGGAAGCCTTCCGGGGCCGACGTTAAGGGTTAAGGAGGGTGACACCGTTATTGTCCATGTCTTCAACAAATCTCCATACAACCTTACCATTCACTGGTATAAATATATATACAAATAAAACTACTACATTAATTGTAATTTCCTTTTATGGAAACGTGTCATTTTAAGTAATATTTGAATGCATATATATATGTGTAGGCATGGGGTTTTCCAAAGGCTAACTCAATGGGCAGACGGTCCGGAATTCGTGACTCAGTGCCCCATCAGGCCGGGAGGTAACTATACCTACAGGTTCAATCTCACAGGACAAGAGGGCACTCTTTGGTGGCATGCACACTCTCAATGGCTTCGAGCAACTGTCCACGGTGCTCTCATCATCCGCCCACGAGACGGCCAGAAATACCCTTTCGTTAAACCCTTTCTTGAAGATACAATTATGTTAGGTACGTACGAATGTTTTTTTTTTCTTTTTTGCTTCTTAAACATTAAGTATATATATGTGTGTGTTTAAAGAATATAATGATGAAACTAATTAATTAAAATTTCAGGTGAATGGTGGAACGCTGACCCTAACGATGTTGAGAACGCGGCACTAGCCACTGGAGCCGCACCTGTTAACGCTGATGCTTATACCGTCAATGGATGGCCTGGTGATACATATAACTTCTGCCCTTCAAACAGTAAGTGAACCAAAAATTTTATTCTCGGAATAAAAAAGTGTTGTTTCATTTATAATTTTATAAAACTTAAAGAACATTGCAATGTTTAATTAAATATGGACTAACCACAAAAGTGTTTGGTTGTCATAGCTAACAACTACTTGTAATTGATTGATATGTGACTTCTTTTAACTATTTGTTGATTACAGACTATAGTAAGTAATACTTGTTCTTTTTTGACCAGAAACATATAGGTTAGACGTAGTACCAGGACAAACATATTTGGTCCGAATAATCAACGCTGCTCTCAACACTCAGTTCTTCTTCAAGATAGCCAACCACAACTTTACGGTAGTTGCGGTGGATGCAGCCTACACGAACCCATTCCAGACAGACGTGGTCCTCGTGGGTCCGGGTCAAACCACGGACGTCCTATTAACTGCAAACCAGTCACCAGGATTATACTACATGGCCGCAAGTCCATATGATAGCGGAATAGGTATTCCATTCAACGCCAACATCACCACAGGGATCCTCGCTTACCAAAACACCACACAAACAACACCAACACTTCCCGTCATGCCCGCCTTCAATGATACACCAACAGCCTTCACATTTTCAACCAATTTAACCGCACTTGTCACCAGCCGATTCTGGTCACCAGTTCCACGAACAGTGGATGAGAACATGTTTATAACGTTTGGGCTCGGGTTATCAGCTTGTGGTTCCAACCAAACATGTGGAGGGATATTCCAACAAAGAATGGCTGCGAGCATGAACAACAATTCATTCGTTTTGCCAACACGAATGTCGCTTTTAGAAGCTTATTTCAGAAATGTGAGTGGAGTTTACACGACCGATTTCCCTGATCAGCCACCAATGGTATTTGATTACACAAATGTCAGCAATAGTTTCAATCAGAGTCTTTTGATGACACCCAAGGTGACCAGTCTCAAGAAAATTAAGTTCAATTCTACGGTTCAGATTGTGTTGCAGAACACAGCCTTGGTCAGTGTTGAAAATCACCCCATGCATTTGCATGGATTCAATTTCTATGTGCTGGCTCAAGGCTTTGGGAACTATGATCCAATAAATGACACCAGAAAGTTCAATTTTGTCAACCCTCAAGAACGGAACACACTCGGAGTCCCTACCGGTGGCTGGGCTGTCATCAGATTCCGAGCAGATAATCCAGGTACACTTTGATATAATGTTTATTACTCTATAGATACAATGTAATTAGTTAGACAAACATAATAGATAATTAGATATATAGTATTATGTAAATATGGGTCAAGTATATACATAACCTATTCTCTCGTAGAAACCACAATTAACAGATATCAATATTACACCATTAATAACACACACTTAAGTACTTTAATAAATAATAACTCTCATTGAATAAAACAACTTTTTATCTTATAGTATTAATAGAGAAGTTGGGAATCTTATATGTGAGTATTTTGCAGGTGTGTGGTTCATTCACTGTCATTTGGAAGTACATTTGCCATGGGGTTTGGGTACCGCTTTCTTGGTGGAGAACGGAGGTACACCGGAATCAACGTTGCCGCCACCACCTGCGGACTTTCCTCAGTGCTAGAATTGCAAATGCGGGAGACAGGCTGACTTCAATTGTTCATATAAAGTAGATGCAACATACTTATATGATTAATTTGTAATGTTTTCGATAATATTTATTTGTTGTTAAATCATAAATGTACTCTTTTGGATTATGCTTATTGATTATGTCTAAATAATAAATAGAAGATTTCACATGGATCAAATAAATTTCTTTAGAAGAAGCATGATGACCGATTTTTGTCGAATTTAATTTACATAGACAGGCTTGACACCATACAAATGATATATGATAATATAAATTTCATATCAAATCTATTCAGTTGAACGTTCAAGCCAAACTCCAAAACCTGCTGCATGGCCCGGTTAAGACAACATAATCTGGCCGAAGTGGTGTAATGGAACTCATCAAGCTGAAAAGTGCTGTTGACTAAACACTAAAATTAAAGTCGTCGTTAAAAGAAATTAATGAAAAATCACGACCCAAATCTTTTGTCATATACTAAATAGTAATTAATCCTGTCACTGATCTAACAAGTTACTTTAAATTAAAACAACTTTTCTGTGTAATTTACTTATTATTGTAATTACTTATCTATTAGGTTTTATTAAGTTAGGATAACTTTTCGTTTAATAATTTATTTGTCACTTTAAATTCAATATTGTTTGAAAAATTCCCGTTATAGTTATAAATTACATTTTTTGGTTCTAAACGATATAAATAAAAGTCTTAAATAAAATTATTATAAATAGAATTAAAGCACAACAAAAACAAATAAAGCCAAAAAAAATGCAAAATACAAAACCAAGGTATATAATTTGAAAACCCAAATTCGGAAAGGTGTTGCTCGCGAGTGGCAACACACTTAGTCACTTACCACCAAGCCACTCTTGATTTTTGTGTTTAAAACCTGGTATATAACTAGAAACTAAAGTGGCGGCCCATAGTGTTATTATCAGCCATATAATCTTAACTATTGATATATCTCGCAAACTCTCCCACATAAATATAACTTTGTATATGAATTTTGATTTTAATTCCATATGTCTTTCTACTATGTTATTGTTTTATCGTCTTCAAGAAAGGTAAACATGCGACTAGAAGCGTATAAGCTGTAACACGTATATTTTTTAAAATTTAAACACGTTTATAGCTATTAATTTATTAAATTATTAATAAAGGACCAAGTCATGTATGCATGCTAGATCATTAATAAAATCTTTGTCTCTATTAGAGCATTCACTAAGGGGTGTGGAACCCAAGGTTTGGATAATACGGATGACTTCAACAAGAGGGAAATCTACTTTTGTTGTTGTGTGCTAAAAGTTTGCTTCACAGAGTTTATGACTACAAAGTACAAACTTCATCCAAACATCATAAGTGTCAAAAGGTGGGGGACCACTCTCTCAACCACATACATATATATAAAATGTATATATATATATATATATTTTTTAATACTTTAATATTATGTGATGTGTTTGTGAAAGTTTGTTGTTGTAGAATAAAGTGAGGTTTTTGAGAAAAAATTAAAATATGATGTTGTACTGACATGGCGGTTTGTAGAGGTTTGTTGTTGTAGATGCTGCTCATTCCGCCCTTTTTGGACCCACACTAAAATTATTTAACCTATTAGTCTCCAATGATTAATCGAACCCCATATATATCCTTTCTCTGTAATTACGTCTTATGTGTGGTTGGGACCTGTCAAAATATGATAATCAGTAGCTTGAATCTTTTATTACTTCACAAAACACCATATTACAGCGGAAGACTATTACAAAAACTATCACAAACACAGTGATACAAATCTCTTTTCTCTCAATCTAACCGATTAAAGATTCAATCAAGATGATGAATCAAACCCTAGATTACAAGACTTTTCAGAGATTACAAACTAGAACTCTCTTTATTCTTCAAAGAAGATGATTATTATTGTTGTGTGTTGAAAACTCTTCAACCACCAGTTAATATAGACCCGGTTATAACAAACTCAACTTCCCAATAACACGTGAGGAATGAGTTTGTTAAAGAGTCGTTGTTATCCAGCCCAACAGCAACGAAAGCCCAACAGTAACGAGTCCAAATAAGCCTCCAAGCCAAGCCCGTGTCCAATATATAGCCACAACCATGAATATTAAAAAACAACCAATTAGAATTATAAACATATTACAATATAGCATATTGAATTGAAACAAATAAGAAAGTACCAATTTAAAATACAACTCCAAGCTATCATTTCAACACCCCCCCTCAATTCAATAGTCAAACATGTCATACATTTGAAGCTCTTTACACATCTCATGATGTTGTTTGATCAACAACCCTTTAGTAAACACATCAGCCACTTGAAACTTCGACAGTATGTTTACAGTTTTAATATATCCCTTTGTAATCATACCTCTTAAAAAGAAAAGATCCAATTCAAAATGTTTGGTTCTATCATGAAACATAGGGTTAGAAGCAATAGATATAGCAGCAGTACTATCACAATACAAACTAATTGGTAAGTTGACTTTAATATGTAATTCAGTCAACAAGTTTACAATCCAAATAACTTCACATGTAGCAGAACACATAGCCCTATATTCTGCTTCAGCAGAAGATCTAGACACAGTAGCTTGCTTCTTACTTTTCCAAGAAATCAAAGAATTCCCAAGAAACACACAATATCCAGTTACAGATTTCCGAGTTTCCAGACATTTAGCCCAATCAGAATCAGAATAAACCTTCAATCCTAATTCACTACTTTTGCTAAACATGATACCTTTTCCAGGAGAACCTTTCAAATATCTAAGCAATCTCATAGCAATTTGTAAGTGTGAATTAAAAGGACTATGCATATATTGACTTAGATAATGCACAGCATATGCAATATCAGGTCTAGTATGTGACAAACAAATCAGTTTTCCAACAAGTTTCTGATAACCACCAATATTTCTTAAAACAAAGTCATTATGCTTGTTTTTGTTTGTAACAATAAAATTTTGTTCAATTGGATTACTTATAGGTTTGGATCCTGTCAATCCATATTCAGCAAGTAAGTCTAAACAATATTTTAGTTGAGACAAACAAATACCAACATCTGACTTAATTACTTCTATGCCTAAGAAGTATTTAAGTTCACCAAGATCTTTAATCATGAACTTTGATTTAAGAAATTCCTTTACTTTTACTATTTCAGTTTCAGAATTACCAGTAAGGACAATATCATCCACATACACAAGTAATACAAGAAACACATCTTTGGTAGATAAAACAAACATGGAATAGTCACACATACTTTGAACAAACCCTAATTCAACTAATACATTTACAAGTTTTTCATTCCACATGCTAGGAGCTTGTTTAAGCCCATACAAGGATTTTTTTAATTTGCAAACTCTAGTTTCTTCCCTTGAGAAATACCCTTCAGGTAAATCCATATACACATCTTCATTATTGATATCTAACTGATATAACATCCAATTATTTTGAACAGACAAAGTAATGACACACCTAACAGTTACCATCTTTACCACAGGTGAAAATGTTCAAAAAAGTCAACACCTTCTTTTTGACTAAAACCTTTAGCCACTAATCTAGCTTTGTATCTTTCAACTTCTCCAGTAGATTTATACTTAATTTTAAAAATCCATTTACAACCTATGGTTTTTCTATTTGAAGGTAAATCAACAAGATCCCAAGTGTCATTTCTATGAAGAGCTTCAATTTCTTCATTTATAGCAACAACCCAGTTAGGATCACTAGCAGCCTCAAAAAAATATTTAGGCTCACTACTTTTACTCAACATTGATGCAAAATTCACATTACATGTAGACAAATTTGAGTAATTTACAACTTTTTCAAGACCATATTTTACTTTCCCTTCTACTATATAATCTTTTAAAGTTTTAGGAAACATTACACTTCTTGTAGATTTCCTAAGCACAGTAGGTGTAGTTTATTCACCTATTATTCCCTCAGATATATCAATTTGATCCAAAGAGTCTAACTCATCCTGAACCCCGCCAGTCTCAATTCTAGTATCATTGGTTTGCTGATGATTAGCCCTACCATTCATGATACCAGAATCCGGATCTGGCTGCTCAGACCCATGAGAAGATACTTCACTAGTATGAATCTCATCATTGGGAGGTAGAACATCCATAGACTGTTTGGGCTCAAATGAATCATACAAATCAAAAAAATTTAAATGATTAATATTGGAAATAATTCCAGTAATGTCATTCAACTGTTTATTTTCTTTAAAAGGAAAAATTGTTTCATAAAATTTTACATCTCTTGAAAAGAACACTTGTTTTTTTTCCAAACTCCACAATTTATACCCCATTTTTTTATTAGAGTATCCAATGAAAACACATTTTTCAGCATTACTAGTAAATTTATCTACTTTGTTTAAAACAGTACTGAAACACAAGCACCCAAACATTCTAAGATGATCTAGCACAGGTTTAAAATCATACACAAGTTCATAGGGAGTTTTACCTTTTAACACAGATAAGGGAGTCATGTTAATCAAATAAGCAGCAGTTAATACACACTTAGACCAAAATTTCAAAGGAACTTCATGTGACATCTGCCCAATCCGACCCGACCCAGGTACCCGTTTTCGAATCCGATTCTTTTTATGATTTAAAATTTGATTATTAATCTTTGTAAATTTAACATTAAATAAATCATATATATATATATATATATATATATATATTTATATTACTTACTAATAATAATAATTTCCTTTCCGCCGTCCCGCCCCTTTCTCTCTTGTCGCCGTCCCGCCTCCCTTTTTCTCTCTTGTCGCCGTCCCGCCCCTCTGCTTAACCCTTAAGCCTGAAACCCTTTTTCTCTTAACTCTTTGCTTGTCCTTTGGTTCTTCCCGCCTAAGGATGTCTGCGCAGCTCCACGCGCCAGACTCCTTACAAGGAAGCCTGCGCGAAGACCAACTGTTCCTGCGATACGCGAGGCAAACTGTTCCCGCAGCGCGCTAAGAATGGTAGTTCTTCCCGCGACGCGCTAAGGATTGTAGTTCTTCCCGCGGCGCGCTAAGGATTGTTCTCTGTCTGCCTTCGCCCTCGCGCGCGCTCGAGTCTTCTCGCGCTAGACCTTAAGTCTTTTCTTCAGTTTAGGTCAGCCTGTATTCTTTTGAAATATCTTATCTTTTGTATGAGCACTGTAGGTCAGTTCCGACATCTGTCCGAAAAGCCACTTTCGGCGCAGCATGCGCACCAATCCTATTGGTTGACAGAAAAAGTGACTGACATAATCTTTTGAAATCTTCTTTTGCATGTCTTGAACAGTGCTTTATCTGACACCTCCCATGCTTTGATCTGTAACCTGTCAGCTTTTCCCCATCCCCTGCAGCTGCCGGCATATCTTTTGATATCTTTTGCTTTCGTTTTCTTGTGATTTTTAATATCTTTTGCTTGATTTGATAAGATCTTTTCCCCTTTTCAAGGGATTGTGTTCCCTTGGGTTTTCCTATAAATTAAGCTAATTTCTTGTTTATTAACACTACACACACTACACTTAAACACTCCCCAAAATCTCTCTCCCTTTGCTCTCTGCCGTAGTTCCTCTGCAACGCCACTCCTCTCTTTGCCTCCGTCTTCTCTTCTGTTCTGCCCAGAATCTCGGTAAATATAAATATATATATTTTGTTTTAATTTGTTTAACTAACAAAAATCGATACTTACTGCATATATTCAAGACATAAAAAACCAATCGTTAAACCAATAACCTCTTATTTATAGGTTAACTTTCGCTTGTTTAAAAGTTGGTTCTTGCATTATCTTTCAACGCACCTTTTACAAGTGAGTAATCTCGTACTTAGTCCCCTTTTATTTTTAACGTTTTGGGATGTTCATGTGTTCGTACAACTTGAGTCTTAAACTTGTTTATGAAATTTATGTGCGCAAAACCCCATGTGTTATGGACGTTTACTTGGCTGTTTATTTGTATGTGTGAATCATTAACCGCTTTGTTCGGCCTATTCCGAAGTTTTCATGGATCCATTAGATGAACACGGGAGACCTATCGTTTACGGTTTTCTTGTTTTGTTTACACATGCACGTATGATTATTTGTTTTTGTGCTCGAGTGGGAGCACGGATTGAACTATGAGCTATGATCTATTTAGGCTTGATCACAATCTGATTACACCCTATGTTAAACCCCAGTTAAGCACATGTTGCACGCAGTGTTTGTTACTATCTATTTATATCTATTAAACTTGATTTCTCACCGACACGCAAGTGTTGACGTTTTATTTTAACACATGTTCAGGTTTGCTGTAGCTGCTTTTGGGAATCTCAAGGACACGTAGGATGTTTTCTTTTTCTTTGGACCTAGATTAAAATGTAACAAGACAAATTATGTTATTTGAATATTTTAAGTTATGATATGATTTATGTTACTTTACGATTTGTGTTCTGCGCGTGCGCAATGAAAATGTATTTATTAAATATTGACACCCAAATAGTGTCACGAGTAATGAAACAATACGTGACGCCCCGATGTATAATCCGCCATCGGTCGGGGTGTTACAGATTGGTATCAGAGCTCCGTGACTTTAGGATAGGTGGTTAGACGTAACGACCTAGAATACCTAAGAGTCCCTTCTCGCGCATGAGAAATATCTCATGTTTGCGCGCTAATTGTTAATTACTCGATATTTATAAAATATGCTTGCGCATACGCAGCACATGATTTCATGTTTTATCCGCGATCTTTCGATTTTTATTGTTAAATTTCAATTTATTTCTTTACTTACATATTCGTTTGTTGTTGGGATTTAGCATTGAAAATCCGAAAAGTCATGGTGATACATGAATAGTTGATTTTCAATCCCCATTAACTTTATGTTTTAAATTGAAGATTTGAAAAGTCATGGTGATACATGAATTGTCAATCTCCAATATTCATTTACTCGATATTTTAAATTGAAGATTTGAAAAGTCATGGTGATGCATGAATTGTCGATTTTCAATTCGAATTCATTACCTGTATTAAGTTTGCATTTAGATTTATATTTTACTTCAAAATTTGATAGCATTTAACTCCGCGAAACAAGCTTTATGACGATATACTTTGCGCCAAAACGATTTCCCATACCAAGATATTAACAAAAACTAAAACTTTTATAGAATGCCTCCGCTATCAGCTCGCCGTCATCAGAGGAGAGAAGCCTCGCGCAGACGTATGCAGCAACGTTCCCATGAAATGGCCGCCGCAATAGCCCATGCCTTAAACCAAAATAATACCAACCCCTCCGGATACAATATTAAATCCTTTAATGCGGGTAACCCTCCGAAATTCACAGGGCTTGAAGGAGCCACCGTAATGCTCCAATGGCTTGAGAAAATTGAGAACACCTTCCTCCATACCCATTGCCCTCCAGACCGACGAACCTTATACGCCTCAAGTGTCCTAGAATCAAGGGCGCTTACTTGGTGGAACGGAGTAGCTCACGCGCGTGGCGCAGAGGCTGCTTCTAGCATGCTTTGGGAGGAATTCAAGGAACTTTTGACTAGAAAATTTTGCCCTCCCAACGAAATAAAGCGCCTTGAGGAGGAATTTTGGAACTTGAAGCAGTACAGTGGCGAAGCGCGCGAGTACGCTACGCGTTTCCACGAACTAAGTTTGCTTGTCCCGCACCTAGTTACCCCTTCCCGCCGAGCCATCGAGAAGTTTCTTGGGGGTCTCCCCATGGAAATTCAAGATTCTGTATGGGCCAGGAACCCAGCAACCCTCTCTGACGCCATCGAGTTGGCCGCTGTGCTCAGCGACAACCATGTCAGGGCAGGAACCCTGTTCCTGCGGGGAGCCGAGAAGACCAAACTCACCAAGACTGTCCCAGAACCAACAGAAACCAAGCCAGAACCCTCAAACCATAACAACCTCAAACGCAGGCGCAAACCCAATCATCAAGCCTACGCGCTTACCAACCCGCTCATTGTCCAGCAACCCGCCTACCAACCTCCAGTATACGCTCCTAACCCACTGTCAACCTACCCAACACCCCTTGTAGTCCATAACTATGCCTTAACCAATCTCGCACTCCCTGCTCCGTCAACTAAGAAACCTTACACAGGAAACCAACCCTTTTGCCCAACCTGTAGACTTCACCATCCAACTCAAGTCCCGTGTCGACATTGTAACCGATGTGGCCGTACTGGTCACACTGCTGAGAACTGTAGAGTCCTTCCCGCCAACCCAATCGCGCAAACACCACCAACTTACCCGCAAAACCCACAACCAACATACCCTAATCCACGACCCAGGTCGTGCTATAACTGCGGTGACCCCAGTCATTTCCGGAACGCGTGCCCGAGACTGCAAGTACAAATTACGCAAGCTAATCCGGTTAACCAAATTTCAAACCAAGTGACGCGCGGACGAGCTTTTAATATAACCGCGCACCAAGCGCAAGCGAATAATGACGTGGTTAATGGTACATTTTTACTTAACGGACAATATGCATCTATACTTTTTGATACTGGCGCCGATAGAAGCTTTATTTCTCGCGCATTTGAACAAAAACTTGCGCGACCGCGAGTAAACTTAAACGAAAACTTTTCAGTTGAATTGGCTAATGGTGAAATTATTTTAATAAACTCCGTGATCAAAGATTGCACGCTTAACCTTAATGAACATGATTTTCTAATCGACCTCATTCCCATGCCTCTTGGAAGTTTTGATGTGATTATTGGAATGGACTGGCTCTCGCAAAATCGCGCCGAAGTAATCTGCGCCAAGAAGTTGATTCGCATTCCTCGGGTAAATGGTCAAGATCTTCATATCTACGGCGAGAAACCATCTAACGGTCTTAAACTTATGTCATGCTCCGAAGCCCGAAGACTTTTGCGGAAGAAATGTGTCGCGTTCTTAGCTCATGTGGTCAAACCCGATGAAGGAAAGAAGAAACTTTCTGAAATCCCCATCCTGCGTGACTTTCCTGAAGTCTTCCCCGATGATCTTTCTGGTTTACCTCCCGCTCGGGAAGTCGAGTTTCGTGTTGATCTTGTCCCTGGTGCATCCCCCGTAGCCAAATCTCCTTATCGACTTGCACCCGCTGAAATGCAAGAATTAGCAAGTCAACTTCAAGAGTTGACCGGTAAAGGATTCATTCGCCCTAGCTCTTCGCCTTGGGGTGCTCCGGTGTTGTTCGTTAAAAAGAAAGACGGATCGTTTCGCATGTGTATCGATTACCGCGAGCTGAACAAGCTCACCATTAAGAACCGGTATCCCTTACCGCGTATTGACGACCTCTTTGACCAACTCCAAGGTGCCTCTTGTTTCTCCAAAATCGATCTCCGTTCTGGCTATCACCAGTTGCGTATCCGCGAAGAGGATATTCCCAAGACTGCTTTTCGAACCCGCTACGGTCATTTTGAATTCTTGGTCATGCCCTTCGGTTTAACCAACGCACCCGCTGTTTTCATGGATCTAATGAACCGGGTGTGTAGATCTTTCTTGGACCAATTTGTGATCGTGTTTATCGATGACGTTCTGGTGTATTCCAAAACCAAGGCCGAGCATGAACAACATCTTCAGTTGGTGTTGCAAAAGCTTCGAACCGAACAACTCTATGCCAAACTCTCCAAGTGTGAGTTTTGGTCTGATGAAGTACAGTTTCTTGGTCATGTTGTAAACAAGATGGGTATTCATGTCGACCCATCCAAAATTGAAGCAATCAAGTACTGGATTACACCGACCACTCCTACCGAAATCCGTTCCTTTTTGGGCTTAGCTGGTTACTACCGGCGATTCATTTCGAACTTCTCAAAAATCGCCTTGCCTTTAACAGCATTAACGCACAAAGGCAAACCGTATATTTGGGGCTCTAAGCAAGAAGAAGCCTTTCAAACGCTCAAGCAATTGTTGTGCGAAGCTCCTGTTCTAGCGTTACCAGAGGGTACTGACGACTTTGTCGTTTATTGTGATGCCTCCAACCAAGGTCTCGGTTGTGTACTTATGCAACGAGGCATGGTTATCGCTTACGCGTCTAGGCAACTCAAAATTCATGAAAAGAATTATACGACTCACGACCTCGAACTTGGTGCAGTTGTATTTGCCTTAAAAATCTGGAGACACTACCTCTATGGGACTAAGTGCATCATTTACACTGACCATAAAAGCCTTCAGCACATTTTTGATCAAAAGGAACTTAACATGAGACAACGCCGATGGAACGAACTCATCAGCGATTACGATTGTGAGATCCGATATCACCCTGGAAAGGCTAATGTGGTAGCCGATGCGCTCAGCCGCAAACCCAGTCAACTCAACTGTATCTTGCCGCGCACGCAGCTTCATTTCGCGCCGATCCAAAACGATCTTGAATCGCGCATTCGCGACGCGCAGCGCGCATCGATCAGCAAAGGCAACCTACGCGCCGAGTTAGCGTGTGGTGCAGAAGCGCATCTAGTCCCTAACCTGAATGGAATTCTCTGTTATCTCAATCGCATCTGGATCCCCAATGATGAGAATCTTCGCTCTGTCATACTGAGTGAAGCACACAAAATTCGGTATTCCGTTCATCCTGGTGCTGACAAAATGTACAAAGATTTGCGCCTTTCTTATTGGTGGCCTGGTATGAAAAAGGATATTGCTGTGTTCGTAGCTAAATGCCTAACTTGTTCTAAGGTAAAAGCTAAACATCAACGCCCATCTGGTTTGCTCGAACAACCTGAAATTCCTACGTGGAAATGGGAAAGTATAGCAATGGACTTTATCACCAAGTTACCCTTGACCGCAAGCAAACATGATAGCATTTGGGTAATAGTGGATCGATTGACCAAGTCTGCCCACTTTCTGCCCATTCGTGAAACCTACCGTGTTGAACAACTTGCGCATCTATATGTCAAGGAAATTGTCTGCCGTCATGGTACTCCCTTGAGCATCATATCCGATCGCGATGGCCGTTTTATATCTCGCTTTTGGAAATCTCTCCAATCTGCGTTAGGAACTCGTTTGGACATTAGTACTGCATATCATCCTCAGACTGACGGACAGTCTGAGCGAACCATCCAAACCCTTGAGGATATGCTTCGATCTTGTGTTCTTGATTTTGGAGGTAATTGGGATTCACACCTACCTCTGATCGAGTTCTCTTATAATAACAGCTATCATTCCAGCATCGGTATGGCCCCATTTGAAGCACTTTACGGTCGAAAGTGCCGCTCGCCGATTTGTTGGAACGAAGTGGGTGAAGTTCAAATCACAGGACCTGAACTAGTTCAAGAGACAACCGATAAAATCGCCAAGATCCGTGATCATCTGCTGACTGCCAGAAGCCGACAGAAGAGTTACGCAGATCGCAGGCGGAAGCCTCTCGAATTTCTAGTTGGTGATCTTGTTCTCCTCAAAGTGTCGCCCTGGAGAGTGTTGTCCGCTTTGGGAAGAAAGGTAAGCTTGCACCTCGTTATGTTGGTCCGTTCAAGATTCTTGCGAGGGTGGGAAAAGTTGCCTACAAACTGGACCTGCCGCCCGCGCTCAGCAATGTGCATCCAACTTTCCATGTATCCAATCTCAAGAAATGTTTAGCTGACGAGAACCTCCACATATCACTTGATGAAGTTCAAGTTGATGAGTCTATGCATTTCGTTGAGAAGCCTGTTGAGATTATGGATCGCGAGGTAAAGCAAACCAAGCGCAGTCGCATCCCTATTGTTAAAGCTCGTTGGCAGTCCAAGCGCGGAGCCGAGTTCACTTGGGAAAGGGAAGATCAGTTGAAGATCAAGTACCCGCACCTTTTCTCTGCGCAACCTACTTCGAGATAAATTTCGGGACGAAATTTCTTAAAGTAGGGGAGACTGTGACATCTGCCCAATCCGACCCGACCCAGGTACCCGTTTTCGAATCCGATTCTTTTTATGATTTAAAATTTGATTATTAATCTTTGTAAATTTAACATTAAATAAATCATATATATATATATATATATATATATATATATTTTTATATTACTTACTAATAATAATAATTTCCTTTCCGCCGTCCCGCCCCTTTTTCTCTCTTGTCGCCGTCCCGCCCCTTTCTCTCTTGTCGCCGTCCCGCCTCCCTTTTTCTCTCTTGTCGCCGTCCCGCCCCTCTGCTTAACCCTTAAGCCTGAAACCCTTTTTTTCTTAACTCTTTGCTTGTCCTTTGGTTCTTCCCGCCTAAGGATGTCTGCGCAGCTCCACGCGCCAGACTCCTTACAAGGAAGCCTACGTGAAGACCAACTGTTCCTGCGATACGCGAGGCAAACTGTTCCCGCAGCGCGCTAAGAATGGTAGTTCTTCCCGCGGCGCGCTAAGAATTATAGTTCTTCCCGCGACGCGCTAAGGATTGTAGTTCTTCCCGCGGCGCGCTAAGGATTGTTGTCTGCCTTCGCCCTCGCGAGCGCTCGAGTCTTCTCGCGCTAGACCTTAAGTCTTTTCTTCAGTTTAGGTCAGCCTGTATTCTTTTGAAATATCTTATCTTTTGTATGAGAACTGTAGGTCAGTTCCGACATCTGTCCGAAAAGCCACTTTCGGCGCAGCATGCGCACCAATCCTATTGGTTGACAGAAAAAGTGACTGACATAATCTTTTGAAATCTTCTTTTGCATGTCTTGAACAGTGCTTTATCTGACACCTCCCATGCTTTGATCTGTAACCTGTCAGCTTTTCCCCATCCCCTGCAGCTGCCGGCATATCTTTTGATATCTTTTGCTTTCGTTTTCTTGTGCTTTTTAATATCTTTTGCTTGATTTGATAAGATCTTTTCCCCTTTTCAAGGGATTGTGTTCCCTTGGGTTTTCCTATAAATTAAGCTAATTTCTTGTTTATTAACACTACACACACTACACTTAAACACTCCCCAAAATCTCTCTCCCTTTGCTCTCTGCCGTAGTTCCTCTGCAACGCCACTCCTCTCTTTGCCTCCGTCTTCTCTTCTGTTCTGCCCAGAATCTCGGTAAATATAAATATATATATTTTGTTTTAATTTGTTTAACTAACAAAAATCGATACTTACTGCATATATTCAAGACATAAAAACCAATCGTTAAACCAATAACCTCTTATTTATAGGTTAACTTTCGCTTGTTTAAAAGTTGGTTCTTGCATTATCTTTCAACGCACCTTTTACAAGTGAGTAATCTCGTACTTAATCCCCTTTTATTTTTAACGTTTTGGGATGTTCATGTGTTCGTACAACTTGAGTCTTAAACTTGTTTATGAAATTTATGTGCGCAAAACCCCATGTGTTATGGACGTTTACTTGGCTGTTTATTTGTATGTGTGAATCATTAACCGCTTTGTTCGGCCTATTCCGAAGTTTTCATGGATCCATTAGATGAACACGGGAGACCTATCGTTTACGGTTTTCTTGTTTTGTTTACACATGCACGTATGATTATTTGTTTTTGTGCTCGAGTGGGAGCACGGATTGAACTATGAGCTATGATCTATTTAGGCTTGATCACAATCTGATTACACCCTATGTTAAACCCCAGTTAAGCACATGTTGCGCGCAGTGTTTGTTACTATCTATTTATATCTATTAAACTTGATTTCTCACCGACACGCAAGTGTTGACGTTTTATTTTAACACATGTTCAGGTTTGCTGTAGCTGCTTTTGGGAATCTCAAGGACACGTAGGATGTTTTCTTTTTCTTTGGACCTAGATTAAAATGTAACAAGACAAATTATGTTATTTGAATATTTTAAGTTATGATATGATTTATGTTACTTTACGATTTGTGTTCTGCGCGTGCGCAATGAAAATGTATTTATTAAATATTGACACCCAAATAGTGTCACGAGTAATGAAACAATACGTGGCGCCCCGATGTATAATCCGCCATCGGTCGGGGTGTTACACTTCACTTTGAAATAATAAAGATCTAGCCACATTTAGCAAATGTCTATGCTTCCTCTCAACAATTCCATTTTGTTGAGGGGTATAAGCACATGTAGTTTGGTGAATAATACCTTTATTAACAAAAAACTCACTCATTTGGTTATTAATAAATTCTGTCCCATTATCACTTCTAACAAGTTTTACATTTTTATCAAATTGAGTTTTAAGCATGTACACAAATGTTTTAACATGATAGAAAACCTCAGTTTTATGTTCCAATAAAAATACCCAAACTGCCCTTAAGTAATCATCAACTATAGTGAGAAAATATTTAAATCCCTCTTTGCTTGGAATCCTATAGGGACCCCAAACATCTAAATGAACTAATTCCCATAAACACTTAGTCTGATGATCACTCAACGGGAAAGGCTCTCTATGTTGTTTTGCTTTGTGACATACTTCACAAACATTGTTATTGTCAACTTTAGTTAATTTTAAAGAATCTTTTAATACATTCAACACTATATCTGAAGGATGTCCCAATCTAGCATGCCATAACCCAACATTACCACTACTACTACTAAAACACACCTTATCAGATAATGAAGAATCACCACAAAAGTATAATCCATCTAGTTGACTACCAGTCACCAGGACTTTCTTGGTTACACAATCCTGAATGTAACAATTATTTTCATCAAATAAAACAGTCAATTGACTATCCTTTGCAAGTTTATGCGCAGACATTAAGTTCATAGAATAATCTGGAACAACAAAAACATCATACAATGTTACACAGTTACTTAGTTTTATGTTACCAATCTTGGTTACAATAGCACTAGTGCCATTAGGATGTCTTACTCTTATATTGAGATCAGACACATCAACCTGATTTAACAAATTTTTATCAGACATGACCATATGTTGGTTAGCCCCTGAATCAACAACCCATCCAAGGCTTGACTCATGATTACTTTTAGTAGAAAAACAGGTTTTTCTACACTAAAAGAATAAAACCCAGGAATAACAATACCTGACACATTACAACTCTGTGTATCGACAGAAGATTTTTCATTCAGCATTTTTTAGCAACCTAGTAACTTGATCAGGTGTAAGCTCATTGACCAAAGAGCTACTTGAAGTACCTAAATTATTACTAATAGTGTTGTTACTAGAAACAACTTTCCTTCCTATATTATTTCTTGGTTTCATCCATGCAGGATAACCAATAATTTCAAAGCATTTATCCACATTATGACCCATTTTGTTACAATGAGAACACTTAACAGTTTGATTAGGATTTCTTACAGTGTTTCTTTTATTGTCAAAACCTTGATTTGACTTGGAAACAAACCCAACACTTTGAGTTTGACCATTTAAAGAACCACTGTTAGAATTCCTATGAGACTCTTCCCTAGAAACAATAGCAAACGCATCCTTGACAGTAGGAAGCTCATCCTTTAACAATAAACTTGTTCTAACAGTCTCATAACTACTGTCAAGACCCATTAAAAATTGCATCAATTTTATTAGATGATTAAAATCATTAAACTCTTTGAAGCCTCACAATTGCACTGAGGCAATTGCAAAATTTGATCTAGTTGTTTCCACATTATGTTTAATTTGTGATAATATTCAGACACGGACTGATTATTTTGAGTAAACATGTATATTTTTTGATACAAGTTAAAGACAACAGATCCATCAACTTTATCATAAGTTTCTTTTAGATCACTCCAAACTTCTGAGGCTAATCTAGAATAGACTTGCCCCAAGTATAACTCCTCAGACACGGAGTTTAACAACCAAGAAAGCACAACTGAATTACATCTATCCCACTGTTTTCCAAGTATCTCATCAGTGGTAGACCTAGCACAAGTACCATCTATAAATCCAATTTTATTCTTTACTTGTAATGCCAGGTTCATAGCATTAGACCAAACTTTATAGTTTTCAGTCCTTTTTAGTTTTATGCTAACCACAGTAAGACTACTAGAATCACTCGCATGCAAATACAATGGATCACTAGCTTCAATTTTACTAACCAGAGTAACATTGTTACTACTACTAGAAGAATCACCCATAATAACAGACAATTGAAAAAAAACAACTAATCATAATAGATACACAAAGCAAGTAGCACACAATCATAAGATGCCTGATGCACACAACAACCAGGCATCAATCCTCTGGTAACAACAAGATGATTATGAATGCAAAGAAAAAAGAGTTAGAAAGATCTAACCCGGGAGCGCCCAAGTTAGGGTATTCTTTCCAATCGTCAAGACTGTAACCTTCACTTAGGGTTACAGATCTATGACAGAAAACAGATGCAGAACCACAAGAATCAGACGAAACGACACACCCCGATCTTGAGCGAAATAATACCCAAATATTAGGGTTTCAATACGAAACCCTAGATTTATGATTATCACTATAGAGTCTTCAAGGAATCACGAGCAATCAAGTCTATGATACCATGTCAAAATATGATAATCAGTAGCTTGAATCTTTTATTACTTCACAAAACACCATATTACAGCGGAAGACTATTACAAAAACTATCACAAACACAGTAATACAAATCTCTTTTCTCTCAATCTAACCGATTAAAGATTCAATCAAGATAATGAATCAAACCCTAGATTACAAGACTTTTCAGAGATTACAAACTAGAACTCTCTTTATTCTTCAAAGAAGATGATTATTATTGTTGTGTGTTGAAAACTCTTCAACCACTAGTTAATATAGACCCGGTTATAACAAACTCAACTTCCCAATAACACGTGAGGAATGAGTTTGTTAAAGAGTCGTTGTTATCCAGCCCAACAGCAACGAAAGCCCAACAGTAACGAGTCCAAATAAGCCTCCAAGCCAAGCCCGTGTCCAATATACAGCCACAACCAAGAATATTAAAAAACAACCAATTAGAATTATAAACATATTACAATATAGCATATTGAATTGAAACAAATAAGAAAGTACCAATTTAAAATACAACTCCAAGCTATCATTTCAACAGGACCCCTTAAGAATGGTCTACCAACAAAATTTAATAGGGTAGAGGAGGACGAATATGTGAGGAAAAATTGAACAATGCCACAAAAATTTACGAGGATCTCATTTATAGCAAACACACTCGATCAAACTGAAGATAAGAAACGAACATGAGACAGAAGAATTTACGTGGTTTAGCCTAAACTGACCTACGTTTGTGGACTGCAGCGACCAAGAGCTGATATTGTTTTATGTCCTCAACTCTCGTGATGAGAGAGGTACAAGTGAAATAAACGGACCCTGAAAATACGTATAGAGTTGGTCAAGAGACCTCTCTTCATTAAATTCAATAAACATATTTTTCAACTAAGCCTTAATCCAAGATCCAAGCCTCACAAATCCAAACACATTTAGCCAAATGGTATTCTTGTGTATTAAATGATGTCCCTCTTTATTAGATTGAGGGGTTCGAGTTCTTTAGAGAAATTATATCAGTTTTAAAGTAGATTTAAAGGATGTGTGGTATTGTTTAAAAGGTAAAATAATAACAAACAATTAAATAATTACTAATGCATCCAAAACGATATATTTCTATGAAGGAAAAATGGATGTTCTGCACAATGGGCCAATTGGACTCATCCTTTCGGCTTGTTTCTATTAACCAACTACAAAAGTAAACTAATGCCTAGGCAAGCCCAAAACGAAATCTCAAAGAATATAATATTAACCGTACTAACATAATCTTATCTGTATCAAAGTTATTGATAATTTGATAGGCCATGCCTATGAGCATGGTGTGATATTGACAAACTATATCTCTATTTCAAATGATAGAGAGTCTGTTTTCAGCAAAACCTTCGATTTCATTGAAACCATGCCTGAAAATGAAAAATATATTAGAAACATAAAGCAGAAAATAATAATAATAATTAACAATAAAATATAACATTAATTAGTAAGCTACCTACAACAGACATGCATTAGAATAATATAATATTAACGTAGATAACAATAAATAAAGCGCAACGAAAAGAAGAGAAGAATGTGCTATGCAAAAAGTCACTAGCCAGATAACACTATGCGGCCCAACTAAGGGGGTGTTTGGGATTCCTAATTTATCTTCTTATAGCTGATAACTTATAGGTTATAAGTTGTAAGGTATTTGAGAATGTTAAATTTTGTGAGTGTATTAGTCATAAGTTACAACTTTATAGCTTTTAACTTATGACTTATATAAGTCATAAGGAGGTAAAATAAGGAATCCCATACACCCCCTAAATCTCCATGAATAGCGTATGTATAATTGGCCAAACTAAATGAGCAGTTGATTGCATATACAAACATATATGATGACATAAATACAAAATATATTATAAAATCACATCGAGTATATAAGTTTATTATTTATAACTTTATTTACCGATTTATATACATAGTAAAACAAACGATGCTTCATATCAGATTAAGACTAGAATGGATTACACTCTAAACATCACAAAACATAAAATAATTATCGGTCAATATTTTTTAACAAAATCTTTTAGGATTTGTTTATTAGACGGATCGAGAGAGTACAATTCTTTGTTCCTTATGTATAGAAGGACATAAGGGGTTGTCACTCATTTCGTCTTGTTGTTGGATTAATGTTAGATTCATCTGTTAAATGCGGTGATGTACAACAGACTTGAGGCTAATTCAAGATTTATACCTTCAAAAGACGATGTATAGAGGATGCTTTGTATATTTAATGGATATCAAAGACAATAGGTACATTTTCTTATTATATATATAATAAGACGAAACAAAGTAATTATTTCTTAAAATTATAAATTAATTTCTTCCAAATAAAGGGATCTGAAAATAATTACATTTTTAACTAAAACAATTAAGTGTTTTTTTTTTTTTTTGAAGAATTCTGTATTTTATTTTGTATCGGCAAATAGTTGTTAATTGCCATTAGTCCACATGGTACCATGTGACGTGTGAAATTGGTCCACTTTTGTTTCAATTTATATTTGATGCACTGACTTTAGTTATCTAACCCTCATATAAATGGCAATGAGTCGGGTTTTGATATTCCCAAACCCATACCCGGTTATGAAACTCTATCCCAAATCTGTCCCAAACACGTCGGGTTTTAATCGGGTAATTACCCGTCGGGTTTCGGGTTTTCCTATCGGGTTTTGATAAAATACCCGTCGGGTATACCGGGCTCAAAACATGCTGGGTTTCTAACGGGTTTTGACAAAATATAAGTAATCGATTACAAAGGTTGTTACCATAAATATAAAATGTCTCAAATATTTGACATGAATAAGTTTCGACAAATAATATATTTGGAATATAGTATGTATATAATATAATAAGTTATACCAGGTACATCTGGTTTATGTTATCGGGTAATCGGGTCGGTTAATCGGGTATATTAGAAATCCCAAACCCGTCCCAAACCCGTGAAAAATTTCAAACCTAATCCCAAACCCTAATAGATCGGGTATTACCCGTCCCATTTATTTCGGGTTTCAGGTTTTCCCATCGGGTTCGGGTTTCATTGCCATCTCTAAACCCTCAATTTTAACAGAGTTATCACACGGCCTGATGCATGTAGATTTTGTGTATATTCTTATGCGTAATCCTTTAACATGTTACCAAGGTTTAAATTTATATAAATAACAATTACTTAGACTAACCACACAAAACAACATGTTACCAAGGTTTAAATTTATATAAATAACAATTACTTAGACTAACCACCCAAAACAGACATGTATACCTATCGTGACCATGGATTAAAAAAGCGTGAGGCGAACAAAAGCGAAGAGGTCCCCAGCCGAGGCGGAAAGAGAACACTTTTTGAACACATCATCACTATCATCATCGTACTCAGTAAATATTACCGATAATAAAGCTATGGTAAGGTTTGAGAAGGGTAAGATGTAGACAGTCTTACCTCTACCCCCTAAGAATAGAGAGGCGGTTTCCGGTGAGACCCCCCGGCTCGATAATAGTTTTGCATCAAGCCTTGTACATAAGACACATAACACTCAACCAATCGGTCACCGGATGATTGGTGCATGTATCTTTGTCTTTCAGCCATCAACGCCACCACATGTTACTTGATTAATCTCCCGCCACTTATAACGTTATTTTCACAAGAATGTAAAATAACGTCAAAATTAGTGAAATTTCACTTTTGCCCACCCGAGGTCCACACATAAATACATTTTGTGTGTGTGACATTCTTCAATTTCGGGTCTCGATTCGTAGTTGTTTTGTAAACTTTATTGATGTAAACCGACCCGTTTTGTAAACCGAAACCTTTGATATAATAAAAATGATGGATTTTATGTTATAATATTGTTTTCCACTTGTTGGGTCTTGAAAACATTCATTTCGGTCTTTAAAACGCTTAAAATCACTTAAAACGAACTTCGGGGGCCAAAACTGCCATTTTTGAAAATCTGGAAATAAACCCCTTCGCGGGGCGCGACGGGGCGGTCGCGTAGCGCGAAGGCAAACCTACAGCAACTCGTTTTTTGGGCTATTTTTATGTAAACATGTGACCAAAACACCCCATTTTCATGCAAGACCCTTTATGCTTGACCATTTCAACTTACCATATATATCACCACCCTTTCCATCCATTAATCTCTGCTACAACTCCAAATTCTCTCTCAAATTCAAAGATCTTAAGGTTATTTTCATTGTGTTCTTGAAGGTTTGACTTCTAAAACTCAAACTGAATTTTATCTTTAATTCTAACTTGTTCATCTAACATTACTAACTCTTTAATATGGTGGTACAACATATATATAATACAAACCCCTTGTTTCCTTTATTTGTTACTTCACCGACTCCGGTTGGTTAAGTTTCGAATGTCATAAGGCAAGGCTTCATGGAGGACTTCGTGTTCTTGATATATATTTACACACACATAACTTATTATACATATCACTTATGACTAACTTCTAACCCTTTTTGTTTGTTCATCTTATTTACAAGTTTCATGGTGTGGGTTTGTATAAGACTAACCTCGGCTTAACCGAAACTAGTCCAAACTGGAAACCGAACTTTTGTTTACTAGTTTTGTTAAAATAGTTGTTTAAACATGTTTATTGCTAGATTTGAGTTTCAAAAATCATTTTTACAAGTTCTTTGATATTAAGCATATGGAATCCATCTATGAACTCGTTGGGAGATGGAAACCGAACTAAACCGAAACTTTTGCTTAAAAGACTTGTAGTTAACTTTTTAGTTGTAAAATTTAAGTTTTTTTTCATTTATAAACCAATATACAAGTTCTATGATATTTGGGCATGTAGAAACCATCTATGAACTATTTGTGAGATGGAGACCGAACTATACCGAATTTTACTCGCTTAAGACACACAAGTGTGTTTTTAGCTATCAAGACTTGTATATTTCTTTAAAAATAGTTTACAAACTGATTTTAATTGTTTTCTTAAGTACTTGGAATTGTTGGATCCAACTTGATCTCATCACATAGTTTTACCGACAAAACCGAACACTCGCTTAACGTGCGTTGTTAGTTCTAAACAATAGATCTACATACCTGGTTAAGTGTTAGTATATTTTAATGAGTTATCTCATAACAATTAATATGTTGGAAAGTTGACTTTGGGTTTGACCATTTGTCAAGACCCGAACCGACAACCCGAACACTCGTTGTCCCAAAGGAACTTGCATTTTAGCATTTTTCCCGCCTTATTACTTAACATTGGTTAAGTAAATATTAAGGTTAGATACTTTAAACCGGTTTCGAGCAAACTTACATTTTTAAAGGATTGTTATTATAAATTCTTAAATAGTTACATTTTAAACCTTAAACTTTAATTGTTTACTTTTTGCAACAATTATTTTATTTAAAGATCTTCAAGACAACCATTCTAAATCCAAGATTTTATTGTCATTTAGGCCTTGCTCGTTAACTTCATCCATCCGGTTATTCATCTTTTACCGATCAAGTTTTATACTTGAACGTGAGTAACTTCATACCCCGTTTTCTACCTTTTATTTTGGGAGTGACATTTCATTTTATCTAAACTAAATGTTTTATACTTGGGTCTTAAACCACAAACGTTGTTGTATACTTTACTTGAATAATTGCTCGATTTGGTGTTCTATGCTTATTTGCCTATGTGTTTATCGCTTTTGGATGGTGGAACTATAAATCCTAGACCATTTGACAACCCCTCATGGCAAGGTGTCGTTAACGTAATGCAATTAACGATAACTATAAAATCCTAACCTATTTGGCAACCCCTTATAGTTGGGTGTCGCTAACTTGTTAGCGATAACTATTTATCCAAGTTTATAGCTATTATTTATGGTTTTGTATACTAGTTTTGTGGCTTTTTATACTATATATATTGTTCAAACTTATGAATTGCTCACCAACCTTTGTGTTGATAAAATTTATTTTATGAAATGTTACAGGTTTGCATCTAGGTTGTTTTTGGAGTTCAGTGAAGAAAACGTCACAAATACCGTTAGGATATTAGCAAAAATGAACAATATTTGATTTGCTATATTTTGTTATATTTTGTTGTATTTGACTTATGAATATTTGGTTATGTAACATTTTCGATGTTGTGAAATAAAATGAGTTTGTTAAATATTGTCGCTTTAAATTAGTGTCATACGCTTATGAGCAATCGTTGCACCTCGGCATGTTCCGACGCCTTTGGTCGGGGTGTGACAGTGTGCGCCCCACAACCAGGGCGATTTTTTGAACACGAGGCAACCATATTTTAAAAAATATTTAATTATTTATAAACCACATATTGTATACAAACCACTTTCTAATATATTTAACGTCTAAAATATCAACATATATATTTCAAAATTCTAAAAGTAGCGTAGAACAAAATTTTCAAGTACCACATCACTCGTCCAAAATATCCAAGTAGCACCAAAAAAAAAGTTAGCGGGTACCAAATTACTCGGAAGTGTTTCCAAAAGAACACTACTCAAAAGTGTTTCAACTTTCAAAAGTTTATATCAAAACATGAAAAGTCTATAAATGGCTAATTATGAGGTTATATTGAAAATGAGCTAATTGGTCGCTTTTTGTACATGAAGTCTTCGTCTCCTCGTTTTTCGCGTTGCACAAAAGCGCAGAGGTGCTCACCTTGGGTCACTTTGGGTATGCAAAAACGTCAAGGTGCTCACCTTGGGTCGCTTCTCGCCTCATCTCGCCTTGAGCGCGCTTTTCTAAACCAAGATCGTGACATAGGATAGTTTCATATAAGAACCAATAATCGAACCCTAAGACACAACTGTCACTACTTAATTATTTGTTAATCACCAAATAGTTCTTTAGTTTATTGATTTTGTGGGTTTATTTAAGAAAGTAAAGTAAGTGGTAGAAAAGTAAATAATAACGTACGAGTAGAGAATTTCATATCAAACATGACATTATTTGGTATGGAATCCAATTGGGATATCTAAATGTTAAATCAAAGTTTGGTGGTGTGGTACATCGTCAAATGCCCAAGACCTTGCCGTGATACCTTACTAAGTTAGTTGATAATGTTTAAATTTTTTGTGGATGGGCTCCTGTTAATGTTACCATAACCATCAGCCTTTCGGAATGCGCTTATTGATTAAACCACATCAAAGTCTGGGTTAATTATAGACGTCAATCTATACTTCTCATTAACCTGTCAACCCGACATTCTTAACCCCTAATTTTGGGTCATTTCGTACATTTTGCACTCTTTATATATTTGGTAATTTTATTTATGTTAGTTACTTCTTTTAGAAATTAAGTTTTGTTTGAAGTGTAGTGTCTTTGGTTCCCATAATTGTTAGTGACTTGAATATATTGAATGAATTGAATTTTTCAATCATTTTGATTGACAGTAAATATATGCATGATTTTTTTTGTACTTTGTTTTAAAAAGAAATTATAAACCTAATCTGCATCATTCAACTGTTATATGATATCGAATCCCATGTTAAGTATCAAGCAAACAAACAAGTGTATTATGTACCTAATAGCATGCAAATGCATTTATGTATATATTCTATCATAAACAAATATAAAATAAAAAGAACTCCTATAAGTCTAAATTATTCCTCCGTCTCCATGACAACATGTTTATGAAAGGAAAAAAAACAAACGAAAGAAAAGAATAAAAGATGGATGGTTTAAATGGATGCCGGAGCCGGTGCACCAGCATTAAGGTTCTCACTAGCCGCGGGACCAGCAGCAGCACCAGAGCTTAGAAGCTCGATCATGGCACGGTGAGGGTTGCTCCTTTGCTTCTCACACAAGTCACCCAAAAACACACCTGAAATAGCACAATACTAAAATATTAATTATTAATCCTAATGTTGTCATGTCATGGTTGCTGCTTCAAATGTAATTAACTTGTGATATTGACTTTGTAACATATATACTTGCAAGTTTTCTTAGTTTACAAGCAACAGTTATGGTTAAGTTTAATGAAGAATAATATAATTAATTAAACGAAAGAGATATATAGATATACCTTCACCAGCAGCCAAGTTGAAGTAAAGATCAACGATGTTGGGGCAGTTCTGGTAGCAAGCGGTTGAGCAGATTTTGGCTATGGATTGTGACTCAAGTAGGGTGTCAGAGGAAATCCCAACGGAGTTCCTATCGACACCACACGCCTTGACACATTCATCGGTCTCAATATATTCAGACATCCTCTCCACCACCACTTGTGATGTTGTGCATTGATACCCAGTCTTTCCCTTGTTGTTCTCGTAGTTCTCCAACAAACATCTCTTCCCAGATGACGAGATGGAAAACGAACAAACCTCCGTTGGCAAATCCTCACATACAATCTCCCCTGAAATTTATTCAAATGTAAACGTAAATATAAATACTGGTATACTTTTAACAGCTAATATTCTACTCCTAAATACGTACCCAGAGCTCCTTGAAAGACGAAAGCGGCAAAGAGGACCGAAGACAAGAACATCATGGAAGAAGACATGTTTTGTGTTTTGATATACAAAGGTAGGTTGTGTTGTGTTAATTTATTGTTGTGTTTGAAGCTAGAGAATATGGGGGTGTATATATATAAGGACTAAGGGGTAAGGTTGGTAATGAATAAATTTAGTGACGGAAGGCACCGCGTTTAAAATAGGAAACATAGTGAAGATACGGCGGGATGACGACTTTGCATTTTTATTTTATTTATTTTTTTCCCAACAAAATATATATTGTTCATTTTTAATTGTAATTTATTCTAAATTATTTATAAAGTTGGTTCTCGTATATTCACGAATATTCATTTCAAGTTAAATGCTTAAACATTTGCGTTATTTTTCAAACGGCAACTAATCTATTTCTAAGGGTGTGTTTGGCAAATGGTTTTTATGAGCTTTTTAGAGGTTTTAAGCTATAAGCTTTTAGAAAATACTCATATCTAATAAAAAGTATTGTTTGGTAAGAGGAGCTTAAAGCTTTTAGAGGATGAGAAAAAGCTCTAAATTGAAAAGCTACTATAGGTAGTGTTTGATAAAAAGCTAGCTACAAGCTTTTACATTTGAATTTACAAGTTTGGTACTTGAACTTATATCAATTTATGTTAATTTATATAATAGTTACACATTTAACCCTTATTCAAAATTAACTACCCCCATGACTTTTTTAGGAGCCATAACTTTTTCACACATTAATAATTTTTTAAACAAATTACATCATAAAGCGAGCATTTTATTCTCTTTAATTTGAGTATGATATTGCTATACTTCTTTAACTTTAAAAAATTAACATACTACGTGATTATCGGTTATGATCGGTAAAAAGTCGAGTTAGATGAGCTCGAGTCATGTGTAAGACCAAATTAGGAGTCGAGTCAGATGAACTTGAGTCATGTGTAAGACCAAATTAGGACAAGTCGATACAAAAATGGTTAAATTAGTTCGATTCGTGTCGGTACGCTTTTGAGTCGACATCATTTACAAGCTTACTGCTTTTCCATGAATTACACGTCTACATTTAGGTTATGTATGCACTGTCATAAGGTGAATCATGTACCAACACTTATTATGCGGTTGATGTTAGGTTGTGCGCCCATTCCGCCGCACCACGCGGGCACCCAGCTAGTTTTATTAAAAACTTCTGCTACTCTGCCAAACACCTAAATATTTAAAAGCTACAGCTAACAGCTAGCAGCTTCTAGCTTTCAGCTTTCAGCTTTCAGCCTT